>NC_141550.1:49042500-50242500 GCF_021556685.1 Rattus norvegicus
CGCAAGAAGATGATCCCCATTGGGATGATAGTGACTAATGAACTGTTGATATTCAGTAGAAATGATAATGGGGTAATAAATGAGGGTTTTCATTACTTTTAAGATAAGTTAATCATGCTTTCTGGTTGCTGCCGCCGCGGAGAGCTCGTAGGCAGCACCCCATGAGCAAACTTGAGCCTCGGGACCACAGGTAAGACCAACTTTTCTGCTGCAAGAGACCTGCCTGGTGAACTCAGGTCACACAGAGGCAAAATTCCTCTAGGACCGGGCACTTCCGGTGTTTACTGGGAGTCCTAAACCCGCAGATCCCGGCCCGCAGCAGCTCTCTGCTCCCAAAACCCGTGGGAGAGAGACCTCACCGCCTGGTCAGGTGGACACTCCTGAGGCAGCAGAGCAGAAAAGACCACCAACACTGCCCACCCCTGCCCACATCCCTGGCCCAAGAGGAAACTGTATACGGCCTCTGGGTTCCCGTAGAGGAGGGCCCAGGAGCAGCAGGACCGCTGCATCTGAGACATTGCCAGAACCTGAAGAGACCTACTGGATAAACAGTTCTCTGCACCCAAATCCCGTGGGAGGGAGAGCTAAACCTTCAGAGAGGCAGACACGCCTGGGAAACCAGAAGAGACTGCACTCTGCACACATCTCTGACGCCAGAGGAAAACACCAAACGCCATCTGGAACCCTGGTGGACGGAAACTCCCAGAAAGGGCAGCACAGATCTTCCTGGTTGCTGCCGCCGCGGAGAGCTCATAAGCAACACCTGACAAGCAAACTTGAGCCTCAGAACTACAGGTAAGACCAACTTTTCTGCTGCAAGTGACCTGCCTGGTGAACTCCAGACACAGGCCCACAGGAACAGGTGAAGACCTGTAGATAGGAAAAACTACACGCCCAAAAGCAGAACACTCTGTCCCCATAACTGGCTGAAAGAAAACAGGAAAACAGGTCTACAGCACTCCTGACACACAGGCTTATAGGACAGTCTAGCCACTGTCAGAAATAGCAGAACAAAGTAACACTAGAGATAATCTGATGGCGAGAGGCAAGCGCAGGAACCCAAGCAACAGAAACCAAGACTACATGGCATCATCAGAGCCCAATTCTCCCACCAAAGCAAACACGGAATATCCAAACACACCAGAAAAGCAAGATCTAGTTTCAAAATCATATTTGATCATGATGCTGGAGGACTTCAAGAAAGACGTGAAGAACTCCCTTAGAGAAACACAGGAAAACAATAAACAAGTAGAAGCCTACAGAGAGGAATCGCAAAAATCCCTGAAAGAATTCCAGGAAAACACAATCAAACAGTTGAAGGAATTAAAAATGGAAATAGAAGCAATCAAGAAAGAATACATGGAAACAACCCTGGATATAGAAAACCAAAAGAAGAGACAAGGAGCTGTAGATACGAGCTTCACCAACAGAATACAAGAGATGGAAGAGAGAATCTCAGGAGCAGAAGATTCCATAGAAATCATTGACTCAACTGTCAAAGATAATGTAAAGCAGAAAAAGCTACTGGTCCAAAACATACAGGAAATCCAGGACTCAATGAGAAGATCAAACCTAAGGATAATAGGTATAGAAGAGAGTGAAGACTCCCAGCTCAAAGGACCAGTAAATATCTTCAACAAAATCATAGAAGAAAACTTCCCTAACCTAAAAAAAGAGATACCCATAGGCATACAAGAAGCCTACAGAACTCCAAATAGATTGGACCAGAAAAGAAACACCTCCCGTCACATAATAGTCAAAACACCAAATGCACAAAATAAAGAAAGAATGTTAAAAGCACTAAGGGAAAAAGGTCAAGTAACATATAAAAGCAGACCTATCAGAATTACACCAGACTTTTCGCCAGAAACTATGAAAGCCAGACGATCCTGGACAGATGTCATACAGACCCTAAGAGAACACAAATGCCAGCCAAGGTTACTGTATCCTGCAAAACACTCAATTAACATAGATGGAGAAACCAAGATATTCCATGACAAAACCAAATTTACACAATATCTTTCTACAAATCCAGCACTACAAAGGATAATAAATGGTAAAGCCCAACATAAGGAGGCAAGCTATACCCTAGAAGAAGCAAGAAACTAATCATCTTGGCAACAAAACAAAGAGAAGAAAAGCACACAAACATAACCTCATATCCAAATATGAATATAACAGGAAGCAATAATCAGTTTGTTAATCTATGTCTTTTTATTGGGGAGTTGAATCAATTGATGTTGAGTGATATTAAGGAATAGTGATTATTGCTTCCTGTTATATTCATATACACAACGAGGACCCTGCATTCTGCTGCCTACAGGAAACACACCTCTGAGACAAAGACAGACACTACCTCAGAGTGAAAGGCTGGAAAACAACTTTCCAAGCAAATGGTCAGAAGAAGCAAGCTGCAGTAGCCATTCTAATATCAAATAAAATCAATTTCCAACTAAAAGTCATCAAAAACCATAAGGAAGGACACTTTATATTCATCAAAGGAAAAATCCACCAAGATGAAATCTCAATCCTAAATATCTATGCCCCAAATACAATGGCACCTACATACATAAAAGAAACCTTACTAAAGCTCAAAACACATTGCACCTCACACAATAATAGTAGGAGATTTCAACACCCCACTCTCATCAATGGACAGATTATGGAAACAGAAATTAAACAGAGACATAGACAGATTAAGAGAAGTCATGAGCCAAATGGACTTAACAGATATTTATAGAACATTCTTTCCTAAAGCAAAAGGATATACCTTCTTCTTAGCTCCTCATGGTACTTTCTCCAAAATTGACCATATAATTGGTGAAAAAACGGGCCTCAACAGGTACAGAAAGATAGAAATAATCCCATGCATGCTATCAGACCATCACAGCCTAAAACTGGTCTTCAATAAAAATAAGGGAAGAATGCCCACATATACGTGGAAATTGAACAATGCTCTACTCAACGATAACCTGGTCAAGGAAGAAATAAAGAAAGAAATTAAAGACTTCTTAGAATTTTATGAAAATGAAGGTACAAGATACGCAAACTTATGGGACACAATGAAAGCTGTGCTAAGAGGAAAACTCATAGCTCTGAGTGCCTGCAGAAGGAAACAGGAGAGAGCATATGTCAGCAGCTTGACAGCACACCTAAAAACTCTAGAACAAAAAGAAGCAAATACATCCGGGAGGAGTAAAAGGCAGGAAATAATCAAACTGAGACCTGATATCAACCATGTAGAAACAAAAAGGATCATACAAAGAATCAACAGAACCAAAAGTTGGTTCTTTGAGAACATCAATAAGATAGATAAACCCTTAGCCAGACTAACGAGAGGACACAGAGAGTGTGTCCAAATTACCAAAATCAGAAATGAAAAGGGAGACATAACTACAGAATCAGAGGAAATTCAAAAAATCATCAGATTTTACTATAAAAGCCTATATTCAACAAAACTTGAAAATTTGCAGGAAATGGGCAATTTCCTAGACAGATACCAGGTACCGAAGTTAAATCAGGAACAGATAAACCATTTAAACAACCCCATAACTCCTAAGGAAATAGAAGCAGTCATTAAAGGTCTCCCAACCAAAAAGAGCCCAGGTCCAGACGGGTTTAGTGCAGAATTCTATCAGACCTTCATAGAACACCTCATACCAATATTATCCAAACTATTCCACAAAATTGAAACAGATGGAGCACTACTGAATTCCTTCTATAAAGCCACAATTACTCTTATACCTAAACCACAAAAGACCCAACAAAGAGAACTTCAGACCAATTTCCCTTATGAATATTGATGCAAAAATACTCAATAAAATTCTGGCAAACCGAATTCAAGAGCACATCAAAACAATCATCCACCATGATCAAGTAGGCTTCATCCCAGGCATGCAGGGATGGTTTAATATACGGAAAACCATTAACGTGATCCATTATATAAATAAACTGAAAGAACAAAACCACATGATCATTTCATTAGAGGCTGAGAAAGCATTTGACAAAATTCAACACCCCTTCATGACAAAAGTCCTGGAAAGAATAGGAATTCAAGGCCCATACTTAAACATAGTAAAAGCCATATACAGCAAACCAGTTGCTAACATTAAACTAAATGGAGAGAAACTTGAAGCAATCCCACTAAAATCAGGGACTAGACAAGGCTGCCCACTCTCTCCCTACTTATTCAATATAGTTCTTGAAGTTCTAGCCAGAGCAATCAGACAACAAAAGGAGGTCAAGGGGATACAGATCGGAAAAGAAGAAGTCAAAATATCCCTATTTGCAGATGATATGATAGTATATTTAAGTGATCCCAAAAGTTCCACCAGAGAACTACTAAAGCTGATAAACAACTTCAGCAAAGTGTCTGGGTATAAAATTAACTCAAATAAATCAGTAGCCTTCCTCTACACAAAAGAGAAACAAGCTGAGAAAGAAATTAGGGAAATCACACCCTTCATAATCGTCCCAAATAATATAAAATACCTCGGTGTGACTTTAACCAAGCTAGTAAAAAATTTGTACAATAAGAACTTCAAGACTCTGAAGAAAGAAATTGAAGAAGACCTCAGAAGATGGAAAGATCTCCCATGCTCATGGATTGGCAGGATTAATATAGTAAAAATGGCCATTTTACCAAAAGCAATCTACAGATTCAATGCAATCCCCATCAAAATACCAATCCAATTCTTCAAAGTGTTAGACAGAACAATTTGCAAATTCATCTGGAATAACAAAAAACCCAGGATAGCTAAAGCTATCCTCAACAATAAAAGGACTTCAGGGGGAATCACTATCCCTGAACTCAAGCAGTATTACAGAGCAATAGTGATAAAAACTGCATGGTATTGGTACAGAGACAGACAGATAGACCAATGGAATAGAATTGAAGATCCAGAAATGAACCCACACACCTATGGTCACTTGATTTTTGACAAAGGAGCCAAAACCATCCAATGGAAAAAAGATAGCATTTTCAGCAAATGGTGCTTGTTCAACTGGAGGTCAACATGTAGAAGAATGCAGATCAATCCATGCTTATCACCCTGTACAAAGCTTAAGTCCAAGTGGATCAAGGACCTCCACATCAAACCAGACACACTCAAACTAATAGAAGAAAAACTAGGGCAACATCTCGAACACGTGGGGACTGGAAAAAAATTTCCTGAACAAAAAACCAATGGCTTATGCTCTAAGATCAAGAATCGACAAATGAGATCTCATAAAACTGCAAAGCTTCTGTAAGGCAAAGGACACTGTGGTTAGGACAAAACAGCAACCAACAGATTGGGAAAAGGTCTTTACCAATCCTACAACAGATAGAGGCCTTATATCCAAAATATACAAAGAACTCAAGAAGTTAGACCGCAGGGAGACAAATAACCCTATTAAAAAATGGGGTTCAGAGCCAAACAAAGAATTCACAGCTGAGGAATGCCGAATGGCTGAGAAATGTTCAACATCTTAGTCATAAGGGAAATGCAAATGAAAACAACCATGAGATTTCACCTCACACCAGTGAGAATGGCTAAGATCAAAAACTCAGGTGACAGCAGATGCTGGAGAGGGTGTGGTGAAAGAGGAACACTCCTCCATTGTTAGTGGGATTGCAGACTGGTACCACCATTCTGGGAATCAGTCTGGAGGTTCCTCAGAAAATTGGACATTGAACTACCTGAGGATCCATCTGTACCTCTCTTGGGCATATACCCAAAAGATGCCCCAACATATAAAAAAGACACGTGCTCCACTATGTTCATCGCAGCCTTATTTATAATAGCCAGAAGCTGGAAAGAACCCAGATGCCCTTCAACAGAGGAATGGATACAGAAAATGTGGTACATCTACACAATGGAATATTACTCAGCTATCAAAAACAATGACTTTATGAAATTCGTAGGCAAATGGTTGGAACTGGAAAATATCATCCTGAGTGAGGTAACCCAATCAGAGAAAAACAGACATGGTATGCACTCATTGATAAGTGGCTATTAGTCCAAATGCTTTAATTACCCTAGATGCACAGAACACATGAAACTCAAGACGGATGATCAAAATGTGAATGCTTCACTCCTGCTTTAAAAGGGGAACACGAATACCCTTGGCAGGGAAGGGAGAGGCAAAGATTAAAACGGACACAGAAGGAACACCCATTCAGAGCCTGCCCCAAATGTGGCCCATACATATACAGCCATCCAATTAGGCAAGGTGGATGAAGCAAAGAAATGCAGGCCGACAGGAGCGGGATGTAGATCGCTCCTGAGAGACACAGCCAGAATACATCAAACACAGAGGCGAAGGCCAGCAGCAAACTACTGAACTGAGAATAGGACCCCCGTTGAAGGAATCAGAGAAAGAACTGGAAGAGCTTGAAGGGGTTCGAGACCCCATATGTACAACAATGCCTAGCAACTAGAGCTTCCAGGGACTAAGCCACTACCTAAAGACTATACATGGTCTGACCCTGGACTCTGACCTCATCGGTAGCAATGAATATCCTAGTAAGAGCACCAGTGGAAGGGGAAGCCCTGGGTCCTGCTAAGACTGAACTCCCAGTGAACTAGATTGTTGGGGGGAGGGCGGCAATGGGGGGAGGTTGGGGAGGGGAACACCCATAAAGAAGGGGAGGGGGCAGGGGGATGTTTGCCCGGAATCCGGGAAAGGGAATAACACTCGAATTGTATATAAGAAATTAATAAAAAATTAATAAATTAATAAATTAATAAAAAAAGATAAGTTAATCAAATTTAAAATCATTTCTTAGATATCTTCCACTGACCTTTCGATAAAATTCTTCAGATTTCTGGAAGATGCACCTGAACAATAACAATTAAGAAAGTAATTGTTAATGTGTTTCAGTGACACCATTGATGCAAGAGTATGACTGGATGTCCAAGTCACACTGGTGATGGGGATTGCTTGTTTCTGGTGATTTTCTGTGGTGTGTTATCTTGGATCTCACCTTCCTGGGTTCTCTGCTTCCTTGGCGTTGTACTAACAGAACCCAAGACCCCTTGGATTGGTGTGTTGTCATAGATGAGTAAATAATTTAGTAGATGTGAGGGAAAAGTATCTATCTGTCTCTAAAGAGACAAACTATCCCAAAAGGATCAGAGAGACAGAGAAAAGGATTCTCTGGGAGAGACATCTTCCTGGAAGCCCCCATTTAAGATCCTTACATTCAGAATAATGAGTCCTTAAAATAGAGACTCTCTCTGGGCAGTCAATTGCTCTCTGCTGGCTTCTAGAGGGAAGAAATGCCCAAGCTCTTGCCAACCCAGTGCTGATGTTGTGTTATGGAAGCTGACATATCTGCTAGGCCCTTCATTCAATTCTTCTCCAAGACTCTTAATCTCTCATTTTTAGGATAATAATCAAGAAGTGTTATCATTCTTAAATGTTTTTCATAATGATAAATAAAAATCAAGGAAAGCTCAAACTTTTGTTATCCTAAAATTATAGGACCAGGTCCAGCCAACCTTGAGTACATATGGGAACTTGATGTTCTGGCCACCACACAACCTCAGGAGAATAAGAGTGAAAAGTAGTCAGAGGCAATATTATCTAAGTCCCTTGTCTATTCAGGACAAGGATTGCCAAGCCGTTGTATGAAAGTAGTCATAGTAGATTTAAAAATTCACCACAGCTGGAGGTGGTTGTCACCTGTAATATACCAGCATCCTGGAAGCAGAGTAAAGAGTTCAGGGCCAGTCTGGCCTGGGTAGTGAAGTCCTGTCTCAACACACAAACGAATAAACAATAACAAGCCCCCACAAAACCCAAAATAACCACAAAAAAGAAACAAGGAATTACTTGTTCTTTCTTTTAATGCCTATTTTTTTTCCTGTACAGAATTCTCTCTGGTACAAAGTCCTCATTATTTTTCATCCTCTTCATTTCCTGTGGAATCTCAGTTTTACAAATTTACCTAAGTGGTTTGTATTTTTCCTTCTCTACTCTCTCATCTTCTCAGTTTTCATTTCTGCTATGCTTTGGCCAGATTCACCTCCACATCTTTCTTCTGTCCAATCTCTACTGTCTTCTTCTGAAAGTTTCTCTCTCCAGCTGCTCACTGCTGATATGTCTGCCATTGGAGAAAATGCAGAAATGGCAGCTGGTATGTAATAAGCAGCACAGGCATCACCTTGCCTCTGGGACATGGCAGAACAAGGAAAGTATTTGAAAAACGTATACATTTTGTACCCTGCAATTATAGTTTCACAGAAACAGAACAGGTTGACCCTGGGATAGAGGATTTTTATTTATTAAGGTGATCCAGTGGAGAACCTACACATTCCCTGTTAAGAGAAGAAGAGTTCATATAGACCTTAAAATACTTTCCTGTAGCATCCTTTAATCCTTTAGTGTGTATCATATCAAAAGATATGACTTCAGCCTCAGTTAGCCTGCCCTAACAGAATTTCAATGTATGTTCCCACTGCTGGGTTGGTGTTGACCATACTGTCAAGTACTTCACATTCTATGCATTCTCTCAACGTCAAAATTAATTTTGATGTTCTTCTAAGTGAACTGTTAAACTTAGTGCCTGACAGTAGGTTCCAAATTCTTCATATAAAGAGAATTTTTAAATATATCTAGAATAAGTCTTCATGAAATAAATGATTACTTCGGCAAAACAATGATGTTTTACTATGTTAGGTGTTGTAATTGGTTCTGGGTATAGATTAGTGAATTGAAAAGACATAGCCCTGCCCATAGTCCAGGTCCAGTGTTAATTACCCAACCTAGAAAGAACAGCCATTACTCAGCTCTGATGAATTTGTGTTGTCTAGAAAGAGTGTCCCTATTGTTAGACTTGTCTTCAAAATGGAAGTTGGAAATATGAAACTTTTGCCAAAAATGTACTGATCATAGATTTTGGCAATGAATCCAATGATTCTAAAAAAATGTTTTGTTAAAAAAAAGAACCAAAAAAAATGTTTTGTTTCATGATACAAACCCCATACAGGTTAGGTTTCAAAGCGATTTGATTATTGATAGAACCACAGGAAAGCATGTATGTCAAGGACAAAATGTTGGGTCTCAGGGATTAAGAGCACTCGCTACCCTTACAGAGGACTCAACCACAAGTTCTTTCCCAGCACCTACAGAGCAGTTCACAGCCATCTATGTCTCCAGTTCCAGGGATCTGATGCCCCTTCTGGCTCTTCAGGTAATAGGCCCAAATGGTGCTCAGACACATGTGGAGACAAATATACTCAGACACATAAAATAAAAATAAATCTTCAGGAAATAAGCAAAGCATCACATAAACAGCACTTTCTGATTTCATGTGAAGATATATCTTTTCCATGTGTGTGAAAACATTTGGATTGCCATTTCTAGAAAAATTTTATGACTTCTTCCCACTTTTGTTTTGGCTAGTACATATATATTCACATATATGTATAAATATATGCACATGTATACATATTAGTTTTTATATCTGTAACAGATTAAATACTTGTATTGCAAAGAAAACTACAGTATGTACAGAACAAGACACAGCTGTGGGTCATGTGGGTCTTCTGCCTACCTGAGCCCTCTCATGTACAGGATAAAACTGCATCTACTTGTTCAGAATAACTTTAAGACCCCAGATTTTTGTTTGTGTATTATAACAGAAGACACTACTCTAAAACCTTAAGATTAAAACAATGATATTTATTCCTTTCCTTTCTAACAATATGGCTCTGGAATTATAGATGCATGCCACCATTCCAAGCTAAAATTTTGCAAGTACTCTGTTTGAAGGTCTTGGTGGTTCTCCAGGAGTTAGGGATGTTCTTCTTGCCATTGAGCCTTTCTTTGGAGACAGTTAAGATAATAACAGTCTCATCAGTGTCAGTCTCTAACAGATGGAACCTCTCATGACTGGTTACAACCTTTAGAGCCTAGAGAAATTCTGATGAAAATGTTTCAGCATACATCGCTGTGACACTTGCTATGAGTTTCTCAAGCATGTCGCTCATAGAGGGTCTTGGACCATCAAACCACCCATGAAAGGTCTTTAAAACGTTGCATTCTATGGTCATTCCAATATGACACAAAATGTTAGGAACACAAGATTTTTCTAGATGTCTCCTGTCAGTGAGGCTTTAACCACCTTTTGTCTGGATCCTCCTTCTTTTCCTGCTCTTTTTTGTGTACTGTCTATAAGTGAGTGTGCAGATATGTGTGTCTGCATGCAAATGTGGAGGCCAGAGGAGTATACTGGAGGTTTCCCTTTACCATTCTCTGCCTAATTGTCTTAAGAAAGGGTGTCTCACTAAACCAGAAATTGGCCATTTTCACTAGTCTACCTGGTCATCAAGCTCTTGATATCTACCTGCCTCCCCCACTCCACACCCAACCCTGCTCCCCCACTGAATCCTGGGCTTACAGGCACAAGCAATCATGTCTAGGTTTTTATATGCGTGCTCTGGATTTGAACACAGGCACTCATGCTTGCAGAGTAAGGACTTACCTACTGAAACGGTTCCTTGTCTCCTTTCTGCTTTTTAAAACGTCCATTACTGAGAGCACACTGTTGATTTTCTGAGCCTATCTTAAGCCATGGCTCCTGCCATCAGTCACTGTTGCTCTTTCTCACCAGGAGTGAGAATGCTCCAAACCATCCATTCACTCAAGAATGGACTCTGGCCTTTTCCTCCTCCTTCATGAGGTTCCCCATTTCTCTTTGCTTTTAAAGCTATTCAGGCTATTCAGACACCACCCACCTCTTCTGTATCATGTTTTCTCCAATTCATTTCATGGCTATTCTAGTAGACCATGCATGCATATCATCTGCAACTTCCTTTCTTTACAAACTAGATTTTAAATGATGTAGATTTTTCTTACAGTTTTATAATTCATCAAGAATTTTCAGAAAAATAATTTGTTGGAAAAACCTTGATAATTTTACATTTTTCTTTTCTAAAAGTGTTTGTTTGCAATAAACAGAATCATTCAGACTAAGATATTGATTTTAAGCCTCAGATCCCAAGCAGTTAACAGTCATATGTTGTGACAGTTCCTGATACTGTTTCTATTACTGAGAATGTTTCACATTACAAATGTTTCAGTTACAAACAAGATAAATTCCCTAAAAATAATTGAATAGGGTAGTACATGCTTCCAATTGTGACTGTAATCTACCTCCCAGTGACAGTGTTTGGCAAGCACTCTTCCCCTGTGTTGATAGCATTTCCCCAAAGCTGTTTTGCTCCAGGCCCTACCTACTGCACTTACTGTCCCCTTTCTTATACCTTTTGGATACTGCTCAAACTTTAATTTTTCTGTCAAATCTACTTTTCCAGAATCAGGTATCTCTCACTTCCAGAGGGTGCAACTTACTTTTGTCTGGTGACATTCCAACATGAGTGTGATTATTTTCTTGTTTTTCCTCTTTTTTGGTTTGGTTACAAACTCCATGGAGGTAGGGTCTTTACCCTGTTCATCTTCCTATCTCTAGAACATGTTGCAATACTGAACAGGAAGAAAGTAAAGACCAAAGCCAAGGCACATCCAGTCTTACATAAATCCCAAGAGCATTTAAGATGTCAGTAGACATAGCAGATCGCTTTCCTTTTGGTATCTTTTATCTGAACCTCTAAACAAAACAGATTATTGAAAGGAGATGACCTACACCTGTACACTGATAAGTACATTTACTTGAAGTAAAGAATTTGCAGTGCAAGTGCACTGGTTCTAGGCTGGTGAAAATTTTGACGAACAGCGGGACCTGGATTCCTTACATGGTTACTGTCATGAGCCTTGCTCTTTCCTGGACCAGTTTGTCTTGGTTTCTTTTTGTTGAGGTGATAAAATATTCTGACAAAAGCAACTTTGGGGGGGAGAATTTATTTCAGCTTACAATTCAAAGCAAAACTCATCATGTTAGGTAAGTTAAGGCAACAGGAACTTGAGGGGTGGGGGTTTAGGGAGTTACACTACAACCACAGTCTAAAGCAGAGAGAAAATGAATTCATGCATGCTAGTTCTCAGCTCTCTTTCTCCACTCCTGTATAATCCAGGCTCCCTGCCTAGGGAATGGTGCTACTCACAGTGGATGGATCTTCCCTCCTCAATTAATGGAATCAACACCCCACCCTGAACATGACCAGAGACCAATCTTCCAGGTAATTTTAGATTTGGTCAAGTAGGCAATTAATACTAACCATCACAAGGTTGTTTGAATAAATCTAAAGAAATAGTTCTACTTGAATAAGAATGTCTCCATTGTTTAGGGATTGGTTGAATTCCAAACTCTTGCAAAAATTAAACATGGTGAAAAGCTAATACATATAAAACAGTGATTTTTCTTCTATATGATATACGTGTCATATTGAATTTTATTCTCTTAAAAGTTCCTATTATTATTATTATTATAATATACTGTATCTTCAAGATATATTGGATTCTTATAAGAAAACAATTTTGAGCTGTAGGCATTGAGTACTTCTATATTATTTTGTTTTCAGATCACGTATTTAAGACTTGGATACTAAAGATTCTCTCTAGTGCTTTGACCACATTATTTCAGGCTCCCCAAACAGAAACGTCCTAGATGTTTTGCTATAAATAATCTCTCCCATCTCCTTTCAAGGTTTTGGGTTGTGATCAAATACTCAATCCAATAGTGATGCTCCCCACATGCTTTCAGGGTCCTATTTCAGTGTGACACAGGTGACCTCAGAAATTTCCTACAGTGCTGTTCTTATGGCTTTTGAAAGTATTTTAAACATTTTCATTTTGAAATGATTGCTAAAATTCTATAAAAATAGGACAAAGATACATACACATCCTTTACCTAGATTTTTCTAAAAATACACATCTACAATAATTACAAGGATCAAAACTACAAAACTAACATGGGTACAGTACTATTGTCTATTCTGAATACCTAACTTAAATGTCACTGATGACCACTTTTTGGCCTGGTTTAATTCACTCTACTTGGATCTCAGGCCTCTTTAGTCTGCCTTAATCTGGAAAGATTACTTTATGTCTTTATGACCTTGACATATTTTGATGCTACTGGCTAATTCTTAAGTGGCTTTCAGTTTGGGTTTGTCTTAATGTTCCTCATGACTAAACTCAGGTTATGCAATTATTTTGGCAAAAATACAATACCAGAAGCTCAGTTAGCTTAAGGTACAAAACTTATTTTATTCCAGAATAGAGATCATGGGAGGTCTAAAAATAAGGAGTCCTTACGTGTGTAAATGAATTCAGCTTAGCCTGCAATAATATACTTTTTATAGTTCAATTATAGTTTGTCTCTTTATCCTTTTCTCTTTTGCTTTTATTCCTTCCCAAGTAGACAAAGAAAACTAGCCCAGAATGCTGAGTTAAGGTATCTAATTCTGACAATTCCCTCTGGATCGCCAAGACAATTCAAGACAGAAAGATGGCATTTTTTTAGGCCATAGTCTAGAAAGGGGAAAGTGTGGCATGACTTTCAAGAATGTGACTTTCAGTAGGAGACAGACATGGTTAAAAGTCTATCACTGGTGAGGTAATGGATCATGGGAATGTTATATAACTTTCTGAGCCACATTTTCCTCATCTGGAAAATAGAGTTGCTTGTATATTCACTGAGAACAGAGCACATGTATTTAGAACTGGTACTTCTCTCCCCTTGAATTTTAAGTATCAGTGAGAAATAAGATAAACAATCAGTTGCTGGGTATGGTAATGTATGCCCAAGGTAGGGATTCATGCGATAGGAGATGACATAGTGTCCTGGGTTGTGGTTTACAGATATGGTCCTATATGCTTTGTTGATGGCCACTTTGTCTACTGGTGGTATGCCATTGGTGGCAGGAAACATAACTCATTGTTGCTAGCTGTTCAGTCTGAGGATAATTGATATAGACAGCTACTTGGGTGAAGCAAAGATGTAGACTAACCTTATGGAAAATAATTTCTGGATTAAGTCAGTATTAAGAAAAAATATTTTTTGTTTAAAAAAGGACAGAAGTACATACCCAAGAGTAGATGCATGTTCCTGTGGAGAGAGTGGCTCTAAATTTCTTAAAATAAAGCATGTAAATACAGTGTGTGTAGCTTTTGAATTTATGTTGTTCAACGTATAGAATCAAAAGATTAAATAAAACTGTTTTGATATATTTATTTTTGGCTAATGATTTTTTTCTTTAGTAAACTTTAAAGTAGTTCATGTAGTATTTCTGTACAGGTATATAGAAAGGAATGCTAATGGTATGAAAACATAAGTCAGAAAGGTCAAAGAAGTTCTTAGGTCCAGAGGTCACAAGGAACTCAATATACATGTTTTGACTGTCAATATGGCTCGCATGTGTGCACATATGTGTGCATGTGTGAGAATTTCCTCCAAAACAGGAACCTGGCTGCCTTGTAGACAATTTGGTTAGCTGTGTGATAGTTCTTGACTTTTAGCCAGTCTTCTATCTGACTTCTTTTCTTTCTTATGTTTCTCTATGTTTTCCTGTCTTTCTACCCTACCTCAAGGGTAGTGGTGTGCCAGGAGAGCATAGTTTAGTGGCCACTCAAAGAGTGACCTGTTAGCATCAGGTAGCTTCCAAAGACAGTTTCTCATTCTGTGGAGAAATCACCTTTGTTGTCCCTCACTCCCCCATTCATCTGACTTCAGGGCCTCCTTCCTCAGCTCCACTAAGTAATTCTCCCTTCAGCCTCCTTGTTTCAGTCTTTTT
The DNA here is from genome assembly GCF_021556685.1 of Rattus norvegicus. NCBI lineage: Eukaryota > Metazoa > Chordata > Mammalia > Rodentia > Muridae > Rattus > Rattus norvegicus. The sequence goes on from NC_141550.1 coordinate 49,057,182, forward strand.
ACTCTGGACCCTGCTTACCTGATCTTCTCAACACTTTCTTAAATATATTTTATTTTTAAGTGATTTTTGTTATTTGTGTGTGAGTGTATGAATGTATGTGTGTGAGTATGAGTGTGTGAGTGTATGAGTTTGTGTGTATGTGAGTTTATGTGTATGTGTGTGTGTGTGAAAATGTGTTTTTGTTTTTGTTTTTTGGTATTTTTTGTTTTGGTTTTTGTTTTTAAGAATTTTTTCCTAGCAAGAGTTGAGGTGTTTGGAGATCTCTGGATAACAAACACAGCTCTTTCAGAATTTTTTTTTCCTAGCAGCTACCAAGAGAGAACTGCTTAGAGAATGAACACAGCTCTTTTAGATTTTTTCCTAGAGAATCCAATTTTTTTTTCCTAGTAGCTTCTCTGACTTTGGTCAGAAAACTCATGAGCTAACCAGAGAGCTTTTAGAATTTTTAGAGCATGAAAGAGCTGAAAGTTATCTCTAGCAGAAAGCTATCTCAAGCAGACTACAGAGTCAAGTGCTGTCTACAGAGAGCTGTCAAAGGAGCCATTTCAAGCAGGCTACAAGGCTTTCACTTTTTTTTAACGGGTCCAAAGCACCCCTTCCTCAGAGCCCTTCTCCAAGCCAAGGCTGGTTCTTGGCAAAGGAAGTCTTTCTTCTTCTCCTGCTTGCGCTTACTCGCACCTATTGGAACCTATTGCTTCAGGATTCCAGCTCATACAGAAGACCAACAGAAGTACCTAGCCTTATGGGGCTGAGCACCTACTAATGTCTGGGACTTCACATTCATAGCTGCCCATTGTTGAGTTAGTTGGACTGCAGACAGTATGGCATTCCATAGTTTCCCTTAATATATAGGGATATTCCATAACTTCTGTGACTCTAGAGAACCCTGACTAGTACAGTGAGCATGTGTGTGACTATGTGAGTTGTGTGTGCATGTGCAAGTAGGGGTGCTTCATCATTTGCGTGGCGATCTCTGCTTCTGCTCTTGGTATCAGGCTTGCATGCCAAATGCTTATGTTGATGACCTGAGTCTGTATTTCCCAAGCTGGCCTGACTTTTGCCTCTTTTCTAGCTTCTCTAGCTAGCTTCTCTAGGTCTCTGCTATTCACTCTCATTCTTCAGAGGTTTAACCAAACCCAGAGGAAGGACCAAGTGAAGTTTCTTCAGAGTGTGGAGTTCATGGTGTTTGTAGAGAACATAAGAGGTTCATAACCCAATTAGCTTTGCAGCACGGAGCTGGGTAGGTATAGTAGGTGGGTGAAGAAGCAGCAAGGAGCCGGGTCGGTGTAGTAGGTAGGTAGTTGTAGTAGGTGGATAGGTATAGTAGGCGGGTAGGTGTAGTAGGCGGGTAGGTGTAGTAGGCGGGTAGGTGTAGTAGGCGGGTAGGTGTAGTAGGCGGGTAGGTGTAGTAGGTGGGTGAAGATGCAAACTTGAACTTTGGCAGTTTATAGTCTCCAGGAACTAATCTTGGCTCTTCACAGGGATCCCTGCTCTCCACTTTCTCTGTAATGGGCACATGGGGAAAGAATCCCTTTCCCTCTGTAATGGGAAGCTTGATCTCAGGGAAAAACATATCATAAATATTTGAGCATTTCTGAAAGCAAAACCACCTAATCCAGGTGTTTATATAAAAAATTGCTGGACTTGCAAAAACAAAATGAGAAAGATTGTCAGTGCAGAGTATTCCAGGCTTATAAAATCTCATTTGGCATCCAAAAGGAGGGCTCAGGAGTATCCTGTAAACCTGTCAGTGTTTTCCTCTGTGGGCTGTGAGCTGGAGTAGTAGGCAATTGAGGTTCAGGAATAGGGTTTAGTTGTTTTTAAAAGCACAGGAGTCTTATTTACTTCAGAAGATGACTTAATAGATTTTTATTTACTTAAAAGTATAGTTTATATCACTTTCCCTAGTCCCTGGTAATCACCAAATGTCGTTTGCTTCTGTAACTCTGGCTAATTTAGATGCTTCATAGAAGCAGGGGCTTCAAGGTTCCTTTATGTTGTTAGGTAAGGCAAGGCTACCTTCTTAAAAAGTTGAATAGTATAGCATTGTATTTATATATTATATTTTCTCTATTTACATGTTGGTGGACCTTAGCTGTTATAACTGATGATGTAATGCCAGTATCTCTTTGGGATCCTGTTCTTAATACCTTGAATAAATATTCATAAGTGGGATTGGTTAGTAATACAGTAATTCAAGTTTTCATATTTAGAGGAATTATCCTGCTACCTTCTATAATGGATAGATGACTTTACATTCCTTCTAATAATACAAGACTCTGATTTCTCCATATCCAAGTCAATCCTTGTCATTAGTGTGTGTGTGTGTGTGTGTGTGTGTGTGTGTGTGTGTGTGTGTGTGTGTGTATATATATATATATATATATATACCATCTCAGTAGGTATGAGGTGGTATCTCAGAGTAGTTTCTACCTTTGATATTAAAGGAAGGAAATAACTGTATTCTAGTTGTAAAGGACCATTATCCATGCTTTAATCCTCTTCAAAGGTTAAAAATAACTTGAGAGCTTTTACGTAAAAGAAAAAAAGAAGATGGACAAGTCCCTGCTTACCAATGCTAGCTAAGGTCGGTGTTAAGCCTCTGGCTACTGGTCTCACATGCCTTCTGATTCCTGTTCAGCTGGGAACTAGACTTAAAGAAAATGACCCAACCCTAAGCCCAAGAAAGCTCAACTTCAACCTTGACAAAGAACTTGTGTGACAAATTTGGCTCTCCTGGATATGAAGGAGGGCCTGAATCAGTCAATAACACAAAGGGCTGAACTCCTAGTTTCTGCATCCTCTCTAAGCATGAATCCTGAGGACTGAGTGAACACTCAGATGCGAAGAGTGGAGCACATGCATGGGTAAGACAGGGCACCACCGTTTCTAAGCCAGCTTCCATAGATGGGTGCTAACTATCTACCAGATGGTCTAGTTTCTATGCAATGAGTTCTTTGTTAGAGTCAGGGTGACATCTCAAGCTCAGTTCTCCTCCAGTTTATTAAGTTTCAGCCCTCAGCATGGTCTTGAGCTCAAGTAGCCAAGGCTCTATTCCAGCCCCTCCCCTCAGCAGCCCTGCCATCCTTTGGAATTTACCTCCCACCCCTCCAGTCTGCCTCCAGCACTGGTGAGTGCTGAGGAATAACCCTCTTGCTTCCCATTCCTGGCAGGGTGTAGCCCAAGGACTTCCTATCCTAAGGACTCCTTTCCTTGTCTGGCTCATCTCTCTGTTCCCTACCTTTAGCTCTTGCTCTCAACCGCAGACTTGTCATCTGTAGCTCCTGTCATTTCTCATTCCTCTCCCCTCCTGGCCTCTTCTTCCTGGATCCCTCTGCTGCTCCTGTGCCTCATTCTTTCCTTCTTGCCTGCCAGTGTCTGCAAGGACCTGAATGCCCAGCCCAGGCACTGCTGCTTCATCTTTAAGAGTCCTGGTTCATATCACTGACATACCTCTTTTCCATTTATTTGCTATGTTTTAAAACCTTTGACATTGAAATGTTGATGATTTAAAACTACTGGATAAATAATAGTACAGATGGGACTGGCCACCATTGTGTCTATGGTGCTTTGCTGATGGACATTTGCAAATGTTTAAGAAGCCATGTCTCCTGATCCTTCTACTGCCCATCTCTCCTCACCAAGCCCTGTGGCACTCAAGGATGCTGCTGGTATCTCTTTTATGTATGGTGTCCTATCTGGGTCAAACATGCTCCAGGTTTTATGATGCTTGTATAATAATAACATGGCAGGAAGCTAAAACTGCAGTAGCTAAAGGGACTATCCTCACTCATTGCTACACTGACTTTGGATTCTATGTCTTTCCAAAGAAGAGTGGGTATAGATGACCCACTCAAGCAGGCTTGTCATCTAGGCCATGCAAGTCAAGATTCTGGTATCATGTCCCAGGTCCAATCCTAAAGCCCATTCTATTTTTATTCTGTATGGAAAGATTTTGTAAGTTAACCAGAGAGGGAGGCCTCTGCCCTGTTTCCTGGATCTCACTCCCCTCTCTGAGAGGTAAGATAAGGGACTAGCCAAAACACAACACCCTGCAGTGTATTGGTCACCTTTTGCCTTATCTGTTTCAGCAGGTTGGAACTGAAGGGGCCACTGCAGACCACCTCCCTTGCTGATTATGGAGAAGATAGGGTGGGGCTGCTGTTTCCTAAGCTTCACATCAAAGCATTATTCCTAGAATCATAGTGACTCCCACACTTCACATTTTAAAAGGCTCTGCACGTATCTGCAGACACATAAAAAAATCTTTTATATAATGGTCAAGATGAAAATAGGAACTGTTCCTTTAATTTGTACCACTAAATTTAAAAGAAACTCTTTACTATTCTATTCAACTATTTCTTCCCCCTTTTCTCTTTCTTACTGGTTCTGAAAAGTAAAAGCAGCTGTAAATATGCAGAATGCCGAGAGCTGACTTTTCCGATATCTAATAAAAACCTTGGGGAGTAATTGAAATAACTTGGTGTGGGCAGTCAGGTTACATGCTGCATAATATCAAAAGAAAATGCACAGCAAGGAAAAGCACCAGAAAATAGGAAGAGGAGCTGGAGAATAAAAGCAGGACATTAGATAATGGGTAACTATGGGAAACTAAAAATATCCGCTTAGAATTCCGTTCTTAGAAGATCTGATGAGACGTGTATTCAGAGAAGCAATAATTCAAGACAAGGTGAACATTTGTATAATTCTAAGGAATGCAGATCGAAGAAAGAGAACTATCCCTTTCTCTTGAGCTTCCACTCACTGCATAGACATAAGCTGGGACTTTGCACTGGGCTCATTGTGCATTCTTTGTGATGAGTGTCTCCTAATTCCCTTAGCCTTTTGTTGTGGACACCCTGGATTTCAAAGGAGTATGCATAGCTAAGGCAGCAGAACACACAAGGAGAACTGGCTAACTTTGGTTGCTGGGGGTACTCTTCGGAGCATCTCATTCTGGTCATCATGAGTTTGTCAAAAGATTGCAAGATTTTGGGTGGGAAAGCAATGTTGACATATTTGGGTCATGAGATAGATAGAAATGTTGACTCTAAAGTCACATACAGAGAGAACAATTAGAACATGCATGTCTGAAGAGTTGGACTGCTCATCACTCTGCCTTAACTGCATACATTTATCCCATTACGCTTTCTAGACTCAATTTATATATATGAAACATTTCAGAAAAAGTAGAGTTAAAGGGAGGAAAGAAAACAATCACTCAAAATGTCTCAAACAATGATCCTTAGGTACGTCCTACTAATCTTTCTTCTTAGATATAGCTCTTTCCCATTTCCTTTTAAAACTATGGTAAAATTTGAACTATAACATTCACCTTATGGTCTAATTTTATTTAGTCTATATTTCCTCTTTCCTGTTTAAAAAATAGACTACTAGTCCTAATGTCCTAGAACTGCATAGTATTCCACAAATGAGTTTCTGTTATTTTTCCAGTCTATATTGAAAGCAAGTCTCTGTTGCACTGGGGGAATCTTTGAGTCTCTCACAACAGCAGAGAAATGAAGTAAGGAGCTTGTTCTTGTGGGGATTCACAAGCAAATCTCTTGTGCACTGTTCACTTCCTGCTAGTTGTGTTCTCTACAGACCACCAAAGATTTCAGGCAGGAAGGATGCCTGACCTTCATTGATGTCTGAGTAGATTTACACAAGGTGGGGAGAAGTTATCTCTATGACATGGGACAAGGCTCTTGACCTGCCCATGTCTCCTTTTCCTAAGTTGCAGCAATGTGGATAGCCCCATAGTTTTCTCATTTTGAGAAAAATGTTTTAACATATCGGTTAATTGAATTGAGTGCTGTAGTCAATGTGTACATTAGAAGTTTTCTTTCCTATTCCTACCATAACACTCCCAGAGGGACTGCAATCAATGATATCCTAGCTCCAAGAAAATGCAATAAATACTTGCTGACAGTGTTTGTTGTGTACAGGATTAACTGAAATATACATACGGATACATACTTAAAGTGAAATGTGATTCTCAACACTTGGTAGGAGTTGAGTAAACGCCAGCTACCATTAAACAGTTAAAACATCTTTGTCTTATTAGAAGAGCAGGGCATTCACTCTACGTAGAGTACTTATGTTAAGGAATATATTATTTGTGAGTAACACATTTAGTTAACACGCTTACTTCTTAGACAATTTCTACACATCTTTAGTCAGTGAGAGAGGGTAACTCATGGGCTTTAGCCAGGCTGAGGCTCCTTAAACAGGGGTATTATGATCCTCTTAAACCAATATTCCATCAGAGTGGAGGGCAGACTCACATGAATGAAGTTTAAAAGTCTGACTGCTGAAGAAGTGTGGGAGAATGCTCTGCTGGGCCAGAGGAGAGCTTTTGCAGTGACCCTAGTATGCCCTTATTTAGGGTGTGCTTCTTGAGCTGTGTATATCTGCATTTGACTGAGAATTGCTAGACCCCTTTGCACTGTTGGTTAACTGATCTGGCCTCCATATTCTCTTGTCTGCATACTTTTCTTTCTTTCTTTCTTTCTTTCTTTCTTTCTTTCTTTCTTTCTTTCTTTTCTATGTATAAATGTCTGGCAGGCCAGAGCACTGTGCTCAGAAAGAGTAGTGCTGTTGGAAGGGTGACTTCACTGTGTTTTCTAATGCTAATTATTGCAATAATTCCCAAATAAAGTCAGTTCTTACAGGTGCTTTGGAGAAAGCATAAGTGACAGGCTACATACCATTTTTTGAGATACTCTGGTAGTCTCTGTGATTGCAATGGTTTCTTTTTCTCAAATGATGGTAAATGGATTTTTCTTCAATTCTGAAACAAGTACATAAATATATATTTAATGTCCATATATTCAACATTTATATTAAAAGAGACATTTTTCTGTAATGCTCTTAGAAGTGCAATAAAAATGAACTCAGCATACCCAAGCTTTACTGATACAGTTTCTTTATACTGTGAAAGTATTGCTGGTTGGACACAAGGCACACACATATAGGAAGGATGTTGTTGCTATCAAAGTTTTGCTTTTGTATGGAGCTCTGCAAAGTCACATCTTTCTAATCTTTCCACCAAGAATGATTACTGCAGCTTCTTCTTTTCTGTTCTAAAAGTGGAAGGCATTCCCTTTCTTAGCCGCTGTAAGGGTATGGAAGATGCTCCTGTCTTGGGGTCTGCTCTCTTCTATACACGTGTGTGTTGCGTGCAGAGCTTGAAGAAATACTTGTGTCCCCATGGAATGATGACTCCATCTCCTGCTTCCCTGTGCCTATACTGTCTGACTGAATCCTGGATAATGCAATTGAACTAGAAGTGTGAAGTGGCATTTCTGGATCTTTATTAGGGAACAGTCTGAAGACAACACTTGTTCTTTCTTAATTCCCTACCAGTATTCTGTTGCCCAGAATAGGAACACTACTGTTTTGGATAGTGTAGTCAAAGATCCATCTTAGAAAGACAGAGGGGTAAGCTAGAGGACGCTGTATCCCTGGGGAGCCTGGGTAGAGTTGACCTTTAATACTAGTCTTAAATTGCATGGCTCTGAGCTTTTCTGTGCAAGAAAAGTAAACTCAATTTTTATCTTATTCAATCCATATATTAAATCTCTCATTTGGAGCTTAATCTAATATTAATGGACACATAGCTTGGAGATAAATTTGACATGAGTATTGGGTTATAATTATAGAAATTTTAAGCAATTTTCTTGGCTCCCTTTTGTACTATCTTTGATTTTCTATTTTGTTTTGCCAAGATTTTAATTTAATTTGAATGTAATTTCATGTTATATTGTCTGTATTTTTATAGACTTCCTAAAAGCCTTTTTGAAAGAAGACTAAATATAAACTAATGAATGATAATTTAACTCATAAATATTCCATTATTCTTAAAATGCATTTCCATCTTCATAAATTCATATTTAACATCCTTGCATATAATCATCCTGTCTTTTAAGTATTATGAAAATTAAACTCATTGGATTGCAGTACTTGGTAACTGTCTTAAATCATTCAGGAAGGTAAATAGGAATCATGTTTGGGTTTTCAGGATGCACTGAAAGTAGCATTCAGGAAGACCTACTTCTCAAACTATTCAAAAGAGGAGGAGGAGGAGAAGGAAAAAGAAAAAATAAAATAAAGAGAAAGATCACTCCCAGACTCTTATGAAGACAGTCTCATGCTAATACTAAAACCATGTAAGGATCATTTCTTTTCTGGTCCAATCTATTTGGAGTTCTGTAGGCTTATTGTGTGTTTATGGGCATCTCTTTCTTTAGGTTAGAGAAGTTTTCTTCTATAATTTTGTTGAAGATATTTACTGGCCCTTTATGTTGGGAATCTTTGCTCTCTTCTATACCTATTATCCTTAGGTTTGGTTTTCTCATTGTGTCCTGCATTTCCTGGAGGTTTTGGGTTAGGAGCTTTTTGCATTTTTCATTATCTTTGACAGTTGTGTCAATGTTTTCTATGTTATCTTCTGCCCCTGAACTTCTCTCTTTTATCGCTTGTATTCTGTTGGTGATGCTTTCATCTATGACTCCTGATCTCTTTCCAAGATTTTCTATCTCCAGGGTTGTTTCCCTTTGTGATTTCTTTAGTGTTTCTATTTCCATTTTTAAATCCTGGATGGTTTTGTTCAATTCCTTCACCTGTTTGGTTGTGTTTTCCTGTAATTCTTTAAGGGATTTTTGTGTTTCCTCTTTAAGGGCTTCTACTTGTTTGCCTATGTTTTCCTGTATTTCTTTAAAGGAATTATTAATGTCTTTCTTAAAGTCCTTTATCATCATCATGAGATGCAATTTTTAAATCCAAATCTTGCTTTTCAGGTTTATTTGGATATCCAGTATTTGCTTTGGTGGGAGAACTGATCTCTGATGATGCCAAGTAGTCTTGGTTTCTGTTGCTTAGGTTCCTGTGCTTGCCTCTTGCTATCAGGTTGTCTCTGGTGTTAGCTTGTCTTGTTGTCTCTGACAGGGGCTTGACCATCCTGTAAGCCTGTGTTGTCAACATTTCTGTAGATCTGTTTTCTTTCAGCCATATCTGGGAATAGAGAGCTGCTCCTGGGTTTGTGCGTCCTGAAGCCTCCAGGCAGGTTGCTTGGAGCAGAAGAGTTGGTCTTACCTCTGCTCTCAGGTGTGTCAGAACTCCTGGCGACTCGCTTTCAGCTCTGGGCTTGGGCAGAAACCAGAAGGATCCTGTCTCTGATTGCTCCCAGGTTCCTGTGCCCAGAAGGCACAGAGGGCACTAGGTGGGTTCCTCTTGGGCCAGGAATGTGAGCAGAAGTGGTGGTCTCCCCTGAGCACTCAAGATTGTCTGCACTTCTGAGAGTCCAGCTCTCTCCCCCATGGGATTTGCATACAGAGAGCTGTGGGACCAGTTAAGTTCTTTGAGCATGCCTATAATTCTGTTTCTACCCATACATATATAGTTTAAAGGGAATCTCCCACCTGAGTTGACAACTGTCTCCCTAAAAAGAAGTAAGCTACCTAATAAAATTCAAATACTAAGCATAAGAAGCTCTCTTTTGGGTTATTAGTCAAGGTTATAGAAGAAACTTCCCAAATATTATAGGCTATTACTGTTGCTATTATTGTTGTTGTAACCACAGCTCTGTAAAGTTTCTAAAGGTCTTTTCAATATGAGGGTTACCATGCTTGGTACTGAACCTAACCAACTACACAGTATAATGAAATCAAAGATCCTGGAAGAAAGCCAATAAACACCACTGCACTAAAATAGCACGATTTTTCTATGTTCTAAATGTTTATCCTTATACTCACAGATACTTTCTCACCCTCATCAAAGAGACTTACCTCTATTTTCAACAGATAGAGATTGCTATAGAAAGCCACAACTGATCACAATGAAGAGAACAAGAGTTCATGTGATACTCAGTATCTACTGATAACATCTATTACATAATTCCTGTACCTAAGGCTCAGGGAACACTGTAGAAAAGGGAGTAGAAAGAGTGTAAGAGTCAGAGGAACAGGACAATTGCTGTGAGATTATATCTCTTAGAAATGACAGAGGCTACAAATTTCGGTCAAGTACATAACTAGTTTCATATTTAAAAGAGCAGAGTCAAGCAGTTTCTGAGGCATGTTGTGTATCCATCTTTGTCTGATGTCTCTGTATTTTTATGTGAGTCACTCTGCTGGCTTTTATTAGGCTGTAGAAATCTCAAAGCATGTAGTCTCCTTAACATGGCAGCCTAAACAAGTCCTGATCAGCAATGACACAAATGAACAGGCTAATATGGCTGGAAGAAATCTCATGGGACCTAAACCCTAAACAAAGAACTATAGGCATCTGGGAATGCTGAGATGAAGATAAATGGTCTTCCCCAGGGAAGTTTCCCAATGTGTTATCCAATAACAAGTGGTCAGTCATGAGATCCTATGGATGCAGGTAGCATTATACAGAGGGAATGGCTTGTATTTATGTACTTAGGTTTGCATGTGATAATACTTAAAGAAAAAGAGATCATGAATTTGAAAGAGAGCGAGGTTGGGTATTTGGGAGGGTTTTTTAGGAGGAATGGGGGAAATTATATAATTATGATTTTTAAAATTACTATTTAAAAAGTCTATAAAAGGGGCTCTAGTGAAAAAAGGGAGGGTAATTCCATTGTACTTTGCCATACAAATGAGATTCTCTTGAATTGCCCTTCCCAGCATAGCAGTTTGGTGAATTCTACTAACTACTCAAGGTCACTATTATATGGCAGAAAAAAAATGTCCTCCTCCAAGTGAGGATGCTTCAATCCAGTTGGGAGAGAGAAGAAATCAGAAGGCAGAGGGAGGGAGGGAGGTGGTTCAGAGAGGAGGAGAGGGGCAATGGAAAAGGGGAACATGATCAGGTATTGACTTGGTAGGCGGAGGGTGGTGGAGGGATAACCAGGAGTGAATCCCTGAGTGGGCAACAGAAAGAATGGAAACAGACAACCTAAGGAGGTGGGAGGTAGGGGAACTCTCTAGAATGTACCAGAGACCTGGGAGGTGAGAAAATCTCAAGACTCAAAGGAGGGACCTTAGATGAAATGCCCAACAGTGGGTAGAGGGAACTTGTAGAGTCCACCTCCAGTAAAAGACAGGGCAACAAATGGATGGATGGGGTTGCCATCCCACAATCAAAAACTCTGACCCAGAACTGTTCTTGTCTAAAAGAAGAGCAGGGACAAAAATGGACAAGAGACTGAGGGAAAGGAAGTCCTGTGTCTGGCCCAAATTGAAACCCATCTTAAGGAGAGGCTTCAAGGTTTGATACTATTACTGATGCTATTACTGATACTATGGTGTGTTTATAGACAGGAGCCCAGAATGGCTGCCCTCCAAGAGGCTCAACAAGCAGCTGATTGAGACAGAAACAGTTACTTACTTCAACCAATGGTCTGAAGTTGGTGATTCCTGTGGGTGAATAAGGGAAAGGCTGGAGGAAGTTGAGGAGGGCGACCCAATAGGAAGCCCAGCAGTTTCTACTAACCTGTACCCCTGAGATCTCTCAGACACTGAGCCATCAATTACTAGCTGATCTGAGGCCCCTAACACATATACAGCAGTGGACTGCCTGGTCTAGCCTCAATGAGAGAAGACTCACCTAACCCTTGAGACTTAAGCTCAGGGAATGAAGAGGCCTGTCAGGGTGTGGGGGGTGTGGGGAGTGTGTGTGGGGACATCCTCTCGGTTATGGGGGAAGAATTAGAGGTCAGAAGGGGAGAGGTATAGCAACTGGACTGTAAACAAAGATTGGAGATTAAAGAATAAGAGGAGGAGGAGGGGGGAGGAGGTAACGGCAAACAAACCTGAGTTATACTCTAAGATCCTATCTTGAAAATAAACCAATTAACAACAACAACAACAACAAAAATGGCCTGCTAAGCTCAGCCTGAACTCCCACCTCTCAAAACTATGAGATATCAAAAAACCAACCAACTAGATCAAGAATCGACAAGTGGGATCTCATAAAACTGCAAAGCTTCTGTAAGGCAAAGGACACTGTGGTTAGGACAAAACGGCAAACAACAGATTGGGAAAAGATCTTTACCAATCCTACAACAGATAGAGGCCTTATATCCAAAATATACAAAGAACTCAAGAAGTTAGACCGCAGGGAAACAAATAACCCTATTAAAAAATGGGGTTCAGAGCTAAACAAAGAATTCACAGCTGAGGAATGCCAAATGGCTGAGAAACACCTAAAGAAATGTTCAACATCTTTAGTCATAAGGGAAATGCAAATCAAAACAACCGTGAGATTTCACCTCACACCAGTGAGAATGGCTAAGATCAAAAACTCAGGTGACAACAAATGCTGGCGAGGATGTGGAGAAAGAGGAACACTCCTCCATTGTTGGTGGGATTGCAGACTGGTAAAACCATTCTGGAAATCAGTCTGGAGGTTCCTCAGAAAATTGGACATTGAACTACCTGAGGATCCAGCTATACCTCTCTTGGGCATATACCCACAAGATGCCCCAACATATAAAAAAGACACGTGCTCCACTATGTTCATAGCAGCCTTATTTATAATAGCCAGAAGCTGGAAAGAACCCAGATGCCCTTCAACAGAGGAATGGATACAGAAAATGTGGTACATCTACACAATGGAATATTACTCAGCTACCAAAAACAATGCCTTTATGAAATTCATAGACAAATGGTTGGAACTGGAAAATATCATCCTGAGTGAGATAACCCAATCACAGAAAAACACACATGGTATACACTCATTGATAAGTGGCTATTAGTGGCCAAATGCTTGAATTACCCTAGATGCATAGAACACATGAAACTCAAGACGGATGATCAAAATGTGAATGCTTCAGTCCTTTAAAAGGGGGAACAAGAATATCCTTGGCAGGGAATAGAGAGGCAAAGATTAAAAGAGAGACAGAAGGAACACCCATTCAGAGCCTGCCCCACATGTGGCCCATACATATACAGCCACCCAATTAGACAAGATGGATGAAGCAAAGAAGTGCAGGCCGACTGGAGCCGGATGTAGATCTCTCCTGAGAGACACAGCCAGAATACAGCAAATACAGAGGCGAATGCCAGCATCAATCCACTGAACTGAGAATAGGACCCCCACTGAAGGAATCAGAGAAAGAACTGGAAGAGCTTGAAGGGACTCGAGACCTCTTATGAACAACAATGCCAAGCAACTAGAGCTTCCAGGGAGTAAGCCACTACCTAAAGACTATACATGGAATGACCCTGGACTCTGACCTCATAGGTAGCAATGAATATCCTAGTAAGATCACCAGTGTAAGGGGAAGCCCTTGGTCCTGCTAAGACTGAACCCCCAGTGAACGTGATTGTTGGGGGGAGGGAGGCAATGGAAGGAGGGTGGGGAGGAGAACACCTATAAAGAAGGGGAGGGGGAAGGATTAGGGGGATGTTTGCCTGGAAACCGGGAAAGGGAATAACATTCGAAATGTAAATAAGAAATACTCAAGTTAACAAAAAAAAAAAAACAACCAAAAAAAAATTAACCACTTAAAAATATAATTATACTGCCCAGGTTGCTAGCATGCAGGCCGTGCTGGGATTTGTCTTGGTAGACCCCCCCCCCCCCCCCCCCCCCCCCCGGCTATCATTAGATTTCAATTTTACTCTCCCAACAAAATCTGTTATCAGTTCCAGTGACCTGTTCGTTTTCTGCATGTGCAGAATTCAATGGAGTTGTTTTAAATAATTCTTTTTCTCTATTAAACACTACTCTAAAATCCACAATTCAGGAGACAGTAAATAGTTGCATTTATTTCTCTCCAGCTCAGCTCTGTGAAGCCGACTGTGAAGTCAGTGGGGCATTCTCATGCTAGCCAGTTTTTGTTATCAGCTACTCAGCATGAAAGAAGATTATATTTTGCTGTTAATGGGAGAAACGGAGGGAGAATAAAGACCCTAAGTATTAAAAAGAAAAAAAAAACCAACCAACCAGCCAACCAACCAGCCAACCAACCAACCAACGAAACAAACAAAGAACAAACAAAAAACAACCCCCCCCAAAAAACCCTTGTTTTAAGCCACCAAGTTCAGAGTACTTTGTTATGTGATACCTAGAACAGATGACTATGGAGTTCTAGATTATGTTAATTTCCTTAGATGGCGAAAGGAATTTCCTCATGAGTTTCAGGCCTCCTAGCATAGAATATGAAGCAATTGTGTCTTGTGTATTTTAGTTATCCGGAATACCACTTTGTGTCAACTATTCTGAAGTGTTTGCAGGGTGAGCTTGGTGTGAATTTCTTTTCATGTACAGTATCAGACATTCAAAAGACCTTTCAACTTAGAGATTCATTTTGCACAGTTCTGAGATTTATTCTTGAGTTATTTCAAAGATAATATTTCTATCTCCTTTTGTCTCCCCTAGAACTATATTTTGGATAAAAGCTCATCTCAACTGATCTTCTAATTGTTCTAGGTTTTTTGGTTGTTTGTTTTGGTTTGGATTTTGGTTTTTTTTGAGACAGGGTTCCTCTGTAGCCTTGGCTGTCCTGGAACTTGATCTGTAGATCAGGCTGTCCTGGAACTTACAGACACACACCAGCCTCCTACTTCTAAGTGCTGGGATTAAAGGTGTGTAGTAGAGGACCTGGGCTCAATTTCCAACATGCACATGGCAGCATAAAACCTTTGTAATTCCAGTTCTGGGACTTGGCACCCTCCTTTATCCTCCACAGGCACTGCCGAACACCCACACACATGAAATAAAAAATTAAAAAATCTCAACATATAAAAGATAAAATGAAAAACAATTTCCTCTTTAGTGCCCTCCCTTCTCCTCCCCTGCCCTATCTCTTTCCATGTTTGAAGTGTTGTCAGATGTTTAACGATCTTGAATTGTTTGATTATATTGCAACACTGGAACCTTCTGCATACTAGTCGCCTGGGGATGGGGCTGCTAAATCCATTTGCTGTATATTGTCTGTGGAATGAGCTGGGTGGGTCTGAGTGACTGTTTATCTTATGTTGGCCCGTGTGCAGGTCTGTTAGGTATTGTATTAATTACGATAATGATGTAGGAAATCAACCATTGTGCATGGTGGTATTCTCTAAGACAGTTCATGAACTGCTTAAGAGTGGAGAAACCAAACAAGCCAGAACCTCACGTGTGATGGCTTCTCTCTGCTGCTGACTGTGGGTTTATTGTAACAACCTTCTCCGAGTGTTTGTCTTTCCCATAGTGGTGGACCGTCACTACTACAAAAGTGTACCTCTCCTCTTCCCTAAATCGCTCGTTGATGGGTATTTTATCACAGCACCAGAGACGAAACTAGAACTCTTGCTCTTAGTGTCCTTGGGACTCTCTTCTCATTACTTGGGAAGGTTGGTCTGGTCTGTAGTCATGACAATACATGCCAGATTGCTGTTGCGAGGGTTGAGTGGAGGAAGATTTTCCCAGTCCAGAGGCTGTTGACCTTAGGATCTCTGAAGGAAAAAATCTCTAGCCTTCTCCGAGGTGAGATAGCACAGTTGGCCACCTGTGTAGAGCTAAGTGATTAAAAGTGCTGCATTTTCAGTCAATGCCAATTATTTCTGCTTATAGATTTCACCTTCCTTTTTACAGCCACCTGTATAGATAATCCTCCAGTCCTGAGGAATTTTATACTGTAAACTGGGATTGTGGGCCAACAGCCCCTCTCACCAGCTTGGAATGCAGCACTCCGGAATCTACCATGAGTCCCCTATTTGTGGTGTTTCTTTCTGGCTGCCAACAGTCTCTGGCTGTTGACTCTTCATATCCTTTTTGTCCTTGTGGATGAATTCATTTACTGTTCTTGGTGTAAAGCTTCTCGGGGAGAGAAGAGACTGCTTGTTTCGGAGCAGCCTGCTCATCCAGAAGCCTGAAATGAACACTGTGTGGTTTATGCCCTCTGCCTTGACTACTTTATTATACTT
Organism: Rattus norvegicus; assembly: GCF_021556685.1. Taxonomy (NCBI): domain Eukaryota; kingdom Metazoa; phylum Chordata; class Mammalia; order Rodentia; family Muridae; genus Rattus; species Rattus norvegicus. The sequence goes on from NC_141550.1 coordinate 49,073,063, forward strand.
TGTGAAAACATATGGGAAGTGGACATTAGATGTGAGTTCAATGCTAAAATAATTTCACGGTCAATAAAGAGTGCTTATTTTCTCTGGGAAAGTAATTGTTACCAACATTTAGTCATAAATATATTTTTAATAATTCTAAAAATGAAATTTATGTACTGAAATATTGTTTTGTGCATGGCATATTCAGCTCATGGAGACAAAAACATGGCTATGAGTCTTAGAGATACAGTCATTTGTGGTGTTCATTATTAGAATACAGATATCTTTGGCAATCACTGATAGATTCATTAACATTATTGACTAAAATTAGCATCTATAATTTTTGGATTAAAGTCTTTATACTACGTCCTGGGAGTATTTAAATAATAAGCAGTACTATCTTCTTTCATAGCCATTCCAATAAGTAATTTTCCTCATAAATTTGAGAAATTGAATTTCCCTGGAGTTTTGAAAGATTTGGGGGTGGTGAAAACAATTTTCTGAAATGCCTACAAGTTAAGATTGCTGATGAGGAGTTTTCTTTATGCAGGGAGAGCTGAACTACAGTTTGAGGACAGTAACTAGGGTGTTAACTATGATAAAGCTAGACTACAAAGACTGTTCTCATTTCAAAGCTCTTGTCTTGTTCTGTGATGTTTGAGTGGATTCAAATACCCTGGTGTGAACTTTTGTTCAGTTCTTTTTATTTTATTATACTACAAAACCAAGGCTAGCGCACTAATAGAAGAGGTGATTGCTTCATGCCTTAATTTTGGTGTTGTCCCACATTTGACCTACTGCCTGCAGCACTGACTGGCATTCTCCACATGGTAACCAGGTGTAGAGAAGTACATCAGGATGCTTTTCTAGTCAGCTCCATGTACTGGATGGCCAGGTAGTGCTGGCTTTGTAGGGTCCCATTTTGGATTCTAGCACTAAATTAAGAATAGATACATGCAGAATAGAATGGTTTCCAGTTGCTTTCCCCAACATCTGCTCAAGTAACAAAATTACTTCTCCAAGAGACTTCCAGGAGCCCCCATTCCATTAAAATCAAACATACAAAGCCCCTCCTCCTCACTCTACCTCCATTCCCTGGGGACTACCTCTTGGTGCAATCCCAGGGTTGCCCTAGGTTTTTTCATGGACTCTCCCAGCCCTCCTTTCACTCCCATAGCCTATATCATTCTTTTTTGTCAGTTCCCAGCCCACAGAAATGTTTTCTACCAGGGACTCCCATGGCAACACCGGGTCAAGACATAGATGAGCACCTTCATTAACCCAGAGAAGTTTCTTCATGGGTACATAAAAAATTAACACAGAGACCAACAGCAAGACAATGTACAGAGAGCAAGACACTTTGGAGCACTCAGTTCTGAATGGAATGTCTTCATCAAGCTCTTCCTCTCAAGGCTCAGGGTTCTATATAGAAGAGGAGATGGGAAAAATTTTTAAGAGCAAGAGGTGATGAATGGCTCCAAGGAAAGTGTCTTCCAGACAGAACAGGACTGATATACATATAAACTTAAAGAAACTGTGAGGACACACTCAAGATTTGCACAGTTACAAGCCACAGGTCTTAGCAGTTTGAGGGGGAAGTATACTGACTCCTAACCAGCAAGCTATTTGCAACTGATACTTGAGTATCAATTGGAAGAAAAATCAATTTTCTCGAGTGGAGTGTCACTCAGCATATCAATCACACTCCAGGGCAGCCCCAATGCCCAGGAATGGTTGCCCAACACTAAACAAACTCAAGTTTTGTAAACTTTTTGTTTGTTTTTTTTCTTTCTTTGTTTCTTTACTTTTCTTTCTTTTCCTTTGTCTTATTGGTCTTTTCACTATTAAATTTGCTTTTCAGCTCAATGAAGTTTTTGTATGTTTGTTTTTTGGTTTTTGTTTTTAAATTTTGAGAAAGAGAAAGAAAGAGATAAAATGAAAACACATAGTTATGTGAGTCAGGTGGTTGGGAGAACCTGGGAGGAGCTGAAGGAGAGGAAAACATGATCAAAAAATATTGTATGAAACATTGCAATGAAAAAAACAAGTAAAACAATGTAAACTCAAGAATGAAACTCAATAATAATGCAGATAAAAGTACAGATTTATGTATGAAAATTATCTTGTATTGCTTCAAGTAGAGTTACTTAATGAAGGGAAAGAACAATTTCCCAAAATATTAGTTGCTCATCAGAGCTCTTTATCAAATATGATTTATCAAAATCAAATGTGCTGAGCTTCAAGCAACAGCCATCTATCATGCACTGGTAATCTTTCTTATGCATTAATTATTTTTGAGAAATTCATATATGAAGACAGCATCTACATCTCTCCTGACTCTCCCCACTCCAACTCCTTCTGTGGCCCCTACCTCTCCCTCACAAATTCATGGTCTCTTCATTAATTATTATTGTTACATATATATGTAACATACTATATATAATATTATGTATAACAATATACTATATGTAATATAATACATATATGCACACACACATATAAAATACTGAGTCCATCTGCATTGCTTGTATGTACATGTGTCCATCAGTGAGCACTTGAGATTGGACAACCTTTATGAGAGCTCATAATTTTCAAAATTATGTAGTTGGTAGGCTTTACAGCTGGGTAAAAAAACCCCAAAAACTGTGCATTATCTAATAAACCCCTAGTCACAGGCATGGGAGACCTCCCATTGAGTTGTTCTTTAGAGGAATGCAAGGGCCTCCCATAAAAAATAAGCTCTTGCCATTGCCCTTGGCTGTTTCCCAGAACTTGAGGGTAGACCCTATTACTGAGGACACTACACACTTTAAACACAGACTTGGATGAACTGAGCTGAAACTGACCTGGAAGTCTGAGGACTGGCTCTCATAAGGAGGAGCTCTGCAGCTGCCAAGAGACAGGTAGTCTTGGACCATTTTGTATTCTTTCCACAAACACAAATATGTTGGATGTAAATTTTGAGGTCATATTAAGTTAAATCATGGGGAATAAGTTCCAGAGATGACAGAGAAGGCTAGGAATAGACTGGGGAAGAGATAAAGGTCAATGTTTGATGTGAAGACCAGGGTAGAGGAGTGAGTTAGGATAAAACTGGACAACTTGGAGACTATGCTGGCTGTATTGAGGAAGAGGCTTTTCTACTAGATAATTTTGGGGGAAAGGGTGGATCGTTTATTATCGGATGTGGATGGAGGTCAGGCCACTAGGAGCTTAAGGAAAATGGATGAGAGAGCTTTACAAATTTTTCTTTTCCTTCCATACTAGTCACATCTCAGAATCCTCACTTTTCTTGCCGAATCACAGAGCCACCAAGATTCAGTCTTGGAGTAGTGTAGACATGGAGATATGACTTGTTGAGTATTCAGAGACTGGCAATGGGGTAATTAATTCTGCAGAGAAGAGAGGTGGCTACAGAGAGGAGATGCTGGGGTTCAGACAAGAAAAGATCAACAGATACATTTTGAGTTTGTATGTGGAATAGATTTTATGGGCCTTATATTCAATATTCATGAGCAGCTGGACTCAGAAAGACAGCATATCTATTAGATTAACTTCCCAGTAACATTTCTTTCTCCTCTACTGTTTTGTGAGTTGGGGAAGTTACAATTCTCATCACCCTGGCTTTTCTCCACCCCAGATTTAAACAATTTACACTACTAAGTTTGTGGGATCACTAAAATATGATAAAAATGAGAGCATTAACAGTGTGGGTGCTTATGAACCTCATCCATGACAGAAAAGATTGTTTTAATCTAACAGTGTCTCTTAGAGGATGCTTCATGGAGCAGCAGCTTCTTAAGAAGCATATTTCTCTTAAGTACACAGTCCTACATTGTTGCATGTACATGTATTTAGGAAATATCTCACAACAGCAGCAAAGACAGATCAATAGACTATGTTGATTTTTAATATATACAAAGGTCTTGGGCATATTTAATGACCCATAGTCAATGAATATGTTTCTCTTTATTTAAACTAGCATTTCCAAAGCTTGCTTGAATTATGAAGATTTTTAGAAAAATGCACATAATGTTTAAGGAGGAAAACAAATAGCCAGGTGAAGAGATATCCTACAGAATGGGAGAGAAATATTTGCTATGCATACACCTCAGAGGATTAACATATGGAATAAACAAAGACCTCAAAAAATTAAATATCAAAAAGTTAAACAAGCTAATTAAAAGAGGGTTAACGAAATGAGCAGATAGTTCTCAAAAGATGCAGTACAATGGTCAACACAGACTTAAAGAATGTTCAACCTCACTAGCCATCAAAGGAATGCAAAAAAGAAAAGAGCTATGAGATTCTATATCATTTTTGTCACATAAGAAAGTGCAAAATTTTCAAGCCTAAATGGGACATGTCTACCAAACCATCTTCTGCCAGGTTTAAGGGATCATTGCGGAAAGTGGAAAGATTGTAAAATTCACAGGTGATGGATGACTACCAGGAAACAGTATCCTCTGGAAACAACAGGGCAGCAGTGCATGTGCACTCACATCATTGTGACAGCATGCACACACTCTGCCCAAGCTCATGGAGAAGGGAGGTAAGCAGGAAGTTCCATCCAAAGTTGAAGACAGCAAGATAGCCACTGTCAGAGGGAGTGTATATATATATATATATATATATATATATATATATATATATATATATATATATATAAAATAGCTCTTTTGATCACATTTGATCATACTCCAGTGGAAGGCCAAGTAAATATAATTAGCACAAATTGGACTCAAATTAAGTCAATCACAGAAGAACATATACTGTATCTTTTCTCTTATTATAGGTCCTAGACAGCATAAATACATAAAATTACGTAAGTACTGAGGACGTAAAAATATTAATGAAATTGTCTGGGAGCAAAGGTGAGAAATGGAAGAAGGGAGAAGAAGGGGGAGAGTAGGTGTGCTATGGGCTGCTGTACTTAAAATACATTATGCATGGTAATCACATTATACAACTCTGCATAACAAAATGAAACTATAAATACCACTTAAAAATGAAATTGCAAGCCTTTAATTCTAGCATTCAGGAGGTAAAGACAAGTGTATCTTTATGAGTTCAAGGCCAGTCTGGTTTACATAGCAAGTTCTGGGATAGACATAGCTACATAGTAATACCTTGTGTAAATAAAATACATGTAATGGCCTTTGTCATCTAATAGAATTAGTATTTCATAGAATAATTTTTGAAGAAAATTTATGGATTCTGTATTTGAACATTGGGATGCTCGAAAAGTCTCATATTTTGATCACTGTGGGCTAAAAAGCACACCATTCTCTATAGAAGTTCAAAGAGAGGCATAATTTGATATCGACCTGATTCATCCTGTAACAAATATGCCCTTTCTTTTACTCTTTCTAGTTGGCCATTGAATTAGTAATTGTCCTTTAAACTCATTTCCTCACGTTTGCTGGTAACTATTCTCATACTGTTGGCTCAATGCTGCTAATTCTTACACAACATTGCTTATAGGATACACTTGGAAGTCCAGGGGTTAAAGAGATGCTGATTGACTTTGGCACAACTCTCATTATGCAGCTGGTGATTCAGCTGAGCCTGTTTATGCTCCTTTTCCCTTGCCCTATCATTTTGCCTGAAATGCTAATTCCTGAAAATCTGGTTTGATTTGGACAATCTAAGAAAATGCATATGAAGGAGCTTTGTGACTATAAAGCATGGAACAAATGCAAAGTGATATAATGAACTGGGTGGGTAATTCCTTTTAATACTTAATAATTACTTTAAATTATGTGCACATGTGCATGTATATGTATTAGTATGTACATGTGAGTGCAGGGGTCCCCAGAGTCCAGAAGAGGTCATTGGACTCTCTGAAACTGGAGTTAGAGGAAGTCATGAGCTGCCAAATACTGGATCTGGAATTTAATCTTAGGTTTTCTGCAAAAGTGGTCATTACTACTAACACTAACCCATCTCTCTATCCATAGGTTGGGATTTCTGAGTACCCACAGTATGGTAGACATTATTTCAGGTGCTTAGGCTACAAAATGAAGTTGTGTGATTTCAGCCTTTGAGATGCAGTGTCTGTGCAGAGGGCAGGTGGGCTTGAAGATAATGAGTAGATAGCTATGATAAGTCAGGCGATGCTGACACTGGACACACAATAGAAGCCTGGATATTAGCCCAAAAGCTTGGAATACATGAAATACAATTCACAGATCATATGAAGTTGGAAGAAGGAAGACCAAAATGTGGATGCTTCAGTCCTTCTTAGAAGTGGGAACAAATTACTCATGGGAGGAAATACAGGGACAAAGAGTGGAGCAGACACTGAAGGAAAAGTCATCTAGAGACTGCTCCACCTGGGGATCCATCCCATCTGCAGTCACCAAACCCAGTCACTATTGCTGATGCCAACAAGTGCTTGCTGACAGGAACCTGATATGGATGTCTCCTGAGAGCCTTACTGATACAGATGAGGACACTTGCAGCTAACCATCAGCTTGACCACGGGGACTCCAATGGAGGAGTTAGAGAAAGGACTGAAGGAGCTGAAGGGGTTTGCAACCAATAGGAAGAACAACAATATCAACCAACCAGACCCCCCAGAGCTCCCAGGTACTAAATCACCAAAACATGGAGGGACCTGTGGCTCCAGCTGCATATGTAGCAGAGGATTGGGTTATCCAGCATCAATAGGAGGAGAAGCCCTTGGTCCTGTGAAGGCTCATTTCCCCAGTGCAGGAGAATGTCATGGTGTTGAGGTGGGAGTGTGTAGGTGGTAGGGGAAACATTCTCACAGAACCAGGGCAAGGGGGGATGGGAGAGGGAGGAACTGGGAAAGGGGATAACATTTGAAATGTATATACATAAACTGTCCAATAAAAATAAAAAAAATTAGAAGCTTAATGGGAGTCATCCAGTCGAATAGGAAGAGTTGATGCATGGCAGGGGGTAACCAATTGGGACGAAGGTGGGGCAGATGTTTATGGGAACATGCTCAAGCTCCCTCATAATCAAGAGACTGAAAATTAGAACAATAATGAAATATTGTTAGATTGGGAAAGCACTAAAAACAAAACAAAAAATAAAGAAAAACAAAAAACCAGCCAACCAACCAACCAAAAAATGAACCAAGACAAAAACTCAATATACTGTACTGTCAGAATGTGTGGAATCATGTTCTCACACATCTGTGAGAATATTAATTGGTAAATCCCAATTTGGAAGGCTCATGAAATTAATAATGCACATAGTTTGATTCAAACCTTCCCTATAGAAATCTTTGTGTGCATTTGTAAGGTGGCAGTACAGAATGCTCATTGCAGATTACTGAGGATAATGCAAAAGAAAATGTCCTCAAAAGAAAGGAACCATACTATGAAACATTATGTACTGTTAGAAAAAAATAAAGGAGGTTCAATGTGTTGTTAAAGAAAAACAGTGTTTAGTATATTATATACGACATATCATTTATGGAGAAATTGTAACAACACACTTACTTAATTGAGTACAAATGTCAGCACGGGAATAGCTTGAAAGCATCTGCATGGAATTGCATTACACTGATCTCAGCACTTCCTTCTAGGAGGAGGTAAAAGTCTTCATGCCAATTCACACATGAAGGGATACTTTCATTTTTTACTCTCAGCAACTTTTTGTAAATCAAAATTGTATCATATTCTGAGTAACTAAGGGAAATTTATAAGTAAGTCAAGGTTAGGGGAAGTAAGTGCAAGGATTTGCAGGACGTGGTAGGGCCTCAGCTGGAGCCACAGAGCATCTTCCCAGCTGGCACCTTGGTGTGCCTGGATTCTGCCCTTCTTGTCTTTGTTAGGGTTTCATTCCTAGCTCTGCCTTTCTTTCTGGCTTTCAGATCAACCTGTCACTACAAGAATGCTACAGAATTTCAGAGAGACAGACAGACAGAGAGAGAGAGAGAGAGAGAGAGAGAGAGAGAGAGAGAGAGAGATCCTAATTTAAGATCCCCACTCCAACTCTTACTCACTTTGTTTAGTATCAAAACAACCCATCTATGTGTTCATGATCGCCTCCCGACTTGTTCTCTCCAAGCAGCCTGTCCTCCCACCTCACCCTGATGGAATACTGGACTCTGAGGGCCTCAGCACCCACTGTCCTACCCATCTGGTCTTCCTACACCCTCGCCTTCTTCCTAACAGCCAGGTGCTTCTTCCTGATAGCCAGGTCCTCAGAAGCACCTTCTCTACCTAAGGTCCTCTAAATACCTTGCTAGTCCTGTGGTCTGTCCCTGCTCACTCTTCTGCTCCTAGATCATCTTCTGCTCCTGTGGTTGTCTTAACCTCTGTCCTTACTGCTTTGTTTCACTCTTGCCTTGGAGCATAGTCCTCCAAGTTTTGAGATCAGAGTCACGTACACTCTTAAAATGATTGAGGCTCCTGTCCAGAGTCGTTGGTATGCATTAGACCGGTCACTATTTGTGAGAACATTTGAATGAACATTTACCTTTAATGATGTTTAAATAACAATAAAGAGTCCACTACATGCTGGCATAACTTCTGTTTTTTATATGTTTGCCGATGTCTTTCCTGGCTAGCTTGGTAGACAATCACTGGATTCATTGCTTCCAGCTCTCCATAGCTATCCAGTCATTATGAGCTGTTGTTTGTGCAAGTCTATGGAGAAATTCTGGCCCAGCGTATGTGCAGCTGGAAGTGGAGCTGCAGTTTAATATGTATTTTAGAAAATTGTGGATAAACATTTGAATTTTGCATCACCACTTAACAAGTGGTAGTTTCTTATAGATTGGTCAAGTGAAATGTGTAATACGAAATTACATTAGTGAGCCTTTTCTACCATATCCCATTAAAATGCTTTGGCCTATTTTGTAGTTTTAACGATCTTTTACCCCTGTTAAGATTTTACACATTATATTGTGGTTATCTGGAAAAATATTGACTCACTGAGTTATAAAAATATTATAAATAATGGTACATTTCATGATATCTTTAAGAAATTTTATTTTTCAATATTGTCACATATCTCATTAAGTAAAGTCTAAATATTAGGACTCAGGCACCTCTTAGGAAAAAATACACATTTTCTGTAATTAAGTTTTTTCTTTTAAGTTAAAATTTTATGACTAACAGCTAATATTGTTAGGAATTTTTTGAAGTGACCTGCTTATTTAATTTATTTTAGATTAAATGTTTGCCATATATCCAAGTCTGAAAATCATAGTTCATTATACAGTCATTTTTCTTTTTTTTTTTTAAAAAAATTTTGTTTTCTTTTTTGGGGACAAGGTTTCTCTATTTAATGCTGACTGTCCTGGAACTCACTACAGGCTAGCCTTGAATACATAGAATTCACTTACCTCTGATTCCTGGGATTAAAGTACCACACATCCAGCAATACACATTGTTTTAAAAAGAAATGGGGTTCTATGAAAAGTAAATTCATCTCTCGGCTTACTTGCATGTATGCTTTCCTTTAGACACTAACACCTTATATGTAGTAGAAGTCCTCGTCCATCTTTACGTTTTTATAAGATTAAATGATAAAAATCATAAAATAGCACTGCAGTTTTACTGCTCCACAGGTGATTTTGTTTTTGCTTTTGAGACTTGGTCTCATGTATCTCAGGCTAGCCTTGAAATCACTGTAAGGCCAAAGATGACTTCGCACTTCAGATCTTCTTGAGCAGTGGAAATACAGGTGTGCACCACCATGCCCAGTTTATGTGGAACAGGAGATCAAACCCAGGGCTTGATGATTGCTAGGCAAGCACTTTACCAACAAAACCAAGTCTCCAGCCCCATAGGTGACATTTTTATGGGAACACAAGACCCTTATGTCCTAAATTGGGAAGTGCAGGTTAGAGAACACAATGGCTATGAATGTAACTGGCTGGTGCAGGGTTCACTCTTAGACATTGCTGGATTTTACCTCCCATTGATTTGAAACATCTGTACAATGGCTACATGGCAGAGGCAAGTTCTAAGACTGTTGTGAAAGTAGGCTGTACCTTGTGACCCCTGTAATAGGTCCTAGCAACCACAGGCCACAGTTGGAGAATTGCTGCTTCTGAAACATGCCCATCAGTCACACAACACAAATGGCCAGTTCCACGGATAATCATTTGTTTAAACATATGAGCATAATAATGACAGGGCTAATCATTTGCAGTGGTATCACTTGTAATTTGTGAATAATAGACTTAATAAGGTTATTAAACCCATTAGTCTTTAGTGCCTACCTGTCTTTCTTTCTTTCTTTTTTAACCATGAAATTAGGTTAACAAATTTTAGTTGTAAATCCCTACTCTCCAATTTTACTCCCCAAGTGACCTGGTTTAGAGTGATGCATCTTTTTTTCATAATTGCTCTTTCCTTTAATGTCTGTGGAATGGAGAGAATAAATAACCTTTAACTCTAAGATTCTAGGACACCTCTCATTTTAAAAAGTGTTTTTGGATGGCACGATTATAACAATGGCTTTCTCTGCTTTGTTCTAAGCATTTACTGCATCTCTAATTTAATATAGTAAACTTAAGCCAGAAGCAGAGGGGACAACAGTTAAACTAGACAACTTGGTCTGGTTTGATTCATTTATACTGACCTCATTCTTTGTGATGGAGTCTTGCTATGGTCTTAGGTGTGCCATCCTTCTGCCACCATACCCCAGTTCTGGGTTTAAGGGTGTCTGCCACCACACCTAATCTGTGGCCTTTCTTCTTACCACTCTATCTAGCTTGAGTCTGATATTTGTTAATTGGTTTTAAAGTTTTATGATTTTTGAAAAATTTTATTTCCTCTCTCTCTCTCTCTCTCTCTCTCTCTCTCTCTCTCTCTCTCTCTCTGTGTGTGTGTGTGTGTGTGTGTGTGTGTGTGTATGTAAGTTCTGAGATAAGATCTCTCACTGGAACCTGGGGATTATTAGGTTAAGTTGGCTGGCCAGTGAGCTTTAGGAATTTGCCTTCCCCACAGAATTACAAGCACGCACCACCACATCCAGGGAGTGGGGAGGTCTGGTGGAGTTGGGGGTGGGGTGGGGACATCCTTTTGGAGATTGGGAGGAAGGTATGGGATGTGGAACAGTTGGAGGGTGGACTGGGAGGGGGATAAAGTCTGGACTGTAAAAAAAAAAAGAGAGAGAGAGAGATTAAAGAATAAAATTTTTAAAAAAGGACGGGCTGGTTAAGACTTGAAGAAGACGTGTGTAGAAGTCTCTTTCCTCGAGAAGTGCCCAGGAAGGGCTGAAGCCCTTACATACAGCGGGATCCCGTCATTACTGAACTTGCATGCTGGGAGAACTCCAGCCCAACTCAGCTTTATCTCACAGCAGAGGCCAAGAGGGCAGCGTTTCCATCCTGGGAAAGAGATACAGAGGAGCACCCTGCAACAGTGAGTGAATTCAGGCTTTGTTGCACTCTGCTATGGGTGGTTGGGGATTTTAGATGTTGCTTTCAAATAAGAACCCTCCCACCCCACTAGTGGATGTTTTGGTGTTGCTTTTCATCCTAATGATAGGATTCCTCCCCCTCCCCCCCCAAACTGGGTTTGAAAGTTATCTGAACTTGGGTAGTCTTTTTTTATCTTTATACTTTCTGTTCACACTTTTAATTCTCCTTTCCACAGTCAAGCTGCCAACTTCTGCAGTTGTCTTATCCTGTTTACATAACTTGTTCTTGAATCACACTTGAGAAAAAAAGAAAAATCACATTATTCTAAGGTCAATTGCTTCCTGAATTTCTGAAGTGTGGGCCAGGGGAGCAGATATTGTTATTAGCAACACAATTAAAGGAACTCAAAATTCATAAGACTCAGGGGTCATGTTTGGGTTTGAGGTATGTCAAGGCTATCATTTGTCTTGAGCTATGACAGACAATGTTCTGAGAGGGTGAAGCAGTTGGCAGAGAAGGAAAGGACAGGAGCCAGCTTCTCCTATGAGCTGCATGTGTGTGCTTTTAAGAGGTAGTTGTTAAATATGATCATACTCATGCTGCAAGGCTGATCGGAGATGCCAGAGAGCATCTCTCTCTCTCTCTCTCTTTCTTTCTTTCTTTCTTTCTTTCTTTCTTTCTTTCTTTCTTTCTTTCTTTCTTTCTTTCTTATTTTTTTTATTTTTTTGTGGTGGTAGGTATCAGACACAGTGTCACTGTCTGCTTTCTATTGCTGTGGGTAAACACTGACCAAATGCAGCTTGGGGAGGAAAGAGTCACAGTCCTCTGAGGGAAGCCTAGATAGGAACTCCAGGCAGGAATCTTGAGGCAGGAACTGAAGCAGAGACCGTGGAGGGATGTTGCTTCCTGGCTTTCCCTCCATAACCATCTCAGCCTTTTTTTTATACAACTCAGAATTACCTACCCAGGAATGGCACCGAGCCCCTGAGCCCTAACAGCAGGCTGGGACTTTCTACATCAATGAAGAAAATGTCCTATAGATTTGCTTATAGGCAATCTAATGGAAAAATTTTACCAATTGAGGTTCCCTCTTCCCAGACAACTCTAGCTTGTGCCAAGATGACAAAATATCAGCCAGGTCTCTCAGAAACTTGTACATTCTAGGTAAATGAGTGACCATACATTAATTTGTTTTGGATATTTTATATGCTCTTTAAACATTTCTATAATAATAAAACAAACAGTCCAAAGGCTGGAGACATTGCTCAGAAGTTAAGAGCACTGGCTGCTTGTCCAGAGGACCCTAGTTTAATTCCCAGCAACCACACGGCAGCTCACAACTGTTTATAACTCCAGTTCTAGGATATCTGACACTCTCACACAAATATACATGCAAGCAAAACATGAATGCACATACAAATTAAAAAAGGAATTATCAAAAAAAATTAAAAATGTTCTTCCCCATTTTCTCTTCTATTAGATTCGTCATAATAGTTTTCTAGCATAGATTATCTGCAAGCATAAGCAGCATGATGGCCTTTAAGATGGTTTAATAGTAATGCCATCCATGAGGGGTGTATTGAATGGTGATACACACAGAGAGTGTCAGCTTTTAATGTTTCTCCTTAATGGAGGAATCCATTGTAACTGAGACTCCAAGCAGAGAATTTTTCTTTTTAATAAATAAGAGTTAGCCTGTTTATCATTTTAGCTGAATGACAGGAACCACAGGTGTAGTGCTTAGGAACAGCTAGTGAAAAGATAGCTAGAGGACCCACCGTGCACAGAGGCACAAGTTTAAAGCACAAGAATAGCCAGCTGTGCAGTGCGTCTTCCACTGCCTTAGAAATATGACAGACAACACATAGAATCCCACTGAGCAAAGCGCCCAAGCAGACAGGTTTTCATAGATAACAATACTGAGAACAAGGATGACTTTAACACAAGTCACAGCTGGGTGGCATTTCTAGAATGAAATGTTGCTATGGGTTTAATGTGTTCCAAGAAAGTTCATGGACTGAAAACTTAATCCCCCAAATCATTTGTTGATGGTATTTGGAGAAGGTGTTTTATGGAGATAACTAGGGTTGGTAAAGTCACGAGAATAGACATGCTGTGGTAGAATCAGTGGCTTTATAAGAAGAGGAAGAGACAATTGAGTTACTAGGTTGCCTGGGACCAGTCATGTGATATCCTCCCTTGCCACATAAGAACACAATAAGAAGGCCACTGAAGCTGGCTCCCTTGCCTTGGACTTCCTGGCCTCCTAAATGATGAGAAATAAGTATATTTTAGAAGAGGATGGAAAAATAAGGGACTGGAATAGAGGATTAAGTGGGGAGGGGAAAGGAAAAAGGGGATAAGAGAGAGACTGCAAGGAGAAATAGCTAAAATTAAGCCAAATAATGAAGAGACAGAGCTTCAACTGGCTATCTCGTCACCAAATGAAGCGTTCAGAACTGGGACTGGGTACATCTTGTTGAGTTGCTGGCCAAAAGTTTCCCAGGCAAACCTCGAACAACATAGACTTTTCCTAGAATATAGGTTGCTCCCCAGAAACTGACAGCAAGGCCCCATTACTGAAGACAACATGTAAGCATTTCATCGAACATGCAGAATTCAAGTTGGAGCCTACAGAGAACTTTTACTTCTACTTCTTGAGTCTTTGGTAAACAGAGGTACTTTGCACACTATGAAGAACCAGCCGGCCTCGATTTTAGGCTTAAAAGCCATCTTATAGTAAAGATAAAACTGGGTTCATTCCTGTTTATGATTAAATCCCTGTTCCTCAAGGTTTGGGTCCTCCATGTAACCTTAACTACAACTGATTCTGTACTGCATGTTCTAGGAATGACAATTATTGTTTCAAAAAGTTGTTTATAACCATTTTGTAACCCTGTGTCTGTTTCAAAAGGTGATAAAGGTTATCTGAGCACCTATAAATACCTTGCTATAACTACCTGTTGAGATTACCTTGTTTTGACAAGCTGTTTGGGGTCTGTGTGCTCTTGTAATCTTGCCTAATTTCTCCATGTGGAAATCCCCTACCACTGAGTTATAAAAACCTTGTCTTCCTTGATGACTCCCCTATTTCTGATTTCACTATTGATTTTAATATTGTTTGAATATTAACAAGGCTCCATTATCTCCATTGTTCAGCTTGTAGACTTGTTTCCAAAGTCTTGGCATTTGTACTTGTATTTCTCAGGTAAAAAGAGGTTTATGTTCCTATGGTATAGACTGTTTTTCAAACCAATAGACCATAAAGATGTTCTGAAAACAAGGTTGATTTGACTTGAAAAAAGTAGCTTTCCAAAATGGCTTTCCACAATGATATTAAAAAACTAACAGTGTGTTTATACTAAATATACACAAAATATATACAAAATATATACTAAATATATACAAAACTTTCACTTCTGTTAAGTTTTGCTTTGCTTGCAAAAGTCATGAAGGACATATATAAGAATTCCTCTGCTATAGCTTGGATGCCAATTCATCCTCCTACTAAGGGGGACTGTAAGCTTGACCTTGTCAAAAAAAGTTTGCCTTGCAACATCTTGGTGTTAGTTCATGACTTTTGATACCATAACATTCCTCACATCCTAGGCTGACCACTCAAACCCTGGTTTAGGGAGAGGTATCCTGTGTACACAAATAAAATAGCTTGCTTTAATTGTTTGACCATGTTGATTTAGGTTAGTGGTGTTTCTCTCTCATTCTTTGGGATTAACAAGTACCAGTGGAGAAATGTAAATATCAATCAGGTCACAAACCTTTAATCTACAATGGTGTCCTGCCTGCAAGATGTTCTGATACGATGATGTCACAAAGCTTGTTGGAGTAACCAACCAATATCTGGTCCACTCTATGAGATGGAACTCATACATAACACTGCTTGGGTAACCAAGAACCTGAGACTAGTAGCCCAGAGACATAGGGTGAAACCAAATACTACTGTCCTAAAAATAAACAAATAAGATAAAACAAAACAAAATGTAGTATCATTTGTGTAGTTAGATTTAGGAAAAGTAACTGCTAGTGTGTTTGAGTTATATGTGGAAGGAGATGAGGAAACAGGTTTATACATTTTCCTGGAACTCAAGGCAGGAACCCAGAAGCAGGAACTGAAGTAGAGGCCATAGAGGAATGTCACATACTGGCTTGTTCCTCACGGTTTGCTTAGTTTGCTTTCTGCCCAGGGGTAGCATCTGATGGCTAGCTCCACAGAAAGTTTTAAAAATGGCTTCATTTCACATTCTGAGTGGGTCTAGTTTTGGGGTGCCTCACAAATCTCCCAGTCAGCATAGAGACAATATGCACAAAGTGAAGTGTGAAACTTGAGTCGTACCATCTTTGCAGGATCTGGGTCAAGACTTGCAGAGACTGACTGCCAAAGACTGAGCTCCTTGTTTACTCTTCTTACACATTCAAGCATAGCAAGAGTTTTGAAAAATGTTTTCACATGGCAATTTTATCACAATAAAGCTTTAGGCAGAGTTACAGAGAAACTCTTTAGCAAGACAACAACGTACCTGTGACCTTTACAATAAGGAAGAATCCTATTGCCTGAGAAGCATAAGTATAGATTGTAGAGGTGGAAGATGAAAAGCACATGGGATCTCTTTCATAGGGATAGGTTCTAGTCACCACGAGACAAAGCTCAGTATTAGGCACTAAAAATTGCTCAGGATATTGGGGGAAACAGGTGGAGCTGGCTCTGTAGAATAGCAAAGGATCACCAGGCTCTTTGACTGCTTTTTACTGGCAGTCAGGTGACGAGGATTCATTTCCTTCCATTGAAGAAGATAAGACAGAATAATTAAGAATTTTGGTTTCTCCAACGCCTCTCTAAGCTGTACTTCCTACAGGTTTAGTAAAGATGTAAACTTTAATGTTAAACTTAATGCTAAACATCAGCCTGTCATTTCTTTCTTGGCAACTTCCCGAGGTTAAAAGATGGCTTAAATTTACAGTATTTCTCTAAGAATTCAAATTTGCATGTGAAGGATGAGAAACCCAATCAGTTCTTTCTGTTATTAACATACAAAGTGCAACTAAGGAAAATTTCCATACTCAGGTAACTGGACTGAGTTGTGCTTTACTTACTTTTCCCAAGACCATATAGTCAAAGTGACTGGCTGGAGAAACTCACATTCATGCACACAGGATGAAAGTAGTATGCATGGTGGGAGTTCTGAATTTGGGGCCCTTCCTGCCTTACCCACTTGTATTAGCTGTGTGACCTTGGCAAGCTTCGTAATATGCCTACCTTAACTTTAGATCCTTAACTGCAAAGTGAAAGAAACAGGATATTTCTTATACTTACCTTATGTGTCATAAGGGTTAATTTTTATTAGCACCATTTACTAATTTTTAGAAATTCTACATGGATGACAAGAACTAGCTTTAAAAACAGTTAAGTTTGACAGTGAGGCAAATTGAAAAGACAACTCTGCATTTCTTATCTTCACAGAAAGGTCTTATAGAATCATGAGTGTGTTTTCTTAAAAGTTGGTTATATTTTCTGGTTTCCTGTCTTTTGGAGACTGGGCTCCTTGCCTTGGACCTCAAGAAGTTATTGATCACTTTTATGAGCACTTTCCCACTGAGCTCTGGGGCCAAACCTGCATTGGTGTATCTACCTTGTGCTGTCATTATATTTCTCTTGTCTCATCTACCTTGTTATTGTAGTTGACCGTAGCAAAGGTCAAAACTCCTAAGGTATCCATGTCTGATTGGTGATAAGTGTTTAATGAGTATTTTTTAAGTGAATGAATACAGGTAATAAGCACATTACTTAAAAGAAGTGATAGTTTTTGTCAAGCCAAAAAAATGACTTGTTAAAACTATAAATGGCAGACTCTTGAAATTATACTGTTTTCCCTTTGGATAAATGAGTCATGTTCACATTTATCCTCCTATTATTACCACACCCTGACTTCTGGTACCCTCTGGCTCTCTGGGCTGTTGCCTGAGCTTGAAATGGCTGCCATTGCTCACCCTTCTCTTCTATTTACATAGAATGTTCTCAACATGGCAATATTCCCTATGATTATTGCCAATTGTAAATATTGGCATGTTGGGAGAGATGTTACATCTCATACACACTTTGAGTTCTCAGTCAACATCCATAATACATAGCAAACTGACTTATTGGACATGGCCTGTTTTCAAATTCAGAACACTGAAACTAGGATAATTCACAGAACCATGACTTCCCAATTAATTTTATCTATTATTTTTGTTACTATTAGTTTCTTGAATCAAACGTCAAGTAAACTGTTGTTTCTGAAGTCAGAAAAATTCACTGATGTGTTTGAATATTTTCTACAGAGTGGAAATTGTAGTCCCCAGTAGGGATATTCCCTCCTCAAAGTAGACCAGACCCTGTTGCAGTGGGTGAACCATGTCACTGGCAGGTTTTGTATGTGTCATAATTTCCATTTCAATATCTTGGAAGCAAGCTCCAGATCCACTTCTCTCCTTATACAGGTGAACTACAGCATGAGGGTGTGGACACAGTATGGGAGTGTGCCAACATACCCACTCGTGGAGTCCAGAAATCCAGTAACGCCAGAGAGTTGGGGCCAGTTGAGCTCATCAGTAAGTGCTGATGGCAAGTTGGAGAAGGATTTCTAAAGGAAAAAATAATAAAGCAGCAATTAGCCAATCGACACTTTATTTCTGCACTTAAAGAAGATGGTTCACCTGTGCCTGCCATCTGAGAGTCCACAATAGTCAGAATCACTAGCTGCCATTGGTCCTGTGGAGCAAGAGGAGCAGGTGGTGTCCCACACAACTGAGAGACATGCTTTGGGACAGGAAGCCTTCCAACAATTGACAGTTTAAAAAGTAATTGCCCTGAAAAATAATAGTAAAAGTCAATCAAGAATGTCCCTACTCAATAAGGTGATGCATCTGATCCTCGGAGTCTGAAGCACTTCTGAGAATCAGATTGTGGCTTCTTTCCTCATAAGATTCAATGTGGCCCACTGTGGGAATTGGAAACAAAATGTGCTGTCTTTTCCATCAGAGGGTTAAACAAGACAGAACTCTACTTTAAAAATTACAAAGAAACCACAGCAAATATTCAAATTCTTCCCTCATAGGCACATTTTGAAATCAAAATATGTGCTCAAGGCTGCATGCCATTCTTTTTGGCTGCACTCTTTTGAGTTAGCCAACCACATAAGAGTGTGAGGTCAAGTTCTGACCACTCAGAGTGAGGCCCAGGACTTCTCTGAATTAGGAATAAAAATTGCTGTTGGATGCACTTGCCTGCTTGATTTGGCATGGCTATATTTCTGCAGAACTAAAGCTTTTCTCTAGCCAAAATACTTTAGGTTTTGTAGTCATTTTCTAGTGACCCATGATTCATTTCTCTCACTATCATTTCTATAGATTTTCATACCTGCTGTCATGTGAATATGGTTTGTAACCTCTGAAACTCACATTTGAATCGAATCCCTAGGGTGAGGCATCTAGAAAACAAAACAGCCGGACAGACTATGGTGTATAGAGGTAAAATTTTCAGGAGGTAATTGGGGTCTGATAAGGCCTCTAGGGAGGAATGCTGTCAACTGTATAAGTAGGGGCACACACACGGTCATCATAGAGTCACACACACATATGCTCTCGATCATCATGTGATGTTTCACACCACCTCAGCACTGCCAGCATGGGCACATGTAGCCACTAGACCTTGAGCCTCCAGAGACAGAAACTAAAATCAACTTCTTTACAGTGTAGCTTGTCTGCAGAGCAGTTATTAGCAATAGAGAACCGACGTATGCCCCCTTGTGGCTATTGCAACATGTTGAGAGCATGTGGTCTGGAGTGTTGATACAGCAATGCTCATTTGAGTCACATTTCTACTGTTGGTGTGAACTTGAGGAAGAAAATGGCGTCCAGGTATGACTGCTTATTAGTCCTTTAAAAATGGCTTCTAGCATAAATCCTTCTAGGGACCTAATTTTTAGAAAATGCTTACCTAAACAGGTATTGGAAGCATACTATGTTGATTGTTTTACCAAAATTACCAAGTTACAAACAGGTGTTTAAGTACAGCCATGAGCCTGTCTTGTGTTGCATATTTCTTGTGTTGCATCCTGACATTTACCTCAAGGCATTTCCAGTGCAATGTGTAGAGATGGGGTTGGAGTGGGGGTGGGATGGGAGAGGAAGGGCATGGCCAAGAAAGGTTGGCTTCTTGACATACACCTGGCCTGATTGTGAGTTAACAGTTTTATAGGCACAGAAATGAATTCTTTGAGGCTTTGAGGCTATCTCAGAGAGCATGAAATCCCTAACTAAAACTTTGATGCCCTTTGGTGCTTTGCTGGCACACTTTCTTCTCTGAACTGTTGTATTACTGTGATTCAGCTACTCTACGTTATGGTTTTATTTCTTCTACCACCGTGGAACAAAACCTTCCTCTGCCTGTTGTGTTTTCCCACTATATCTTTTTGCTTACAATGTATGTTTGCTGTTGGATTTGAGAATATTCAATTCTGCTAGAATTGAATTGCATGAAAGGCAAATAGAATGCATAAAGCTCTTAAGCTGTATTAAGCAGAAATATGGGTAAGCAAATGGCTTGTGAGATATATGTAGAATTTATGAGCTGGTTACCCATAGGTTTGTTAAAAATTAAGAGCTATATATACTACTCTACTCCCTTACTCTCTCACCCATTTCTGTGCCCATAAAGTGGTGACTCCAACTTGGAAACTCCAATGGAACTAATGGAGCTGCTCTTTCTTCTAAAGGAAGAAATGAGATGAGAAGTTTGCTACCATAGGGAGACCTGTCTAGTACTCTGTCTTAAAATAACAGTGAAGGAGAAGGGCATTCGGAAAATGCCAGCAATGGAAGGGCTTTACTCTAGGAACCAGATCTGTCTTCCATGTCCGGTTCTACAAATGCAACACAACTCTATGATATGAATAGCATGATAGCATGAGGCATGGCTTCCATACTTCATGTGGGCACTATTCTGTCAAGTGATGGAGGAAGAGGACACATTGAGGGGAAGTGTGGGATGGATAGAGAAATGGCAGTTCATAGCGTTTTTTGGAGCTGGGATCTTCAAGGCCCCAACATTCCCTCCACTCATTTCTCTGAAGAACTGGGCCTCAACTACTTGCATAGTCTCTGAAATCTTTGCTCGTATGCAAGAAGCTCAATCTGCTCTGAGGTCGCTCAATTAGCATTAAGCTGTGATACACAGCAGCTGGTGCTGAATCTCAGCTGGAACCCCAGTGCTTTTGCTTTCTGTAGTCCAGACTAGATGCACCCATTTAACCTCGGTGATGTGAATTACTTCAAAATAATGCAGAGATATGTTTTCCTCATTGAATGTTTTAGATTTCACTCTTGGCAATTTGGCAAGGCCTGGGCGTTTCTCCAGAAGCTTGTCAGGAAGATGATAGCAGTTCCTCAGGTTCAGTATGTACTGATTAAGCAAAGGAATGGGGTAGCCAACTGAAGGACCAACACAGTGCAAAGCATGTGCTTAGGATGGGCTACCCCTTTTGAAGAAGATCATCCCAGACTTCAAAAGATGTAGTTTCTTGTTAGATAACAGAAACCATTTCAGTAGTTCAACAGCAGCCTCCACAGATTCCCCCTACCCCCTGCCTTCTTAAGTAAACTTGGTAGAAAAACATGAAAGCAAAAGCCATTAATAACAAATGTGTGAAAGTCCTTAACAAAAAGAGAACATTTAAATCATATTAAGCACTAAAAGTCACATTCATGCAACATTATACCCAAGGCATTTTCAGCAGGATAACCACAAATGAAGTTAACCACAAATGGATGGCATGCCTCATCAAATCCTGCTTATTTCTCATGAGCATTGATGCTCTCAAAAGTTTCCTAAATGTATCTTAAATCATATATGTGAAAAGACTATATTTACCAAGAAAAATTACAGTTTAAAGAACGCATGATGCTCAGTGAGAATCAGGCAAATTATTGCCCTGGTTGGAGTTTTCCTCTGTGTTTTCCAAAGACATGACTGAACTTATATATCATAATTGACATCCGTCTACTACTTTGTGTAGTAGTTTCATTTAACAATGTTTTGTGTGTGTTTTCACATATTGAGAAAAGCACTGTTTTATTTTTAATAATCATTAAAAATACAATAATTTGGATTCACGACTAGTTTTTAAAGAGTATTGAGCTCCTTTGAGCTCCTTTGAGCTTTGCCAAGTCCGAACAATGACATCAATCGCATGCTATCTGCTCTTTTAATCTTCCAATGTCAGAGGAAGCTTTCTAGTGGTATTTGGTTTGCTGACTGGTTTTCCGCATCCTGCAAGACCATAGGCAGCTTTCACAGTGTGTTCTGTTTCCTAACGTGCCTACTGGGTTAGACCAGATTATTTGAATACAGCAATATCAGATATGACTGTACTCTTTTCAAATAGTACATTATCATTTGAAGGGATATGCAGGTATCCATTATCAGAAAAGGATATAAAAGTATCAGTTAAATAGGTCATTTGTATTTACTTACCAGGAATGAAACTGTTAAAGAATACAAAGAGGGATTGTTTCTTTAGAAAAATATAAGTAGCTGTTGTGCTGGTGTTTTGATAACAGAACCTCAAGTCTGAATGAACAGAATCAAAACTGTTAAGACCATAGATCTGGGAGTTCCACTGGACTGCAGTTCCGTCATCATCCTGAAGTGGGTACATGTGAGATTATCATACTAAAGGCTTAGCAGTCATCAGACTACTTGTTCAAGTTCTCCATCCACGTAGCCACTGGACTGTCTTTTTCTTTCTTTCTTTTTTTCTTTCCTTCTTTCTTTCTTTTTTTCATCTTTATTAACTTGGGTATTTCTTATTTACATTTCGATTGTTATTCCCTTTCCTGGTTTCCGGGCCAACATCCCCCTAATCCCTTCGCCTCCCCTTATCTATGAGTGTTCCCCTTCCCATCCTCCCCACATTACCGCCTTCCTGCAACAATCACGTTCACTGGGGGTTCAGTCTTGGCAGGACCAAGGACTTCCCCTTCCACTGGTGCTCTTACTAGGCTATTCATTGCTACCTATGAGGTTGGAGCCCAGAGTCAGACCAGGCTTTGGGTAGTGGCTTAGTCCCTGGAAGCTCTCGTTGGTTGGCATTGTTGTTCATATGGGGTCTCAAAGCCCCTTCAAGCTCTTTCAGTCCTTTCTAAGATTCCTTCGACGGGGGTCCTGTTCTCAGTTCAGCAGTCTAATGATGGCATTCGCCTATGTATTTCCTGTGTTCTGGGTGTGTCTCTCAGGAGAGATCTAAATCCGGTTCCTGTCGGCCTGCACTTCTTTGCTTCATCCATCTTATCTAGATTGGTGGTTGTATAAGTATATGTATGGGTCACATGTGGAGCAGGCTCTGAATGGGTGTTCCTTCTGCCTCTGTTCTAAACTTTGCCTCCCTATTCCCTGACAAGGGTATTCTTGTTCCCATTTTAAAGCAGGAGTGAAGCATTCACATTTTGGTCATCCTTGATTTTCATGTGTTCTGTGCATCTAGGGTAATTCGAGCATTTGGGCTAATATCCACATATCAATGAGTGCATACCGTGTGGGTTTTTCTGTGATTGGGTTACCTCACTCAGGATGATATTTTCCAGTTCCATCCATATGCCTATGAATTTCATAAAGTCATTGTTTTTGATAGCTGAGTAATATTCCATTGTGTAGATGTACCATATTTTCTGTATCCATTCCTGTTGAAGGGCATCTGGGTTCTTTCCAGCTTCTGGCTATTATAAATAAGGCTGCTATGAACATAATGGAGCATGTGTCTTTGTTATATGTTGGGACATCTTTTGGGTATATGCCCAAGAGAGGTATAGCTGGATCCTCAGGTAGTTCAATGTCCAATTTTCTGAGGAAACTCCAGACTGACTTCCAGAATGGTTGTACCAGTCAGCAATCCCACCAACAATGGAGGAGTGTTCCTCTTTCTCCACATCCTCGCCAGCATTTGCTGTCACCTGAGTTTTTGATTTTAGCCATTCTCACTGGTGTGAGGTGAAATCTCAGGGTTGTTTTGATTTGCATTTCCCTTATGACTAAAGATGTTGAACATTTCTTTAGGTGTTTCTCAGCCATTTGGCATTGCTCAACTGTGAATTCTTTGTTTAGCTCTGAACTCCATTTTTTAATAGGGTTATTTGTCTCCCTGCAGTCCAACTTCTGTGTTCTTTGTATATTTTGGATATAAGCCTTCTATCAGTTGTAGGATTGGTAAAGATCTTTTCTCAATCTGTTGGTTGCCATTTTGTCCTAACAACAGTATCCTTTGCCTTACAGAAGCTTTGCAATTTTATGAGATCCAATTTGTCGATTCTTTTTTTTTTTTTTTTTTGGTTCTTTTTTTTGGAGCTGGGGACCGAACCCAGGGCCTTGCACTTCCTAGGCAAGCACTCTACCACTGAGCTAAATCCCCAACCCCCCAATTTGTCGATTCTTTATCTTAGAGCATAAGCCATTGGTGTTTTGTTCAGGAAGTTTTCTCCAGTGCCCATGTGTTCAACATGCTTCCCCACTTTCTCTTCTATTAGTTTGAGTGTATCTGGTTTGATATGTAGGTCCTTGATCCACTTGGACTTAAGCTTTGTACAGGGTGATAAGCATGGATCGATCTGCATTCTTCTACATGTTGCCCTCCAGTTGAACCAGCACCATTTGCTGAAAATGCTCTCTTTTTTCCATTGGATGGTTTTGGCTCCTTTGTCAAAAATCAAGTGAACATAGGTGTGTAGGTTCATTTCTGGGGTTTCAATTCTATTCCACTGGTCTATCTGTCTGTCTCTGTACCAATACCATGCAGTTTTTATCACTATTGCTCTGTAATACTGCTTCAGTTCAGGGATAGTGATTCCCCCTGAAGTCCTTTTATTGTTGAGGATAGTTTTAGCTATCCTGGGTTTTTTTGTTATTGCAGATGAATTTGCAAATTGTTCTGTCTAACTCTATGAAGAATTGGATTGGTATTTTGATGGGAATTGCATTAAATCTGTAGATCGCTTTTGGTAAAATGGCCATTTTTCCCATATTAATCCTGCCAATCCATGAGCATGGGAGATCTTTCCATCTTCTGAGATCTTCTTCAATTTCTTTCTTCAGAGGCTTCTTATCATACAGATCTTTCACTTGCACACCAAGCTATTGTATATTATTTGAGACTATTATGAAGGGTGTCGTTTCCCTAATTTCTTTCTCGGCTTGTTTCTCTTTTGTGTAGAGGAAGGCTATTGATGTATTTGAGTTAATTTTATACCCAGCCACATTGCTGAAGGTGTTTATCAGGTTTAATAGTTCTCTGGTGGAACTTTTGGGATCACTTAAATATACTATCATATCATCTGCAAATAGTGATATTCTGACTTCTTCTTTTCCAATCTATATCCCTTTGATCTCCTTTTTGTGTCTGATTGCTCTGGCTAGAACTTCAAGAACTATATTGAATAAGGAGGGAGAGAGTGGACAGCCTTTTCTAGTCCATGATTTTACTGGGATTGCTTCAAGTTTCTCTCCATTTAGTTTAATGTTAGCTACTGGTTTGCTGTATATGGCTTTTACTATGTTTAGGTATGGGCATTGAATTCCTATTCTTTTCAGGACTTTTATCATGAGGGGGTGTTGAATTTTGTCAAATGCTTTCTCAGCATCTAATGAAATGATCATGTGGTTTTTATATTTCAGTTTGCTTATATAGTGGATTACATTGTTGGTTTTCCATATATTAAACCATCCCTGCATGCCTGGGATGAAGCTTACTTGATCATGATAGATGATTGGTTTGATATGTTCTTGGATTTGATTTGCCAGAATTTTATTGAGTACTTTTGCGTTGATGTTCATAAGGGAAATAGGTCTGAAGTTTTCTTTCTTTGTTGGGTCTTTGTGTGGTTTAGGTATAAGAGTAAGTGGCTTCATAGAAGGAATTTGGTAGCGCTCCATCTGTTTCAATTTTGTGGAATAGTTTGGATAGTCTTTGTATGATGTCTTCTATGAAGGGCTGATAGAATTCTGCACTGAACCCATCTGGACCTGGGCTCTTTTTGGTTGGGAGACCTTTAATGATTGCTTCTATTTCTTTAGGAGTTTTGGGGTTGTTTAAATGGTTTCACTTTTCCTGATTTAACTTTGGTACCTGGTATCTGTCTAGGAAATTGTCCATTTCCTGAAGATTTTCAAGTTTTGTTGAATATAGGCTTTTGTAGTAGGATCTGATGAGTTTTTTAATTTCCTCTGATTCTGTTGTTATGTCTCCCTTTTCATTTCTGATTTTGTTAATTTGGACACACTCTCTGTGTCCTCTCGTTAGTCTGGCTAAGGGTTTATCTATCTTGTTGATTTTCTCAAAGAACCAACTTTTGGTTCTGTTGATTCTTTCTATGGTCCTTTTTGTTTCTACTTGGTTGATTTCAGCTCTGAGTTTGATTATTTCCTGCCTTCTACTCCTCCTGGCTATATTTGGTTCTTTTTGTTCTAGACCTTTTAGGTGTGCTGTCAAGCTGCTGATATATGCTCTCTCCTGTTTCTTTCTGCAGGCACTCAGAGCTTTGAGTTTTCCTCCTAGCACAGCTTTCATCGTGTCCCATAAGTTTGGGTATGTTGTACTTTCATTTTCCTTAAATTCTAAGAAGTCTTCAATTTCTTTCTTTATTTCTTCCTTGACCAGGTTATCATTAAGTAGAGCATTGTTCAACTTCCGTGTATATGTGGGCATTCTTCCCTTATTGTTGGTGTGATAGGAAGCATGGGATTTTTTCTATCTTTCTGTACCTGTTGAGGCCCGTTTTTTGACCAATTATATGGTAAATTTTGGAGAAAGTACCATGAGGAGCTGAGAAGAATGTATATCCTTTTGTTTTAGGATAGAATGTTCTATAAATATCTGTTAAGACCATTTGGTTCATAACTTCTTTTAGTCTGTCTATGTCTCTGCTTAATTCTTGTTTCCATGATCTGTCCATTGATGAGAGTGGGGTGTTGAAATCTCCTACTATTATTGTGTGAGGTGCAACGTGTGATTTGAGCTTTAGTAAGGATTCTTTTATGTATGTAGGTGTCCTTGTATTTGGAGCATAGGTATTAACATTGAGAGTTCATCTTGGTAGATTTTTTCTTTGATGAATATGACATGTCCTTCCTTATCTTTTTTGATGACTTTTAGTTGAAAATCTATTTTATTCGATATTAGAATGGCTACTCCAGCTTGCTTCTTCTGACCTTTTGCTTGGAAAGTTGTTTTCCATCCTTTCACTCTGGGGTAGTGTCTGTCCTTGTTGCTGAGGTGTGTTTCCTGTAGGCAGCAGAATCCAGGGTCCTTATTGCGTATCGAGTTTGTTAATCTATGTATTTCTATAGGGGATTTGAGTCCAGTGATGTTGAGAGATATTAAGGAATAGTGATTATTGCTTCCTGTTATATTCATATTTGGATATGAGATTATGTTTGTGTGCTTTTCTTCTCTTTGTTTTGTTGCCAAGACGATTAGTTTCTTGCTTTTTCTAGGGCGTAGCTTGCCTCCTTATGTTGGACTTTACCATTTATTATCCTTTGTAGCACTGGATTTGTAGAAGGATATTGTGTAAATTTGCTTTTGTCATGGAATATCTTGGTTTCTCCATCTATGTGAATTAAGAGTTTTGCAGGATACAGTAACCTGGGCTGGCATTTTTGTTCTCTTAGGGTCTGTATGACATCTGTCCAGGATCTTCTGGCTTTCATAGTCTCTGGTGAGAAGTCTGGTGTGATTCTGATAGGTCTGCCTTTGTATGTTACTTGACCTTTTTCCCCTTACTGCTTTTAATATTCTTTCTTTGTTTTGTGAATTTGGTGTTTTGACTATTACGTGACGGGAGGATTTTCTTTTCTGGTCCAATCTATTTGGAGTTCTGTAGGCTTCTTGTATGTTTATGGGCATCTCTTTCTTTAGGTTAGGTAAGTTTTTGCTTTTGTTGAAGATATTTACTGGTCCTTTGAGCTGGGAGTCTTCACTCTCTTCTCTACCTATTATCCTTAGGTTTCATCTTCTCATTGAGTCCTGGATTTCCTGTATGTTTTGGACCAGTAGGTTTTTCCGTTTTACATTATCTTTGACAGATGTGTGGATGATTTCTATGGAATTTTCTGCTCCTTAGATTCTCTCTTCTATCTCTTTTATTCTGTTGGTGATGCTTGTATCTGTGACTCCTTGTCTCTTCCTTTGGTTTTCTATATCCAGTGTTGTCACCCTTTGTGCTTTCTTTATTGCTTCTATTTCCATTTTCAATTCCTTCACCTGTTTGATCGTGTTTTCCTCGAATTCTTTCAGGGATTTTTGTGATTCCTCTCTATAGGTTTCTATTTGTTTATTTATGTTTTCCTGCGTTTCTCTAAGGGAGTTCTTTATGTCTTTCTTGAAGTCCTCCATCATCATGGTCAAATGTAATTTTAAATCTAGATCTTGCTTTTCTGATGTGTTTAGATATTCATTGTTTGCTTTGGTGGAAGAATTGGGCTCCGATGATGCCAGTAGTCTTGGTTTCTGTTGCTTGGGTTCCTGTGCTTGCCTTTAGCCATCAGGTTGTCTCTGGTGTTACCTTGTTCTGCTATTTCTGACAGTGGTTAGACTGTCCTATAGGCCTGTGTGTCAGGAGTGCTGTAGACCTGTTTTCCTGTTTTCTTTTGGCCAATTATGGGAACAAAGTGTTCTGCTTTCGGGCATGTAGTCTTTCCTGTCTCCTGGTCTTCAGCTGTTTCTGTGGGCTTGTGTACTGAGTCCACCAGGCAGGTGGCTTGGAGCAGAAAAATTGGTCTTACCTGTATTCCCACGGCTGAAGTTGCTCCTGGGGGGCTGCTTTCGAGCTCTCCATGAGGGCGGCAACCAGGAGGGCCTGCGCAGCCTTTTCCTGGGGGCCCCCTTAACCCGGGTCCCAGATGGTGTTAGGTGTTTTCCTCTTAAGTCAGAAATGTGGGCAGAGTATAGTCTCTTCTGGCTTCCTATGCGTGTCTGCCCCTCTGAAAGTTTAGCTCTCCCTCCCAAGGGATTTGGGTGCAGGGAGCTTTTGACTGGGTCCCTTCAGGTTCGGCTGGTTTCTGGATCACAGGGGACCTGCCGCTTGAATGCCCCTATCTTCTGGTTCCAAGAGGCCCTATACATTTTCCTCTTGGGCCAGGGATGTGGGCAGGGGTGGGCAGTATTGGTGGTCTCTCCCAATATGCAGTCTCACGAGTGCCCACCTGTCTGGGCAGTGAGGTCTCTCTTTTACGCGGTTTAGTAGTAGGGAACTGGAGTGTCTTTTCTTATACAAACCAAAGTATCTAACTTTTAGAGCCTCCTTTACTTTCTTGCAAACTTCCCTGCCCTGACCCTATTACTTTAGGCTTTGCTCCATTAACTCGTTCTGTAGTCAAATGGTACCCATGTTTTCTAAGTGATACTTGTATTTTCCAGACAAAGTAAGTAAAGTAACTATCAGAGAATTCACCTTACATGCCGGGCAACCAGACAGAAAATATGCACAAATTCTTTAACTCAATAATAGAAGAATTTTCTTCTCCTTTTTCCTCCCCCCATCCCTTTCCCTCTCCTAGAACATCTCATCTGGGTCTGCTGGATCATAGTTGTATTCCCAGGCAGAAGGATTAAGAGTGTGAGGCCAGTCTGGGCTTCATTGACCCTCCGTCTCACCACCACTACCACCACCACCACTACTACCACTACTACCACCACCACCACCACCACCACCACCACTACCACCACCACCACCACCACCACCACCACCACCACCACCACCACCACCACTATCACCATCACCACCACCAGAGCAAAAAGGAAAAGGAGGAGAACTTTGTGAGCAACACAACACCATGTTTCTGGTGCTCAATATTTCTTTCTGAAAAGGTGCCCAAATAGTAGTACATTGAGGTCCAATCACTAATGAATGAGAAGTGTGGGAAGGGTCCCTTTCCATCCTGGATTCTGTGGCTGCTGGTGTGGTCCTTGAAGGATTTCTATAGCTCTTTTTTTTTTGTCAAAAAAAATCCCTTATGGCAAGTGGTGTAGGTCCTGCAAGAGCTCAGCTGAACAAGACTTGGAGGCAATTTGGATGGTATGCCCAGGCAACAGAGCTGATAATTAATGGGGCTGGATAGAATTAGGAAGGGAAAGGTTTGGAGTTGATAGGATCTTTACTATATTCTGTCTTAGCATTCATTTGTGTATATGGCTCTTGCTCTTCCCCACAAGCTTCCAAATCCTATGAAATCAGAATCAGCTGAATTGGAGTGCTAGTTGTTGAAAACAAGATTTCTTGGTTGCCTTCAATGCTCTGCCAGTCTGAGTTTTGGTTTACAGAGCTCAATCAGCCCTCTCATCTCAATTTCTCTTCTATAGAGGCCACATTTAACATAGGAAGAGTGCAGAATGAGTATTTTGGGGAAAAACACCAAAACATTATGTGGCATCAAACAGACCCCACCTTCAGGTGCTCAGGATCTGTTCTGGCATCTGATGGGAGCAGGAAGCACTTTGAACAGTGTACATGTTATTGTGGAGGTGGTGATAGAGCATGGAGTTCTAGAAGAATAGAAAGATAATATATTACCTGATTCCTTTCTCTGTGATCTCAGGGTCCATTAAGTACCACAGTTGTGATAAAATAACATTTTGATGTTTAAATATCAACAAAGATGTTTAACTTTGTGTTTGCTTTATACACTCCCAGATACATGAGACTGAAAGAAGTTTCATGCTATAGAGTTAGAATACACTACACACACACACACACACACACACACACACACACACACACTCACACACTCACACACAGAGAGAGATCTATCATCTATCATTCTATCTATCATTCTATCTATCATTCTATTATCCTTCTATCTATCTATCTATCTATCTATCTATCTATCTATCTATCTATCATCTATCTATCTATCATACCAGAGTTGCCACTTTATGAAATTCATTGTATGAAGGATTCAAAGAATATCTCCTATCTTTTAAGAGATTCCTTTAACCTCTGTGCTACAATTGTATCACTAATAAAGCAAAATTTAATAATGGTATCTACTGGTTGGTTGAAATACTTAGAGAAGATATACATGCATGTAGTTTACTTTACAGCCATTCATTGAAAATTAGGGAAGTCCAGGACACTATGGCAGTCCTTGGAAAGCAAGCTTATGTCAAATGTGGGCATAGGAAGGAATCTTGGAAGCATATATCTACTGTGAATGCTAACATTTAAGTGACTTTCTCAAAATTAATACATTAAACTCACACCTGATGCTGGGAGTGTTAAGAATTGGAGCCATTTGGGTATAAAATTAACTCAAATAAATCAGTTGCCTTCCTCTATACAAAAGAGAAACAAGCCGAGAAAGAAATTAGGGAAACGACACCCTTCATAATAGACCCAAATAATATAAAGTACCTCGGTGTGACTTTAACCAAGCAAGTAAAAGATCTGTACAATAAGAACTTCAAGACACTGAGGAAAGAAATTGAAGAAGACCTCAGAAGATGGAAAGATCTCCCATGCTCATGGATTGGCAGGATTAATCTAGTAAAAATGGCCATTTTACCAAAAGCAATCTACAGATTCAATGCAATCCCCATCAAAATACCAATCCAATTCTTCAAAGAGTTAGACAGAACAATTTGCAAATTCATCTGGAATAACAAAAAACCCAGGATAGCTAAAGCTATCCTCAACAATAAGAGGACTTCAGGGGGAATCACTATCCCTGAACTCAAGCAGTATTACAGAGCAATAGTGATAAAAACTGCATGGTATTGGTACAGAGACAGACAGATAGACCAATGGAATAGAATTGAAGACCCAGAAATGAACCCACACACCTATGGTCACTTGATTTTTGACAAAGGAGCCAAAACCATCCAATGGAAAAAAGATAGCATTTTCAGCAAATGGTGCTGGTTCAACTGGAGGGCAACATGTAGAAGAATGCAGATCGATCCATGCTTATCACCCTGTACAAAGCTTAAGTCCAAGTGGATCAAGGACCTCCACATCAAACCAGACACACTCAAACTAATAGAAGAAAAACTAGGGAAGCATCTGGAACACATGGGCACTGGAAAAAATTTCCTGAACAAAACACCAATGGCTTATGCTCTAAGATCAAGAATCGACAAATGGGATCTCATAAAACTGCAAAGCTTCTGTAAGGCAAAGGACACTGTGGTTAGGACAAAACGGCAACCAACAGATTGGGAAAAGATCTTTACCAATCCTATAACAGATAGAGGCCTTATATCCAAAATATACAAAGAACTCAAGAAGTTAGACTGCAGGGAAACAAATAACCCTATTAAAAAATGGGGTTCAGAGCTAAACAAAGAATTCACAGCTGAGGAATGCCGAATGGCTGAGAAACACCTAAAGAAATGTTCAACATCTTTAGTCATAAGGGAAATGCAAATCAAAACAACCCTGAGATTTCACCTCACACCAGTGAGAATGGCTAAGATCAAAAACTCAGGTGACAGCAGATGCTGGCGAGGATGTGGAGAAAGAGGAACACTCCTCCATTGTTGGTGGGATTGCAGACTGGTAAAACCATTCTGGAAATCAGTCTGGAGGTTCCTCAGAAAATTGGACATTGAACTGCCTGAGGATCCAGCCATACCTCTCTTGGGCATATACCCAAAAGATGCCTCAACATATAAAAGAGACACGTGCTCCACTATGTTCATCGCAGCCTTATTTATAATAGCCAGAAGCTGGAAAGAACCCAGATGCCCTTCAACAGAGGAATGGATACAGAAAATGTGGTACATCTACACAATGGAATATTACTCAGCTATCAAAAACGAGTTTATGAAATTCGTAGGCAAATGGTTGGAACTGGAAAATATCATCCTGAGTGAGCTAACCCACTCACAGAAAGACATACATGGTATGCACTCATTGATAAGTGGCTATTAGCCCAAATGCTTGAATTACCCTAGATCCCTAGAACAAATGAAACTCAAGACGGATGATCAAAATGTGAATGCTTCACTCCTTCTTTAAATGAGGAAAAAGAATACCCTTGGCAGGGAAGGGAGAGGCAAAGATTAAAACAGAGACTGAAGGAACACCCATTCAGAGCCTGCCCCACAGGTGGCCCATACATATACAGCCACCCAATTAGACAAGATGGATGAAGCAAAGAAGTGCAGACCGACAGGAGCCGGATGTAGATCGCTCCTGAGAGACACAGCCAGAATACAGCAAATACAGAGGCGAATGCCAGCAGCAAATCACTGAACTGAGAATAGGTCCCCCTTGAAGGAATCAGAGAAAGGACTGGAAGAGCTTGAAGGTGCTCGAGACCCCAAAAGTACAACAATGTCAAGCAACCAGAGCTTCCAGGGACTAAGCCACTACCTAAAGACTATACATGGACTGACCCTGGACTCTGTCCCCATAGGTAGCAATGAATATCCTAGTAAGAGCACCAGTGGAAGGGGAAGCCCTGGGTCCTGCTAAGACTGAACCCCCAGTGAACTAGACTATGCGGGGAGGGTGGCAATGGGGGGAGGTTTGGGAGGGGAACACCCATAAGGAAGGGGAGAGGGGAGGGTGATGTTTGTCCGGAAACCGGGAAAGGGAATAACACTTGAAATGTATATAAGAAATACTCAAGTTAATAAAAAAAAAAAAAGAATTGGAGCCATTAGAAAGTGAATGAGTCACTGGATCACCACCTTTGTGAATGGAGTTAGTGCTTTTATAAGAAAAGCTGCCACATTCTGCTTTTTTTCCTCTCACCAACTGAGAACACAGTTAAAAGCACCATGTTTGAAACAGACACACACCACACCAAAGATCTTGTGTGTTGATCTGGGACTTCTCAGTGTCCATAATTATGGGCAATAAGTTGCTATTTCTCATGAATTACCCAGTGTAAGATATTTTGTTACAGTGGCTAGAACAGATGAAGGCAGTGAGTCCTATAAGGAGAGAGAGAGTGGAGGAAGGGAGAGGGAGAGGGAGAGGGAGAGGGAGAGGGAGAGGGAGAGGGAGACGGAGAGGGAGAGGGAGAGGGAGAGGGAGACAGGGAAAGTCGTTCAAATATTGGCAGTGCTAGATGTAAAACAAGATTAAATGAATTGTACTATGTGCAAAGACCAACAAATCTAGTGCACCAAATTGTCCTGGTGTTTGTTAGCTTAAAACATTCTAGGGTTAAGCCAACCAATAGCAACAGTAGCTCGGCATCTATCATAATGTCCATTACAACTTCAACTGTAGGTCATCCATCATGATGCCCACTGAAACTTCAATGACAGAGTCTTCTCTCTCATCCCATGACTGAAGATGACAGTAAAAATAGATGAAAAATATGAAGAAAATAGGATGGTGGGGAACATTTAATCTTTCAATATCTTACCTAATTACATTTTTCACCTTGTCAAATCTTGTGGCAAGATTTCTTTCTTTTTTAACTATTTATCATTTAAGCTCCAACCCTATGGTTTATTTATCCAATTGATGAGGTGAAGGATACATTTACATAACTGCTTCATACCAAGTAAGACCATCATACAATTGGACGCCACCAAGCTCCATTCCTTTCACCAGTGTTTTTGTTACTTAAAGGGTGATTAGAGAATTTTATCCAGATTCATAAAAGCATGAAAACAATAGTTTAAAAATGTTCCTCTTTGGATGGCCTTGTCTGGCATCAATGTGAGGAGAGCTCCTTGGTCCTGTCAAGGCTTGATACCCCAGTGTAGGGGAATGTCGGGGTTGGGAGGTGGGAGGAAGTGGGTGTGTGGGTGAGGGAGCTCCCTCATAGAAGCAGGGGAGGAGTCATGGAATAGCGGGTTTCTGGAGGGGAAACCAGGAAAGGGGATAACATTTAAAATATAAAATATCCACTAAAAGAAAAAAAGGGCAAATAATTCCAAAACAGTCCCTCTTTTATGCAATAAATGAATGAATGAGTAAATTAGTTCTTTTATGGAGTGAGTGATTCTTTTCATAAATGGAAAATAAATTCTTCAAAGGTCAAATAAATAAATAAATCAAAATGGTTCATCATAAAAATTTCATATTTTGGTCTTTGTAAAGGTTCGGTTATTTATTTTGTAATCTTAGTTTTGTTTATTTTTGTGTGCTTTGTGCCAGCAGTGGTAAAAAGAGAGCATCAGACAGGGTGAACCTGAAGATATAGATGGTTGTGAGTCACTATAGGGGTCATCTGGAAGTACAGCATGTACTCTTAACCTCTGTGCCCTCTCTCAGGTTTGGTTATTTCTAAAACAGCTTTACTTTCATTGTCTGGGGTGTCCTAATCCAACCCCAACATCCTAGATAATAGCTGGAATTTGAGGCCAGATGAGTGAAAATTTCCATTGAAGTTAGAGGAGTAAGAGATCTTACTCGTCCACCTAATAACCATGCCCACCTGACCTGGGTTCTTTCTCCCTACTCTACTGATCAAAACAATGCCCTCACATCATTCTTCCCTTCTATTATTTTATAGGATCCCACAAAATATTGCTGCACACTATGGTGGTTTTTGACTTGATGCAAATCTAGATATTTTTAGGAGATGAATCTCACTTGATTTCCTGTAGGCAAGTCTGTAAAACATTTTCCTGATTAATGATTGGTGAAGGAGAGAACTATTTTGCTATTTAGCAAATATGTATGTATGTATGTATGTATGTATGTATGTATATATATATATGTATATGTGTGTGTGTGTTTGTGTGTATGCTTTATCTTGATCATATCCACCCAAACTAGCCCTCCTACACTTCCCTTGAGTACCCCCAAAATGTTCCTCTCCACTAACATGTCTTTTCTTTTTTAAAGTCATTGAGTCAAATTAGTGCTGCTTATAGGCATATTTACAACCCCATGAATAGCCACATCCCTAAAGAAAAAGGACTGCTCTCCTCCAGCACCAATCAATTACCAATAACTCCTCTGCTAGGGGCAGAGGCTCATGCTGGGACTTTTGACTAGCTTGATCTTGTCCAGGTCTTATGCAGCTAGCCATAACTACAGTGAGCTCATTGGTACAACAGCCATCTCTTATCCAGAAGACAGCATCCTATAGCACTCTTCTCACCCCCTAGCTTTTATGTTCTTTCTGTCTCCTCTGACACAATATTTTCTAAGCTTTGCAGGGATAGGTACAGATACACTATTCAGGGCTGAAGTTCAACAGTCACTTACTCTTAGAACTTTGACCAGTTTTGACTCTCTTCAATGACTGTTCCCTACTACAAAGAGAAGCTTCTCTGACCGAGGTTAAGAACATTACACATATATCAGTAAAAACGTAAATATTTAGAAGGCAGCTTGGCATATCTGTTCAGCAAAACAGCATGTAGAGGCTTTCTCTCCATATTGCTAGCAGGTTGAGTGCACTTTAGAGAAGCATACACACAAAGTAGGTGATAACACAGAAAAGGACATGCAAGGAAGGAAAGTTGAACAGTCTAGAGAGGACTCTGAGAGGGACTCAGGGTAGGATGGACTCTGAGGGAGACTCAGGGTTTAGCTGACTCTATGAACTGCAAAAGGCCAACAGAGATGGTGTAGTAGGAGGAAGAATTTAGGAGGCCTAGCCTTATGAAGGGACAGAGGTAGGCGCCACATCAGAACTCACAGAGCCTGTACCAGCTTATTGTCCTGTCAAAAGTATATCAGATTCTTCTTTATCCTCTTCTTTGAAAATACTTGTTGGTGGTTTTCTTGATGACAGCCATTCTGATTTGGAAGGCAAGAATTCAAGA
This sequence comes from Rattus norvegicus, assembly GCF_021556685.1. Lineage (NCBI taxonomy): Eukaryota > Metazoa > Chordata > Mammalia > Rodentia > Muridae > Rattus > Rattus norvegicus. Next base: position 49,109,180 of record NC_141550.1, read on the forward strand.
TGAAATCTCAAAGAAGTTTTAACTTGCATTTCTCAGATGGCTAAGGAGGTCAAGCACTTTTTCAAATATCAAATTACTATTTTTTTAAATGGCCAAGTTCCTTCTAAGTCTCGATGGATTTGAGATCCTTGGGGGTTTCCCTGATATGCACTAGTTAAATGGGATCCATTTAGTGGTTGATTTGGAGGTGAGTGAAGCCAAGTGTAGACATGAGTAACCTGATGACAAGGGATTGTTCTCTGGTCCTAGAGCTCATTGGGTAGCACGGGAATGGATTGGTACACTAAGTGCCTATGGAAATTGGCACCTGATGGCTGGGAGAACAGGTATGTGGGCTGGGTAATTATAAATGCCTTTCCTTTCATAGGTATGGACCTTAAAATAATTCCATCTCTCAGATTTTCATAACCATGGGTACCCGACATTCTAATCCTTTCAGAAGGAAGTGGGGGCTGAAATATTGAGTCTAGATTTTCACCCTTACTGGAAGGAAAGATCCACTGACCTCCTTGCTCTGAGCATCATGAGGAGGGCACAGAAGCCAGGAATGAGCCATGTTGTCCATGCTCAAGATTAAGGAAGGGAGCAGAATAGTGTTCTTTATCTTGTGATGGTTGCTACAGAAAGGACCTCACTGTGGCTAACACAATTGCCTTTCTCTGCCAGAATAAATGAGTGGTAACTAGAGCTGAAGAATTCCTTCTCACCATTTAGCATCTTTTACCTGCTGCCCTGCAACATGTCAGACAAGCAAGATATGGAATTTTATTCAGTTCTTATCACACAGCAGCATTGCCTCGTCTTAAAAAATAATTTTAAAAAGAACTTAAAAATGCTTAGATATTTTGGGAGTGGACATGAAGTTAACTCAGACTGAATTTCCATATTTTATGGGCACCATGAAAATATGTCTTTATGCATGGTGGAAGCTTTTGAAGTATCCAATAAATCCAGAGTATAGGAAGCAGGGGGAGTTTCGAGCCAGGGGAAGCTGGAGCCCTGATCCTGTCTGCATTGTTTGTGGTCTAATGAAGAGTTGTGAGCTGACACAGAGTCATCTCAAAGAGGAATCAAGCACATAGGGCTTAAAAGACCTCACTGCAAGCTCTCAGATGAATATGCATTTTATGCAGCCAGGTTAAAGATTCCTTTTGTCCTTGACACAGCACAAAATTCAATCTGTGCTCCTTACCTTACAGACAACAGCCTAGCAGGGGTCATGCTAAGATGTTATAATAGGACAGGCAACAGATCCACAAGCAGAACAAACATTTGAGAAATTGACTTTTTCAAAACCTCTTCTCTTCCTCCACTTTCTTCCCCAGCCCATCATGCAATTCCAGTTCAATGAGAGGCTGCATTTAATATTTTGAAAATAGTATTTGAGCAGATGGGCAAGCAAGCAGGAGGGAGGTGCCCATTGCTGGCTTCCATGATCTTTTAGCCATGCATTCTTTTTTGATAAAGCAACTCAAGCTGTTATTGTTCTTTAAAAGGAAAAACAGAAAAATCCAAACAATACCATCTTTGTTCCTTGATTTACTCTGGTTTTCTTTGAAATCTTTCTAAATTGAGGCCTTCCTCTCTGAGACAAGTAGTTTGATTTGTACCTGATCATTAAGGTTTGGATGTGATGGAGAAAAGCCAAGGTTGTTTATCCAGGGAGGAAGAGACAGTACCATCTTCTGGCCCTCAGGGGAATGATGCCCGGATCCATGAAGCCGACTGGATACTTTCCTTACTGAGCTACAAATATCTTTCCAGATGAATACACTCCTAACCTGATTTCTGATTTACTGTGAACAGGGCTCTGAGGGCTGCCTAACTAGAGAGTGGCAGTTCAGGGTGGAAAGTCTGTTGCAGGGAGAAAAGCTACAGTGGATACTTACCAGTGGAGAGATTGGGATCGGATGTTTTCTGTTTTATTGGAAGACAAAGGCAAGGCATGCTGGATGATCTCATAAGAGACAGAATAGCTTGCTTTCCCATAGCATGTATGCCTAATTCCTCTTACAGGAAATTATTTATTGAACAGGGATCAGCACATTATGGCCCATGAGCTAGAACCTTCCCACTTTCTATGTTGGAAATACATTTTACTAGAACACAGCCACATTAATTAACTTACATATTGCCTGTTGCTGCTTTTATATGATAACAGCAAAGCTATGTAGTTGTGGTAGAGATTATCGTATCCCAAAATATTAAATGTTCTTTTTCCTGGTCCTCTATAGAATTGTCAACATTATCAAACATTTTTCAAATACATTATTAATCTTAAATATGTTTTTAATTGAAATAGAATTATACCAATTTGTCCCCTCCCTTTTTCCCTTGAGTGCACTCCCTCCCATTTTCCTAACCCACTTTTAAGCTGATAGCTCTCATTCTTTGGTTATTAATGTTACATACACACATTATATGTGTATATGTGTATATATGCATATGCATAAATACAACTGGCTGAGTCAGGTTTTGTTGTTTGTGTGTATATGGTTTTAAAAGGAGGAGCGACAAGAGATAAGTAAGACAAGGTTGTTTGGTAAAGCCTCGGGGAATCATATCATTTTATATTTATCTAAATTTCTGCACAATAAATATCTATGTATTATCATCTATCTATCTATATATGGAAACTATACCCCTTGGGTTGACAGTGCTCTCCACAAGAACCATAGACTAATAGAAGCCCCCAGTGTCAGGCACAAGAAAACTTCATTCAAATGATGGATCAGGGCAGTCCAAGTGATTCTCATAACAGTATAGACCATTGTTGATGTAGCCTTTACTTGCTTCTCAGGGGTTGAGGGATGGCTTCTATTATGAAAGACACTACATACACATGTGCATATGTTCCCTAAAGTACTAGGTGTTAAATGCTGGGTCCTTAGCTCAGTGCTGTTGTAATGTTGTAGCCTCCTGGAAAAGAGGGACTAACGGAAAGTCCTCAGGTCACTGAAGTATGACCCCAAGGTAGATTGTAAGAACCTTTGATGACTTGCTTCCTGGTCATGCAGTATATGGTTTTGCTTTGTAACATGGTCTCTCTGAACTGTCTAAGCAAAGGCCTAATGCAACAGAGCTAATCAGCCTTAAACTGGAAGATCTGAAATGATCTAAAACCTTTTCTCCTTACAAGTTAGTTATTCTGGGCATTTTGTTACAGTGACAAAAACTGGTTAACACAGTGACCTCTGCAGCAGTTGTCATTTGGATATGTGTCTGCTCTGATTCTAAATGGCATCTGAGTGGTCTGTTTCTTTGATTTCTTACCTGTTTTCCTAGTTTAGAACACTTCTCTACAACTCTAACAGCCTCCTAGATTGAGTTTAGTTGGTTGAAGTTTGTGTCTAAACTAATGTGTCCTTTAAATCCAGTGAATTTGCTGCAATTCAAATCTGACCAGCACATTTCTCAGTGTTAAGCCCTTTGGTCTGGATGAACTATGAATTTAATTCTTGGAGATCTACCTCTCACATACCTCCCTAGCTCTGATTGTAGTTTCTTACCCATGTTTGGTGAGTTTTCAGTCATCAAACTTGCTGCTTCAAATATTTTGTCCATGCAGTCTTTTGACTGTTGAGTCTGACACTTCTAGTTCTGTGAGCATGTGATTGCCCAAAAACCATTCTTCCACTTAAGAGATGGGTTCCTCCCTCCATGAAGCCCTTTAGTGTGGGACAGGTGCACTTCCCCCCATGGATCGCCTGGGAATTGTCATTGCTGGTGTGTGCTTTCTTATGAGCGACAAAGGCTCAGTGAGGATCTGGCTTCTTCGAACACAGGGCTCAGGGTGTAGACTCTATATTAGTGCCTGTTGATTTAAATAATGCATGGATAGTACATGCCTAGTGTGGCTCTAGAGATACAGCTTAGATGTAGTTGATACAGTCAACACATGCCACAATCACTAAAAGCCGAACCACAGAAACCTGAGACCTCTGAGCTCAACAAATTTCACACATATCAACTGGACATTTTTCATATCTAAGCTGACTTCTATCATAAATGTTGAAATTATGTACATAATAATTCTTTAAAAGAGGAAGTATTTATTTAAAGGAGCATAATTCATAATAGTCCCAAAGCAAACATGAAACATCCAGTTATGCATTGATGGTTTTGTACAGTGCTGCATGTTTACTGAAAAGGGCACTGCGAAGCATTAACAAAATTATTCCCCTACAGACTAAATGCAAACATGGATAAGGACAACAATGAGTGCTAACTGAACAACTGGAAATTTCCAGTGACTAAACACATACATATGCATAGATGTAGATATATGTATGGTGAGAACACACTGAAAATAAGAGGAGAAATAGCAAGAAATCTGAGATATGGGGTGATAGATGACTTTGCAAAATCGGTCCTATTGTCATCATGTCCTCTTTTCTAATACAATATTTTAAAATATTTGAAAACTTGTTTGATATTTAAATGTTAGGATACTTTTGTCTAGCTGGTAGAATTAAGAAATCATTTAAAACAGAGACAGGAGGAACACCCATTCAGAGCCTGCTCCACATGTGGCCCATACATATACAGCCACCCAATTAGACAAGATGGATGAAGCAAAGAAGTGCAGGCCGACAGGAGCCGGATGTAGATCTCTCCTGAGAGACACAGCCAGAATACAGCAAATACAGAGGCTAATGCCAGCATCAATCCACTGAACTGAGAATAGGACGCCCGTTGAAGGAATCAGAGAAAGAACTGAAAGAGCTTGAAGGGGCTCGAGACCCCTTATGAACAATGCCAAGCAACCAGAGCTTCCAGGGACTAAGCCACTACCTCAAGACTATACATGGACTGACCGTGGACTCTGACCTCATAGGTAGCAATGAATATCCTAGTAAGAGCACCAGTGGAAGGGGAAGCCCTTGGTCCTGCTAAGACTGAACCCCCAGTGAACTTGATTGTTGGGGGGAGGGCAGCAATGGGGGGAGGGTGGGTAGGGGAACACCCATAAAGAAGGGGAGGGGGAGGGATTAGGGGGATGTTTGCCCGGAAACCGGGAAAGGGAATAACATTCAAAATGAAAATAAGAAATACTCAAGTTAATAAAAAAAAAAGAATTAAAAAAAAAGAAATCATTTAAAAGACTGGAGAGGTGGCTCAACAGTTAAGAGCACTAACTGCTCTTCTAGAGGTCCTGAGTTCAATTCCCAGCAATCATATGCTGGCTCACAACCATCAGGTTAATGAGATTCGATGCCCTCTTCTGGTGTGCTTGACTGAAGAAAGCAACAGTGTACTCACAAAAAAATAAATAAACTTAAAAAAAAGATTCTCACTATCCCTGAATTCAAGCAGTATTACAGAGCAATAGTGATAAAAACTGCATGGTATTGGTACAGAGACAGACAGATAGACCAGTGGAATAGAATTGAAGACCCAGAAATGAACACACACACCTACGGTCACTTCATTTTTGACAAAGGAGCCAAAACCATCCAATGGAAAAAAGATAGCATTTTCAGCAAATGGTTCTGGTTCAACTGGAGGTCTGTATGTAGAAGAATGCAGATCGATCCATGCTTATCACCCTGTACAAAACTTAAGTCCAAGTTGATCAAGGACCTCCATATCAAACCAGATACACTCAAACTAATAGAAGAAAAAGTGGGGAAGCATCTCGAACACATGGGCACTGGAGAAAATTTCCTGAACAAAACACCAATGGCTTATGCTCTAAGATCAAGAATCAACAAATGGGATCTCATAAAACCTCAAAGCTTCTGTAAGGCAAAGGACACTGTTCTTAGGACAAAATGGGAACCAACAGATTGGGAAAATATCGTTACCAATCCTACAACTGATAGAAGGCTTATATCCAAAATATACAAAGAACACAGAAGTTAGACTGCAGGGAGACAAATAACCCTATTAAAAAATGGAGTTCAGAGCTAAACAAAGAATTCACAGCTGAGGAATGCCGAATGGCTGAGAAACACCTAAAGAAATGTTCAACATCTTTAGTCATAAGGGAAATGCAAATCAAAACAACCATGAGGTTTCACCTTACACCAGTGAGAATGGCTAGGATCAAAAACTCAGGTGACAGCAAATGCTGGCGAGGATGTGGAGAAAGACAAACACTCCTCCATTGTTGGTGGGATTGCAGACTGGTAAAACCATTCTGGAAATCAGTCTGGAGGTTCCTCAGAAAATTGGACATTGAATTACTTTAGGACCCCACTATACCTCTCTTGGGCATATACCCAAAAGATGCCCCAATATATAACAAAGACACGTGCCCCACTATGTTCATAGCAGCCTTATTTATAATAACCAGAAGCTGGAAAGAAGCCAGATGCCCTTCGACAGAGGAATGGATGCAGAAAATGTGGTACATCTACACAATGGAATATTACTCAGCTATCAAAAACAATGACTTTATGAAATTCATAGGCAAATGGTTGGAACTGGAAAATATCATCCTGAGTGAGGTAACCCAATCACAGAAAAACACACATGGTATGCACTCATTGATAAGTGGATATTAGCCCAAATGCTTGAGTTACCTTAGATGCACAGAACACATGAAACTCAAGAAGGTTGACCAAAATGTGAATGCTTCACTCCTTCTTTAAAATGGGAGGGAATAGGGAGGCAAAGTTTAGAACAGAGGCTGAAGGAACACCCATTCAGAGCCTGCTCCACATGTGGCCCATAAATATATAGCCACCAAACTAGATAAGATGGATGAAGCAAAGAAGTGCAGGCTGACAGGAACCAGATGTAGATCTCTCCTGAGAGACACACCCAGAATACAGCAAATATATAGGCGAATGCCAGCAGCAAACCACTGAACTGAGAATGGGACCCCCGTTGAAGGAATCAGAGAAAGGACTGAAAGAGCTTGAAGGGGCTTGAGACCCCATATGTACAACAATGCCAACCAACCAGAGCTTCCAGGGACTAACCCTGGGCTCCAACTGCATAGGTAGCAATGAATAGCCTAGTAAGAGCACCAGTGGAAAGGGAAGCCCTTGGTCCTGCAAAGACTGAACCCCCAGTGAACGTGATTGTTGGGGGGAGGGCGCTAATGGGGGGATATGGGAAGGGGAACACCCATATCGAAGGGGAGGGAGAGGGCTTAGGTGGATGTTGGCCAGGAAACCTGGAAAGGGAATAACACTCGAAATGTAAATAAGAAATACTCAAGTTAATGAAAATTAAAAAAAAAGATTTTGTTAAAAAAGAAATCATTTAGGGGTTGGGGATTTAGCTCAGTGGTAGAGCGCTTGCCTAGGAAGCGCAAGGCCCTGGGTTCGGTCCCCAGCTCCGAGAAAAAAAAAAAAAAAGAAATCATTTAAAGAAAGTTCTTAATAATGTTTGTTTTTATCTTTTATTCACTACATATTTAACATTTACAATTTTTAAATATATTTTTACTGATTTTAATTTTTATATGTATATGCATTTTTCCTGCCTGTATGTCTATGTATCACATGAGTTCAGTGCTCTCACAGGCCAGAACAGGACCTCAAAACCCTTGGAACTGGAGCTATAGATGGTTCTGAAGCATTATGTGTACTGGGATAGAACCAGAGTTCTCTGGAAGAGCAGTCTGTACTCTCAACAGTAGAGTTGTCATTCCAGCCTGACATAATTAATAAAAGAAACAAAGCAATTCCTTACTCCATTCCCTCTCCCACTTTAGGCAGATATACTTCCTTCTCCTTTGAGGGGAACCACCATCATGTGATTTATGCTCAAACTGGTTTAGTGGAGGACATGATGTAGAGGGGTCATGTTTCAGGTGTCCTGACCTTTTGCACTTGCTATCATTTTGAGAAGAGTATGCTCAGGACATATTGTCTATCTATGAAAGATGAATGACATATAGACCTGACTAAGGTCTATATGGAGCTTGGGTCTAAAACCAACACACTTGACCTACAGCAGGTTGTTTGAGAAGAAATCACTGTGGTTTTAAGTCACTGGCAATTTGTAATGGTTGATGGTTATTGTGATAACTGGGTGTCAAAGGTGTATTTTTAATATCAACTTACTAAATAAGAAACTTCTTTTGTCCTGTCCTGGCTTCATTTTTTACCAAGTGGTGTACTATACATATGATTGGTCCATGATGCCAGTGGTTGGGCTGTTTTTAGCCTATAGAGGAAGTTAACTTGAAGATCTTTTTCAGAACCCTGAAATAGCAGTGGGCTAAAACAGATGGGTAAAAGACACAAAAATACTACTGGTTTCTTTCTACCCACAGTATTGTGACCATGTTGGTAAAATTTGTAAATATTGATTACTTTCATACCTGATTTATTTCTACCTCAGCATGTTGCCCTCCGCCTTTAAAGACAACCTCTCTGTGTAACTGTAGGGGACCTGGAACTCTCTATGTAGACCAGACCGGCTTCAAACACATAGAGATCTGCCTGTCTCTGCTTTCTGGGAGCTAACATGAAAGGCATACACTACTAAGCCAGAACTCATCAACCATTTTCCAGAGTCATATCTCAAAGATACTTATTGGTAGGGTGTGGAATCCAAATCTACCCTGACAATCGGCACTGTGCAGTCATTTAATCAGATTTTGCACACAGCAGGTGAAGACCATGACAGCCCACATCAAACTATTAGGCTTCCAGGTTACTGCCAGCCTTGATGAAGTGCAAGCCTGCAACAGTCTTCTTGGTGTCTCCTCTTTTCTGCAGGGAACACTCCTGGAGAGTCCTGATAAGGTGACCCTCCTAGGCTTCTGGAGAGAGATCAGGTGTGGGAGGTATGAGGATAATAGGAAGGACACGGATCAGCCTTAAGCACCCCAATTCCTATGTCAGCCTCTGCCAATATCCTCACACTGGTTTGAATCTAACATACATGTACTGAACATTTTCATAGCCCTTAGCTCAGTGGAGCACATGGGCTTCCCTAAGATAGGAGCTATCACTGTGCAGAAGCTTCAGGTAAAGGACTCATTCAGATCATAGAGATGGAGTGATTCTGGTACTTTTACTTGAGTGACCTTGAGAATAACATGCAAGTTGTCTGTAAAATGAGGCAGTATTTTAAAAATGCCTACCATACAGTGTCATGCAAAGACTAAATAGAAAAATAAGCCAGTGTTTTCAAAGCTACTTTCCTTAGCAATTTGCTTTACATAAGCCTCAACAGAAAAGAAAGTCTTCAAAGTCTTGAATTTTAAGGTTTGGTTCATAAACAATACCAAGTCCAGGATGATTAGAACTACAGTTTCTTTTACCACCTAAATGTAGATAATGCTAACAGTCTGCTCTCTAAACCCACACTCCAATTAATTTTCATTTGTACCTACATATTTGCATGTTCAGAATGGTTCATATAAATCATTTTGTATCATGGTTTATATGCCAACAAATTGCTACAAATATTTTCTTATCAATAAATATATCAATTAACAAATATAATTTTATAAAAGTTTTAATATGTATTAAGGTCATATATATGTTTTAATATGTGTTTTATATGAGCTTTTTAGTTGGATATTTTTTATTTACATTTCTAATGTTATCCTATTTCCTGGTTTCCTGTCCATAAATCCCCTTTCCCATCCCTTTGCCCCTTCTTCTGTGAGGGTGTTCTCCCATCCAACCACCCACCCCTTCCTGCCTCCTTGCCCTGACATTCCCCTACACTGGGGTGTCTAGCTTTGGCAGAACCAAGGGCTTCTTCTCCCATTGGTGCCCAACAAGGCCATCCTCTGCTTCCTATGCAGCTGAAGTCATGGGTCTAGCCGTGTGTACTCTTTGGGTAGTGGTATATTCCCTGGGAGCTATGGTTGGTTGGTATTGTTATTCTTATGGGGTTGAAAGCCCCTTCAGCTTCTTCAATCCTTTCTTTAACTCCTCCAATGGGGACCCCATTCTCTATTCAATGGTTTGCTGCTAGCATTCACCTCTGTATTTGTCATGCTCTGGCAGAGCCTCTCAGGAGACAGCTATATCAGGCTCCTGTCAGCATACGCTTCTTGGCATCAGCAATATTTTTTGAGTTTGGTGTATATGAGCTGGATCCCCAGGTGGAGCAGGCTCCGAATGGCTATTCCATCAGTCTCTGCTCCAAATTTTGCCTCCATATTTCTTCCTATGAATATTTTTCCCCTTTTAAGAAGGACTGATGCATCCGCACTTTGGTCATCTTTCTTCTTGAGCTTCATGTGGTCTGTGGATTGTATCTTGGGTAATTCAAGCTTTTGGGCTAATATCCACTTATCAGTGAATGCCTAACATGTGTGTGTTTTTGTGTTTGGGTTACCTCACGGAGGATTATATTTTCTAGTTCTATCCATTTGCCTATGAATTTCATGAAATCATTGTTTTTAATAGTTGAGCAATACTCCATTGTATAGATATATGTTTTAATATATTAGGTTAATACACTACATATAATTTATGAATTTAATACATAAAAATTATATTAAAATTATATCAATTTTAATTATTTTCTTCTTTTATTTTTGACTTATTCTTCCTCATCTGTGCATCTATAAATTACTTTGATGATTATTCATAATTCAAGTGCAAATATTGTTTTTTCCTATAGGATATAAGTCTTTTTTTTTTTTTTTTTGGTTCTTTTTTTCGGAGCTGGGGACCGAACCCAGGGCCTTGCGCTTCCTAGGTAAGCGCTCTACCACTGAGCTAAATCCCCAGCCCCTAGGATATAAGTCTTATTTATCATACTTTCCTCATTGGCTATGTAAGCCCCAGCTCATGATCTTCAAGCTAGTTTTAATCACTCTGCTTGTTTATCTCATTAATAGTTCAATACTTTTTCTATTGAATGTAAAAACAGCATTGCATAATATAAAGGTGAACAGGGTATTCATGCTGGTAATTTAAGATTTAAAATTTGTTAGAGTGCTTAATGGCAAATGAAAATCACCATGTCAAAGAGGACATTGCCAAAGAAAATGAAAAGAAGAGAACCTCAGAGTTTAGAAACTATCTTAGTTACAGTTTCTATTCCTGTGGTAAAAAAGCAACTTGAAGGGCAAAGAACTTATTTCAGTTTGTAGTTTTGTATCACAGTCCATTACTAAAGGTAGTCAGGGCAGGAACTCTAGTAGGGCAGGAACTTAAAGGCATAAGTTGATGCAGAGGACATAGAAGAATGCTGCTTGCTGGCTTGCTTCCCACAGCCTGCTCAGCTTGCTTTCTAATAGCTTTAAGGCAGTTTTTTTCAACCTTGGGGTCCCCATCCCTTCAGGAGTCACATATGAGATAGTTACATTATGATTCATGAAAGTAGCAAGATTACAGTTATGAAGTATCATTGAAATAATTTTGTGGTTGGTAGTCACCACAACATGAGGAACTGCATTGCAGCATTAGGAAGGTTGAGATCTACTGCTAAGCAACATCAGCCAGGAGTAGCAGTAACCACAGTGAGTTAAGCCCTCCCACAACAATCATCAATCAAGAAAAAGAGTTATAGATTTGCCTACAGAACAATACAATGGGGCATTTCTCAGTTAAGTTTTCTTCTCTCAATATCGCTCTAACATGTAGTAAACTGACTCAAAACTAATGAGGACAAATGACTACTTTCAACTTAAACACACTTTCTTTCAATTAGAACCTTTCCATTTCAACTTATCCCCAAGAGGATGTGTTACTATTAGCATCACAATATAAAATATCCCAACCATCAAAAATAACAGTCTTAAAATGTTGAAAGTTGAAGAGTGCTGTCTCTCCTAAGCTCACAGGTGAGACCACCACTTTTGCTCCAATAACTGGCCAAAGAGGGACCACCAGGAATGCACGGGGCACAGGAACTGCAGAGCATATGGGGACAGAATACTTCTAGACTCTATCTGTGCCCCATAGTTAAGGCTGTCCCATAGCCCTCTATATCCAAATCCTTCCCAGAGAGAACTGGTCTCCCAAGAGCATTCACACATTTAAGATCACAGCTCTCTGAACCCCATTACCATCCAGAGAGCTGGTCTCCCTGGAGTGCTGACACATCTAAGAGCACAGGCTCACAGACCCACAGGAGAGATAAGTTCCAGTCAGAGAAAGCAAGATCAACTAACATCAGAGATAACCAGATGTTGACGGACAAGCACAAAAACAGAAATCAAGGCTACTTGGCATCATCAGAACTCAGTTCTCCCACCACAGCAAGTACTGGATACTCTAACATCCTGGAAAAGCAAGATTAAGATTTAAAAATCAGCAGCAGCTCTCTGCTCCCAGACCCGGTGAGAGAGAGACCCAACCGCCTGGTCAGGTGGGCACTCCTGAGGCTGCAGAGCGGAAGAGACCACCAACTCTGCTCACCCCTGCCCACATCCCTGGCCCAAGAGGAAACTGTATAAGGCCTCTGGGCTCCCGTGGGGGAGGGCCCAGGAGCGGCAGGACCCCTGTGCCTGAGACACCGCCGGAACCTGAAAGAAACAGACCGGATAAACAGTTCTCTGCACCCAAATCCCGTGGGAGGGAGAGCTAAACCTTCAGAGAGGCAGACAAGCCTGGGAAACCAGAAGTGACTGCTCCCTGCACACACATCTCGGACGCCAGAGGAAAAAGCCAAAGACCATCTGGATCCCTGGTGCACTGAAGTTCCCGGAAGGGGCGGCACAGGTCTTCCTGGTTGCTGCCGCTGCAGAGAGCCCGTGGGCAGCACCCCACGAGCGAACCTGAGCCTCGGGACCACAGGTAAGACCAAATTTTCTGCTGCAAGAAAGCTGCCTGGTGAACTCAAGACACAGGCCCACAGGAACAGCTGAAGACCTGTAGAGAGGAAAAACTACACGCCAGAAAGCAGAACACTCTGTCCCCATAACTGACTGAAAGAGAGGAAAACAGGTCTACAGCACTCCTGTCACACAGGCTTATAGGACAGTCTAGCCACTGTCAGAAATAGCAGAACAAAGTAACACTAGAGATAATCTGATGGCGAGAGGCAAGCGCAGGAACCCAAGCAACAGAAACCAAGACTACATGCCATCATCGGAGCCCAATTCTCCCACCAAAACAAACATGGAATATCCAAACACACCAGAAAAGCAAGATCTAGTTACAAAATCATATTTGATCATGATGCTGGAGGACTTCAAGAAAGACATGAACACACTTAGGGAAGCACAGGAAAACATTAATAAACAAGTAAAAGCCTACAGAGAGGAATCGCAAAAATCCCTGAAAGAATTCCAGGAAAACACAATCAAACAGTTGAAGGAATTAAAAATGGAAATAGAAGCAATCAAGAAAGAACACATGGAAACAACCCTGGATATAGAAAACCAAAAGAAGAGACAAGGAGCTGTAGATACAAGCCTCACCAACAGAATTCAAGAGATGGAAGAGAGAATCTCAGGAGCAGAAGATTCCATAGAAATCATTGACTCAACTGTCAAAGATAATGTAAAGCGGAAAAAGCTACTGGTCCAAAACATACAGGAAATCCAGGACTCAATGAGAAGATCAAACCTAAGGATAATAGGTATAGAAGAGAGTGAAGACTCCCAGCTCAAAGGACCAGTAAATATCTTCAACAAAATCATAGAAGAAAACTTCCCTAACCTAAAAAAAGAGATACCCATAGACATACAAGAAGCCTACAGAACTCCAAATAGATTGGACCAGAAAAGAAACACCTCCCGTCACATAATTGTCAAAACACCAAACGCACAAAATAAAGAAAGAATATTAAAAGCAGTAAGGGAAAAAGGTCAAGTAACATATAAAGGCAGACCTATCAGAATCACACCAGACTTCTCGCCAGAAACTATGAAGGCCAGAAGATCCTGGACTGATGTCATACAGACCCTAAGAGAACACAAATGCCAGCCCAGGTTACTGTATCCAGCAAAACTCTCAATTAACATTGATGGAGAAACCAAGATATTCCATGACAAAACCAAATTTACACAATATCTTTCTACAAATCCAGCACTACAAAGGATAATAAATGGTAAAGCCCAACATAAGGAGGCAAGCTATACCCTAGAAGAAGCAAGAAACTAATCGTCTTGGCAACAAAACAAAGAGAATGAAAGCACACAAACATAACCTCACATCCAAATATGAATATAAAGGGAAGCAATAATCACTATTCCTTAATATCTCTCAATATCAATGGCCTCAACTCCCCAATAAAAAGACATAGATTAACAAACTGGATACGCAACGAGGACCCTGCATTCTGCTGCCTACAGGAAACACACCTCAGAGACAAAGACAGACACTACCTCAGAGTGAAAGGCTGGAAAACAACTTTCCAAGCAAATGGTCAGAAGAAGCAAGCTGGAGTAGCCATTCTAATATCAAATAAAATCAATTTCCAACTAAAAGTCATCAAAAAAGATAAGGAAGGACACTTCATATTCATCAAAGGAAAAATCCACCAAGATGAACTCTCAATCCTAAATATCTATGCCCCAAATACAAGGGCACCTACATACGTAAAAGAAACCTTACTAAAGCTCAAAACACACATTGCACCTCACACAATAATAGTGGGATACTTCAACACCCCACTCTCATCAATGGACAGATCATGGAAACAGAAATTAAACAGTGATGTCGACAGACTAAGAGAAATCATGAGCCAAATGGACTTAACGGATATTTATAGAACATTCTATCCTAAAGCAAAAGGATATACCTTCTTCTCAGCTCCTCATGGTACTTTCTCCAAAATTGACCATATAATTGGTCAAAAAACGGGCCTCAACAGGTACAGAAAGATAGAGATAATCCCATGCATGCTATCGGACCACCACGGCCTAAAACTGGTCTTCAATAACAATAAGGGAAGAATGCCCACATATACGTGGAAATTGAACAATGCTCTACTCAATGATAACCTGGTCAAGGAAGAAATAAAGAAATTAAAAACTTTTTAGAATTTAATGAAAATGAAGATACAACATACCCAAACTTATGGGACACAATGAAAGCTGTGCTAAGAGGAAAACTCATAGCGCTGAGTGCCTGCAGAAAGAAACAGGAAAGAGCATATGTCAGCAGCTTGATAGCACACCTAAAAGCTCTAGAACAAAAAGAAGCAAATACACCCAGGAGGAGTAGAAGGCAGGAAATAATCAAACTCAGAGCTGAAATCAACCAAGTAGAAACAAAAAGGACCATAGAAAGAATCAACAGAACCAAAAGTTGGTTCTTTGAGAAAATCAACAAGATAGATAAACCCTTAGCCAGACTAACGAGAGGACACAGAGAGTGCGTCCAAATTAACAAAATTAGAAATGAAAAGGGAGACATAACTACAGATTCAGAGGAAATTCAAAAAATCATCAGATCTTACTATAAAAACCTATATTCAACAAAATTTGAAAATCTTCAGGAAATGGACAATTTCCTAGACAGATACCAGGTATCGAAGTTAAATCAGGAACAGATAAACCAGTTAAACAACCCCATAACTCCTAAGGAAATAGAAGCAGTCATTAAAGGTCTTCCAACCAAAAAGAGCCCAGGTCCAGACGGGTTTAGTGCAGAATTCTATCAAACCTTCATAGAAGACCTCATACCAATATTATCCAAACTATTCCACAAAATTGAAACAGATGGAGCCCTACCGAATTCCTTCTACGAAGCCACAATTACTCTTATACCTAAACCACACAAAGACACAACAAAGAAAGAGAACTTCAGACCAATTTCCCTTATGAATATCGACGCAAAAATACTCAATAAAATTCTGGCAAACCGAATTCAAGAGCACATCAAAACAATCATCCACCATGATCAAGTAGGCTTCATCCCAGGCATGCAGGGATGGTTTAATATACGGAAAACCATCAACGTGATCCATCATATAAACAAACTGAAAGAACAAAACCACATGATCATTTCATTAGATGCTGAGAAAGCATTTGACAAAATTCAACACCCCTTCATGATAAAAGTCCTGGAAAGAATAGGAATTCAAGGCCCATACCTAAACATAGTAAAAGCCATATACAGCAAACCAGTTGCTAACATTAAACTAAATGGAGAGAAACTCGAAGCAATCCCACTAAAATCAGGGACTAGACAAGGCTGCCCACTCTCTCCCTACTTATTCAATATAGTTCTTGAAGTTCTAGCCAGAGCAATCAGACAACAAAAGGAGATCAAGGGGATACAGATCGGAAAAGAAGAAGTCAAAATATCACTATTTGCAGATGACATGATAGTATATTTAAGTGATCCCAAAAGTTCCACCAGAGAACTACTAAAGCTGATAAACAACTTCAGCAAAGTGGCTTGGTATAAAATTAACTCAAATAAATCAGTTGCCTTCCTCTATACAAAAGAGAAACAAGCCGAGAAAGAAATTAGGGAAACGACACCCTTCATAATAGACCCAAATAATATAAAGTACCTCGGTGTGACTTTAACCAAGCAAGTAAAAGATCTGTACAATAAGAACTTCAAGACACTGAGGAAAGAAATTGAAGAAGACCTCAGAAGATGGAAAGATCTCCCATGCTCATGGATTGGCAGGATTAATATAGTAAAAATGGCCATTTTACCAAAAGCAATCTACAGATTCAATGCAATCCCCATCAAAATTCCAATCCAATTCTTCAAAGAGTTAGACAGAACAATTTGCAAATTCATCTGGAATAACAAAAAACCCAGGATAGCTAAAGGTATCCTCAACAATAAAAGGACTTCAGGGGGAATCACTATCCCTGAACTCAAGCAGTATTACAGAGCAATGGTGATAAAAACTGCATGGTATTGGTACAGAGACAGACAGATAGACCAATGGAATAGAATTGAAGACCCAGAAATGAACCCACACACCTATGGTCACTTGATTTTTGACAAAGGAGCCAAAACCATCCAATGGAAAAAAGATAGCATTTTCAGCAAATGGTGCTGGTTCAACTGGAGGGCAACATGTACAAGAATGCAGATCGATCCATGCTTATCACCCTGTACAAAGCTTAAGTCCAAGTGGATCAAGGACCTCCACATCAAACCAGACACACTCAAACTAATAGAAGAAAAACTAGGGAAGCATCTGGAACACATGGGCACTGGAAAAAATTTCCTGAACAAAACACCAATGGCTTATGCTGTAAGATCAAGAATCGACAAATGGGATCTCATAAAACTGCAAAGCTTCTGTAAGGCAAAGGACACGGTGGTTAGGACAAAACGGCAACCAACAGATTGGGAAAAGTTCT
Organism: Rattus norvegicus; assembly: GCF_021556685.1. Classification (NCBI taxonomy): domain Eukaryota; kingdom Metazoa; phylum Chordata; class Mammalia; order Rodentia; family Muridae; genus Rattus; species Rattus norvegicus. The sequence continues at coordinate 49,126,338 of NC_141550.1, forward strand.
TTACCAATCCTACAACAGATAGAGGCCTTATATCCAAAATATACAAAGAACTCAAGAAGTTAGACCGCAGGGAAACAAATAACCCTATTAAAAAATGGGGTTCAGAGCTAAACAAAGAATTCACAGCTGAGGAATGCCGAATGGCTGAGAAACACCTAAAGAAATGTTCAACATCTTTAGTCATAAGGGAAATGCAAATCAAAACAACCCTGAGATTTCACCTCACACCAGTGAGAATGGCTAAGATCAAAAACTCAGGTGACAGCAGATGCTGGCGAGGATGTGGAGAAAGAGGAACACTCCTCCATTGTTGGTGGGATTGCAGACTGGTAAAACCATTCTGGAAATCAGTCTGGAGGTTCCTCAGAAAATTGGACATTGAACTGCCTGAGGATCCAGCTATACCTCTCTTGGGCATATACCCAAAAGATGCCTCAACATATAAAAGAGACACGTGCTCCACTATGTTCATCGCAGCCTTATTTATAATAGCCAGAAAATGGAAAGAACCGAGATGCCCTTCAACAGAGGAATGGATACAGAAAATGTGGTACATCTACACAATGGAATATTACTCAGCTATCAAAAACAACGAGTCTATGAAATTCGTAGGCAAATGGGTGGAACTGGAAAATATCATCCTGAGTGAGCTAACCCAATCACAGAAAGACATACATGGTATGCACTCATTGATAAGTGGCTATTAGCCCAAATGCTTGAATTACCCTAGATCCCTAGAACAAACGAAACTCAAGACGGATGATCAAAATGTGAATGCTTCACTCCTTCTTTAAATGAGGAAAAAGAATACCCTTGGCTGGGAAGGGAGAGGCAAAGATTAAAACAGAGACTGAAGGAACACCCATTCAGAGCCTGCCCCACAGGTGGCCCATACATATACAGCCACCCAATTGGACAAGATGGATGAAGCAAAGAAGTGCAGACCGACAGGAGCCGGATGTAGATCGCTCCTGAGAGACACAGCCAGAATACAGCAAATACAGAGGCGAATGCCAGCAGCAAACCACTGAGCTGAGAATAGGTCCCCCGTTGAAGGAATCAGAGAAAGAACTGGAAGAGCTTGAAGGGGCTCGAGACCCCAAAAGTACAACAATGTCAAGCAACCAGAGCTTCCAGGGACTAAGCCACTACCTAAAGACTATATATGGACTGACCCTGGACTCTGACCCCATAGGTAGCAATGAATATCCTAGTAAGAGCACCAGTGGAAGGGGAAGCCCTGGGTCCTGCTAAGACTGAACCCCCAGTGAACTAGACTATGGGGGGAGGGCGGCAATGGGGGTAGGGTTGGGAGGGGAACACCCATAAGGAAGGGGAGGGGGGAGGGGGATTTGCCCGGAAACCGGGAAAGGGAATAACACTTGAAATGTATATAAGAAATACTCAAGTTAATAAAAAAAAAAAAAAATGAAAGGCAGGCAAAATCTGCAAAAAAAAAAAAAAAAAAAAGATTTAAAAATCACATCTCATGATGAAGATGATAGAGGACTTTAAGAAGGACATTTAAAAAAAAACACTCCCTTAAAGAAATATAGGAGACAGAGAGAGCTGGACTCTCAGAAGTGTGGAAAATCCTGAGGACTCAGGAGAGACAATCACTTTTGTTCACATTTCTGTCCCAAAAGGAACCCGCTTAGAACCCTCTGGATACAGAAACCAAGAAGCAGTCTGGGAGAGAATCCTTCTGGATTCTGCCCCAACCTGGAGCTGACCCTGTGACACAGCTCTCTGTACCCAGATCGTGCTGGAAGAAATCTGGTCTCCAGGAGTGTTAACACACAGGCTTGCAGGAAGGTCAAGCCACCGTCAGAGACAGCAAGACCAGCTAATACCAGAGACAAACAGATGATGAGACAATAACACAGGAGGAAAAGCAAGATTTGGATTTAAAATTACATCTCATGATGATGATAGAGGACTTTTAAAAGGACATTAAAAAAACTCCTTTAAAGAAATACAGGACAACACAGGTTAAACAGGCAGAAGGCCTGAAAGAGGAAACAAAAGTATCCCTTAAAGAATTACAGGAAAACGCAAACAAACTTGTTAAGGAATTGAACAAAATCATCTAGGATCTAAAACTGGAAATAAAAACAATAAAGAAATCACAAAAGGAGACAACCCTGGAGATAGAAAACCTAGGAAAGAGAACAGGAGTCATAGATGAAAGCATCACTCACAGAATACAAGAGATAGAAGACAGAATCTCAGGGGTAGAGGATACCATAGAAAACATTGACACCACTATCAAAGATAATGTAAAACACAAAAAGCTCCTAACCCAAAACATCCAGGAAATCCAGGACACAGTGAGAAGACCAAACCTAAGGATAATAGGTATAGAAGAGAGCAACTTAAAGGGCCAGTAAATATCAACAAAATTATAGAAGAAAACTTCCCACATTTAAAGAAAGAGATACCCATAAACATACAAGAAGCCTAGAGAACTCCAAAGAGATTGGATGAGGAAAGAAATTCCTCTTATCACAGAATAGTCAAAACATCAAATACACAAAAAAAGAATATTAAAAGTAGTAAGGGAAAAAGGTGGACTCAATACCCAATGAAAAATAGACCAATAGAATGGATACATAAGGAAGACCCAGCATTTTGTTGCCTATAGGAAACACACCTCAGTTACAAAGATAGTCACTACCTCAGAGTAAAAGGCTAGAAAACAATTTTCCAAACAAATGGTCTGAAGAAAGAAGCTAGAGTAGCCATTCTAATATTGAATAAAATCAATTTTCAGCCATAAGTCATTAAAAAAGATAATAAAGGACACCTCATATTCATTGAAGAAAAAATCCACCAAGATGAACTCTTAATCTAGAATAGCTATGCTCCAAATGCAAGGGCACCTACTACATTCATAAAAGAAACCTTACTAAAGCTCAAAGCACACATTGCACCTCACACAATAATAGTGGGAGACTTCAACACCCTACTCTCTTCAGGGGACAGATCATGGAAACAGAAACTAAATAGAGACACATAAATTAACAGAAGTTATGAACCAAATGGATTTAAAAGATATCTATAGAACATTTCATCCTAAAACCAAATATATATAGCTTCTTTTTAGCATCTCATGGTACCTTCTCAAAAATTGACCATATAATCGGTCACAAAACAGGCCTGAACAGATACAAGAAGACTGAAATAATCTCATGAATCCTATTAGATCAACATGGACTAAGGCTGGTCTTCAATAACAACAAAAATGACTGAAAGCCTACATATACATGGAAGATGATAACTTGGTCAAGGAAGAAATAAACAAAGAAATTAAAGACTTTTTAGAATTTAATGACAATGAAAGCACAACCTACCCAAACTTATGTTACACAATGAATGCAGTGCTAAGAGGAAAACTCATAGCTTTGAGTGCCTCCAAGAAGAAACTGGAGAGAGCATACATAAGCAGCTGACAGCATGCTTAAAAGCTGTAGAACAAAAAGAAGCAAATACACCCAAGAGGAGTAGACAGCAGGAAACAATCAAACTCAGGGCTAAAATCAACCAAGTAAAGACAAGAACTATACAAAGAATCAACAAAACCAGGAGCTGGTTCCTTGATAAAATCAACAGGATAGATAAACCCTAAGCCAGACTAACCAGAGGGAACAGAGAGTGTATTCAAATTAACAAAATCAGAAATGAAAAGGGAGACATAACAATAGAATCTGAGGAAATTCAAAGAGGCTATATTGAACAAAACTGGAAAATATGGATGAAATGAACAATTTTTCTAGACAAATACCAGGTGTCAAAGTTAAACCAGGATCAGATAAACCATCTAAACAGCCCCATAACTCCTAAAGATACAGAAGCATTTATTAAGAGTCTCCCAACGAAAACAAGCCCAGGACCAGATAGGTGTAGTGCAGAATTCTATCAGGTCATTGTAGAAGACCTTATACCAATACTGTCTAAACTATTCCAGAAAATAGGAACAGAAAGAACACAACCCAATTCATTCTGTGAAGCCACAAATATGTTTATATCTAAACCACACGAAGACCCAACAAAGGAAGAGAACTTCAGACCAATTTCCCTTATAAATGTTGATGCAAAATTATTCAATAAAATTCTTGCAAGCCAAATCCAAGAACATGCCAAAATGATCATCCATCATGATCAAGTAAGCTTCATCCCAGGGATGCAGGGATGGTTCAATATATGGAAATCTATCAATGTAATCCACTATATAAACAAACTCAATGAAAAAAAACACATGATCATTTCATTAGATGCTGAGAAAGCATTTGACAGCATTCAACACCCCTTCATTTTAAAAGTCTTGGAGAGATCAGGAGTTCAAGGCCCATACCTAAACATAGAATCAATATACAGCAAACCAGTAGCCAACGTCAAACTAAATGGAGAGAAACTTGAAGCAATTCCACTAAAATCAGGGAGTAGACAAGGCTGCCTACTCTCTCCTTAGTACTTGAGGTCCTAGCCAGAGCAATCGGACAACGAAAGGAGATCAAAGGGATACAAATTGGAAAGGAAAAAATCAAAATATCAGTATTTGCAGATGATAGGATAGTATACTTAAGTGACCACAAAAGTTTCACCAGAGAACTACTAAGTCTGATAAACAACTTCAGCAAAGTGGCTGAGTATAAAATTAACTCAAAAAATCAATAGTCTTCCTCTACTCAAAGGATAAACAGGCTGAGAAAGAAATTAGGGAAAAGACACCCTTCACAATCATCACAAATAACATAAAATACCTTGGTGTGACTCTAACCAAATAAGTGAAAGATCTGTAAGGCAAGAACTTCAAGTCTCTGAAGAAAAAATTGAAGATCTCAGAATAAGGAAAGATCTCTCATGCTCATGAATGGGCAGGATTAATATTGTAAAAATGGCCATCTTGCCAGACTCAATCTACAGATTCAATGCAATTCCCATCAAAACTCCAACTCAATCCTCATAAAGTTTGAAGAACAATTCCCAGATTCATTTGGAAAAGCAAAAACCCCAGGATACCAAAAACTCTGCTCAACAATAACAGAGCATCTGGGGGAATCACTATCCCTGACCTTAAGCAGTATTACAATAGTGATAAAAACTGCATGGTATTGGTCCAGGGAGAGGCAGATAGATCAATGGAATAGAATTGAAGTCCCAGAAATGAACCCACACACTTATGGTTACTTGATCTTTGACAAAGGAGCTAAAACCATCCAGTGGAAAAAAGACAGCATTTTCAACAAATGGTGCTGGTTCAACTGGTAATCATCATGTAGAAGATGCAAATTGATCCATTCTTTTTTTTTTTTTTATTAACTTGAGTATTTCTTATATACATTTCGAGTGTTATTCCCTTTCCCGGTTTCTGGGCAAACATCCTCCTCCCCCCTCCCCTTCCGTATGGGTGTTCCCCTCCCAACCCTCCCCCCATTGCCGCACTCCCCCCATAGGCTAGTTCACTGAGGGTTCAGTCTTAGCAGGACCCAGGGCTTCCCCTTCCACTGGTGCTCTTACTAGGATATTCATTGCTACCTATGGGGTAGGAGTCCAGGGTCAGTCCATGTATAGTCTTTAGGTAGTGGCTTAGTCCCTGGAAGCTCTGGTTGCTTGGCATTGTTGTACTTTTGGGGTCTCGAGCCCCTTCAAGCTCTACCAGTTCTTTCTCTGATTCCTTCAATAGGGGACCTATTCTCAGTTCAGTGGTTTGCTGCTGGCATTCGCCTCTGTATTTGCTGTATTCAGGCTGTGTCTCTCAGGAGAGATCTACATCCGGCTCCTGTCGGTCTGCACTTCTTTGCTTCATCCATCTTGTCTAATTGGGTGGCTGTATATGTATGGGCCACATGTGGGGCAGGCTCTGAATGGGTGTTCCTTCAGTCTCTGTTTTAATCTTTGCCTCTCCCTTCCCTGCCAAGGGTATTCTTTTTCCTCATTTAAAGAAGGAGTGAAGCATTCACATTTTGATCATCCGTCTTGAGTTTCGTTTGTTCTAGGGATCTAGGGTAATTCAAGCATTTGGGCTAATAGCCACTTATCAATGAGTGCATACCATGTATGTCTTTCTGTGATTGGGTTAGCTCACTCAGGATGATATTTTCCAGTTCCAACCATTTGCCTACGAATTTCATAAACTTGTTGTTTTTGATAGCTGAGTAATATTCCATTGTGTAGATGTACCACATTTTCTGTATCCATTTCTCTGTTGAAGGGCATCTGGGTTCTTTCCAGCTTCTGGCTATTATAAATAAGGCTGCGATGAACATAGTGGAGCACGTGTCTCTTTTATATGTTGAGGCATCTTTTGGGTATATGCCCAAGAGAGGTATAGCTGGATGCTCAGGCAGTTCAATGTCCAATTTTCTGAGGAACCTCCAGACTGATTTCCAGAATGGTTTTACCAGTCTGCAATCCCACCAACAATGGAGGAGTGTTCCTCTTTCTCCACATCCTCGCCAGCATCTGCTGTCACCTGAGTTTTTGATCTTAGCCATTCTCACTGGTGTGAGGTGAAATCTCAGGGTTGTTTTGATTTGCATTTCTCTTATGACTAAAGATGTTGAACATTTCTTTAGGTGTTTCTCAGCCATTCGGCATTCCTCAGCTGTGAATTCTTTCCTTAGCTCTGAACCCCATTTTTTAATAGGGTTATTTGTTTCCCTGCGGTCTAACTTCTTGAGTTCTTTGTATATTTTGGATATAAGGCCTCTATCTGTTGTAGGATTGGTAAAGATCTTTTCCCAATCTGTTGGTTGCCGTTTTGTCCTAACCACAGTGTCCATTGCCTTACAGAAGCTTTGCAGTTTTATGAGATCCCATTTGTCGATTCTTGATCTTACAGCATAAGCCATTGGTGTTTTGTTCAGGAAATTTTTTCCAGTGCCCATGTGTTCCAGATGCTTCCCTAGTTTTTCTTCTATTAGTTTGAGTGTGTCTGGTTTGATGTGGAGGTCCTTGATCCACTTGGACTTAAGCTTTGTACAGGGTGATAAGCATGGATCGATCTGCATTCTTGTACATGTTGCCCTCCAGTTGAACCAGCACCATTTGCTGAAAATGCTATCTTTTTTCCATTGGATGGTTTTGGCTCCTTTGTCAAAAATCAAGTGACCATAGGTGTGTGGGTTCATTTCTGGGTCTTCAATTCTATTCCATTGGTCTATCTGTCTGTCTCTGTACCAATACCATGCAGTTTTTATCACTATTGCTCTGTAATACTGCTTGAGTTCAGGGATAGTGATTCCCCCTGAAGTCCTTTTATTGTTGAGGATAGCTTTAGCTATCCTGGGTTTTTTGTTATTCCAGATGAATTTGCAAATTGTTCTGTCTAACTCTTTGAAGAATTGGATTGGTATTTTGATGGGGATTGCATTGAATCTGTAGATTGCTTTTGGTAAAATGGCCATTTTTACTAGATTAATCCTGCCAATCCATGAGCATGGGAGATCTTTCCATCTTCTGAGGTCTTCTTCAATTTCTTTCCTCAGTGTCTTGAAGTTCTTATTGTACAGATCTTTTACTTGCTTGGTTAAAGTCACACCGAGGTACTTTATATTATTTGGGTCTATTATGAAGGGTGTCGTTTCCCTAATTTCTTTCTCGGCTTGTTTCTCTTTTGTATAGAGGAAGGCAACTGATTTATTTGAGTTAATTTTATACCCAGCCACTTTGCTGAAGTTGTTTATCAGCTTTAGTAGTTCTCTGGTGGAACTTTTGGGATCACTTAAATATACTATCATGTCATCTGCAAATAGTGATATTTTGACCTCTTCTTTTCCGATCTGTATCCCTTTGATCTCCTTTTGTTGTCTGATTGCTCTGGCTAGAACTTCAAGAACTATATTGAATAAGTAGGGAGAGAGTGGGCAGCCTTGTCTAGTGCCTGATTTTAGTGGGATTGCTTCAAGTTTCTCTCCATTTAGTTTAATGTTAGCAACTGGTTTGCTGTATATGGCTTTTACTATGTTTAGGTATGGGCCTTGAATTCCTATTCTTTCCAGGACTTTTATCATGAAGGGGTGTTGAATTTTGTCAAATGCTTTCTCAGCATCTAATGAAATGATCATGTGGTTCTGTTCTTTCAGTTTGTTTATATAATGGATCACGTTGATGGTTTTCCGTATATTAAACCATCCCTGCATGCCTGGGATGAAGCCTACTTGATCATGGTGGATGATTGTTTTGATGTGCTCTTGAATTCGGTTTGCCAGAATTTTATTGAGTATTTTTGCGTCGATATTCATAAGGGAAATTGGTCTGAAGTTCTCTTTCTTTGTTGTGTCTTTGTGTGGTTTAGGTATAAGAGTAATTGTGGCTTCGTAGAAGGAATTCGGTAGGGCTCCATCTGTTTCAATTTTGTGGAATAGTTTGGATAATATTGGTATGAGGTCTTCTATGAAGGTTTGATAGAATTCTGCACTAAACCCGTCTGGACCTGGGCTCTTTTTGGTTGGGAGACCTTTAATGACCTCTTCTATTTCCTTAGGAGTTATGGGGTTGTTTAACTGGTTTATCTGTTCCTGATTTAACTTCGATACCTGGTATCTGTCTAGGAAATTGTCCATTTCCTGAAGATTTTCAAATTTTGTTGAATATAGGTTTTTATAGTAAGATCTGATGATTTTTTGAATTTCCTCTGAATCTGTAGTTATGTCTCCCTTTTCATTTCTGATTTTGTTAATTTGGACGCACTCTCTGTGTCCTCTCGTTAGTCTGGCTAAGGGTTTATCTATCTTGTTGATTTTCTCAAAGAACCAACTTTTGGTTCTGTTGATTCTTTCTATGGTCCTTTTTGTTTCTACTTGGTTGATTTCAGCTCTGAGTTTGATTATTTCCTGCCTTCTACTCCTCCTGGGTGTATTTGCTTCTTTTTGTTCTAGAGCTTTTAGGTGTGCTGTCAAGCTGCTGACATATGCTCTTTCCTGTTTCTTTCTGCAGGCACTCAGCGCTATGAGTTTTCCTCTTAGCACAGCTTTCATTGTGTCCCATAAGTTTGGGTATGTTGTATCTTCATTTTCATTAAATTCTAAAAAGTTTTTAATTTCTTTCTTTATTTCTTCCTTGACCAGGTTATCATTGAGTAGAGCATTGTTCAATTTCCACGTATATGTGGGCATTCTCCCCTTTCTGTTATTGAAGACCAGTTTTAGGCCGTGGTGGTCCGATAGCACGCATGGGATTATTTCTATCTTTCTGTACCTGTTGAGGCCCGTTTTTTGACCAATTATATGGTCAATTTTGGAGAAAGTACCATGAGGAGCTGAGAAGAAGGTATATCCTTTTGCTTTAGGATAGAATGTTCTATAAATATCCGTTAAGTCCATTTGGCTCATGACTTCTCTTAGTCTGTCGACATCACTGTTTAATTTCTGTTTCCATGATCTGTCCATTGATGAGAGTGGGGTGTTGAAATCTCCCACTATTATTGTGTGAGGTGCAATGTGTGTTTTGAGCTTTAGTAAGGTTTCTTTTACGTATGTAGGTGCCCTTGTATTTGGGGCATAGATATTTAGGATTGAGAGTTCATCTTGGTGGATTTTTCCTTTGATGAATATGAAGTGTCCTTCCTTATCTTTTTTGATGACTTTTAGTTGGAAATTGATTTTATTTGATATTAGAATGGCTACTCCAGCTTGCTTCTTCTGACCATTTGCTTGGAAAGTTGTTTTCCAGCCTTTCACTCTGAGGTAGTGTCTGTCTTTGTCTCTGAGGTGTGTTTCCTGTAGGCAGCAGAATGCAGGGTCCTCGTTGCGTATCCAGTTTGTTAATCTATGTCTTTTTATTGGGGAGTTGAGGCCATTGATATTGAGAGATATTAAGGAATAGTGATTATTGCTTCCCTTTATATTCATATTTGGATGTGAGGTTATGTTTGTGTGCTTTCATTCTCTTTGTTTTGTTGCCAAGACGATTAGTTTCTTGCTTCTTCTAGGGTATAGCTTGCTTCCTTATGTTGGGCTTTACCATTTATTATCCTTTGTAGTGCTGGATTTGTAGAAACCTATTGTGTAAATTTGGTTTTGTCATGGAATATCTTGGTTTCTCCATCAATGTTAATTGAGAGTTTTGCTGGATACAGTAACCTGGGCTGGCATTTGTGTTCTCTTAGGGTCTGTATGACATCAGTCCAGGATCTTCTGGCCTTCATAGTTTCTGGCGAGAAGTCTGGTGTGATTCCGATAAGTCTCCTTTTATATGTTACTTGACCTTTTTCCCTTACTGCTTTTAATATTCTTTCTTTATTTTGTGCGTTTGGTGTTTTGACAATTATGTGACGGGAGGTGTTTCTTTTCTGGTCCAATCTATTTGGAGTTCTGTAGGCTTCTTGTATGTCTATGGGTATCTCTTTTTTTAGGTTAGGGAAGTTTTCTTCTATGATTTTGTTGAAGATATTTACTGGTCCTTTGAGCTTGGAGTCTTCACTCTCTTCTATGCCTATTATCCTTAGGTTTGATCTTCTCATTGAGTCCTGGATTTCCTGTATGTTTTGGACCAGTAGCTTTTTCTGCTTTACATTATCTTTGACAGTTGAGTCAATGATTTCTATGGAATCTTCTGCTCCTGAGATTCTCTCTTCCATCTCTTGTATTCTGTTGGTGAAGCTTGTATCTACAGCTCCTTGTCTCTTCTTTTGGTTTTCTATATTCAGGGTTGTTTCCATGTGTTCTTTCTTGATTGCTTCTATTTCCATTTTTAATTCCTTCAACTGTTTGATTGTGTTTTCCTGGAATTCTTTCAGGGATTTTTGTGTCTCCTCTCTATGGGCTTCTTCTTGTTTATTTATGTTTTCCTGGAATTCTTTCAGGGATTTTTGTGATTCTTTCAGGCATTTTTGCGATTCCTCTCTGTAGGCTTCTACTTGTTCTCTAAGGGAGTTCTTCACGTCTTTCTTGAAGTCCTCCAGCATCATGATCAAAAATGATTTTGGAACTAGATCTTGCTTTTCTGGTGTGTTTGGATATTCCATGTTTGTTTTGATGGGAGAATTGGGCTCCGATGGTGCCATGTAGTCTTGGTTTCTGTTGCTTGTGTTCCTGCGCTTGCCTCTCGCCGTCAGATTATCTCTAGTGTTACTTTGTTCTGCTATTTCTGACAGTGGCTAGACTGTCCTATAAGCCTGTGTGTCAGGAGTGCTGTAGACCTGTTTTCCTCTCTTTCAGTCAGTTATGGGGACAGAGTGTTCTGCTTTCGGGCGTGTAGTTTTTCCTCTCTACAGGTCTTCAGCTCTTCCTTTGGGCCTGTGTCTTGAGTTTTCTTGCAGCAGAAAATTTGGTCTTACCTGTGGTCCCGAGGCTCAGGTTCGCTCATGGGCTGCTGCCCACGGGCTCTCTGCAGAGGCAGCAACCAGGAAGACCTGTGCCGCCCCTTCCGGGAGCTTCAGTGCACCAGGGTTCCAGATGGTCTTTGGCTTTTTCCTCTGGCGTCCGAGATGTGTGTGCAGGGAGCAGTCTCTTCTGGTTTCCCAGGCTTGTCTGCCTCTCTGAAGGTTTAGCTCTCCCTCCCACGGGATTTGGGTGCAGAGAACTGTTTATCCGGTCTGTTTCTATCAGGTTCTGGGGTGTCTCAGGCAGGGGTCCTGCCGCTCCTGGGCCCTCCCCCACGGGAGCCCAGAGGCCTTATACAGTTTCCTCTTGGGCCAGCGATGTGGGCAGGGGTGAGCAGTGTTGGTGGTCTCTTCCGCTCTGCAGCCTCAGGAGTGCCCACGTGACCAGGCGGTTGGGTCTCTCTCTCACCGGGTCTGGGAGCAGAGAGCTGCTGCGGGCCAGGATCCGCGGGTGTGGGACTTCCCCACTTGGGTGACTTTTATACAACCAAGTTTGGGGCCAGCATGGCATGCAGCTTTGGTCCCCTAGGGACTGTAGCTTCTGAGTGCTGACCTTGAGGGAATCATCCAAGATTTATGACCCTGAATGATGCTGTTCTCTTTTTAATCACATAATTACTCAGGGTCAGTTAGCCAGCACCAATTGTTCCAATAAAGCAAATGTTTTTACTTCAGTGGTCCTGATCTCTTATTTATTATAGTCAACTTTTCAACTCGGGATGACCAGATGCCACAGAATTTTAATATTAAATCAAAATATTGAAAAAACTGATAGAGTGTGGCACCTTGCTCAGAGGGGAGCAGTGAGAGCAGGCTTCCTCTCACTCGGTGGCATTAGATGCTGCTGCCTGCCTGACTCAGGAGGGGGAAGCAGAGTCTGCAATGAGCAGGTTCAGTTCCAGGTACTGTGCTACATTACTGAATATTTGTGACCACCTTGTTGGGGGTATTTGGGTATGTTCCCAGAGGCAGGCACAGAAACTCAATATGTACCTAAGGCTTGTCTTTAATTTCTGATGCTTTCCACAAATGATTAGACAATGGATTTATACTATTATGCACATCTCTATTTTTCATTTTTCTAAAAAGTATCTCTACCTTTATTTTGTAGATGGATCCAGTACAGGTGTTGGCACATTCTCTCATGACAACTCCCACCTTAGGAAGCTGACAAATCTGCCCTTTGTTTGGCACCTTCAGACTGCCTTTCTCTGCCCTCTTGGTCTTATCCTTTGTCACATAAGTCCTGGTGCTTGCACAGTTCAACTGGGGGAAGATAATGGCCCTCCTGATAAGTTGGCAGGTGTCTGCTCAGGTGATAACCCAAGAACAATCCACTGTCATCCTATTTCACACCATATTTTAGCCCTTGGCATTTGTGAGGAATGGTTTCTGAGTACTTTGAATACCAATTTTTTTAGATGCTTAAGCCTCTTATATAAAACAGAACAGTGTTTGCATATGACCCATACTCCCTCTCAACACATTTAAATACCTCTGGATTACTTATAATGCCAAATATAATATGAGCGCTATGTCAATAGTTAACGTGCTATATTGTTCAAGAAATAATGACAAGAAAAAGTCTGTGCATGTCCATTACAAATGCTGTCAGCATAACCTGCTTACAGCTTCTATCTATAGTTGGCTGATTCTGTGTGTGTAGAACTTGCAGAGATGGGTGGTTGCCTGTATTCCTGATCTGATCATCTAACACATGAAGACCCCTCTCACACTGCCCAGTGTTTGATAGGGTCAGTGATTGTTGGTGTCTTCCTCCTCTCCCTGTTGTCTGTGAGTCTATCATTTATGATTACTGTTTCATCATGTTTTGTACTTTCAAAAAGACCTTTTATGATCTTTCTGTTCTTCAGGAAAGAGTGGAGGTTTCTCTGTTACTGATGCTCTCCCATGGAGCACAGGAGTGGCTACCAGGAGCCCAGGTAGCCTGCTTTGCCCAGCTGTATCTTGCTTATAGACAGCGTTCAAGGTGGAAAGACTTCCCATGCTCCTGACTTCCAGGAGAATCTAACACACAACTGTTTTCCTTCTGCATACCAGCTAGGCTTGACTGCCATCTTTACTGTTTTTCTGATGTGAGCTGGGTTGAGGCTGGTAAGGTAAGGAGGAGAAACCCTTCGCCTTCACTTGCCTGGAACTGACAGTGGAGATGCCCTCCCACCCCCACTACTATTATAGTAGCAGTAGTGATTTTGCAAAGGGAAATTTGCACCTGTTTGGAGCTGGTTTCACATTGAGAACACAGAGAACAAAAGCAAAGGCCAGCACATCCAGAATGGGTACTTCCAAAATTACTTACCACAGACATCTGCGAAGCTGTCAGCCATTCAGGGGGGATGTGAAAATGAGCCCCAGCTGAGTCTCCCAGCAAAATGATTCCCTTGGGCTGTGAACCTAAGAAACACAATTCATTTACATTGTTTATGTACTCAAGCAGTGGGCAGCCTCCAGAATGAGTAACTATGTGAGCAGATAGCGTGGTATGTATCGAATGCACAGTACATCCCAACAGTGATACAGTGTCACTTTTCATGTGTTGGAGAGTGTGAGGGGAGCATTTAGGAGGCAGATGGAATTTCTCAGCTATTGGAACTGCTAGCTAAGCTGCACAAACATAGGTGTGCTTCCTGGCTCAGCATAACAGCAACTGCTGCCCAACATCCAGAGTGAATGATGGATGGACACATGAATCAGGCTTGATCTGAGCTCAGAAATACGCCTTACATTTTGGTTCTGGAAATGGCTTTCTTAGTGAACATGGCGATTCTCTTTAAAAGCTAATGACCTCATGGAGCAATTTTGATAGTCTAAAGATGTGATGGTCTCTTAAAGTCTTTAAATTCACATACACAAAAGGCTCTGAATGGACAATTCTGGCTGATTAATAGAGAGAAGGAGATAGAAAGGTCTCTGCGCAGCCTGCATGTCTGGATGTCAGAATCACTTAGTCAGATTCTGAGATGAGTCTACACAAATCACTTACTGGTGGGTACACCCTTCTAACCACTTAAATGCCTAGAAAAATCAAATCATCCACAGTCAGATAAATCTCTTTCCTCTATCCCCAAACCACTGGATTGAGGCAGAAGATGGCAGAGCCTTGCTGTAGTGGCTCCCTAGTCTTGGCTTCTAAGGAAGCTAGCCGCCCCTGGATCATAAGATGGCGAGTAAAAGAGTCTAGGACATAGGGGAAGATGAGGTAGAGATTTGGGATTCTTCCTTCCTAGGCTCACTAGCCCAGAAGGTTTAGAGTTTCATCTAAGTCTGGACTTATTTATTACTATTTTTGTTGTTATTGCAGTCCTGGAGATTGAACCTTGGACCTCATGCATACTAAACTAGTGTTTTACCACAGAGCCACTCCCCAAATTCTAGATTTATTCAACTTTATCTCCCTTTTTGCTTCTTATAGTACTGAGGATTAAACTTAGGACCCAGTGCATGATAAGCAAATGCTCTAGCACTCACTAGGCTACAATCCCAGTCATCTTTTTGCTTTCAGTGTTTGAGACAGGGTCTCATTAACATCCTCAGAGCAGTCTGAAATCACCCTGTAGCCCATATAGGACTTGAATCTTCTGCCTCATACTTTTGAGTATATGAGATTATAGACTTCTGTCACCAGGCTTGTTTATAAACTTATTTTTTTCTCACTCAACAAATATTTCTAATTTGTATAATTATGCAAATTTCAATTTCCTATCCTTTGCTTTGCACCCTGAGAACTTAGAAACAATTAGGTTTTAGGTTGATCTTTGTCAATTGTACTTTGATCAAGTGTAGCCCTTGGGATAAAATTAGAGTAGTTATCCAGGTAATACCTGTTGAATGAGTGCTTGACCAAAAAAGCATCTTCAAGGAAGGGGGAAAGTATCGAATAACATAAAAGGGACAGCATGTGGAGAATGCCTTAGCTTTTTGTTTACCCTCTGGAGTGGTTTTTCAGACTGGTGGCTCAGATGCCCAGGCATTTGGGCTTTTATAGCAGGAAGTTTTTGCTTTATTATTTCTGGAAGAATCTGCAGGCTGGAACTTGGTTTCTCTCTTAGGTCATTCAGATATTCATCTTTAGAGACTGTCTCCCCAGTATAGGGTGACTAACCTTGATGTATGTTGAAAAGGACATGCAAATGATTAAATATTACTTCCTGTATCATTATTTGGAAAGGTCCCAGATTTTGATTACTCTGTCTTCCACCCTGCAGTCTTGCCTAATGTTGTCATTAAGGTTTCCAGTCCCCAAGTCAAAGAGCCAATTAAACAAATTACATTCTTCATCTTCTAGATCTGCCTTCTCTTCTATTCCTGTCTTTTTCTGGTCAGTTATGAAAACTAATATAAATTAGGTACTTTAAAGTCGCTACTAACCTCAGACACTGTTGCATAAGGATATGTATTTCTTTTTTCGTTTGACACAACTAGAAAAGAAGCATCTACTGTAGTAAAACGCTGACTTGTAGTTTATACCTTCACAGAATTTCTTCTCATATGGAATTCCATCTTTTGGATCAATACCCTTTAAAAGAGAAATGAAGAGATTAGCAATGTGGTTTTAAATGTATGAGACACATACACTAAATCCTTCCCAATTGAATTTAACATGCAAAAACAAATCAATATTTAAAACCCATTGAAGCCTTTTGGGCCCCTAATCCAGCACAGCAATTCTCTATGTAATGAGCTGGGTTTAAGAGAAATTGGGGATAGTACAGAAAAATAACAGAAAATGAGACCCCACTGCTTCAAGCAATCTGGGCCAACCATTTAGAAGAAAAGCTGGTCATTAGTGACTCTTCTTGAAGCACTGAAGGCTGCCTGAGTCTTGAGGACATAGTCAAGGGTATGTTCTACCATCTAAGCTAGAGATCAAAGTGTTCAGATATCTTGGGAACACTAATTTTCAATCACTTCACCCTTTCACCCCATACTCATCCCAGGGGACATTAAAGAAGAGTGGAGACACTGTGGTTGTCAGAATGGAATGACATACTCTTGATACCTTGTGAACAGCAGCATATGAATCTGCAAAATACCCTACAGTTTATAAGATGATATGTTGAACTCAAACATTAGCAACTCCAGGAGTTAAGAAAGCCAAGAAGGTCAAGTTAGTCATGAGTGGGACTAAGTCATCACAATCAAACATCCAAAGTGAAGTGAGACAGTCAGTGGAGCACCTGTCTCCTGGAAGAGACATTGGTAGTCTTTTAAGACAGAACTGCATGGTGGCCAGGATAGGATAGAAACAGTAAGTTCTTGTTCCTGGTCTTGAAAGCTCCATCTACATATGGAAGCATTGTTCTGGGAAGTCCAGAAGGAAATGGAAGTACCAAGCTTTGTTTGCCCTGTGCCTCCTGTTCTTAACTAATGACAAGAGCCACCCTCAACACTTGTACACACATATTCACAAATACCACACACAGATTTCCACACAGTCATATACCACACACATGCACTCACATACACTCACATACCACTCACATTCACTTACACACATTCATGAAGACACACACACATTCACATACACACATACTCATACACATTCACACTCACATGTTAACATACACATACATTCATTCACACACATACCACATGTACACACACACACACACACACACACACACAGCAAATCAGGTATGTACACATACCACAGTCAACATTGGAACCAGTGGCTACTGTGAAATAAAGACTAGCCTTGATGGCTACAGTCTCCTTGTTCCAGACTTTGTGACCCTGAGACCTGTCTGCAGAAAGGGACAGGTGTGAAGATCTGAAGATCATGTCTCTCTCTAATTAGGAATAATGAGCTTGTTGCCTCCTGTCTTTGCTTGGCCATCTCTTTATGGAGATGGCATACTATGTGACAAAGAGTAGAGACAAAGAAAGCATTCTCACATACTAATCCTTTGTCCTGAGGTAAGACAATGAAGTTCAGGTTTATCCCAAAAAGAGCTACCTTGGGTCCTCTATACTGTAAAGCTCTAGTGCTGATATTCTATCTCATAAAAAGGTAGCATGACTGAGGGTAGAGTGTTGGATGTAGGTACAGTTATCTGCCATGCTATCTATATCCCAGAATCCACAGACCCTGATGCACACTGGAGGAGATTGCTGGTGCAAGCCTGGGCCACTGGTGTTCTTGTGAGAGAACAATGCTTATGGGAAGTTTCGTATCTTTGTCTAAGCAGAAGAATGAAGCAACACTTTCCTTCAAAGGCAGGAATCTTTATCTTCAATACTCCTTGTTTACTCCTACCTGTGAGAGTGATGGGACTGGCTGAGAACATTCTAGATCATTGGTTCTCAACCCATGGTCATGACCCCCTTGAGATGGCATATCAGATACCCCGTGTATCAAATATTTATGTTATGAGCAATATAACAGTAGCAAAATTACAGTGATGATGTAGCAACAAATTAATTTTATGGTCTGGGGTCACCACAGCATGAGAAACTGAGTGAAAGGGTCTCAGCATTCAGAAGGTTGAGAACCAGTGTTCTAGGAAGAGCAGAGAGGTCATGCTGTCATTAATAGGCTATATACCCATATAAGCAGTTTAGGCTTGTGAGAAAAATGACCTCAAATGGAACTAACTTGAATTTCCAAGACTCTGGTGATTTGTAAGGATTTCTATCATGTTTCTAAGTAATTATCTACTTTCATACTTGAATTTGTATTTGTAAATTGGTTTCTTTTTTCTCCAAAAGGATCCTCAAATCATGTAAATTTAAGATGACTGTAGCATATGCATCTGCAGTCATTGCTGCCCACAGGCAAGCATAAGGTCGTCTTTCTCCTTTTCCCCCTTTCTCTTCTTGAAAGCTACAAGCCCATTATGTGTAGAGAACTGGGCAGCAGAATCAGAAGCTTTGGGGAGTGAATGGTGTATGCAGGGTAATTCCCATGCTCTGTGACAGGCTTATGAAAGAAAACAAATGGCTGTAACAAAATGGCTCCAACAGCTGTGTGTGTGCTGTAAGACTGCTAATTACATTTCTATCACACTGCTCAAACAGAATGGAGGCATTCGATGGGGGCTACCATCGTGCGGCTTAGATGGACTGTGACTGAGGGAGATTGACATCACCACTGATGCTCTTCCTGTGTGTCAGAAAGTCTCTATCTCTCATGAAAGTAGCAAAGAACAGTTCCTATAGGCTCTCATCTTCCTGACATGGCCCTAGAAAATATATATGGGGAGGGCAGAAAGTAAGACATAGTGTTCAGTTTTAAATCATTGCTTACCCAGATGCCATTACAGTTGGAATCCTGATGGATATCCCAGTTGTCTGGCCTACAAAAAAGCATCAGCATTGATTTTTGGCATATACAGAATGCTCAGTGAATGTCCCATGAATAGAGTGTCACTGGAAGATGAAATGGCACTGTAAGATAACAGTGTTCTTCAAGAGCACCCTAAATGAGCTGTGACATACAAAAGCCTCCTCTTAGCCTCTGTGTTCTTGATTTGTGGAAACCTAGCCTTTCTTTTTTTTTTTCTTTTTTTCGGAGCTGGGGACAGAACCCAGGGCCTTGCGCTCGCTAGACAAGCGCTCTTCCGCTGAGCTAAATCCCCAACCGGAAACCTAGTCTTAAAGCTGGTCTTTTCAAAGACTGAGTGTTCCTGTGAACGATATAGTTGTGAAGTGGTGAGCATAAGAAATAAATCTGCAGACTATTTTCTTTAGCAAGGTGAAGCTACCAATACTGCTGTGAGCTGTGAGCTGTGACGCACCCATCAGCTTACAGTTCTTAAACACTGGGATTAGTGTCAGCAATGGGTGGCACAGCTTTGGTCATTGTGAGCCTATGCTTATTGGCCATCAAGATAGGACTCAAGCAGGATATGTGTCACATTACATGGAGTCCACACCTTGCTCTAAAAGGACAGGACATAACTCCGGGGCCTGACTGGAAGAATTCACTTGGGGTTTGTGTCAGTGTCTATAATCCTTTTTGTATAACCTGTTTCTCCCACTAGAAGAGACAACTTTTGTTTAGTGCCTAACATTACCCAGTGTGCTTTGTAAGTATCAGGGTTATGGTAAGCATATTTGGACAAACAGCTGTGTGCATGAATGAATGCAAGACCCTTCTCTAGCAACTGGGGTTCCCCAGGTTGGGGAAAGCCATTGGGTCTCATTCCAGTAAGAGTTACCTTCTGCCCGGGTACACTGTCTTGTCTTTGTCATTACAGTCCCGCCCTCGCCAGTGGTAGCCTCGCAGAGTCTGAAATTGAAGAACACATACAGGATGGGCTTAGCCTGCTTTGATGCTGCCCATAGTGACGGTTAGGTTAATCAGGGTTGTGTAAGAGATACTGACATGTGCAATTTATAACTCAAATATTGAAGATGGGTAGAGAAATTATGATTAGTACAAGATGAGGTGTCTGAGGGAAAATGTAACATGATACCAACCCCACAAAAAGGTAGGAGTATATGTTTAAATGAATGTATGTTTAGGGGTGACATTGGCTGTGTGCCTGTATGGAGGTGTTACGGTGTATGCATGTATATGTACTTATGTATACATATGTATGTGTGTGTGTTCGTGTGTATATGTGTGTATATCTCTCTGTCTCTGTCTCTGTCTCTGTTTCTCTCTCTCTCTCTCTGTGTTGTGTGTGTGTGTGTGTGTGTGTGTTTGTGTTTGTGTTTATGTATACTCTTAGAATACATTCCTAAGTTGTTCTACTAACCACCAGGCTCTCAGGGTATAAAATAATTTAACTATTTTGCCAGTACTAAATCTTTTGTTGGTTAATTTAAGAATAATCTATGCCAACAGCCATCCATTTAGATTCCTATGTTGTTGAATAGCTTCAAACAACCAGCAAATAAACAGGCATGATGGCCAACATAAATCAGATCAAATCTATTTTATCATATAATGTTCCTTCTTGAGGTTTCTCATCCTTTGGGGAATTCCAGGCAGGACACCTGTTTGTTTGTGTTCCCAGAAACCTCATTGTCATTGTAACAACTTTGAACAAAACCCACACATGCACATACTTTAATGAGTAAGCTCAAGCTGGCTTATGAATTTTCAAAATAAAAGTCCATGACCCTTTTACAAAATGATAGTCCTAGAGAGAACTGTAGCTGGGCTGGGAAGAGCAGGGAACAGAACTAGGTGTATGGTTTACTCTGATGACTGATGACTTTATGAAGTAAAAAAAAACCCTTACAATTGTGAACTGATGTGTGTTCATAAGCAAAGTTCAGTCTTGTCTTATTAAAGGAGAGAAGTTTATAGATGAATTAAAGTGTGTAGTGAACAGCTGTTCATTCACAGCAATACTCACTGGGAAAACACTGTATTTGTCTGAATCTCCATCCTTGAATGGCACAGCTTTCTTCATAGATCTAGAAAGGAAAACAAAACACCTGGTGAGCTAAGGAAAAAAGAAATGATGTTTGTGAAAATAAGCACATTCAGAGGCAGGCTGTTTATGTGACAGAAGTTGATCTAAAAATAAAGCCCGGAGTCTGTGGGCATATGAGAGCATCTGCAGCACTTGGCCAATCACTGTTCTTAATTCAACAGGACAGTTTTTATCTATTGTTTAACTTGAGTCATTTGGGGAGGTAGAATAAATGAATTGGAGTTGTAGGGGACATAGGATATTGATGTTATTGGAACCCAGGAAATAGGAGTCTACGCCTTGAGTCTATTCAGTGAACTGGCACTACTGTGGCAACTTGAATAGGAATGTCCCCCATAGGCTCAGAGATTTGAATCCTGGATCATTAGGGAGTAACACTACTTGTCAGAGTTTAGGAAATGTGGCCTTGCTGGAGGAAATGTGTCAGGTGGGGTGAACTTTGGGGTTTCAAATGCTCAAGCCAAGTGCAGTGTCTTTCTCTCTTCCTGTTGCTGGTGGATCCAGATGTAGAACTCTTAACTTCTCCAGCACCATGTCTGGCTGCTTTCCAGAACTCTCCTTGACACAACAGTGCATCAAATCTCTGAACCTGTGAGCAAGCCACTTTCCTCTATTAGAGTTCTTAGGGACATGGCATTCTTCACAGAGAGAACCTCAATACATCTCTAAACTGTCTTTGTGCCCTTAACATACTCCATCAAGGAAATCTTTCCTCTAAGAATCTTGTATATTTCATGGGCATTAGCTGGTAACATACGATACTCCTGATGAGACTGGGCAGCCAAGAACATAGGCATAATGACCAACATAAATCAGATCAAACCTATGGATACTCTGAGAGGAAGGACATCCTTGTGCCTTGCTATAAGAGGAATACTTCCTTCTTCAAAGTGGCAGCACAACTCTCATTTGGAGAAGAATTAGATTTAGGACAGAAGAAGAATGCAACCAGTGACCAGGATGAGGCTGATCCTGGAACCTAAAATTTAGACTTAGTAACAGAGGACTGTCTTGGATTTTGTAAATGGTCTCCCAAATCAAGGGCATCTAAGTAGATTTGAGAGCTTTGAGGCAAATGAATAGAACTCAAGACAAGTGCAGTCGAAAACTACAATCTATTCACCTTAAGAAGAGGGTTGGAAGTCTTGAGGGACAATGAGAGCAGAGCTGAATCCAACCATCAGGTTTATCCTGTACCAGATCTGTGGCCTCTGGAGACTAACTTTACCTGTCTGAAAGGGATCAATAATAGTGCCTGCTTCAACATATACAATCATTCTTGATGCATAGAAAGCACCAGCCAATTTTGTTATGATGGTGATTTCTGAACCACAGGTTGTTTAAGGAACAAAGAAGGCTGCACTTCTGTGTACATTGTAAGCAGTAAATCGCCAAATATTTTATGGTATAGTACTACAAATTATCACTGAGTAGTTTGTTTAAAAAAGGATTAAAACTTGCTATTTCCTTTTTACCAGAAAGGAATAATTTTCTTTTTAAGTTGGGTCATGGTTCCAGATGCTCCTGAATTCAAAAATCCAATGGTGGTTCAATTATAGAGTTGTCATTTGGATATCATTGGAAACTTCAATGATGCCATTAAAGAAGGGATGGGGTCTCATATCAGCTTGAGCTGGGCAGGATGCAATGGTTGGACACCTGGGGAGCTGGATGCACTTCGGCTTCAAAGCTTCTTTCATGCCTGACATTCCCTTCCTCTTATAACCAGAGGCTCCTTGCACCTAACCCCATCCACAGAAAGGGGTGAAGTTACTGGGATTCAGGCCAGCTGGCTGCATGGCCCTTGTTGGCAGATGAGCTAGAAAAAGTTTGTAGCGCTTTGACTCTTAAGAGACTCTAAATGTAGGTCAGAATCATAGCTGCTTCCCCTTTTCTCTGGCTATCCTAATAGTGGCTTAGAGATCTTCAGTAAATGTAGTCATCACAAAGCTCAAGAGATGATGGATGGCGGGAGCTCTGGAGCGCTTTCAACATGGCTTGAAGTATGTTTATCGAAAATGTAAGTTAAAGAGTTAAAGCTTCAACTCCCAATAGCTGTGAACCTG
Organism: Rattus norvegicus; assembly: GCF_021556685.1. Classification (NCBI taxonomy): domain Eukaryota; kingdom Metazoa; phylum Chordata; class Mammalia; order Rodentia; family Muridae; genus Rattus; species Rattus norvegicus. The sequence goes on from NC_141550.1 coordinate 49,149,140, forward strand.
AACTTAATCCAAATAGGTCTTTGAAGATGTAATCAGGTTAATATGAGGTCTGTAGGATGAGCCTTTATCAAATGTGACTGACAGTTTCCAAGAGGTAAAACAAACATCCAGGGGAAAAACGAGACTGAAAAGTGAAGAAGGAGAATCGATGGACACCACAGCATCCAGGAAGAGGTGGGGAATATTACAACTCACAGTATCTGCCAGAGGAGTCTAGCCCCAATGCCCTTGGTTTTGAATTTTTAGTTTCCAGGCCTGAGAGAGTTTACATTGTGACATTTTGTTACTGCAGCAACAGGAAACGTATACAGCCCCTCAGAGCACACCACCAACCTGTCTCTTGTACCTATGAGTATTCTCTTGTCTCTTCTTCTCTTCCTGTGTCAGTAAGCTGGATCAGAATGGAATAAAGTCACAAGAACTTCCACAGGAAGGCAAGAGGACAGGTGCTAGGTAAGATGTTTCTGTGGTCTAAATGAGTGGCTCACATTCACTAAAGCATTATTTGTACATTCAGTATTTTAGCTCTGTCTCCTGAAATTATTGGACATAGGTAATCAGGGGACATATTTGGGAACAAACTGACTCACCGGGAGAGTGTTTGAGAAAATGTAGTGCTTTCTTGATAGGACTGGGGCCAAGGGATTTGGCTTTTAAGGATGGTAGATGGTTCTGAGGTAGTAAGGATTCAATTTACAGTTTGATTTTAGATAAAGTAAAATAGGTCCAAAGGCATTAAGTGGCTCAATTCCTTTAAATTAGCTTAAGAAAATAAAATCTCTGAAAACAAATATGAAGAATGCAGGGAACGAAACACACCTGGGGAGGGTGAGAAGGTTGGATTCTCATGGCCTAGGGGAAGTACTTCTTTAAGGCTTAGTGTTATGTTTCAGAGATAGAATGTCTCCAGAGGCTTCTGTGTAGAAGACTTGGTTGCCAGATAGTGAAACTGATAAAGGTTGACTGGATGGGGCCCCATCAGAAGTCTCTCCTCAAGAGTTGGTCTTTGGCTGGTGTTTATTTTCCCAAGAGTGGTCCCCTCTATTCACTGACACAGAAAATCAAGAGAAAGCTAGATTATTTTGCTCCTCAACTCACCACTTGTCTTACTGTTGGGGATATTCGTTCTATGATGCTTAGTTTAAGCCCAGATATAGGGTGAAGCTAAGCTGGGATAGTTTTACTCTTGTCTTTTACAACACTGGAGACTGAACAAAGGCCTCTATGCTTGCTAGAATAATGAACTACTGAGCATCATCTCTCAGCCTGGGAAACAGCGTTGACATGAGTGTGTGTTGGGCTGGTTACGGAATTTTTGGAAATGTCCTTCTGTGGTTACAGAGATGACCATTGCTGACTGTGGGACGTCGAAGAAGCTCTGAGTGAGAGAAGTCCTCAGTAAGTGCATGCTGCTGACATGGTACAGCTGAGTAAAGGACCCATGGGAAAGTGGCAAAACCTTCTCCCGGAGGTAAGGCTCAGAAACATAGTAAAGTCTTTCTCTGGCCATCTGTAGATGTTGATTGTGTGTGCAGAAGATGTCCACCATCCTTTTCCCCACCTTGATGTTTACTGCCTGAAGACTACTATCCTACAGACTATGCTCCTATAGAGATGACCTAAACCTTGATCTAGCTATATACTCCACCTCCTTGTTTAACTGTATGTAATAATCCCTCTTCTTTGTTCAGTTGTATACAATAGCCTCACCTCTGTTCAATTCTATATAATGAACACACTAAGCATTAGTTGTCCTGAGGCTTCTCCATCAGACAGCCAGGTTAACCCTACCCCAGCTTTTCTTTCTGTCTCTCTGTATGCTTGGTTTTCTTTGTTCCCTCACCATCCCAGTCAGGTAAAGTCCTTGAAAGTATGGAAGAATTTGGCAACCTACTTCATTCATATGTTGTGTGGCAAGAAGGAGCTCTTTCTGCATGTCAGTGGTTGCCTGAAAGCCTCACTGGGCTTCTGCTTGCTGGGGCTGAGATGGCCTGTGATACATTTCCAAAGTTATTCAAAGCAGGCTTGTCTTTTAGTTTCTCCACAAGTCATGTTTTGAGCAAGAAACATGATTAATTTCAGGAAGATGCCTTTAAATATGAACGTTAGTTTAGGCGCCATATAAAAGGACAAACAAGGAGATGTCCTATCTGAACAGCAGAAACAGTATACTTACAATTCAATTTTCTGGCAGATCTTGGTGAAAAATGGTAGCGAACAAATATTATGACCACTTCTAGAATATTTCTGGGGAGGTAAAAAGACAACAAAAAGAGAGTTGGTTAACTCTAGGAATGGTTCCCATCAAAAGACCCCTCTGTGGTCCTTATGGCTGGACCCGAATCTGTTTCCCTTTTGTTTATCCAGATGTAGTGCTTGCTCTTGTTCCTATGTCCCATATTCATTCTGCCTTCTATACAGTGGTGTGTGCTAGTTCCTGTGACTGAAACCCAGTTTCCCCTTCTGCTCCTACTTTCATAGCCATCCTCAGATTTCTTCCCAAGTGGGTCTTGCCCTCTTTGACTCAAAGCATTTTGACTCAAGCATTTCTCTTCTGGAATGCTTTTAAAATAGGCTTGAGAACACTGTCAAATAAAATAATTCTATCCTACTAGGATAAAGAGGAAGAGATAGTTGATTCCACCAGCCTATAATCCCTCAGTTAGCTATGAGGTGTACTTGTGGGCAGTAATGCTATTTTAATTCTGTCCAAAAAGAACTAGAAAAACTTTTCAGAATATAAATGAGGTATTGTATAGGTCTTTCTGATACCTTCCCAGCATTCTAGAAATACAGGAGTAACCCTGATGAGTAACCCCCATGTCTGTTCAAGGCACAAAGATGTCTTCAGCTCACCAGATTGATGGAGGTCCCTGCTTTTAGTATTATCTGTGGGGTCCAAAGTGAAGGCAGTAATAGAGCTCTTTAAAAACCCTTCAGAGTGCTAATGACTTAGAAATTAGACAGAAAGGGGACGGTAGGAAGTAAGGCAGGCATGCAAGAGGCTTTATAACTCAAGATACAGTCTATAGCCTATGTGAAATGCAAAAATGCATCCAAAATGTACTGAATTGGACACTCCAGGATGAATCCTGGAAGTCTGTCCTTTCTCATTTTTTAAATATTATTTTCATGTCCATTCTCCTGAGTCAGTCTGCTGCCCACTAAGTCTCAAGAAAACTGTTTCAGGTCCTAGCCATTCAAGGTATGGTCATAGTGTCAGTGTCACCTGGGAACCCTGCAAAATGCACAGCCCTTCCCAACACATATCGCAAGATAGTCTGTATTTCAACAAGATCTTTGATGTGTACACCAAAGCTGAATAAGTCTCAATCCCTACTCAGGGAGCATGCCACCCCATGCTTAGAACATATGTGAAGTCTTGTCATGTTAGGGGATGATAAAACATTTCAGTGTTGCTGGAGCATTGGGATCCACAGAAGTCCACGAACAATGCAAGAAATAAGGCATTATAACAACTTAGGAGGCATTTTTCTATCACTCTGAGGACAGTGAAGAATCCTCAAAATGGTCAGGCAGAGGACTATATTTGTATCTCAAAAGGATACCTAGGGATGGGTTGCCTTGAGGAGCAAGAAGGGGGAAAGCTCGTTGGAGATGCAAGTCTGTGCTTCCTAGCCATAGGCTGCCTTGTATACCATGTGACAGCTTCTGCTTGTTAGATGCCAGCGGCACAAATCAGTCTCTAGACTGTGCCAAGTGACCCCTATCCTGAGCTGGAGGTGAAGAACAAAACTATACCAGTTAGAAACCATATTGATATGAAAGGAGCGCAAGGCAGTAGAAGTGGAAGAAGGGATGCTTTAGAAGTTTAAAGTCAAAGATGGAGGATATGATGGAGATCAGAACTATAGACCCGCAATAAAGCAAGCACCGGCATGGCCTTATACAAAACATTGGTGACATTTTGGAAGCATAGACATATTCTGAGCCTTAAGTCAGGTGCATTCAAATGTTGGCACTCCTTCTCTTAGTATTCACTTTACTCTGAAAGCCTGTCTAATTATTCTAATGACAATGTGTAGTTCAACGTTGATGAAAACCAACCCTTAAAAATTATGCAAAATCTTATAATTACTACAAAGAGGTACAGTAGAATGAAATTTTATAATTGCACAACTGTTCATTGTCAGAATGCAGCTGGAAGGCTGCAGCTGCCTTTGATGTTCATCCAGCAGACAGTGGAGTCAGGAAGTCTGCAGTGTCCAGAGTCCTTCTGCTTCTGCTGTCCAGACTGGGTTGTTCTTATTTGATTTTTTTGTATCACATAAGAGATAGACAGTTGGCCCCAGGCCACCTTCCCAACTGCAGACAATATGCTTGCAAAGATAAACCAAGATGCACATGTGAGCCACACTGCAGACGTTTTTTTCTCACACATCTGCCAGACTCCTCCTTTCAATGTGAGACAGGAGGGCTGTTAGTAATGCAGAAATGGATTTAAAATTCTGCATTTGGCTGTGTTCAAACCTGTCTGAAAGGAAGGTGTAGAATCTAGGCAATCCCTGGGGACAGTGCAATCTAACCAGCTTCCCTCATCAGAGAGAGGGTAAGTGATGCAGAGCAGCAAATGGGGCTTGAATGAAATACATAGGGGTGAACGGCATCAATGAAAGGATGAAAGGTCACTCTCTCTCTCTCTCTCTCTCTCTCTCTGTGTGTGTGTGTGTGTGTGTGTGTGTGTGTGTGTGTGTGAGAGAGAGAGAGAGAGAGAGAGAGAGAGAGAGAGAGAAATTCAACCATTTTTCTATGCACAGCTAACCTGAAATTGACTTCTCATACGGCAAATGTTTTTTTTGACTTTGTGTGTTTTGTATTACCTGGATTTAATTGTTCTGGGCTGGGTATTGAACACATTTGAACAGAGGCGTTTGTTAGCTTCCCAGGTGACTAGGCCAGAAAGGCCTCTGCTTATTGTTTTGTGTACAGCTGCACAGGCTGTCCCCAGTATAATTTCACATCCACAGAGACCAATACAAAGGTGCTGCTCATGTTCAGCACTGAGGAGGCCTGGTCAGATGTGATTGGATGTAAAAAGAGCTATTTCTGGATTTATGTAATGCATTGCTCATGCACTAGCTACATAGAGAAAATGATTGTGTCTCAGCCTTCTCTAGAATGAGACCGAGGAGAAAAGCTCTATCTAGTTTGTTTGGGTGGGAATTAAACAAGATATCCACAGCAGGTATTCTAAACAATTGACATATATGTTCTCTTTTACATATATGAAAAGCTCCAGAGGGACCTCCATGGGCTTCCCTGAGATCCACACCTTTTCTGAAGCTTTTGATTCCTTTGACAGTGAAACACTTTTCTCCAGTCCAAAATTTTAAAAAGATAACTCCTTTACTAAAGATTAATCCTTTTGTTTTTAGCTTTGTCTTTCTATGCATGTCTATGTATGGGTTTGTACTTGAGAGTGCAATGTCCTCACAGGCCGAAGGAGGTTGTTAGAATCCCTGGAGCTGGAGGTACAGGAGATTTTAAGCTGTCTGACAGGGATGCTGGGAACCATGTTACAGTCCTCTGCAAGAGCAGTACCTGCTCTTAACCTCTGAGCCATATCTCCTGCTCCCTCCTGCCCCTCCTTGCACAGGAGAAGGCTGCGAAGATGAAATGTTGCACATTGCTCTCTGGGTCGTGGCTAGTAGGTCTGTAATTCCACTAACCATCATGTAGAATCAATTACAGCCACTCTCCCCTGAATAGACACTCAAAGGCACTCACACTTTTTTCTTTGATAATTTTAAACTAGAGTGGAAATACTCAGGGAGAAGCTTCAGGGATGTTTTCTTTTTTCTTTTTTTCTTTTTTTTTTTTTTCCGGAGCTGAGAACTGAACCCAGGGCCTTGCACTTGCTAGGCAAGTGCTCTACCACTGAGCTAAATCCCCAACCCTCTGAGATGTTTTCTTAATTGTTGAAACATTTAATAGATTTTTTTTTTTGCTTTTTAAAATTAGACTTCTGTCTCACCAATTATGCTTTCAAGACTAGTGACAGAAATTTTAAAAATGTAAAATCCTAATTAGCCTTTGAGTTCGTGCCAAGGCAGTTTTTGCTAGTAAAATAAACAATGCCTTAAAATAAGTCTTAAGCCGTCACCGAGAGGAACAAAAGACAGACTTGTATTTTTCTCAATTCTGCTCAGATCTCTGAAGGTGCTGGTCATGGAGATTTTGTAGTTTCAACTTCTTAGTCTACATATAAAGCAGACTAGATGAACTGGCTACTACCAACCTTTAATTTTTCAGTGAGTGAATTAGGCAGTGAGTGGCAAAGCTGACATCATGATTGATTAATCAATTACGTAGAAATGTCTCTGTGTTACCATTTAACTCAGATCAGCCTTATACTTCAAAACTCATAGGATCCCTGCAAGCTTTCATATGACACACAGAGTAAATCTGATTATTATTTAAATTTAACTGGAGCATCTTATAATTTTTATTTGCTGAGTCTGGTCAGCTATGAGATAAGTGATTTCCCTCCCCTTTGTTTAACTGCTGCTCAATCAATAACACATGGACACATTTCCTGATGGTGAATGATGAGGTAAGCCTTCGCACTCTCATGGCTGCTGAGTGCTGTCACCAGCCTCGGCAGCCAGCCTACTTTCCTGCATCCCTTTTAACTGGGACTGACTTGCTCCACTTACAAGAATTAAAAGTGTAATTGCTGAGGCAGAATTCCAGTAATTTCTTAGAAAAGAAGTCTAAGTCAAATACTTAAGTGGCTGATTCTTACTAAGCATTCTTCTGTCTGTTGAGAAAGAGTTATTACGAAGAGGACAAATGGCAGTGGTGGTACTGGGTACTGAGGATGAAGTCCTCAGCAAGGTAGCAGGTGCTTTGACTATATAAGACCATTAGTCCTTTTACAGGAGAGACTATCATTGTCCTAATTCCACAGCCAGGAAACCTGAGGCTCAGTGAAATGAAGCACTGCCTGATACTATTGTGCTTTAGAGAGTGGAAGAGATGATGCCATAACTTTTACTATAATGGTCTGTCAGAAAGCATGGGTTTTCAACTTGGTGATGTCATGAGACATCTCTGGTCATCACATCAGGGGAGGGATAGACATTCAGTGGGTAGACACGGTGTTTGATAGTGTTTGAAGCCACCAAACGCATGACAGCTACTACAGAGGAGCCAGTCCTGAATGTCAGAATCCTGGGGCTGATCTTGCCTGACTCAGAGGCAGGGGGAAGGGACAAGAGAAAAAAATGGAAATGAGCTCATGCTCCTATTTCGGTCCAAAGCAATTACAGTATCCCTGGGCTTTGTCCAGAGAAGCCTCTGGCTTTTGGAGTACGCGAGCAGGACGAGGAAAGGGCTGGCATGCTATCAGCTGATTGCTTACCATGGTAGAGGACTTCCTGAGGACTTGTCTCGCCTTCTCCAGTGAGGACTTCCAGGCCTCCTATGGAAGCAGAATGAGGTCACACTGTAAGTCCTGTCTCACTGGTGATTTTTGCATCTTTTCTAAAATCCCAATCAAGGGCTACAAATACACAGTACATGAGTCGTCCCTCTAATTTTTGATAACTTAATTTATAGAAAGGCAATTTCTTTTCACTAGGTGCCCTCATTGAGACTTTCTACCATTTGCTATGCTAATTATCTTGCAAACATTACCTTGTGCAGTAGTAACAGCCCCAAGAGATGTGACTACTGCATTAGAAGAAGGCAAATGCACTAAAGCAAAGAAGCTGGCTCCAGGTCAGTAAGGAGGACTGACACACACTCATCCTGAACTTCTGCTCCTTGACAGCCATGGTGCAGTGACATGCCTCAGTGATTCTGTCCCTCTGTAAATTCTGTCCTCAGCAGGGCAGCAACAGCCCTGTGGAATCTTGTAGCACTGCAGGTGCGCCCAATGCCACGGGAACACATTCCATTTACCTGCTCCTCTCCTGGCTCTATACTTGCTGTTCTCTTCCATCCATTTCTTGAGAATTTAACTGTACCTTAGAAGTAATGTACATACATTGCAAATATAGAGAATTAACTCATGGTCAATAAAAATGGCTACGAAAAAAATTCTAAAGGACCACTGTATTTGTAGGAGGCAGAGAGGTACAACTTGAGATGTGGGGAAGGATTGCTGCAAGAACTGCTTCCCAGGACTGGTATCCGATACTCAGCCCCAGTGTTCCCATCCTCGGCCGGCCCCTGGGCAGCTCTAAAATCTCATGCTCAGTAAGTGACACATTCCTTGGAAAAAGCCATTTCTTACCCTTCCTTGTGCCCATCTGCAGCTTGAGTAAACACCTCTTTTGGTCACTGATAAGGTTATCTATCCTTGTCTTGAAGCAGTGACCACATATGAAGGAAGGAGACTTCTGAGATGGAAGCAATAGCAAGGGCAAAGTCTCATGGGATATATGGGTCTTGTCATTTTTTAACAGATATTCAGGAAGTTACTGTTTAACTCGTCTGTTGTTCTTATGAGCTCCTTTTCTTCAGTGTGGGCCTGTGTGTTGGGTGGCAGGAGAGGAGTGAAATGACTTCCCAGTCAGAGTGAACCTTCTCAAAGAAGTCAGTTCCATCCATTCTCTATGAGTGGACACTGAATCCCACCCCCAACCCCACCCCATTGGTATCTGTCTGAAATCATGTTCCTTTGGCTCAAGTTCAGAGGACACTAAGCATGTGCCTTAGGTTAAAGGCAACAGGCTGGTGGGTAGCTAAGAGTGCACAGGAATGGCTTGAAGAAAGATGACATTCTTCATTTGGTCTTGGAACCAGAAAGATACGCTTCTTAGAAAACTAAAGCACCACTGTGCATTAAAACAAACAAACAAATCCCTAAAACACCAAGGTGCTGAGCATGTTCTCTGCTATTCCTCTGGCCATCTAGCCCATAGGACATCCCAACCTGCTTGTGATAGGTTGGCCAAGGCTTTAGTGTGATGGTACCATAGAGTAGGCCTCTCTATGCTGTGTGCCAATGCCATACCCACTGTTCATTTCTGCCTGTGGGCAGCAGGGACAATAGAATTAACAATTATCTCTCTGACAGAAAGACTGATTAGAGGATGGCCTCTAAAACTAACCTTACTGAATTACCTTGGACTTTTTCTAGGAATTCTGGAAGACCCTGGAAATCATACCTTTATTTAAAGTCATCCACTCTGGTTGTGGCCAGGATAATAGACACCAGATCTGCATGCTGATTTCTTTTTTAGCAATTCTTGTTGGGCTCAAGCTCATTCTCTACGTGTGAATCATAGAAAGCATTTTTTTCCCTCATGCCCAGCTTTCCTCTGGGATGGATTCCCCTGCATGCTGAGTCATCTTTAAACATCTACAGGGCTCAACACAGCACCTCATTCACATGGCAGGTGTTCAAAAGATATTGTAATAAAATTCAAGGGAAAACTTTTATGTTGACAGTACTCTCTGTAACAGAGATGGGAGAAGGAAGGAGAGGGGAGGGAAGGGAGAGAGAGGAAAAGAGGAGGGATGGGAAGGGAGAGAGGGAGCAGAGCGGGGGAGTAATTGGAGAAAGGGGGAGGAAAGGAAAGGGAGGGAGAATTGCTATCTTTGGCAACCTCTAAGGAAGGGAAGATGCATCAGAAAAGAGCCCTCGGCACATGCCCAGAGCAGCCTGGAGACATCCTGTTATTTATTTTAAAGTTCCTTGTTGTTTGATAGTTTTATACTTTTGTATAGTGAATTTTAGTCACTTTCACCCCCATTTCCATCTTTCATTCCTCCCTTCTCTGCTGAATCTTCCCAACAAAGCCCTTCCTTCTGTCATGTGTTTTTTCTTCTATGTTCTCTCTTTTGATTAAGTCCATTTAGTTTAACTAGAAGCTCTTGACAGCACATGGGTGGGAAGTTATTGACTGAAGCAAAGGAATCTCATCGGTGGCTACAGCTTTGAAGAAAATGAAGCCCTCATCCCCAGCAGTCACTAACATTTCACAGCCCTTCCTGCTGGCTTCCAGGTCTTATATTAGTTCTGCTTCTCCCCTACACAAGGAAGTGAAAGACCTTCATAATGAAAACTTTAAACTACCAAAGGAAAAACAATAGATGTTAGAAGATGGAAAGACCTCCCATAATCATAGATTGGAATACTTAATATTTGGAAAGTTACTGTACTGCCAGAAAACTATCTGTAGGTTCAGTGGCATCTCCATCAAAATCCTAAAGCCATTATCCACAAAGATAGGAGACCATCTTAAAATTTATATGGAAATGCAAAAGACTCTGGATAATAAAATGACTGTAAACAAAAATAATACTGCCAGAGGCATCACCATATCTGATCTCAAGTTATTCTGCAACAAAAATAAGATGGTGCTGGCAGAAACATAATGGAATAGAAGTCTCAGATATAAACCTCTGTAGACACAACCACCTGATTTTAATAAAGGTGTCAAAACTATGGATGGAGTAAAGACTGCCTCATCAGTAAATGACTCTGGGACAATTGTTTACATGCTGATGGATGTAGAAGAATTAAATGATGCATATCTCTTATCCTGTACAAAACTCAAGTGCAGATGGGTCTCAATGCAACAGTGGAAAGTTTTAAACTGTTAGAGGAAAAAGTAGGTCAAATTTCCAAGACACAGACACAGGCAAGGGCTATCTGAATGGAGTCTAGTTGCCTAAAAAAATAAGGCTAATAAATAGTTCTGCATAAAACTGAAAAGCTTCTGTATTACAAAGGAAATCATTGGCTGAGAGATAGCCTGCAGGATGTGAGAAAATCTTTTGACAGAGAATATGTAGACTACAGAGAGTCCTCGGAAACCCAATTAATAAGAAAACAAACTACCCAGTCACCAATAGGCTAAAACTATGAATTGGGAGGTAAAAAGAAAAATGAAAAACAAAAACCAAATGGCCAATAAGGGCTTTTAACAGTGCTTAATATCCTTAACCACTGGGGAAATACAAATTAAAACTGCATTGATATCCTATCTCACTGGTGTCAGAATGACAGTTATTAAGAAAACAAAAGAAAAACATTGGCAGGCTGGGGATTTAGCTCAGTGGTAGAGCGCTTACCTAGGAAGCGCAAGGCCCTGGGTTCGGTCCCCAGCTCCGAAAAAAAAGAACCAAAAAAAAAAAAAAAAACATTGGCAATGATCTGTGCAAAAGGAATCTGTTTATACTGCTGTGGGAAACAAGCTAGTTCTGCTACTTTGGAGCTCCGAATAGAAATTTAGCAGAAAACTCAAAACAGACCTTCAGTGTGACCCAGCTATACAAGTTTGGGTAACCTGGCCCAAGGACTCCAAGCCAAACACATCACAGAGATGCTTGAGCACCTGCTGCAGTGCTAGTCACCACAGTTAAGCTATAGAAACAGTCTACCTAGCCATCAGAGAATTGGATCAAGAAATAATAAGATTGTTTTCAGCCATAAAAGAGTAAAGTTATATTATTTGGAGGAAAATAGATACAACTAGAAATTAACAGGTGGTTCCTAGATTTTAAGCAGGTTCACAAATCATGCATGACGACAAGACAGTAGAAGTCAGACTCCGTAGGGGAACAATGGGGAATATAAAAGGTGAGGAGGGGGGAAGGGAAGGACACAGGGGCATGGGAAAACAAATGTGTCAACATGCAATCCATACTTGTGGGGAGTGGCGCGGTGGAGCAAAGATGGCGCCGACATCCAGTCCCACCTGTGTAAACAACTTATCGCACATGCACAGGCTTGTCCCCTTGCCAGGGCAGCTGTAGGATAATGAGGTGATCCGGCGCCCTCCTGTGACACAGCAGTACTGCACATGCATGGGTTTTGCACCTGCCATCAGTCTGGCCAAGGCAGTACCATGCTAATGAGGCGATTCATGCTCTGCCAATCCTTGGAGGACAAGTAGCAGGGGTGACGGTGGGGTGATACATGCTCTGCCAATCCCTGGAGGACAATTAGCATAGCCTCAGCCTATTGTGTATATAAGGCGAGTGCTTTTGCCGCTCGAGGTCCCCGTATCAGCAATGAAGGTGGTCCTGCAATAAAGGCTGTTGAGAAGAATCCGACCGTGTTGCGTCTTCCTTGCTGGCCGAGGTGGGCACGACACATACTTGTGTTAAAATGCCCTTAAGTCACATATTACTGTGTACAATTAATATATACTATTATTTTTTCTATTTAAAAAGTATCACTATTATTTTAAACAAGAAAATGGAGTTCCTGATTTTACAGATACAGAAAAGCAAAGGAATATACCACAGTCATTATGGGGGTAACACTTTTTCTTGTTCTTTTCTGTGCTAACTTCAAGAATGAAGACCCTCCATCAGCACTTGCTTATTATTGTTGTCCCTGTGTATGACAAAGTATGTGCTGCATTAAAGGCTCCCATCTCCAGAGAGTTCTGTGCTGATTCTGTGACCCTCCCACGAGGGACCTAGGCTTGAACTCAAGAGGCACCCCTAGCTTGGAGTGTGAAGAGAGGGCATAGGGTACAAGCTTCAGTGCTATAGTGACCTGGAGACAGAACCTCTGATTAAGTCTGCTGGGCCAGGGACCCTATTGTATCCATGCTGTCTCTTGACAGAGAGTGTTCCTGGAGATTCTGGGTGACTATTGTGACTAATGGCTCTGATAGTTGTTTCTTCATGAGTTCCAAACAGTGACAAGTTATTTTATTCAGCAACGAAGTGAAGAGTATAGGGAAGTTTGTGGTCCCTACCCCTGGACATCATCCAGGGACAGAGAAGCCCCCTCTTGACTATTTATAGCACAGATGAGGGCCCTAGATAAGGCTTAGGCATGGAGTGCATGGATGAATAAACCTGCCATTTGCTTCCAGGGGTAGGACAGTTGTGTGTAATGCTTGAAAACTCAGGGGAGTGCAGACTGTTTACATTAGTACACTGTGGACTTGAGAGGGCTTCTCAGTGGCCTTGAAGATTAAGATGGGCCCTTACTCAAATCCCTCATCATCTCTAGATTAGCTGTTTTCCTATTCTACAGTCTCACCAATGATGACAACAATTAAGTTTCTGGGTTTTGGTAGAAAAACCATAGATACAAAAGGATACATCTAGAATTGTCATTCTGGATGGTACCCAGAACTGAACTAATGTTTCCTACCTTTGATGGCTCAGAGCTATCACTTTGGGTCTCCCATGATGTCATTAGTAGTAGGACAACAAAGACATGTTGAAATAAATCACAAGATGATTGATTGAGATCAAGATTACTAAATGGAGACAGGAAACACATTGTACATTGCAGGATAGTGCTTCGAAGGCAACACAGCAGGTACTAAGATAAGCAGTGCGGAGTTGGAGGGTAGTGTAAAAGGAATGGTTAGCTCCCCATTTATTTGAATTGTGACATTTCATTAGGAAATAAAACGTACATACATACATAAATGCATACACTGTAGTGTGTGACAATGAGGAAAGTAAAGGAAACCAGAAAGAATGTTTCTACTGGGAAAAGAGGAATGGTGAGTTGGCTTCAGGAAGAAGCAGGCTTACACTTTGTTTTCACTGGTAAAAGTGGGTAGAAAGTCATTGAGTATTTTAGTTACCAGAAATGTTACAAGGGTCCAATATGTTGAATAATCCAGACTTTTGGCTACAAAAGAAACATGGACAACTCCATAATAGATAGAGAGTGGGAAATGTTAGGGCATAAGTGTCTTATGCCTGTAACCCAACATGTGGGAGGCAGAGGCAGGCAGACCTCCATGAGTTCAAGGCTAGCATGAATACTAGAGCTATATAATGGTCTTTGTTCTTGAGTTAGATGTTGGCTATTGTGAGTTAAAAAAAAAGACATTCTTCTATTCCTTTTTACTCACCTCCCATCTTGATAGAAGTGATCTGAAGGCCACAGGAATTATACTATTAACTGTTGACTAAAAAACCTATAATACATGCAATTTGGTATTTATACATATGTAGTTTTAATAAACTTTCTTCATCTGGGCTCCAGGAGCAAAGATCACTTGACAAAAACATCAGTACCAGACACCAGTACCAAACATTCCTACACTCAAGGCTCAGGAACAACTCTTTTGAGTTGTTACAGGGTTATTTATAGCCTAATGGCATTACGTCTGAGAGGTGGAAGATAAATGTCTATTGCTTTTCCAATCTGTATCCCCTTGATCTCTTTTTGTTGTCTGATTGCTCTGGCTAGAACTTCAAGAACTATATTGAATAAGTAGGGAGAGAGTGGGCAGCCTTGTCTAGTCCCTGATTTTAGTGGGATTGCTTCAAGTTTCTTTCCATTTAGTTTAATGTTAGCTACTGGTTTGCTGTATATGGCTTTTACTATGTTCAGGTATGGGCCTTGAATTCCTATTCTTTCCAGGATTTTTATCATTAGGGATGTTGAATTTTGTCAAATGCTTTCTCAGCATCTAATGAAATGATCATGTGGTTTTGTTCTTTCAGTTTTTTTTATATAATGGATTACATTGATGATTTTCCGTATATTAAACCATCCCTGCATGCCTGGGATGAAGCCTACTTGATCATGGTGGATGATTATTTTGATGTGATCTTGGATTTGGTTTGCCAACATTTTATTGAGTATTTTTGCGTCAATATTAATAAGGGAAATTGGTCTGAATTTCTCTTTCTTTGTTGGGTCTTTGTGTGGTTTAGGTATAAGAGTAATTGTGGCTTCATAGAAGGAATTCAGTAGAGCTCCACCTGTTTCAATTTTGTGGAATAGTTTGGATAGTATTGGTATGAGGTCTTCTATGAAGGTCTGATAGAATTCTGCACTGAAACCGTCTGAACCTGGGCTCTTTTTGGTTGGGAGAACTTTAATGACTTCTTTTATTTTGTTAGTAGTTATGGGGTTGTTTAAATGGTTTATCTGTTCCTGATTTAACTTCAGTACCTGGTATCTGTCTAGGAAATTGTCCATTTCCTGCAGATTTTTAAGTTTTGTTGAATATAGGCTTTCATAGTAGGGTCTGATGATTTTTGAATTTCCTCTGATTCTGTAGTTATGTCTCCCTTTTAATTTCTGATTTTGTTAATTTGGACACATGGGGATATAGACTGGAAAAAAAGAAGTCAGAATATCACTATTTGCAGATGATATGATAGTATATTTAAGTGATCCCAAAAGTTCCACCAGAGAACTACTAAACCTGATAAACACCTTCAGCAAAGTGGCTGGGTATAAAATTAACTCAAATAAATCAGTAGCCTTCCTCTACACAAAAGAGAAACAAGCCAAGAAAGAAATTAGGGAAACGACACCCTTCATAATAGTCCCAAATAATATAAAATACCTCGGTGTGACTTTAATCAGGCAAATAAAAGGTCTGTATGATAAGAACTTCAAGCCTCTGAAGAAAGAAATTGAAGAAGACCTCAGAAGATGGAAAGATCTCCCATGCTCATGGATTGGCAGGATTAATATAGGAAAAATGGCCATTTTACCAAAAGCGATCTACAGATTCAAGGCAATGCCCATCAAAATAACAATCCAATTCTTCAGAGTTAGACAGAACAATTTCCAAATTCATCTGGAATAACAAAAAACCTAGTATAGCTAAAACTATCCTCAACAATAAAAGGACTTCTGGGGGAATCACTATCCCTGAACTGAAGCAGTATTACAGAGTAATAGTGATAAAAACTGCATGGTATTGGTACAGACAGAGACAGATAGACCAGTGGAATAGAATTGAAGACCCAGAAATGAACCCACACACCTATGGTCACTTGATTTTGACAAAGGAGCCAAAACCATCCAATGGAAAAAAGATAGCATTTTCAGCAAATGGTGCTGGTTCAACTGGAGGTCAGTATGTAGAAGAATGCATATCTATCTATGCTTATCACCCTGTACAAAACTTTAGTTCAAGTGGATCAAGGACCTCCACATCAAACCAGATACACTCAAACTAATAGAAGAAAAACTGGGGAAGCAACTCAAACACATGGGCACTGGAGAAAATTTCCTGAACAAAACACCAATGGCTTATGCTCTAAGATCAAGAATCAACAAATGGGATCTCATAAAACTGCAAAGCTTCTGTAAGGCAAAGGACACTGTTGTTAGGACAAAACGGCAACCAACAGATTGGGAAAAGATCTTTACTAATCCTACAACTGATAGAGGGCTTATATCCAAAATATACAAAGAACTTAAGAAGTTAGACTGCAGGGAGACAAATAACCCTATTAAAAATGGGGTTCAGAGCTAAACAAAGAATTCACAGCTGAGGAATGCCGAATGACTGAGAAACACCTGAATAAATGTTCAACATCTTTAGTCATAAGGGAAATTCAAATCAAAACAACCCTGAGATTTCACCTCACACCAGTGAGAATGGCTAAGATCAAGAACTCAGGTGATAGCAGATGCTGGCGAGGATGTGGAGAAAGAGGAACAGTCCTCCATTGTTGGTGGGATTGCAGACTGGTAAAACCATTCTGGAAATCAGTCTGGAGGTTCCTCAGAAAATTGGACATTGAATTACCTGAGAACCAAGCTATACCTCTCTTGGGCATATACCCAAAAGATGCCCCAACATATAACAAAGACACATACTCCACTATGTTCTTTGCAGCCTTATTTATAATAGCCAGAAGCTGGAAAGAACCCAGATGCCCTTCAACAGAGGAATGGATACAGAAAATGTGGTACATCTACACAATGGAATATTACTCAGCTATCAAAAACAATGACTTTATGAAATTCATAGGCAAATGGATGGAACTGGAAAATATCATCCTGAGTGAGGTAATCCAATCACAGAAAGACACACATGGTATGCACTCATTGATAAGTGGCTATTAGCCCAAATGCTTGAATTACGCTAGATGCCTAGAACAAATGAAACTCAAGACGGATGATCAAAATGTGAATGCTTCACTCCTCCTTTAAAAGGGGAAAAAGAATACCCTTGGCAGGGAATAGAGAGGCAAAGATTAAAACAGAGACTGAAGGAACACCTTCAGAGCCTGCCCCACATGTGGCCCATACATATACAGCCACCCAATTAGACAAGATGGATGAAGCAAAGAAGTGCAGGCTGACAGGAGCCGGATGGAGATCGCTCCTGAGAGACACAGCCAGAATACAGCAAATACAGAGGTGAATGCCTGCAGCAAACCACTGAACTGAGAATAGAGAACTGAGACCCCCGTTGAAGGAATCAGAGAAAGAACTGGAAGAGCTTGAAGGGGCTCGAGACCCCATATGTACAACAATACCAAGCAACCAGAGCTTCCAGGGACTAAGCCACTACCTAAAGACTATACATGGACTGACCTTGGACTCTGACCTCATAGGTAGCAATGAATATCCTAGTAAGAGCACCAGTGGAAGGGGAAGCCATGGGTCCTGCTAAGACTGAACCACCAGTGAACTAGACTGTTGGGGGGAGGGCGGCAATGGGGGGAGGGTTGGGAGGGGAACACCCATAAGGAAGGGGAGGGGGGAGGGGGATGTTTGCCCAGAAACCGGAAAAGGGAATAACACTCGAAATGTATATTAGAAATACTCAAGTTAATAAAAAAAAAGTAAAAAAAAAAAGTAAAAAAAACAAAAACAAAAACAATGACTTTATGAAATTCATAGGCAAATGGATGGAACTGGAAAATATCATCCTGAGTGAGGTAACCCAATCACAGAAAAACACACATGGTATGCACTCATTGATAAGTGGATATTAGCCCAAATGCTCGAATTACCCTAGATGCACAGAACACATGAAACTCAAGAAGGATGACCAAAATGCGAATGCTTCACTCCTTCTTTAAAAGGGGAACAAGAATATCCTTGGCAGGGAATAGGGAGGCAAAGTTTAGAACAGAGGCAGAAGGAACACCCATTCAGAGCCTGCCCCACATGTGGCCCATACATATACACCCACCAATCTAGATAAGATGGATGAAGCATAGAAGTGCAGGCCGACAGGAACCGGATGTAGATCTCTCCTGAGAGACACAGCCAGAATACAGCAAATACATAGGCGAATGCCAGCACCAAACCACTGAACTGAGAAGGAGACCCCATTGAAGGAATCAGAGAAAGGACTTGAAGAGCTCAAAGGAGCTCGAGACCTCATATGAACAACAATGCCAAGCAACCAGAGCTTCCAGGGACTAAGCCACTACCCAAAGACTATATACATGGACTGACCCTGGGCTCCAACTGCATAGGTAGCAATGAATAGCCTAGTAACAGCACCAGTGGAAGGGGAAGCCCTAGGTCCTGCGAAGACTGAACCTCCAGTGAACGTGATTGATGGAAGGAGGGTGGTAATGGGGGGAGGATCGGGAGGGGAACATCCATATAGAAGGGGAGGGGGAGGGGTTAGCAGGATGTTGTCCTGGAAACTGGGAAGGGGAATAACAATCGAAATGTAAATAAGAAATATTCAAGTTAATAAAGATTAAAAAATGTCTATTGCTGAAGACAACATATAATTAAGAAACAGTGCAGAGACTCCTTGACTGGAAGTGACCTGAAAGGCCCTCCCTGAAGAGCTACTTTTATGGTACCAGAAGGTCCCATGCAAGCTTCCAAAGAGAGAGACAACCAACAGTTCTACGTGCTTATGCTGCCTATGAGCCTCATCAACGATAAATATAACACTATAACCCCAAGGGTTCAGTGATGACATGTGGACATTGGCAGTAGCCAAAAGTTCTTTAATAGGACTTAAGACACACTCAGCAGAGGAGAGACCATGATTGGTACTGGAAACAGATAATTACTCAGTGCTTGTGAAATTATGGTCTCTGGAGGAGAATCTACAATCACTAATTTACTAAATGCACATAATCCTTAACAACAATCTGAAAACATTTGTCTTTATGTCCACAGAAAGTATAATCTCCACCCCTCATCAAGGAAACGGTTTTTTCAAAAAAGAAAGAGAGAAGGAAAGAAAGAAAGAAAAAAGATCACTAAAAAAATGAAACCAATCAAAATGCAGTTGTAGATCCCAGTCCTAAAATGAATTCATCTAGAAAACATTCCTACACTCAAGGCTTAGGAAACATTGTAGAAGAGGATTAAGAAGTTTGCTGGGAAATTGTGTCTCCTAGTAATATCAAAAACTATTCCTGCAGAATCTCATCAACATGATTGCTCCAAAGGGATCTGAACAAGGATGCCACCATTGATCATGCCAAACTGGATGGAGAAAAGTCCATGAGGTCTCAAGAACTATAATATAATAGAAATATAAATAACTAAGGAAAACTAGGATCTGGAGAAGTAGACTTTTTCAGGGAAAAGCATAAATAACAGTGTCAAATGGTCAGCCTTGAAATACATACAAGTAACATTTTACAGACTGACCAGGTTATATCTAGGAATATATATGTACATACTAACATATACATGTATGAATAATAATTAGTGAAAAATAGGTCATACATCTGAAAAGGAAGAAGGAAAGACATCTGAGAGGGTTCACAGAGAGGAAAGGGAAGGAAAAATGTAATTAAATTATAATTTCAAAACTAAGTAATAAACAAATCCTGAAAAAAATAGTGTATTGGGTTTAATGACAAACCCGAATTAAAATCATTGGCCTGGAGAGATGGGTCCGCAGTTAAGAGCACTTGATGCTCTTCTAGGGGACCTTAATTCAGTTCCCACTGTCCACATGGTACCCCATGTGGTTCACAGACATATAAAACACCCATACCCATAAAATAAAATATTGTTAAAAATTAAAATGAAGAAAGATCAAAGTATCATAGTCTCTCATACTTAGTAACTCAAACTAAACTTTTGCCAAAATAAAATAGAAATTTAATATAACATCTATTTTCATCAGAGACATTTAAGAAAGCAGATTAGTTTACTTGTTCTAATGACAAGTACACTGTAAAGAAAGCTAAAAATATGTGTCCTTGGTAACCCTTGGATGTTGTCTTTGTTTATAAAGTAGGAAGATTGCTTTTTCATAGTTTGAAAAATTAGACTTTAGAGTAGAATGGATATTCTAATGAGTAGTTGAAGAGAAAGTCAGGCATGAAAAGTGGCCACATAGGAAAATTGTGGAAGGGATCCAGAATGCTGCTTCCAACCCAGCTACAGCATTTATTGGACAACATAAACAAATTCTATGCCAGCAACAAGGGATATGGTTCTCCATTTGAGCATTTACTTGATTCTGGTGTTAGGTATGGTCAGATCTTTTTAAATCCTCTTTATTCTATTCATTTGGTTATTATATTTTCTCACTCTGGCTTCAAACCCTCTTTTTCTACTTATTTAATATCTTTATTCCTGCTTTGCTGAGGAAAACTTCACATAAACTCACAAAGCTCAGCTTTTAGACAACATATGGTTCAAAGAGCCGTGGATATATAGACTGGACATCTATACTCAAGTGCTGGCAAACTAGAGAAGGGCAACCTGACCTGGAACACCAATGATCTATGAAAGGATAGAGGAAGAGCCATTGTTTCACTATCAGGGCATATATTAATGTTTTCTAAAACATATTGTTTAATATGATTTAGTTATCAATCCAAATTAGAGCTATCTCAAAGATTTCAGACAAAAGGGTGTTGAGATTATTGATTGATGTCAGTTAGATTGCATTTAATCTAAATTCCTATATTCAAGACCTAATCTCTTTCTCAGTTTCCCAAAATATGCCATTATATGGAAACAGGGTTACTGTAAATGGAATTGGTTAAAATGAGGTAAGGCCATACTAGAGTATAATGGACCCTTCTATATTACTGGTGTTCTTATATCTTGGACATGTGAAGAGGAAAGGCATAAACAGGATAGATGGCATGAAGACACAGGGAGAATGGCATCCATCTATAAAGAACACCATAGATTGAAGGCAAATGTCTAGAGTGGGGGAGGGGGAAATCCATGTCTCACTCTACTCAGGAGGCTAATGCTGCTGACACTCTAATCGTAGACCTCTAGTCTTCCAAACTGTGAAACACAAAACTCCTGATGTTTAAGCTACTACATGTGCCATGGCAGCCCCAGAATATGGCTACAGCTTGTCTCACTCTCCTGTGTGATGATAACCAAGAACACTTGATCTTGATTTAAGAGGAATTTGGATACTAGAAGGCAGGAACTTAGGCTTACTACCATCAGTGTCTTGGGCAGAAAGGCAGCTTGTTGAGATTCTGACAAGCTACAGAAGAATGGGAGCAGAAGGGAAAGCATATGGTATAATCTTAGGCTCCAGGGTGATCAAGCTCACATCTTCATTGGAAACTAAAGACACCCTACTGATCAGAGACCAGGATTCCATTGTAATTTGCATTTAGCATGAATTTGGAGCAGCAGTGCTTGTAAGTTTGAGTCTTATCGCTGGCTAGTTATGGATGGATTCTTGGGCAAGAAACTTTAGTGTCTTGTCCTGCAATTTTTTTCCTCTGTAATCTGGAGATGATAAGAACAAGATAGAAAACATGACATTAATCTGGCATCAGTCCTAATGACAACTGTGGTTTTTATTTTGGATTGTTAGGATACCAATATACAACTGGAAGAAGACAATTATGTCAATCTGTGTAAACTCATGATATTTTTTCCAATGATCCTGAAGCTACTTAGAAACCAGCACTATAGTTCATGTTTTACAAATGAGGAAAAAGAGACAGAAAGATTTCATAATTTAATGAGTGTCTTTCTGTGGGAAGAGGCACTCAGGTCTCTATACCCAGCATCTTTCCCACCACTACCATACTGTTTTTCAAGGATAAAATTTTAGCTGACATTTTAACTCTAGGAAAAAATAAGACCAATGAGGTTTCATTAAAATATGATGAATATCAAATGCAACTCCCAGGGAGTAAGAAGGGTCTAATGCAAAAGATCACATAGTCAAGGGAGAAGGCTGGTTTCTTTTGTCAAGAAGCTATGCACCAGGCATAGAAATTCATGTGATCCAAATGCAGATGTGGCAGCAAGCTCGTGGATGAGTGTGGAAGGAACACAGCTTCCTGTCTACCAGTCATTTCTTATGTCACTGTATTCGCCCATCTTAAATATATTTACTGGATCTATGCTATGTTGTCTCACAAACTGTATATTGTGGCCATAATGGTACATCTGAGATTTTATACTATGGGGTGAGGTTGACAGTGAACTATATTAGAATACACTTCAGAAAGTGGTAAGTAGTGATGTTAGTATTATATTTTATATCTGAAGTTAGTTGAGACTTAGAGTGAATAAAACTTTATCCAAAGTCACAGAAATGATGAATGATACAGTCCAAATTCTATTCAGACTTCCTTTGTGCATAACCCATGATTTTCATTTGCTCTGAGAGATCTTAGTAGGTGAGCTAAAACAAAATAATGAAAGCAAGTTTAGGAACTCTGGTAACCCTATCCTCTTCCTAAAGAGTCATGGCATATGTTTTGTTTTTGTTTTGCATTGCTTTGTAGGGATAGATATTGTATAGATGCAGTATTTCCCTAACTGGAAGGTTTCACCCAATAGCACTTGGCCTCATCAACTGTGATGGGGAAGTATGAAGAGAAGACAGTGACTAGGGATTCTTAGGCATCTATATTCTGCTCCTTGACACTGTAAAAGCATTGGTGAATTGGAGAAGATTAGGTCTCTAACTCATTCTTCTTATACTCCATGATGTTAAAGACCTAGACTCTGGAGTATGAGAGTGAAGGAAGTAAAGACAAATAGTGTTGTTAGGCACAAGTTTCTACAGCCACAGTTTTTCGTGATCTAGTTCTGTGCTATCAATCATAGCAGCAATAGATTTGAAAAGTACCCAAAATGCCTTTTGTTCTCTTCCTGATTTTGACAGCGATGAAAGATTTCCACAAAGAAGAAAGCTCCTAGGACAAGAAGTGATGATAACTGAGATGGCTAACTTTTTTTCTTTTTCTTTCTTTCTTTTTTTTCTTTTTTCTTTTTTTGGCAAGAGAATGTTGGAAAGAAGAGATTTGGGGGATGGGGAATGATCATTCATTTATTCTGAATTTTTTTCTAAATTTGAAATTTTTTTTCAAATTCAACATATAAGTTTACCTTTAAAATGGTGCAACATTCAGAAGACACTGTGTTCAAGGTCATTGCTGTCCCCTTGAAGAGATAAGCACATAGATAATACTAGCATAGTGCACCTCAGTATACTGAATGCTTGTGTGCTCTCTCCTCTAGTCTACAGGTTGAAACTCTTATGCCAATTTGGTGGTGGGGCTCTATGGATGTGATTAAGTCATGAGAGTGCAGCTGACATGAGACTTTGTAATTCAAGAAGAAGGCATTCAGGCATAGTGGCTCAGATCTGTAATCTCAGCACTTAGGTGGTAGGTGAAGGAGGATCATGAATTTGAGACCAACCTGTGTTACATAGAAAGGACCTGTCTTAAAAGAACAATATCAAACAAATAGTATTGAAGAACATTTCATCAAGCTACCTTACTCTCTCCAACATGATGCAAAATGAATCTGTATGTTAAGACCCAGTCCTTCTGAGCTGCTATCTTGATACATGACTTCTAGATTACACAACTAAAAAGAAGGTTTCTGTTATTTATAATGTATAATACTTTTACATGATAGTTTTAATTCTTTGTAAACTTTATACATATATACAATTATACATTTTTTAAAAACCTCAAGTTGTAACCCAAAAGCCAACCAAAAAACTACAAAACAGCTGTGAGGTGATTTCCAGTAAGTAGAAATATGAAGAAAAGGCATTATATACTTTTTGATTTTGAATTTCCATCACATATAGACAACCCAGCCTTTGGGTGGAATTTTCAGGTATATTTACACCTGTGTTCCATGGTATCACACAGGGACTATTTGCCAATAACCAGGATTTAGCTTCGACAAAGCCAAGTTTTATGTTCTGACATTTTCCAGTTCTGAAAGGCATTTATAGCTTTAATATAAATAGAAAAGGGAGTCAGATTCATGTTGTTTGTTTCCAGAATAAAGAAATATAAAAATAAGACAAAAGGCCACTTCTTTCAAAGGGCTCTCTCATCATTGCACAATGCTTCATCTTCATACAAATTTCATCAATATCTATATTTGCTTCTTTGCTGCCCATATTGTACTGTATTGATAGCTATGAGTACCATTAGCATATTTAATTTTGGCTATTGCTTTCTTTCCTTAAGCAGTGCCTTAAAATTATTTTAATTAGCACTTTATCGACCCTCCTTCTTTTAAACTATTCATTGACTTTACCACTAATACCACTGTAATGGTTAATGGTTAATCTATATTGTCAACCTGACCATATTTAGAATCACCCAGAAGACACATCTTAGGGTGTTTGTGAGGACCCTTCTTCAGAGTTTTAACTGAGTAGTGGAGGTGGGTATTCTTATTGGGTAGGGTCTCAGACTAAAACAAAAGATAAAACCTAATAAGCAATAGTATTCGATTCTCTGCTTCCTGATTGATGACAGAATGACAGGCTACCTCATGCTTGCACTTGTCATGCCTTCTATGCCAGGATGGGCCTTATCCTCTCAAACCATGAGCCAAAATTACCCCTTTCTTCCTCAAGGAGAAGCATATCTCAAGGAGAAAATAGGTAATATAACCACCAGTACGACTGAGTACTACTTTGTGATAGACTGTCTTCCCCACTTTCATGACTTTAAAAAAATGTTCAATTCTATGTGTATGGGTATACTGTGTGTGTGTGTGTGTGTGTGTGTGTGTGTGTGTGTGTGTGTGTGTGTGTGTGTGTGTGATTTGTATATGGAGGCAGGTATGTAAGTGGCATGTGCATGTGTGGTCAGAGGACAACTTTTGGAAGTTAGTTTTCTCCTCCCACTATGAATTCTAGGGATCGAACTTGGGTCATCGGGCTTCCATATCATCTTGTAGACCTTACTTCCTGTTATATAGAAAACATGGCATATATTTTATTACTAAACTTAGTGATAAACTTTATAAAGTCAGATATATTAAATTTACAAAGTCCGAAGAAACAATTCTCAACACCACTTTGTAAATGAGACCACGAAGACCCAGTGTTGCCAAGGAAGCTGTTAAAGGCTTTATAGACAATATCTGTTTCCTTTGAGTCCCTCTGTTGTACTGTTTGAGCATACACACAACTCTCCAGTGCAAATATTTTTCACTCCAAGGTCTAACCATATTGATAGGATGCTAGCATGTTACCTAAACAAATGATTTCTGGTAAAAAAAAAACAGGTCATCAGATTGTATGATCCATTATAGTTTTCCAATAGTAGTGTTTTGTTATTATTATTATGATGATGATGATGCCATTTTTCTATTTGCCCTCAAACTGTTAAATAAACCTTGCCTATTGTTAGACAATTAAGCAGTTTGTGTGCTTATTGTTTTCTTTTTTTTTTGTACCTGTTTTGTTTTATTATCAATTTTCATCATAATCCATTGAGGAATAGGACGATTTTGCTTTTTTTTTATCTTTATTAACTTGAGTATTTCTTATTTACATTTCGATAGTTATTCCCCTTCCTGGTTTCTGGGCCAACATCCCCCTAACCCCTCTCCGTCCCCTTCTATATGGGTTTCCCCTCCCCACCCTCCTCCCAATAATCACGTTCACTAGGTGTTCAGTCTTGGCAGGACCAAGGGCTTCCCCTTCCACTGGTGCTGTTACTAGGCTATTCATTGCTACCTATGAGGTTGGAGCCAAGGGTCAGTCCATGTATAGTCTTTGGGTAGTGGCTTAGTCCCTGGTAGCTCTGGTTGCTTGGCATTGTTGTTCACATGGGGTCTTCAAGCTCTTCTAGTCCTTTCTATGATTCCTTCAATGGGGGTCTCCTTCTCAGTTCAGTGGTTTGGTGCTGGCATTCGCCTATGTATTTGCTGTATTCTGGCTGTGTCTCTCAGAAGAGATTTACATCCGGTTCCTGTTGGCCTGCATTTCTTTGGTTCATCTATCTTATCTAGTTTGGTGGGTGTATATGTATGGGCCACATGTGGGGCAGGCTCTGAATGGGTGTTCCTTCTGTCTCTGTTCTAAACTTTGCCTCCCTATTCCCTGCCAAGGGTATTCTTGTTCCCCTTTTAAAGAAGGAGTGAAGCATTCACATTTTGGTCATCCTTCTTGAGTTTCATGTGTTCTGTGCATCTAGGATAATTCAAGCATTTGGGCTAATATCCACTTATCAATGAGTGCATACCATGTGTGTTTTTCTGTGATTGGGTTACCTCACTCAGGATGATATTTTCCAGTTCCATCCATTTGCCTATGAATTTCATAAAGTCATTGTTTTTGATAGCTGAATAATATTCCATTGTGTAGATGTACCACATTTTCTGTATCCATTCCTCTGTTGAAGGGCATCTGGGTTCTTTCCAGCTTCTGGCTATTATAAATACGGCTGCTATGAACATAGTGGAGCACGTGTCTTTGTTATATGTTGGGGCATCTTTTGGGTATATGCCCAAGAGAGGTATAGCTGGGTTTTCTGAGGAACCTCCAGACTGATTTCCAGAATGGTTGTATCAGTCTGCAATCCCACCAACAATGGAGGAGTGTTCCTCTTCCTCTACATCCTCGCCAGCATCTGCTGTCACCTGAGTTCTTGATCTTAGCCATTCTCACTGGTGTGAGGTGAAATCTCAGGGTGTTTTGATTTGAATTTCCCTTATGACTAAAGATGTTGAACATTTATTCAGGTGTTTCTCAGTCATTCGGCATTCCTCAGCTGTGAATTCTTTGTTTAGCTCTGAACCCCATTTTTTAATAGGGTTATTTGTCTCCCTGTGGTCTAACTTCTTCAGTACTTTGTATATTTAGGATAAAAACCCTCTATCAGTTGTAGGATTAGTAAAGATCTTTTCCCAATCTGTTGGTTGGCCTTTTGTCCTAACAACAGTGTCTTTTGCCTTACAGAAAGTTTGCAGTTTTATGAGATCCCATTTGTCGATTCTTGATCTTAGAGCATAAGCCATTGGTGTTTTGTTCAGGAAATTTTCTCCAGTGCCCATGTGTTCGAGATGCTTCCCCAGTTTTTCTTCTATTAGTTTGAGTGTATCTGGTTTGATGTGGAGGTCCTTGATCCACTTGGACTTAAGCTTTGTACATAGCGCACGTGTGTGGGAGCGTGCGCGTGCACGTGTGAGTGTGTGTGTGTGCGTGTGTGCGTGTGTGTACGTATGAGCAGTTGTCAAGGTACATATGTACAGTTTAGAGGAAAACTTGTTGGAGTCTGTTCAACTCTTCTACCATGTGGGTCCTATGGGTTATCAGGCTGGAGGCCAGAACTTTTACCAGCTGACCTACCACTCTGGCTATTTATTTATTTATTTATTTATTTATTGCTACTGTAACAAATTACCTTAAATGTGGTTTAAGAATGAGAATTTATTCTCTTGAAGTTTTTGAGGTCTGAAATTCAGGCTAAGTTAGAGTGTCAGCAAGGCATGTGCCTTCTGTCAGACCCAAGGAGAACCTTTTCTTTAGTTCTTCCAGCTATTAGTGTTGACATATTGTCTGATGACCTCATCACTTCATTCCCTACCTCTATTGACCCATTTTCCTCCCCTTCTCTAGTCTCTGTTTTTTTTTCTTTTCTTGTATGTGTATATATACATGTATGTGTGCCTATTCATGTGTCTCTACATGTAGACTCAGAGGACAGCCTGGTCTCAGAAGCTATTTGCCTTGGCTTTTGAGACAAGGTCTCTTATTCGATGGCACTCACTGATTAGACTAGGCCTCCTGGTCAGTGATCACCAGAGAACCACTGTTCTTGCCTCTTTCGTGACCGTATTGCAGCCGTAGTGTGCCAGGCCTTACATGCATTCTCGAGTTTTCATTTTTATGTGGCAAGCATTTCTGATTCTGATGTTTGCCTCCTGTAAGGATCCTGTGCTTATGTTGGACTGACACAAATAATCCAAGATAATCCTCCTATCCAGAGATCTAAATCACATCCAAAACTTTCCTTTTTCCATAAAATGCACCATACTTACAGTCTCTATGTACTAGGGTACGGATTCTTCATGGAGGTACAGAAAGGGGATTATCATTTCTACCCTGCTCTTTATTCAGTTAATAACTGTTGAGTGGTTAATATATTCAGGGAACTGTGTTAGGAAATTGCTAGAAATGGCACAGCTAGACTGCCTCTTCTCATGGAGTTTATACCTGAATGGGAGACAGATGTTAAATAATGACATGATTACTTAATACATTCCTAGTAAGTGGTAGAAAGGTAGACTGAACACAATGGGAAGGTATCACACAGGACCTGGCTCTACTTGGTGCTTTAGAATAAATTTCCAGGAGGAGATGATTAGCAATTGGAACTCAAATGTAGATGACTCGCCATGAGAAGACAAGGAACAAGAGAAGTCATTAAAATTCTAAGGCTCAAAAGATCTTTTACAACTATTCAAATTTATCATGGTGATAAGCTTTCTGGAGCTAAGAAGGGAAACAGTTTTCTTAGAGGTAGTTTTCATTCCTGAAATCCTCAAGAACAAGAGAGGAACATTTTTCCTTCATGAGATGTTGTCTTTTTATTATTCACATAGAAGTAAAAATAGTAAAGTCCCTCCAGTAATATGTACACAGTGACTACAACTATAAACAATCATGCCTTCCAATTATTACATTCACAATGACTACAAATAAAAACAATCATACCTTCCAGTAATGTATACACAGTGGTTATGGAAACTATACTTTCACTTCTCAGATATAGGTGGGATTTATTTTTTTCTTTTGGTTTTTGGAGACAGAGATTTTTTTTGTGTAGCCCTGGAACTTGCTCTGAAGACCAGGCTGGCCTTGATCTCACAGAGATCTGCCTGCCTCTGCCTCTGGAGTACTGGAGTCATGCCCCACTTGACTACCTAGGATTTACTTTTTACCATTTCGTTTTATAGATTTGGTGACCTCCTCTTATGTCTTCTGGTTCTTGAGTGTTTTCTATTTGACACTGTGGCATTACCAGTACTTAGCAATTTACTCAGAATTGTAACCAAGTGCTGCTACACTTAGTTGTAGAATACCCCTAAAGAGCACTGTATTAAAGACTTGGAATATAATGAGTGGTTTTAGGTGGTTTTGGACATACCCTTGAAAGGGATGATTGCAGGACCCTGATCTCTAGGACCCTGTGACAGCCTGGCCATCATATGGCTTTACTGTGTGCTCTAGTCATGATTTTTCACCACAAACCTAGAGCAACAAAGTCAATTGATCATGGACTGAAATCACCAAAATTATGAGTCAAAACAAGAAATGATTTTTAGAAAAATCTTGAATATTACATAAAAACTTTCTCCCCTGAGTTCTTCTGATTTCTTGTACATACATGAAGTCAAGGATAAATTATTGGTATCATTGTTTTTCTTCCAAGATTGTTAACATTTTCCTGAGTTTAGTGACATCCAAATAAGCCTGTAAGGAAATCTTAGTGGATAAATTCTGTAAAATTCCAAATCTGGATTTAAAAAAAAATCCGTCTTGGCTTCTGTAGTGAGATCCCTCAGATGCTTAGAGAAAGGATTGAGGAGTGAAGCATGTCCCACCAGTGTTTTTTTGCTGTGTCACAAGCATTCCTCAAATGTTTATGGAACAGTTTAATTTAGTAGCTTTTGGTATTTCTGAGATAACGTATTGCTTAATGATCATCAAAGACTTATGTGGCAGCAAATACATGAGAAACAAAGGGACTCTCATTTTAAATTTTGCCTTTTAATGATGGAAAAAAAAGTGAATGAATTTTTTCTTCTAAGTTTTGGTTCTTTGAATTTTTTTCTTCCAATAAATGACCTGTGGGTGGTACTTAGCCATTTTGCTTCTTACTGATTTTTAAGAGTGCTTTGGATGACAGAAAAATATTTCTTTCTGTGCATATTATAAAAACATCTTTCAGGTTTTCCAATTGTCCTTTGGCTTTGCGTATATGGTAGATATATTAATATTTTTCTTTCAGACTTCTTGGTCACACAATATAAGTAAAACTTCTCAGGTTTTTCTTTGTTTATGGTATGGCTCCAAACTTTCTCATTCAAACTTTGGATTATCTGGAATTTGTTTTGGTATCATGAACAAGTAAACATATAACTTAATGCTACCCTAATACATATGCACACACACACACACACACACACACACACACACACACACACACACCACATCTAGTATTTAATTCTAAGATGTAAGTAAAGAGTCCATGTTTTACCATTGGTTTCAAATGCTGTTTTAATAAAAAGATATCCAAAACATATTGGGATTTAGTTCTGGACACCATATTCTGTTCTATTTTAGGCTGACCTTCTGTTTCTAAATGCCATTTCTTTGTCTATTACATTGTTTTAAAATACTTGGGAAGTTTTAAAATGTTGTCAATTAAAACACAGCAAACAACTTTCTCAACATTTTCTTCACATGTCAAATTAGGGCACTGTAAACCTTATGGAAGATTTTGATAAACAGAGGTTGGATTGCCTCTTATTATTGACTCCTAATGTGTACCTATTGTGTAGTAACAGCTTTGGAAATGTCCATTATATGAAAAAAAATGTCACCATGTATGTCTTGAAACCAGTTGGCTTCTTCCAATATGCTTTCGATTAGTCTTATTTCTGGTCTCAGTACCCAGAGGTCTAGCAGGCATTCAGGCATAGTCATGGGTTTAGTTAATTCGGCCCAATTTAATTTGAAACACTAACTCTGCTAGAATATTAAGGAACCAAATGAAGTCCAAGGGTTGTAAATTATGTTTTCTCTTCCTTTTAGAAATGTCATTGGATTTTTTAAAATATTTTGCCAACAGTAGTGAGCAGCTACTACACATGAAGAAACTCCAGTGCTGATGGTCAGATACTTAGCTTTTTTCATACTTAATAGTGTATATTTTCACATTTCAATGCATAAGAAAATCCTCCTCAGTCATTGTGCACAGTTAAAGGCAAAACAAATAGAAGTCAGAGAGGGTCATCAAATATCAAACAGGACAGAGAAAATGATTCTGTCTAGTTTGGGGTTAGAGCTATTATCTTTTAGATTGTGTGTAGGGAAGTCATGCAGCTTCCAGTGTGATGTTGATGAGAGAATTGATTCTGTTTCCTTGACATAGGGATTATGTTAAGCTGAGAACATTTAATTCATTTTTTTCTCAGCATCTATCACAAGATGGAAAGTCCTGATTACAGTGATGAAAGGACACATGCAAACATGAGAGACTGGGTCTTAGAAAACAGACATGAGTTAAAGAAACACACACACACACACACACACACACACACACACACACACACACACACGTCCCAAAACTGATATTAGAATCAGAGATACATTTTCTTGATTCAGAACAAAGAACAATTGCTGATTACTAGAAAAGTCTTTGGTTGTGAATAAGCAGAATAGTATTTTCCAATCCTTGCCAATTTTGTTTTATTTTTTGATCCATGGCTTCATTTCTCCAATCACCATTTATTGAACACCTATTAGATTCTAAGAGCTGCTGCAG
Source organism: Rattus norvegicus (assembly GCF_021556685.1). Lineage (NCBI taxonomy): Eukaryota > Metazoa > Chordata > Mammalia > Rodentia > Muridae > Rattus > Rattus norvegicus. The sequence continues at coordinate 49,180,553 of NC_141550.1, forward strand.
CTCTGTGAATATGCTTCAGAAAGTTCTTGTTCAAGTGTAGGCTTCCCAGTGCACTGGATACCACAACAGGAAAATAACAAGGAGATAGGCTCTGAAGGCCTAACTGTGGCCTGGGTCAAAATGACTCACAAAAGTCATTCTTACAAAGGGAAGAATAGATGGTCATAGATTTTCTAGGAGCTTAGCTGCAGGAAGGCACAAATCTAAGACTGCAATGAAAACATTTTCTGGGCCACACTGAGTCTATGAAAATGCAGGATGTGCTGGGAGTACCAACACCAACATGTTTGAGCAAGAAGCAGAGAAATACAAGCAACATGAAAGCTTGGGTATTCATATTTTGCAGATAACTCTGGGTTCAGTAGCCCACTTATTTAATATTTACCTATGGGGGTATCTTTAGTGTGCCATTTCATGCTAGACAGTAGAGACACATAGCTGAACAGGTATAGCTCCAGCCTTACACCCTCATAACCCAGCATCTAACAATTAGGAAGCCACTAGAACTGTTCAAGGAAGGATTAGGAAGAGTTTGGCAAAGCCTTCGTGATTGAGTGGAAATCAAGGAATGGCTTGGGGAAAGGATGATGAGGGTAAGTGAAGATTTGATTTTGGATATCTGGAATGTTAGCAGATAATAAACAAAAGGAAGGATATTGAAAGGGACAATGCTTTCAAGTCGTCAACAATAGCTTTCAAACCTAGGCTCCAGTACAACAGCTCTCACCTTTCTGTGCTCAGAAAAAGCTGTGTAGACTGCAGATAGAGTGCCAAGGAAGACACTTAGTGATGTTCAAGAGTCAGAACACGGGGCTGTAGGCCCTGAGATGTGGCCCCAAACCTGATTCCCATTCTAGTGTAAGCTGACTATTTTGAACATTGGAATATTCTACCAAGACTGGAGTAATCCTCACAAAGAAGCAAACATTTATTCAGCACTGCTCTTCCTATCTGATTGAGTTTATCAACAAACATTGCAAAATGCTTACAGGTCACCATTGCCAGGAATGAGACAGTGAGGAGGAAAGACATCTTCCCACCTCCAGACTGTGAAAGATTTAAGATGCCGCTGTGAAGGAGATGAAAAGGAGACCTTTCCCAATCAGACTGGTCTGGTTGGTGGTGGATGAAGATGGAGTACTTTAACACAGAGCTACAGGACACGGTATCCTCTAAACTGGGAGCTAAGAGACATTTTTAGACAGAGGACCATCCCCTTCAACTCTATTACAGCAGGTAAGGTGGAGGAAAGAGGGCAATTTCTACTTTTCTTCTAAGATCTCTGGCTTCCTGTGGAAGAGCTCAGCAGGCAGCTCTCTTACTTTCTTGGAGCTTATCCTTCCTCTCAGGCTCCTTCTCCTCCCTGAACTCTTTTGAAAGAACTGTCTGTCCTCTATATATTTACTAGCAGCCCCCTCCAACAGCCATTTGCATCTCTATTGTCTGAGGAATACTGCTCTACAAAATTCCTTTTACATCAATAATTTTTGACTGTAGTAAAAGAAAAGACTACTCTTTAGAAGCTAAGAGACTTTTGAGAAGTCTTTATGAAACAGAAATCCTAACTGTCCTGGCTATTGACTATGGTTAAGGAGATATCAGTGTAACCGGATCAACATCCAGGTATATGGTAAGTTCTCAAGAAATGTTCCTTGAAGCATGACTAAATGGATAACTGGCGAGTAGACTGATGAGTGTGGTATATTGGTATGCTTGTGTAAAATTACTAAACATTAAGCTCTTCAGTTTATTTTCTTATAACTAAAGCCAAAGCTGCCTCTGGCCCTGAGCAGCCACTACTGTGAACATGTTCCAGTCTATGCTAAACACAGGGAAGCTGGGTTCACTTCCTACTCACAACTTGATTTGAGACTTTCAGTCTCATCTGTAGAATGTGCTTGGAAATAAATGTTTGGTTACTGCATTCCAGGACTAACTCAAGTGCTATGGCTTTCTCTCTTCTCTTCTCCATCTCCCTCCCCAGGGAGCTCCTAAGGTTTACATCTTGCTTGCCCTAGGCTTCTGATTTTAGTCCTAAGTCTGTGCCGCCCAAGAACTTGAATTAGAGGAGATAGCCTATATTTGCACATAAAATAAAGTCCTCAGGCAATGTGCTTATTTTCCAGCCACGCAAGAATTTATCACGTCACTTTCATATAATTGAAGTTCAGACTCACTCCTCCCCATAACAATGTATGCCATAGTTTCAGAAACGAGATCCCAAAAGAACTCCCTGTGTACCCAACTTCATCCTTTCAGTACCCAAGAGCTTCTGGCTCCTGTGAAACAGAATTACCATGGAAGCTTCTTGGAAGTCTGCCTGCTTCCTAAGACAGTGAGCTTCTTCCAGGCAGAGAATGAGAAGGACATAGCTCCATGGAGGTGGTGAAGGTGTGCTATTTAAATGTAATTTTCTTTTAATGTGGATTGGAGTCAGGGGACAAGGAGGTCAAACTTGCATGCGCATTTGGTATGTTGGTAAATGTGAAAGGTGTCTGTAGCACATTTACAGTGGTTGTAATTGAGACTGGTCTACTAAAGGTGACAGTCTGCTAGGAGTTTCTGGACTGAAGATCCCAGAGGGTACAGTTGGGGTAGGAAGAGGTACAGTTGAATATTAGTTTGTAAACTGTGGCATGAGAGGGAGGCTTTGTACACACAAGCATACACACACACACACACACACACACACACACACACACACACACCCCACAATGCCAGTTGTATTTTTGTTTTGAATGCAAAGAAAGGGTGATGGAATACACCCCTAAAAGACTGTCCGTGTGGTCTTCGCAATGCAGACCAGCTCATTTTATTTACTTCTGCCTTCTCTCATTCCCCCTTCACCAATCACTTATACCCAAGCCACTTCCCATGTGCTTACATCCTAATAAGGAAATCCATATAACTACTATCACAGTCTATAAAATATAGACAACAATACCTACTTCATATGATCAACTGAATTGATGCATACGAAACACTTGTGTCAGTCATTAGCACATTTAAGTTTATTGTTAGTTTATTTATTGTTAGTTTATGATGGTGCTTAAGAAGATAATCAGCAGTTTAAGGTGGAGAGTTAGGAATTGTTTTATAGAGAAGGTTGCAGTGCATGTGCTATATATACCCTACCTTACTCAGCATTCAAACTTAGTTTCATCATTTTAAGAATCTCCGGGGACTTATATGTGCCTACAATGGGCAAAGATGTCTAAACCAGAGCCTGCTGTATAATTTGGGGCTGAGTATCTTGTATACACAAGGATGGGTGTTTTGTAGACATAAGGAGATATGAAAACACCACGCACACACATCTGCTAGTGACAAAGAACGATAGTAGTGTTTCCTTTCATGATTGCATAGCCAATTGGGAGGGACAGTCACACAAAAAAAATTCAAGATCTAGAATTCAATTTCTACTGACTGAATATTGGTTTTTTTTTACTATGATGAAGTAGGAAATTTAAGTAAGTTGAGAGTCATCTATCTGTTCTGAATAATTCCACCAACATGAAATTCAAGAATAAAATTTTATATAAAAGAGCAGATTTATGGGAACATTGCAGTGTAATCTAATTTTTAAAATTAAGTGATCATTTTAATGCTATTTGTTCCCGGTGACAGGATTCCAGTTGGTTGTTTTGGAAACACACATAGCAGCTTCAAAAACCCAACTGGTGTCAGGGGTGTGGAAACAACAGTTGCATCTCTGATGGGTGAGGCAAGGTTGCCAGTCCTACTTCTGCTAATTCTTGGGGTGGTGACTTGAAGCACTCTACTAAACCCCTCAGTGTCCCACTTCCTCCCTGTGAGCAAGAGGTGCTAATGGAGCCTGTGTCTTAGGACTGCGTAGACATCTAGACAAGATGAAGCATAGCCTCTTCCCCCAGAGTCTGTGGCAAGCCCTCAGGACATGCCAGTTATTGATGTCAAAGAAAAGTTTAATGCAGAGAACTGTGAATCTGGAGGGAATAACCCGTATTTCGGGATTACCTGCAGAAATGCTGGTGATAGACATTTATGGTGGAGGGAGACAATCTGGAGCAGTCCCTGAGGAGAGTGGAAAAAGTTTCTGAGACAGCTGCAGCCAGGGGCTCAGGCTGACTAGCAGCTCAGAATGAGTGGAAGCTGGGCACTTCTAGATGAAATCCTTCCTGTTCAGCCACAGCCAAAAAGGGTTGCTGAAATTTTCCTAAATCAGCAGCTAAAATGGAGGGTGAGGGCTGGCATTTTAAAGGCCCAAGGTTGAAATTGCAGCACCACAAGGAAAGGCAAGAGGTTAAACTGGGGGAGAGGAAGAAATGAAATCTGGTGTATAAAATAACTGCAGACAGTATGTTTAAATCAGGTATGTTATTTATGATCAGATCAAGTTGAACATTGTGTGAATAACTGTGGATAAGGTACATATATATCATGGTGATTGTGGATGTCACTAAAACCCAAATCACTTGCTGCTAGGATTGAAATCAGAAATGTCCCTAAAGACTTGTCAGCTGACAGCTTTGTCCCCCAAGGTAATGCTCAGAGTTGGAGCTTCAGAGATGTGACTCAATCATGAGGGCTGTACTTCATCAATGAATCCACTTACTGGTGAGCTCATAACTTGACAGGCTACTATAGAGTGAAGAAAATCCCTGATCTAGTTGAAGGCAGAGAGTCCTTGAGGGAGGAAACCTTCCTCTGGCCCCTTCTCTCTTTGCTTATGTATCACCATAATGAGTTGCTTTGCACTTCCCCCTCCCAACTCCGCATCTTGGTGTCTTGTCCCTCCATAAACCCATGAACAAAGCCAAGTAGTCATAAATTGAAACCTTTGGACTATAAGCCCAAGCAATCCTTTCCTCATTTTAAGTTGCTTCTCATAGGTCTTTTGTCAACCTGATAAAAGCTGACTAATATGTTTGCTGTCCTCCACAGAGATACATTGCTTTCTTCCAATACCAAATAGTTGCTATGATAAGACAATATTAATGGGCTATTTGACCACTAGAATTTTTTTCTACTTAAAAATTTCCTTTTCTAAAAACCAGTAGAATCTACAATTTCTTTGGAGGAATTAAGAAAATTTCACTGACAGTCAATCACAGAAGAAGCATGAAACATGTGTCCTGGGCATTTGTTTTAATTTTTCTTAATAAAAAAAACAAAACTCCAGTTCTGTGGTATGCCCCTCTTTCTCTCTCTTCTGCCCTCCCTCCTTTCCACCCCACCTCCCTTTTTAGAGGTGGAGTAAGCCTTAGGTTTTGCTATTCAGATGCAGCTCACATTTTTTGTTTGTTTGTTTGTTTGGTTTGGTTTGTTTGAGACAGGATCTCTGTGATGGATAGATTTTATGTCAACTTGATAAAAAATGAGGTCATTTTGGAAGAAGGAATCTTAACTGAAAAAGTATCTCCATAAGATTGGCCTGTTGGTAAGTCTATGAGCATTGTCTTGGCTAATGATTAATGTGGAAGATCCCAGACCATTGTGAGTAGTGATACCCTGGGCAGATGGTAAGAAAACCAGTGAGCAGCACTACCCCATGGCTTCTGCTTCAGTTCTCAACACTTGGTTCCTGCCTTGAGTTTCTGTCCTGGCTTTCCTGGTTATTAGACAACAAACTGTAAGATAAATTAAACCTGTTCCTTCACAAATTCCTTTTTTCTTTGTATATTATTACAGCAAGAGAAACTGCAACTAACACAGTTTCTCACTGGGCTGAAAGTCTGATTAGGGAAGGTAGCTGGAGAGCAAGCTTTAGGGATTCGCTTGTCTCTGTCTGCCAGAACAGTGAGAACAATTGTGTGCCACCATGTTTAGCTTATATATGGGTCCAGGGTTTGCAACACAGGCCCTCATATTTGTATGGCAAATGCTTTACTAACTGAGCCATCTCTCCAACCCCTAGTAATTAATACTTTTACTCCGAAAAATCATGTGTATTGTTTAAGCCACAAAGTATTATAGTTGGCTTTATTTAAACACAAATAACATGTTTAAAAATCCAAACTTGTTATTATATACAGGAAAGTCATAATTCTAGGGAAAGGGGTATACAATTATTTCAATAGGAAGCTCATGAAAATCAATACTGTGAGCCCTAACTACTTTTATATTGTACTCTGATCTACAGTGTGTGAACATAATTAGGTCAACATTTACAGCCTTGCCTAACCACAATCGAACTAAAAATTTTCAAAAATGATATGACACAGGATACTCTCAAAAACCATGTCAAATAATCATGACAGTGAAAATAATCTTATTAGATGTCATTTTAGTAATATTTTAATGCATTATCTGTGTGTAGTATTGTTGATATGCTAAGCATTGTATATCTATTTGCTTGCTTTACTTAAGAAACCTGTGAGGGCAATACTTTATTATAGTCATCTTATGAGTAAGGAAGATAAGCTCAGAGGACAGCAATCAGCTGGTCAGATTTTCTTAGGATGTGGAATTTTTAATACTGACCCTTGAAATGCTCTGGACATCTTAAGGTGAGTTAGTTGTCCTATAAGTGTAATTCATTTGTTTTTTGATGGGTAAAGATGGGCTTAAATCCCTGATTTATTTATTTGGTTCTCCTATCTATTACCAATACAGCTCAAGATTATTGTTAATAGTGGAATAACCTAGGCTTTTTCTAATGGGAGGAGAGATCAAAGATGAAGTAAGATAAATGTTTTATATAATTGAAGATACTATCTGATAAACATTATCAATAAGGAAGTAGGATACACAATCTTTATATAAATATCAGTATCCCTCATACATAGCAAAAGGAAAAGCCATGATCATGATACAAATGGCAACAAACTTATGGATGTGAAAAGAAGAGAACCCTTAGATACTGAGGGCAGTGTATACATAAGTTGCCAGTCCACAAACCACTGAGCACACAAATCCCAGTCTCCCTTTATAGCATTTCCAGTGTCTGAAGAGGTTCCTGGAAAGTGGCATTCAGAGCAGACCCCACTCACCTGGGGAAGTGAGTAGAGATGACACTGTGATTGGACAGCATCCTGCTTGCAAAATTCCAGAGCATAGCACACCACATCAGCCTTCATAGCTTCACCGAGTCTGGCAGGAAATGGAACAAAGTAAAACCTATTAAGATCTCTCAGGAATTAGGAAGCAGAAGCTCTATCAGGGAAAGTTAAATCCCCAGGATGCATTCTGATGCTCTCACAACCTGGCCTTAGAATATCACCTGGCCATCTACTGGACTGTGATTTCCTATAACCCTTCTCTCTCCTGTTTCTTGCATGAAGTCCTGAAAACCGGACAGTGCACACAATTACTGAGCTATGAGTTAGCCCCTCAGAAGAACATGCCAGTGTTTTCAGGAGAAGCCACAAAAATTACTGGGAAAGGAAAAACAGAAAGAATATAATTAGATGGGAGAAACATTTAAAGTTTACTGGACCTAATAGGAAAAACTATATTGCTATATGTAGTTTTATACACTTAAAATTGTTTTTTTAGATTTATTACAAATTTTGGGGTTTTTTTGTTTTTGTTTTAAAAACTCAGTTATGCTATGTGAATATGTTTTGTTTTAACCCAGGTCTGGGACATGGGGCTTCTTCAGACTGTCCACAGCTGACTATGATTTGTCTCATGCTCTGGCGGGGGCATGATTCTGCCAGCTGAAGATAATTTTCAGTTTGAGTTCTGGGGACTCTTGAGAGGGTATGAAAAATGCCAGAGCTCTGAGGGGCGGCAGTGCCTGCTGCTCCCCCTGCTGTTGCCTCTGCTGCTGGTGATAGTTCCTGCTGCTGCATTTGCTGTTTGCTGGATTGCTGGTTGCTTGTTGGAGATACACTGATGACAAAGATTGGACTTACACCAAGGAATTCAACACTGCCAATCAGCAGGAAGAAGTCTAAAGAGTTTTGTAACCCTTTTCCCCTCTAACCTTCTTTCTCACTTACCTTGGGAAGTTGAAAGGCATTAGGATGGAGAAGGGTGGAAGATATAAGAACTCAATAAAGTAGCCCAAAAGTATGGTTATTCTAGAGATAATCTAAATCACCTCTTCCCTTTTAAATTAACATATCTTTTAGTCTTGTAAATAAAAAAAACATTAATGTTGATTTGTTTCTTTTCTAGTAGATGCCAGAAGGACAGGGATATTCAAATACTATGGTTGTGTCTGTACTCAAAAGAGTTACAACATGAAGAATGGTTCATCTTCATTGTCAAGTTTAGTATACTTAAAACAATCTAGGAGAAGTATCCTCCATGAGGGCATCCACAGAGAGGTCATAGAGTGGTGCTATCTGATGGGCTTGTGGTCCAGGCTTAATGAGAGACAGTAAAGGAGAAAGCTTGATGATCGCTAAGAGAGCAAATCCCCCTCTGCTTATGAATTGAGGATGTAACATGACCTTGACTTATGCTTTCATCATAGTTATTAATTGTATCCCCTCAAATCATGAGCGAAAATAATTTCTTCTTCTTTAAGTTGCTTCTTGCCAGATACTTGGTCAGAGCAACTAGAAGAGTAACTATTACAGAAAATTATTATGGAGAAGTGAGTCCATTACTGTGACTTTCCAAAAATATAGTTCATAGGCCTTCTGAACTTGTTTATAGTAGAAATGTAGAAGAGGTTAGAGCTGTGGGTCTGGGTAAACAGAGAATAATGGGTAATTCTTATGAGAGTTCAAATGACAAGAATGCTTATAGAAGTAATTCAGAAAGGACTCTAAAAGATTTTAAAGAGGAATAAGTACTACCTGAAATTAAAGATAATTTATAGTGTATTCTAGCAAATAATCTGGTTGGGTTTTGTTCATCCCTCAAAAATCCGAGTGAGACTGAATTCAAAAGTAGTGAAATACATTGTTTTGTGAGAGAAATTTCATTATTTCATTCAGGCTGTGACATGGTTGTTATGCTCTTCATTTAGAGAGGTTTAGAGTTCAAAGCAAAATGCTCTGGAACATGTTCTGGTGGTGAGTAAAGGAATATTAGAAAGTTTATGGTTAAAGACAAGGTGGTTGTTGACAAAGCATCTTTAATTGTCAGAATAGCAATTGAAGCTATTGAAGATAAAATACGAGTTTCATGGTGACATCAAGAAAGGTATAAATATCCTTCCTATTAAACGCTCCATGGAGTAACAATGTAAATTAATTTTAAAAGAAGACATCTGAAACTTAGAGACATCAGGTCAGTATCCTGAAAACAAGGGCAGACTAGGGAAATATTTTTCTAGGTTCAGCCATCCTCTTAGATACTGCTACATCTGTGGTACCAGGGGCCAAGACTAAGTTTTAAAATGGCAACAGAAATTTGCATTGTTCATATGCACAACATAAGAGCTACAGAGTCATAAAAGCTTGTAACAATACCTTAGAAGGATGCCAAGGGGTGGGGGTTGGAGATTTAGCTCAGTGGTAGAGCGCTTGCCTAGGAAGCTCAAGGCCCTGGGTTTGATCCCCAGCTCCGAAAATAAGAACCAAAAAAAAAAAAAAAAAAAGAAGGATGCCAAGGTCAGACAATAAATAGTAGAGTCAGATTATGAGTGTAGAGTCATGAATAAGCTGTTCATGAAGTGATGGAGGTAAAGCCTAACTGGCACTGGAGTCTCCAGGGCATGGAAGAGACCAATATGGTGCATGTGACATTTATTGAGGAAATAAGCACTATTGTGTAGAGGTTGATCTAAGTGGGAAGTCACAATTGTCGCGGTAATGATACTTGAAGGCTAGTCAACTCCACCGAGGCACAGATGATATTTATGAAGTGTTTTCTTTAGATCTTTCTAAATGTTTGTTAGAATTCAACATGAATCTGTCTAGTTCTGGGATTTTCTTTTGGAGGAGACGTTTAATAGTTGCCCTAGTCTTAATATGGATCTATTAAACTGTGTCTACAGACATTAAAAGTTGGTAGGCAATATGCATTTAGAAATTTAACCTTTGCCTTTATAGTTTCCATTGTCTTGGATGGAAGATTTCAAAGTATTCTTCAATGATCTTCTGGACTTCTTTGGGATCTGTTGTAACAGTTCCCTGTTTGTCTTTCATTGCATTAATTTGGCCATTTTTTCCTCTTTCTTTTGGTTTGTCTACAGATTTGTAAACCTTGTTAATATTTTTAAAGAACAAACTCTGCATAATGCTGTTTGTTATTTCTGTCTCTCATCCACTAATTTCTCCCATGTCGATGTTTATTTTTTTCTATATACTGTGTTTCTAAGTTTTCTAGAGCCTTAATGTTTAACATTAGATTATCTTTTAGAGCTCTCTGATTTTTAAGAAATATAAACGTTTAGAGGTACAAACTTTCCTTTTAAGTTACCTTTCTATATCCTAGAGCTTCTGGTAGGCTATATTCTCATTTCCACTTAATCTAGGAATTAAAAAACATCTGTTTTTTATTCTCCTTTATGGCATATTGGTTATTTAAAATTATATTGTTCAGTCTGCAGGTATTTATGTATTGTCTGAGATTGGCACTGCTAGTGCTTCTAGTTTTAATCTGCTGTAGTTTTGTAAGATGCAGGGAAGTATTTCAATTATTATATGTATCATAAGACTTGCTTTGTGAATTCTATTAGGAACAATTTTGGAGTGTATTCTTTGTGTCCCTAAGAAGAATGTTTATTTATTACTTGTGGCATGGAATATCTGATAGATATTTATTAAAGATTGTTGATATGGGGTACACTTATAAAATTTTATTTCCAAATTTTAATTTGAAGACATATCTAAATGTGAGAGTGAGGTTTTTGAAGGCTTCAGTTATTATATTAGGACACATGGCAGTTTATGCCTTTTAGTGTTCAAGTTTTTTTTTAAAATGGGCAACCTTGAGTTGGTACTTGCTTGTTTATAATAATTATATCATCTTGGTGAATTGTTCCTCTTACTAATGTGTGGCGGCCATCTTCATCTCTCTTGATTAATTTTGCTTTGCAGTTCACTTTATCAGACATGAGAATCAGATCAGCTTCTATTTGCCTGGTAGGTTGTTTTCCAACACTTAACTCTCATTTATTTTGGACATCCTACTTCATTTTGTGAGTTTCATGAATAAAAACATTAATTACATCCAGTCACTCTACATGTTTAATTCATATGTTAAGGCCATTTATGTTAAAGATTTTCATTAAACATTCACTGTTACTGGTTCAATGCACCAATCAATCCTAAAAAGAGAAGCTTCTTACAGTAGATGGAAATTAACACAGAGACCCACAACCAGACAGTGCAAAGACAATAAATGACCTGGGAACACTCAATCTTAAATGGAATATCTTTATCAAAGCCCTCTCCTCAAGGCTAGAGACTTATGCAGAAGAGAAGGCAGAAAGAATGGAAGGGACAGGGATGAAGCATTGTGTCTGAGCCAGAGCTCCTGAGAAGCATCCTTTAGCTGAGCTAGTAGGGAACAACAGGAGAGGGGAGAAAGCCTGCCTCATTCATTCTCTCTCTCTCTCTCTCTCTCTCTCTCTCTCTCTCTCTCTCTCTCTCTCAATTTTTATTGATTCTTTGTGAATTCTACATTATGCACCCCAATCCCACTCATCTCCCCTTCCCTTTCTATGTGCTTTCTACTTTTGCAACCTCCCTTTATCCAAAGAAAGGGTAGAATGATAATAATATCTTGTCATGGAAGCTGCCGTGTGTCATAGGGTATAACACAGTATACCAACTTGTCCACACATCCTTACTTGCAAATGTTCATTGCAATGAGTCATTGATCTGTTTTGAGGACTCTGGCTTCTGCTACACTATCTATACTGGATCCTCATGAGGATTCCTCTAGGATAATTTGTTGTTGCCCTGTGTCATGGAGATCATGCCGCTTTGGTTCTGTAGGTCTGGTCCTTTCATGTACTCCAGCAGATTATAGATGGGATGGATGTTGGGGTGTGCCAAATCAAAATCCTGGATATAGGTCTGGGACAGTCAATTCTGCTGTGCCCAAGCCACCAGGGTGAGCTCTCCAGCACTGGTTTGGCTACTTCATCCAATGCTACAGTTGGCAAGGGCAGAGGCAGTTCTCCTGCTCTCAATTACTTAGGGCAGGCTCACCTGTACCTTTGCCACCATGATCAGCTCTTCTGTGCTGCCGAGGTGAAGTACAGGGCCAGCTCTCCTGAGATCACACCCTTGGGTCCAGGTCCCTCACTCCTCCACCTCCAGGTCCAGCTGTACTGTACTGTTAGGGTGAGGTGCAAGGTCTTCTCCCTCAAGTGCTGAGGCTGGTGAAGGGCAGGACCAACTCTTCCACTCTCTTGACCTGAAGGCTACTTGCCTCAGGAAATAATGAGCAAGGAGATAAGGGCATTTCTCCTTAGCCCAAGACACCCCCATCAGACTAGAGGTGGTTCAGCTCTCCCTCACATCCTTGGGGTTAGCTTATCAGTTCCCCAGGTGTCAGGATTAGCATTATTATGCTACCCAGGCAAGGGGTGGGGCCAGCTCAATATAGTGTCTGAGGTAGCAGTCCAGACCAGGGACATCTCATGGCCTTTCCTGGTAACCTGGGCCTGGAACATAAAACAGAGCCCAGCTGCCATAGAACCATAGACTCAGATATGGCCCCCAGCAGCAGCATGAGCTTGGATGTTCCTGTGGCCTCATGTGGCAGTGCAGGCCTCTCAGATCAGCATGATCCCCCACTCCCTCACCCTGTACCTCCCTCTCCCCCACCAAGCAGTATGGCCCTCAGATATCCATGTAGTCTCCATTGGCATCCCAGACCATAAATATCCCTTTGGGTTTTGGTGGTAACTTGGGCCACAGACATCAACACGGACATGGTTGTAGCAGGACCACAGCCCCAGACATGGCCCTTGGTAGCAGCCCTGGGCCAGGACTTCATCGTGTTCTTATCAAATCTCCAACTTTCTCCACTGTGTACAAACCCTCCATTTTGCTTTCTTTTCCTTCTCTTCACCATGTACTCTATCTTTCCTATTGCTCCACCACACATTCATCTAACATAACAGTGCCTGCAGCAGGTACTTGGGTGCCTTTACTCTTTTATGGGTCTTTATAATGAATCTTTAATTTTTTTAAAAATAAGGATGAGGTAAAAATTTTTCTCCATGTTCACAAATCATGCAATTGGATTTCCCACACTTGAGGAAATCTCAGGGCTCAGCACATCCTCATTGCTAAGCCCTGCCCTGAGAAAATCACCTTCGTGATCTGGAACTTGGTATGTAGACCAGGCTGGCCTTGATCTCACAGAGGGAGCCTGCCTTGCTCTGTAGGAGCTGGGACTACAGGTGTGAGCCCGTATATCCAGTTTGAGTTTAATCAATTCTGTAATTATTTTGTGAAGAACAGTGTTACAATGCTTTCTACTTTTTATGCCAATAAAAGCTATTATGTTTAAGCTGTGTTATAATTATTATAATTTCTGCTCTTTAGTTTTCTTATGAAAATGTCCTTTCCTGATCTCTGAAGGCTACTGCACCTGAAAAGCAGGGTTTATGTGTTACAGGGGAGCAACAGGGAGTACCAGGAAGTGCGAATAGACTAAAAGGGGAAGCAGCTGGATTTTCTGAAGCACCATTGAGAACAACAGAGTTCAGGAGCAGACAGGAGACCTTGTATCTGTATATGGCCTTAAATGGAATTTCTGCATATAAGGTAGATAAGAAAGTCCCTTAATACACTTCTCAAAATTTACATGTTAAGACCTAACCTTCATGAAGTATATTAAGAGTGTAGGAAGAGGTTGTGCTTATGAATAGAATCAGTGCCCATTTATAAAGGAGGCTCAAGGAACTTTTTTTTTTTTGCTGATTTTGTCTCATGAGTTTAGGGGGAAGAAGGTAGCATCTATAGAGCAAAGAGTGGACCCTAGCAGGCATCTAGTCTACTGACACCTTGATCCTGTAGCCCAATTCTCTAGATCCGTAAGTGGTAAATTTCTGTTGTTTTTAAATTTTTCAATGTCAGGTGTTTTTATATAAAAGTTAAAACAAATCAAGACACTAAATGGCAAGTTTTGGAGGGAATGTCTGTTTCTCAGGTTCCCTCTTTGCGTGCCATGGCTATGGCTATGATAGAAATTCAATTGTTGTATAATTAGTCCATGAATTATTGAGAACTGACTAGTATGAGGTAATAGGAAGGGTGCCCTCCAGGTCAGGAAATGTATTTAATATTGGAAGGTGGCTATTCAGGTAAAATTAAATCATGAAGTTGTCATTTTCAGGACCTGAATCAACTCAAAGCAGTTTCTGACTATTTAAAACAAGGTTCAAGAAAAGGATGAACAGAGAGATCCCTATCAGCATGGATCTGGCAGGGTGCTGGCACTGAAGGGATGCTGTTGCTACAGGATGCTGGTTTTGACAGCAGGCTGGAACTGATACAGCACTGGAGCTGACAGATGCAGGTGCTGGCACTGATAATATGCCTTTATGGGCAAACAGGTAGTGAACAAACCCAGTCATCACAACTGTATTTCTCCAAAACAATCTTATCCTTCATCTTTCTCTGCTTCCTTCCTTTCCTCCATCCTATTTGCATCCTTCTTCTTTTGACATATATATATATGTCAAAACTCAGTAGTTTAGCATACATTTTTGGAACCTATTTTTAATAAGGATTTAACCTTTCCTCTAGCCCCACCATCCAGCAAAGATAGTGGAAGAGAAAAGTTATTAGGATAAAAGGGAAGTGGATCTGTTCAGCAATATTTCTTTGGGGGTGAACTTGATCTTCTTTGACTGCAGTTCAGTCCTGTAGCAAACAGCAAACACGACTTAGCAGCTGCAGAACAGTCCTCTATGCAGGCAGACTCCAGGCACTAACTAGCTGCTACACTTCAGTCTTTACAGCAAACAGACACCAGGCAGGTGTAGTTCAATCTTGAAGAAACTTCCATGCTCACTAACTAGCCTGAGGCGAGGCCGCAGACATGACAAGCTGCCTCAGGAATCTCATGAGTTCTTGGGCAAATTATCACAAATTGAGCTCAACAACGCTATGTTAAATGTGTGTCTTTAGAGAAGAATAGCAAGGCAGAGCAAACCAAACCAAAGCTCAATGATTGTCTTCCACTGTATGTGGGCTTATATTTATACTCCTTCATCCTTGGTCCTTTCACATGTTTGCTATATCAAAACATCCTTTCCTGTGTATCTGCTTCAGGAAAACAGTCTTTGATGTGTTTGTGTTAGCAAGACATCCTTTAACCTGTGTGCCCCAGCAAACCATCATTTGACCTAACTTACTTTCCAAAGAAACAAAAGTTTCCATATTATAGTAGAGTGGTAATTAAATGATAAACACAAGTCCTAAGTGCTGTTCTGGAGATTTGCACAGCATGTTGTTGGTGCATTTGTGAATGTGTGTGTGCTAATTTTCTTGTATGTGGTAAGAGTGGAATGTTCATATTAGCTTGGAGAGGATCAGGGAAACTTCCAGAAGAGGTGACCAAGAGCTAGGGGTCCAAAGAAGTAGGATGATGTGTCTGGGATAGGTTTTAGGTGTCTGAAACACAGGAAACAATTGTAAAGGTCTTTAGGCAGAAGCAACTTGTAGTGTGAGCAAAACACTATGGAATGTGGCATGCTGGGAGGTAGCAAGGGATATGTTTGGATGGGCTATTAGGGCCAGTTCATGAAGACTCGTGTATGGAGTTAGAATCCTGAGAAGGAAGTGCAGATCTTAAAGAATACTATATAAGGTGATGCCATAGTTAGGATTACATTAAAAACACACTATTTTTTTCCTGTAAAAATAGATAGATTGGTAGATTTTGAAATGTAAGGACAACTGTCAAGCCCATGGCCTGACTTTAATTCATAGATCATAATAATAATTGGGGTATTGGGTAAAGGGGTTCCTTCTGCATTCATAGTCAGAATCCAGAATAAACCATTTCTAGTAACAGATGAGTTCTGTATTAATAGAGACAGGTGCACACAAGGTGCACTGATCATCTCTCAGATCTGCATGATTTTACGCTTCTGTTTTTAAACTTCTCTGGCTCTAGGTTATGCTATTGTAGGAGTTGACATTGTCTTTTGAGCTTTACCATTATACACCCAACTCTCAGGCTAAAAGCACATTCATTATAGAGGTATTCAAAGGAGTACTATATATGTGGAGGGATCCAGAAAACAACCTACATGGCCATTAGTGAGTGAGTACATGAATAGCAACTTAGAGACACAGTTCAGTATCATTCAGACACAGTGAATGTGCTATAGTGATGGCAGCTATATAGGTGATCATAAATGTACATAAATGACATATATAAAAAGTGAAACATAATAACACTAAAAATATATACTTTAAAGTATTATACATAATACATATCATGTAATATAGTATATATTATTATTATTGTGTGTGCATGATGAAGAAGGCATGTGCTGTGGCACAGGTATGGAGCTCAGAAGGCAACTTTGTGGAATCAGTTCTCTCCTTCAACCTTTACGTGGGTCTCAGGAACTCGGGTGGTCTGGCTTGTGTGATAACTACCTTTATCTGCTAAGTCATCTTGCTGTCATTCATATATATATATATATATATATATATATATATATATATATAGAGAGAGAGAGAGAGAGAGAGAGAGAGGACACAAAGCAGAACAGAACCTAAGATGCTATTCTTGGGAGTAGGCAAGATAAAAGAGTTTATAAGGTTAGACTCAGTTTATTGTCACAGTCCTATGATTTGTTTGTGGCATGGTTTTGGGTGCGTGTTATATAATTCAGACTGGGTAAATAAGTCACAAACATGAGAAAACCATATATGGATGTATGGATGTAAGCATGGCAGAAATGAAACTATTTTAAAGAGACACTTGTGTCACTCAATCTTACTGTCATATCAGATTATTTAAAAATGGATCTCGATAATGCAAATTTCCCCAGGAATCCCATGCTGGGAAAATGAAAACACTGGAAGCCTGGATGTAGCCAGAGGGGAACTTGTTTCCTAGAAAAGAGATTTCCCAGTTTTCACCACCTATAAGAATGCTTCACAGAGAATCAGAACTGGAAGAGCTTGAAGGGGCTCGAGACCCCATATGTACAACAATGCCAAGCAACCAGAGCTTCCAGGGACTAAGCCACTACCTAAAGACTATACATGGACTGACCCTGGACTCTGACCTCATAGATAGCAATGAATATCCTAGTAAGAGCACCAGTGGAAGGGGAAGCCCTGGGTCCTGCTAAGACTGAACCCCCAGTGAACTAGATTGTTGGGGGGAGGGCGGCAATGGGGGGAGGATGGGGAGGGGAACACCGATAAGAAAGGGGAGGGGGGAGGGGGATGTTTGCCCAGAAACCGGGAAAGGGAATAACACTCGAAATGTATATAAGAAATACTCAAGTTAATAAAAAAAAATGCTTCACAGAATGAAACTGAAGCCCAGACAATGATGGGTCAATGGCTTAGATGTCCACATCGCTGGCCCTCTATTTAAACTTTAGTCTCATTTCAAAACAGAAGATGAACTGGAGGGCATTGCTACCATCTCTTTCCTCTTCCCATTGTGGCCACATTGAACAAACCTCCCTTTCTACTTCTTTACTATTAACTTGGCCATTTTAATTGGCTTGGAGATGGATGGTCTGGACCAGTGACTGCACTGGGGCACAGACTGTAACCTCAAGTTGAGTAATATGGATCATTGTTGAGAGACTGTCATGAACATGAACATGATTCCTCTTATCCTATCCAGTGTTGCAAAGAGTGATCAAAGCAGAAGGAAAAGAATGAGAAAGAAAGCAAGCAAGCAGACAAAGGTGGCACAGAGGCACTGAGGCGAATAGGCTAGGAACTCTGGAGGACAGAGGGCTGAAAGCTACTGGAAGAGAGAAGCATACTGTGGCTCAGAGACAGAGTCAGCCACCTGCTTAGGCAGTGGATAGCACAGGGTTATTTGTTGGTGGTGCTGTCTGTAAATCTTATGTGCAAAGTGTTTGGGAAGAAACAGAGCCGGATTCCATACTATACATCTATAATCATATATGACTATACACTATACTCACAGTTTTATGATGTCTGAGCCAAATGTTTGAACCAAGAAATAGCAGGAGGGCTTCAAGAACAGCTTTTCTAAGAAAAATGAAAAGGTAAATAGAATAAATTTTATCTATTATCATAGCTTAGAACATGAGTCAGTGTTTATAAAGAACTAAGATTAAATGATTAGTACTGAGTATTAGGTTTGAGGGTTTGGTAATTTTACACTTGATCTTAGCCAAAAGGCTGAAAAGCAATGATTTGGTAATTTTAAAGTTACCACAGCTATTAAAGTATCACTTCTGGATTTGGGCAATGGACCAGAGGCTCTGCATTCTGACTCACGTCCATCTGTAGCTTCAGATCCAGGGGATCAGATACCCACTTCTGGACTTTTCATGCATCAGGCACATAAGTGGTACACAGACATGCACATAGGTAAAATATTCAGACCTATAAGAAGTAACCCTTTTCATAGGATATTTGTGTGAATACTATTTTTCTCCAGATGTTTGAAGATAATTAGTTTCTTATAAAATTGTAGATTTCATTTTTTACAGAGAGGAATATAAAAATGTTGGCTAAGATCTCTTTTGTTGAGTGACAAACATATTGAGAAAGAATAAGGGAAACTACTTTGATTTGAAGCTTTTACAATAGCCTCAAAAAATGAAATATCTTAAGATAATGTCAGCATTTCAAGTGGATGAATACCAAACTTATATAATAAAAACTTTTATACACTAAAGGAAGAAATTAAAAAATACACCAGAAGATGGAAAGATCTCCCTTGCTTGGGATTGGTAGGAGTAACATTGTGAAAATGGCCGTCCACCCAAAACAGTCTTCAAATTCAAGACAATTCCCACAAGAAATTCCAACATAATTCTTCACAAAAATTGAAAAACAAAAATCTCATGTGGAAACAAACAAACAAAAAAAAGACAAACGGTAAGTAAAACAATCCTGAATAACAAAATTCCAAGTTATACTAAAGAGCTGTAGTAATAAAAAGGCATGGTATTTGCATAAAAACAGACACATTGATCAATGCAATTGAATTAATGTCCAAGATGTAATTCCACACAGCATGGATAACTGATTTTTCATAAGTTGAAGAAAATCATGTTGGAGAAAAGATGGCATTCTGAACAAGTGATGCTGATAAAAATGTACCCATGTATAAAAATGCAAATAGATACATATCTATCACTGTACATCAAAATCAATCTCAAATGGACCATGGACCTTAACATAAAACCAGGCTCTGAACCTGATAGAAGAGAAAGTAGGGAATACACTTGGACTCATTGTCACAAGAAAGAACTTTCTGAACAGGACATGGATTGCACAGGTATTAAATCTAATAAGTGAGACCTCATGATGCTAAAGAGTTTCTGTACAGCAAAGGAACACCATCATCAGAGCAAAATGGCAGCCTACAGAATGGGAAACATCTTTATTAATTACTCATCTGGTAAATGATTAATATCTAGAAAATACAAAGAACTAAAACCCTGAATATCAAGAAAACAATCCAATTTTAAAAGAGGTATAGAACTAAACAGAGTACTCAAAAATTGAAACATGAATGACTGAGATACACAAAATATTCAATATCCTTAGCCATCAAGAAATTATATATCACTCAAGAAACAACTCACAGGCCATATGAAGCTCATGAAGAAGGAAGACCAAAATGAGGATGCTTCAGTCCTTCTTGAAAGGGAAGAAAATACTCACAGGAGGAAATACAGGGACAAAGAGTAGAGCAGGGACTGAAGAAAAGATCATCCAGAGACTCCCGTACCTGGGGATCCATCCCATATGCAGCCACTAAACCCAGTTACTATTGCTTATGTCAAGAAGTGCTTGCAGACAGGAGCCTGATATGGATGTCTCCTGAGAGACTCTGCCAGAGCCTTACTCATACAGATGAGGATTCTTGCAGCTAACTATTGGACTGAACATGGGGACTCCAGTGGAGGATTTAAAGAAAGAACTGAAAGAGCTGAAGGGGTTTGCAACCCCATAGGAAGAACAACAATATCAACCAACCAGACCCCCTAGAGCTCTCAGGGACTAAACCACCAACCAAAGAGTACACATGGAGGGACCAATGGCTCCAGGTACATATAGCAGAGGATAGCATTGTCTGGCATCAATAGGTGGAGAAGCCCTTGGTCCTGTGAAGCCTCATTTTCCAACTATAGGGGAATACCAGAGTTTTGAGGTGGAAGTGGATGGGTGGGAGTGAAAGCATCTTCATAGAAGCTGGGGGAGAGGGGGAGGGCCTGGGAGAGAGGGGAAGGGGGTAACATTTGAAATTTAAATACATAAAATATCCAATAAGCTCTCTCTCTCTCTCTCTCTCTCTCTCTCTCTCTCTCTCTCTCTCTCACACACACACACACACACACACAAGATACATATATATTAAAACTACTTGATATTTCTTCTTTTCTCAGTCAGAATGGCCAAGATCAACAGACTAAATAACAGCATATGATGCTGAGGATGTAAGGAAAGAGCAATATTTATTCATTGCTGGTGGGAGTGTGAATGGGTGTATCCATTATGGAAATCAGTGAGAAGGTTATTTAAAAAGCTGAAAATTGAAGTACCACAAGAACCAGCTATAACATTCTTAGGCAGTACACCTAAATGACTTGCTACAGATGCTTTCTCGTTCATGTTCATTGCTGTTCTATTCCTAACAGCTAGAAGTTTGAAATACCCTAGATATCCATCAACTTTATTCAGTTATAAAGAAAATTGAAATTATGAAATTTTCAGATACGTGGATACATCTAGAAACAATTATCCTGAGTGATGTGATCTAAAACCCCCAAAGAAAACTCAAAGAGTAGATGTTTTATTTCATATGTGGATGTCAGTTTTAAATTTTAGAGATAAGTGTTTCAATTTCAAAAACCACAGAGGTTAGGTAAGGGACCAAGAAGGAGGAGGAATCTTCCAAGGAAGGAGTAATAAAGTATAGTGTCATAAATAGATACAGGGGAAACTAGATAGGCAGACTACATAGCAAGGGGATGGGAGGGCATGATAGAGGAGGAAATGGAGGGAGCCACTAACACTAACACAGTTTTTTTTTTACGTGGTATGGAAACCTACACTGTAGAAGCCTCCTAAAATATAAACATATTTAAAAGAAAGTAAGTGAAGTCAGCATATAATGTGAAAGACAATGCCCCAACTAGATAGCATATGCCACCAAGTAAAATTTCCAGTGCCAGGGTTATATTTTGTGGAATTGTTGGCCAAAGGGGTCTCATAGAGTCTCATCCAAATATCACAGGTTATTTCCAAGATGATAGTAAGACCCTATTAGTGTAGACACAATTTACTTATGTTATCAAACATGGAGAAATTGAGCCGCTCCACAACTAGAAGCTTGACCCCTAAATGGGAGCAGGAAAAGGTGAAAATAGTAAACAATTTCTCTTAGCTAACCATTTTGTGTCCTACAACAGTGACCTGTCTCAACATATAATGGCGTCGCATAGTGGCACAAATGTTATGGGAGTAATCACACACTTTTTTCATTGAATTTAAAGTGCATTGCATAAGATGAAACCCATATATGACACTACTAAAGTGGCCAAGAACCCAACACTACTTAGAACATGAGCCTAGAGCCAAACCAATATTACTATTCTTCTGCTAAATGAACAAAGAAACGAAGTGACTTCTAGTGACATATTGGTATACACACAGAGTAGAGCATCACCCAATGCTTATCAGAGAAGTTTCTTGTAATACATGGTAATTAATACACAGACTCACAGCTTGATGATATGCAGAGAGTGAGAGTCCTTGGAAAACCCCACCCTAAATGGGATGTCTTTATTACACTCCTGCCCTTAAGGCTCCGTGAAGAGGCGAAAAGATTGTATGAACCAGAGCTGGGTGACTCTAAGGAAACAATGTCTTCCAGGAACAACAGGACTGATACACATATAAATTCCCAGAGACTGTGATAGCACACAAGACCCTTACAGGTTCAAAACAGACAAAATCACAGCAAGGAGAAGAAGAAGTAGAAACAAAGTCCCAACTCTAACTTACAAGCTTTGTTGGCAATTAATATCTTCTAGCAAAGGGAATATCAGTTTTCTCCATTGGGGTTTCACTGGGAAGTTTGACTCTTGGAAAGATATTGTACCCAGAAGTAGTTTGCCAATACAAATTCGACTTTACATTGTGTGCGTGTGTGTGCATGCGTGTGTGTGCATGCATGCATGCATGCATGCGTGTGTGTGTGTGCATGAGCACACACACCTTTTGTTTTCTTTTATTACTTTTAAAATCATATTTATTTCCTTTTTAAGCTTCTCTTAATTTTCTTTTATGAGGTTTCTGTTTTGTTGTAGTTGTTTTTTTTTTTTCTGTTTTTGTTGTTGTTGTTGTTTTTAGGATGATTTGAAATTGCCTGGGTATTAAGGTAGGAAGGATCTGGAAGGAGTAGGGGGAGAAGATATATGAAGATCAAAATTAACTGTATGAAAAAATGTGAATAATTGTTTTTAAAAAGTTATCTTTTGGAGTTAAAAAGAAACACAGCTTATATTCCTTTCTGTTGTTTACTTGGAGGAGGAGTTCAACTTCAACAATTAGTCTTTGCTACAGAGCAGAAGAAGACCCAGTCTCATAGGGGTTGCTACACTGCATCAATGTCTAAGAACACACACAACACATATTCATGTCTAGTAATAAGAATACTTTCTGTGCTGGCTGATTTTTTTTAACATGACACTTACAAGAGGAACCCTGAACTGAAAAAAATTATATGACAATAAAGAAAAAATTAGATGGAGTAAGGAGATATCATCAGAAATAGAGAAAAATGTCATATTGGTGTTGAGACTAAGTAAACATATAGCACATAAAGCGACTTAAACATTAATCTAAAACTTCTCCAAAAAAAACCCTCTGAAATAATGATCAATCTCTACTAGTAAAGTCTCACTCACCACATCTGTTCTAAAAATGGAAGGATACAGAATATTTCTTAACTTCTGTGAGACTATTATCAAAATATATCCCTTCAAGAATATAGCCCCACATCTCTTGTAAATATAACCCCAAAGATATTCAACAGAAATGATACAAATCAAATACAACAATGTAGAAAAAGTTGTACATTGGCCAAGTGAGATTTGTTCCAAAAATGCAAGGTGTGACATTTGAAATAAGCTATCATATCACACTACAGCAATAAAGGACAGAGCTCACATTATCATCAATAGATGAAGAAGATATATGACAGAACACTAGACACATGCTTGATAACGCCCACTCCCTGCAAAAGAACACAATGAGTAAAGGGAAAGTCTTCAATTTGATAAAGGCTATTCACAAAACTACTAACATGATATTTAATGACAAGAGCCAGAACCCTTTCCCCATAAGCATTACAGTGGAAATACTAGCCACAATAACTTGTTAACCAAAAGAAATGCAAGGCACCCAGATTAGAAAGGACAAACGAGCTATTACACAGATGATTTTATTATGTAGGTAGCAAACCCTAAGGAACCCATTAATAAAAGTTGAGAACCAATAAGTGAATTTAATGACATTGCACAATAAAAAACCAATAATGCAAAACTAATTGCTTTTCTCTGAAGTAGAAATGAGCAAATAAGAATGAAATTAAGAAAATTATTTTGTTTATAATAACATCAAAAAGAATTAATACTTAGAAATAAATTTGACAAAATAAAAAATAAATTTGAGAAAAGAAAAAACAAGGAAGCAAACTAACAAAAACAAAAACAGTTTGGTGTGTATTGCACACCAGTAATTCCAGACCTTGGAAGCCCGTGACAGTAAGAATGTCATAATTTTAAGGTCAATCTATGCTACACAGTGAGTTCCAGGCTACCCTGGCTATTGTATGAGACACTTTCTTAAAAACATGCAAATATATTCTTTGAAATGATTTTATCCAAAGAAGTTAAAGATGACCAAAATAAACAGATACACATACCATGTTGATGGATCAGTGAGTTCATGGTTAATTGTATTAAGATGGCAATGTTCTTTATTCTGAACTACTAGTTCAATTTTACTCCAAAACAATTGTAACTTCTCTACATAAACTGATCAACTGATCCTAACTATACGTGACACAGAATAGATTTGCTTTAAATCTTGAAAAGAAAAACAAAGTTAGAAGTCTCATGCTTCACAATTAGCAACCTACAAAACTATAGTCAACAAGACAGTGTGGTATTAAAGTGGGAGACATGTAGACCAATGAAATAGAATGAAGGGGCTAGAAATCTTGAGTCTATAGTTAAGACTTAAATGTGCCAAGACAATTTTGATGGGAGAATTTGAAAAAACTCACAGCTATAAGCAGAAGAATGAATGCAGTTACTCATTGTGGTGGTTTAAATGATATGTCCCCCACAGGCTTGATCATCTGAATATTTGATCTTCTGTTAGTGGCATTATTTGGGTAGATTAGAAAGTAAATTATGTCCCCCACAGGCCTGATCATCTGAATATTTGATCTCCTGTTAGTGGCATTATTTGGGTAGATTAGAAAGTAAAGCTGTAGTGATTTGAATAAGAATGGTACCCACAGAATGATGTGTTTAATGTTTGGTCTGTAGGAAATGGCACTATTAGGAAGTATGGACTTGTTGGAATAGGTGGGGCTTTGTTGGAGGAAGTATGTCACTGTGGGGGCAGGCTTTGAAGTCTCAGAAGTTCAAGCCAGTTTACTTCCTGTTTCTTGTTAACCTAGATATAGAACTAAATGTAGAACTCTCAACTTCTTCTTTAGCACAATGCCTGCATGAATACTGCCATGATGATAATGGGCTAAATATTTGAAACTATAAGCAAGCCACAATTAGATGTTTTCCTCTATAAGAGTTGCCATGGCCCTAATGTTTCAGAGTAATGTAACCCTAAGACAATAGTTTTGCTGAAGGGGGTACACCACTCAATGTGGACTTCAGGGTTTTCAAAGCCATGCACTACTCACAATTCACTGTCCTTTCTACCTGGCTGTGGCTTAAGATGTGAGCTCTCAACTTACAGCTCCAGGATCATGTCTGCCTACTTGCTGCCACACTTTGCTGCCATTATGGTATTAGACTCTGAGCCCTCATGAACTTAAGTCCAAATAAACCAGTCTATCTTTAAGTTGCTTTGGTTATGGTGCTTTTTTATATACAGCAATAGAAAAGTAACTAACACATCCTCCTCATACTAGTACACAAACAAAATTATCCCAATGGACCAAAAACCTATGCGTAAGAGCTAAAATGATAAAACTCTTCACAGAAAACATGGGTATAAATCTTTGTGTCTTTTGTTTTAGACAGGATTTCCTCAAAGATAACATCAAGAGAACAAGAAATATCAAATAGACAGCTGACAGATAAAACTCATGGAAATCAATTGATATACACCAGGCTCCTACATCAAACTTCATTAGACCAAAATCAACATGGAGCTGAGTACAATATCTGAACCTAAGTTATGCATAGGATGCACTATGGCCAATTATCCAATAAATTGTTTCTTCACCTTGCTTCTTTCCCTAATGATTTTTCTTTTTTTCGGAGCTGAGGATCAAACCCAGGGCCTTGCGCTTGCTAGGTAAGCGCTCTACCACTAAGCTAAATCCCCAACCCCACCTTGCTTCTTTCCACTCTCAGTAAAGGCTGGTAGATGAGTACCTCTGAACTAGCTTTAGTTCTGAATGCCGATTCATGAATTGTTACTTATTCTGTTTTACTTTATTCTTTTTTGTAGATAATTGCCCAAGGAAACTATTAATTTAACAGGTATGAAGTATTTTCCTCTTTATAGATGTTTTTATAACTTTTCTTCAGTCAGTGGGATCCACAGCACAGCAGAACTTCGTGACCCAAGGAATACCCACCCCGTAACCAGGAACAGCTTCTTGAGACTGTTTGCTGCCTCAAGGGATCATGAGTAAGTTCTCTCTGGAATTCTGAGACTTTATGAATTCATGCTTTGAGCTAATCTGTTTGAACAATTTTTTAAAAATTCAAAGTGTGTTTGAAAGTGATTCTCCAATAATAAATAAAGAAATAAATCTTTCTTTGTGCATTGAACCCATATTGAAGGTTTATCAATGCCGTAAAAGAGCACATGACCTTGAAGTATATATGGCATCTAACCAGTTCAGACAGAAGTTGAGTTGGGTTTAAAAGAACAAGAATAACATTTGAAATTCAGACAGCATATAGAGGAGGGAGACAATCATGGGATCTTTTGGACTGAAGGAGTCTACAACTCTCTGTCTTAGGTAAACAGAACACTGAAGTTCATCTTGATGTAAGGAGTCTAGAAATAATTTTTCAACTCAAAGACTGCAAATGGGAAACTTATCTTGGAATCAAGGTTGCTGCTGTGGGGCTATTTTAATCCAAATGAAGTTGTTTATTCTCTAGGTACATCATAAGAGAGTCAGAGACTCCCCAAAGGACTTGCCTTGGTTAGGGTTTTTGTTGCTGTGAAGAGACACCATGATCAGGGCAACTTTTACAAAGAAAAAAACATTTAATTGGGTCTGTCCTATACTTTCAGAGGTTATCATCATGGTGGGAAGCATGGCAATATACAGGCAGACAAGACGCTGGAAAGCTTAGAGTTCTACATCTTGGTCTACAAGCAGAAGGAAACTGTGTGTCACTTTGGGCATAGCTTGAGCATATTAAGACCTCAAAACCTAACCGTACAGTGACATACTTACTCTAATAAGGTCACACCTATTCCAACAAGGCCACACTTCCTAATAGTGTCACTCTCTATGGGACAAACAAATACGTGAGTCTATGGGGGCCAGACCTATTCAAACCTCCACAGGACTCTTCAGAGATTTCATTCCCTAGGCAATGATCAGCTAATTTAATTAGCACTAGAGCTTTGATTAATTGCTTCTCATAGAAATTCTTTGACAGCACAACCTTTCTCAATTCTCATCTATCTGCCAAACTACATACTTCTTCGTTGCCTTCAGAGGTTTTGCCCTGCCCTCCAGATTCCTGTTTCCAAGAGTTACAAAAGAAATGTCCACTTGTAATGTTATTTCCCTCTCTGTACCTGGAAGAAGGGAAGAGTCTGTCCTTGAAAGCTTCTTCAATGACCCAGGGTCTATGTGAGAAGCCTCTTCTACCAAGAACCAGCCTCAGCTTGGAAAGATTCCTGAGGAAGGGATGTTTGGGATCGGTGAAAGAATGATTTGAAAATCTCGGTACAAGCTGATAGCCTGTGTTCCGCTTGAGATGACTCTCCAGATAGATTTCTGTTCTAGACAGCTCTGCCTGAGGCAGCTCTCTGCCCGAGGCAGCTCTCTGCTTGACTGCCCTCTGCCCTAGACAGTACTCCAAGCAGTTCCCTTTGGATAGCTCAGCTCTTACAGACCAAAGCCCAGTCTTTTAGTTACATATTAATTCAATTGTCAGTCCCATTGCTTTTGTTTATTCATGAACCAGCATTTTATGACCCTAGCCCCTTGATTCTTAGAAAAGACGGCAAGTACATTTTTTTCTAGTCCAGGTCCTTTATTCCTTTTTTGTATATTAGGCCATAAATTTGTATGGAACGGACTCATTTGTGTTAGTCCACACAAACTGTGCTTCTCTGGGTGGTGCAGAATGATGCTTCAACTGGACCCTCTTGGCCTTTTCTTTGGTTTCCCTTTTCTTCTGATCATTCTCCTTCACCTGCTTCAGAAAGCTGTCTCTGTTCTTCAAGGGCTTGATGTGCTCAATACACACATTGATCCTCTTGGTCAGAATCTTTCTCTTAACTTGCTTGTTTACAATGATGCCCATGGCATGCTGGGTGACATTGTAGACTCTTCGTTTTTCTGTGGTACCACTAAGGGGCTTAATATCTACAGTATAACCCTTCCTGTAGATTCACATGTATATGATGAGAGTACCAACTCCATGTTTCTTAAAAAGCCTAGAGAACATACAGTGAGTACTCCTCCCGCTTCCCATTGTGTTAGTCATTTTGGTGAGTTTCTGGAAGATGGCTGCTGCAGCTGACATATTTGAAAAAACAAAAAACATTGCAGATGAACTCAGAAATCTGCCTGCCTTTGTATGCACAGACAATAAACTCTGAGATCTGGCTCCAAGATCACTATTTCCGTCACACCAGGATCAAAATTTGTTCTGTCCTACTCTGACCTGGAACTCAGAAATCTGTCTGTCTTTTATCTTTCTGACAAGCTGGCTCATTAGTGCAGCTGCCTTCATTCTTTTGGCCAGAGAGACTCACATATAATTCATATTGCATCCTTATATTTTGCACAGGTGAGAAATTATATAGTTTTTGACTTGTGCTTTCAGAGTTCCTTCCCACAGCCTTAAGGGTTGTCCCAAAATTCATAGCACTAAGGAATGTAAATACATCCTCACCTCCCAGACTCATGTTTCTAATTATCACAGTCATTAAGCTTAACAGGAAGAGCATTCCTTGAAGGAAAGACATGAAAATATGCACATTACTATACAAACAAGCCTCATGCCAATAGCAATCATCAGCACTCATGAAGATCCACATCCATCTGGCTCTGCTCCAGGGGTAGAGTGGTGTCAGGAAGCTCCTTAGACGCCATGCGGGACTCGCACTCTTCTCTGACTGTTCGTCATAGTAGCAAAGCATTCCTACTCAGCTCTTCAATGTCTTGGCAGGGGATGGTTTTAGTACTGAAACCTAACAGGTAACTAGCTAATAGCAGTTTAGGGCAGTAATCAATGATAGGTTATGTCTTTGCTGGTAAAATAAGCAAGTTCAAGCCAGATTAGATCATATTAAAGGCAGGTTTGTTGAGAAGCTGCTCTCAGGCAAGTTCACTAGCCCCAAGGCTTAAAGCAAGGAGAGTTGCCATGGGGAAGGAGGGTTAGGGAAAGAAACAAAGGGTACACTTGCAGAGAGAGAAGAGAAGGAGAAGGAGACGAAGAAGGAGAAGGAGAAGGAGAAGGAGAAGGAGAAGGAGGAGAAGGACAAGGAGGAGAAGGAAGTCAAATGTCTGGATTATTTAGGGAGAAGCCTTTGGAGGAGGGACATCCAACCTCTGGGATAGAAAGTTCAGGGCTGGGGACAGGGTATGCCAGGTGGGGACTGAGGGATTCTGGGAGGACCTGGATACCAGGTTTGCTTTGATATGTAAAATAAAGCACCATAGTCCCTTGTCCTGGGGTCCAAAACCAAACATTCCTAAAGGTCCAGAAAATGGCAAGAGTTCCTTGACTCTACTCTCTTGTTGAAGTGAGTAAAATACATCAGAAAGCTTTAAAAATACTCAGAATAAATGGTTTTGTAGGAATATGAATGGATTCAAAGGTTGATTGATAGTAATATTTGTCTGGGAAAGATGAAGTTCTCTAATCCTTGTTGTTGCTAATACTATGATAAGTGTTATTTATAGAGGTTTGGTAACACCCAAGACTTTCTAGGATCTACATTTAGCCACATTAGAACATTTGTACAGTTGGAACCTAATAAACGGACACACTGTTTTGCTGTATTTGGAGGATAGCTTCGTTTAATAAACAGTTCACCCAAGATTAAGAAGAAGTAAGTTAGCTGGCTATAAATGGCATGGAAGTTTCTAGATAAACGTTTAATGTAATTTAATAATGAAGATAAATAGTATAATTAAAAATATGAAAAGCATCTAAATAGATGTTTTCTTAAAGATACACAAATATGCTTGTTTTTAATCTAAACTCAAGTGAGATACAGTTCATATCTACCATGTGTTACAATATAAATTGAAAATATGTGTTGAAAGTGAATCAAAGTGAAAAAGTATTATACAGTAGTGGAGTGTAAAATGATGCAGACGCTTTAGTGACTAACCACATAGTTCCATAAATTATTTAGCATAAAGTTAGAAAAGCTTTGATAGGATCCAGAAATTCTACTCTTACATGGAAACCAGAATACATGTTCAAACATTGGAGTGACCTAACAGGCAGATAACCAAAACATTGATGTCTATACACTGGAATACTACTCAGCTCTAAAAAGTAACGAAGCTCTGATGCATGTCACATGAATGTAATTCTAAAATCATATTTAAAATTATGCGAAGTGACAGAAATCACTTGATCACAAATGAGCAAACATTATGTGGTTCAATTTATATAAAATATCTATAACAGATAGATATAAAAGACAGGAAGTAAACGAGTGGATTTTAGATGTTGGGGAGGATGGGTGTTAGAGCATGATAGCTAAGGGGTGTGTATAGTTTATGGTGGTTTGAATGAGAATGGTCCCATAGGCTTATAAATGGGAATGCTTATTCACCAGGGGACTAATTGTTTGAGAAGGATTAGAAGGATAAGGAAGTGTGGTCATGCTGGAGTGGGTGTGGCTTTGTTGCAGGAAGTGAGGGTGAGCTTGATAAATCCAGTTTGTCTCGGGACTAAATCTCTGAAACTGTAAGCAAGTCCCCAAATAAACATTATCTTTTAGAAGTGTTGCCTACAACACTGGTGTAGTGAAAATGTTCTGAAATCATGGTGATGGATTATAAGTCTGAACATATAGAAAACCACTGTTATTACAGGTTTAATCAATGAATTGTAATACATGTGAATTTTATCTCAACATAATAGTCAATATCCACTGTCCTTTTCCATACTGTTTGTTTTGGGGGTTACCACTGTGGAGAGGGTCTAGATGTTCTGATGTCACTGAACTCAAGAAACGTGAATTCTACCACCAGCTCTCTGACCTCAGAGTTGGTAAAGTGCCCCCCCCTTACAGACTTTGCCTTCTTTGTCTGACAATGTGACCAGGCCAATCATGGTGGGACACACTTTTAATCCTATTGCTCAGGGGCTAGAAGTAGATGGGTCTCTATGAACTTGAGCCCAGTCTGGTCTCCACAGCTAATTCCAAAACACCCAGAGAGAAACCCTGTCTCACAAAAAAACAAAAGAAATAAATGAAAGTGTGGCCATGGTGTTTGGTGGTGTTTACTGTAGCATCATATGGTTTAAAGAATGTTTTGAAGAGAAGTTCATAATTAAATGAGGAGGGAGGCAGCCTGGAAATGTTTAAAGTAATGCTAATGTTGAAGTAGCTTAGCCTGGAGCAAAGCAATTTTAAAAATGACATTAGTGTGTTCTTTGATTAACTTGCATTACTGGCTAAGAGGCAGAGACAATCCATCTCCCTTTGGTTTGATGAGAAGCGGTAGGCGTGTGTTTCTGTGATTGTGTTCCTCCACTCAAAGCGAATAGCTGCAGGGTTCTCATTTGGAGCAGGCCCCTCTGCAATCTCTTTCTTCAACTGGATTCTGTGATTCTGCTAACTCAGGAGGCCCCTGGAGCAGTACTACATGTGGGAAAAAAGAGGATGTTCCCAGAGCTAAATTAGAAGCTCAGCGTGGGAGAATGAGGAGCAGAAACATGTAAAACCTCTGGGCAAGAGATAGATTTACCAAGGAAACTACAATTAGATGGTACCAATTGTCACTGCAACCCAAGTGGTGACTGCCATAGGAATTTTGATAGGAATTAATTGTGGTTCTAATGTGTCCCTGAAGTTCCTGTGTCAAGAAGTTTGTCCTCATGCCATGGTGTTGGTCTCTGGGGCCTAATGAGACGTTCTTGCCCCTGTGAATAGATTAATGCCATGTAACGGGGTGGCACAGCAGGGAGCATAACACTTGGCTCATCCCCTTGGATTCTGGACTTCCACAACTCTGAGACAAATATATGTCTGTCCATTCTAGCCTGTATTAGTATCACCAGATAGTGGAGGATACTTTAGGCAAATGCTATCAGGTGGGTATACGTGTGCATGTATAGATGTGTGTGTGTGTGTGTGTGTGTGTGTGTGTGTGTGTGTGTGTGTGTGTGTTGATGGGACACAAGCCCAGGGCCTTGTGCATACTAGGCACATTTTTGTATTATTGAGCTACATTCCTAACTCTGAAGATAAGATCTGCATCAGAACCTTTACTATTGGATCATGTTTGTGAGCTAGCAGATAGGAAAATATTTCTACAGATCTAGAGAATGAGCACATCAATAATAGAAAAAACACATGGTCATTTCAAAGTCAAAGGGGGGCTTTCAAAGGATCACTGTGCAGTCCTTATGCACTAGAAACACATGTGTATTTGCAAATGAAACCTCTTCTATCAGTCACGCTCACATTGGCCGTCACTGCCTTGCTCAGTAACAGTCCAGCAGAAGTTAAAGACTTCCTTTCTTAAAGGCCTTCCTAAAGATTCTGAAGGCCAATATTATTTGTAGTGTACATTTCAATATGCTAAGGACATTTTGTCTGATACCTTCACGATCTCAGGCAGAGCAGATACTGTTAATCACTGTTAGTGAGTACCTTGAAGCACACAGACAGAGGCCAATTAGTCCCACTGTGGCTGCATATTCCAGGATGCATGTGCTGCTTTGCTCCTTTTAAGATTATATGAGTTCTTTCCTATCATATTTGATGGAGATAGAAGGGAAGTGAAGTTCTTGTATGATACTCAAAATGTGAAGTTCTATTGACTGCTGGTCACAGAGATTCCATTAATTAATTCCCCATGTATGATTCTCAGATCATTCTAAAGAGAAACATGTTAGGTGTCAAACCTGGGACAAATGGCTGAGGTGCATCTTTAACATATCAAAGTGAACATGGCTGCCAGATTCTTCCTGTATCCCTCAGCCCCTCAGTGCCCTCCCAAATGGCATACCTCAATCCCTAATCCTAGCTCTTCATCAGGGGGTTGGTCTGGTCTTCCCTGTATAGTCTAATCATTCTGGTCACCTGCCGTCTTGTGCCTTTGGACCTCAAGGCAGTTCCCCTGCTCTCTCCCTTTCCTGATTCCCCACATGGCACAGCTCAGTGTGGTCATGTCCACTCTGGATTCTTCCAGATGTTCCTGCCTCTGGCTGTGCCCTCTCACAGGTCTATGATAAACCTTCTCATCCATCAACCTAGGAACTGTCATGTTCCTTTCCTGTTTTATTTCTTTTTCTTTTTTTCATTCATCTAGTTCTGAAACTCACTACCAATCATGCCTTTTTCATTTTTTAATTGTTTTTCTTTTTCTTTTCATTCAAATCATAGGTAAAAACTCATGTGGAAGCGAAGGTCAGAAAGATGTTGCACAATTTAAAAACACTGGTCCTCTCAGGCATCGAAAGTGCTATGTGATCAATGCAGAGATTATTCTCCAGAGCATGGCTCTTGTGTTATGACCATTAAGGCTGGGATTCTGTGTTAGTTTAGCTTTAGAGGCAAAAAGAATACTTAGAAATCAATTTTTAAATGAATGTGTGTTTTATGTGCATGATATCATCTGTTTCTTCTGCATTTGCTATATCACGCAGAAGCCAATACTAGACCCAAGGAGACACTATAGGCTGGGCCTATTACATTTTCTAGGAGAAATATTTAGCTAGGAGACAGTCTCTTCATTATTCTGTATAATTCACGTAGTTATTCTATGCAGGTTTTGCATAGTCACTAAATCAGAATAAAATGTACAGCCTTCCTTTAAGTTTATCAAGTGGTGCAGCTGTTTAAGCTGAACAGGAGCACCTGGTTTCCATCCAAAAGTCCACCATTTTCTGATAAGATCAAATGACTCCCAAAGCCTTTTTTATTCACTGGAGTTTCTCCTGTTGAGTAGGAAACACAACCGTCCAAACCCCATAGTCTGCTTTTCTTCCTCCTGTGATAGGTAGGCTTTCTGTTCATTAGGCTTTCACTCTCTTACCTTTGGACAAGAGCTTTTCCTAGAAAAATCAAACTCAAGGTGTAAATGGTTCTATGTTACATGGAGACCTGTTACATGGAAACAGTCAAGTGGCCAGACAGGGTTAGTGATGTCTGTGACTCTACCAATTCCTCCTTCAGAAAACAGTAGCAGTGTTTTTCTCTTTAACCCAGAGATGTGAAATGTGTCACTCTAATCAACACATGGTGGTATATACTTTGTGGAGAGACATTTTTGCCCAGATCTCTGTTTGGGAGCAGGAGGTTAAGATAGGGTAGCCTCATCTATTCATTTCTGTCTCTTTTCTGCAACACAATAGAATAGGAAGGAGTCAACACCTACACAGATAGACCGGAACTTGCTTACTTGCTTTTTAGAGTTGTTATTGTTGATGTGTATAGTGGTGTGTGTGTGTGTGTGTGTGTGTGTGTGTGTGTGTGTGTGTTTGTACGTGTTCATGTAGGTACATGAGGTGAGGGTGCACATGTGGCTTCTAGGGGTTCAACTAGATTGTGAGGCTTGTGCTGAAAGCACTTTTACCCACTGAACCATCTCACTGGCTTCCACTTGCTTTTTATTTTGTAGCAGTATTTTAACATAGTGCACAAGGTGCGTTAGAACTAACTCATGGCTTCTACAACCTCAACCGTCCAAATAACAGACAGCTCAGATATATGCTAAAATGCCTAGTACAGCTGTTCTTTTTTTCTAACAATTTTTAGGTGCTAGTTCTCTCCATAATATCAGAGCTTCCCAGGGTGATGCCAACAGCTGAATCATCTGTATTTGGCTGTGACATGTAATGTACCACCACACTGGAAACCAAGCCTCCAGTACAAGACACACTCAAACCATCCCCAAACTATAGAAGCAAGACTTTGGGTAGAGTCTGAATCTCCAAAAATAGTAGTATAAATCAAAGACATGGCTATATAAACAATTGAGGCATTGTCTTAAAGAATATCGATCTTAAAAACATAATGCTGAATGAAAACAGGATGTTGCAAAGTGATGCCTAATTATTGATGTAAAATTAAAAGCTTCAAGGGAAAATACTGAAAAGGTAATGAGGGAAGCAGTGGAGCTTCAGAATCTCTCTGAGCCCTGTGGCACCCCAGCACACCACCACCCCCTCCTACCCCTGACACACACACACACACACACACACACCGAGGGAGGGAAGGAGGGGGAAGGAGAGTGGGGGAGAATAGAGAGAGAGAGAGACAGAGACAGAGACAGAGACAGAGACAGAGAGAGACAGAGAGAGATTAGCTAGCAGTTAACACAGTAAACAGTTAAAATTAGGAACTTCCATGAATGTATATAAAGATGACCTATCTGTATATGCTCCCAAGGAGAGACCAATGGTGTTAGGTGCTTAGTGATCCAACCAGAAGATGACAACTGAGCTCAGGAGAAATGTAGCCACAGCAGTTAAGGTTAGGATAAGGGAGTTAGAGAAATATGATACCCATAAACTATGGGAACTGGACTTCCAGATCCCTTCTGAGCAGGGCCCACAATCAGTGGCTTAGCTGCTTAAAAATAGTGTTGAAGCATCAATGTGAGGGGAGCTCCTTGGTCCTGTGAAGGCTCAAGACCCCATATAAGCAGGGGAGAGAGTGCAATAGGGGGTTTGCAGAAGGGAAACCAGGAAAGAAGATAACATTTGAAATGTAAACAAATAAAATATCCAATATTAAAAAAAACAAGAAAAAAATAGTGTTAAAAGAAGCTCCTGGTGAAAGCGGCCAGGGGAAAGATGCACAGTTTGAGCAATAAGCAACAGAGATGGTGCTCCGAGCATTCAGGAACACTATGCCACCTCTATCTAAGAGCTTTTGAAGACTAATTTCACAAAAAATTAAGCAACAGAAATGTATCTAGGTCAACTCCCATACAAAGCTATTATAAGAAAAAAAAGAGTAACAGTCCTACAGATAGTAAAGGCATGCCAGAAATCATGCCAAAGAAGAGATTAAAACTCTCATTTAAAATGAGAGAAGTCATTAATAAAATGATATAAGACATGAAAAAAGGGAAGAAATCCAAGTTAGGAAGCCTCTAACAAGGAATAAAAGAAATCAGGAAGGAATAGAAATTATAAAAGAAATGAAGTTTAAACTAGAATGAACACAGAACAAATAGAATATACATTGTCTTCGGAGAAATAAAGATGAAGGAGGAAGAGATTTAAGATATGACATCAAAGTGGGTGTTACAGTGCAGTGAGAACACGTCACTAGTGTGCATGCTATCCTGGGTGTTTACTCAACACACACCCCCATGCACAGAGATGGGAAGGAATTCAAGAGGGAGGTAAAGTATCAGGCAATGAAAAAGTAATACAGATAAAAGGAAATCCCTGAAGAAACCCAAACCAAAGAAATTGAAAACATAAAAAGCCTTTCTTTCAATTAGGAAACCCATATAGTTGAAACTACTACATGCCCAAGAACTTGAGCACTCAGCTCTCTGCTCCTCCCCGTTCTAGAGACAGCTACATCTTCTTGAGCAGTGTCAGCCTTGTCCTGTAGATAAGATAGTGAAGGTTGGTGTGAACGGATTTGGCCATATTGGGTACCTGGTTACTAGGGCTGCCTTCTCTGGGTCAAGCAAAGTGGTGACTGTTGCCATCAATGACCCCTTCATTGACCTCAACGACATGGTCTACATGTTCCAGTATGGTTCTACCCATGACAAGTCCAAGTTAAGGCTGAGAATGAGAAGTTTGTCATCAACAAGAAACCCACCATCATCTTCCAAGAGCAAGATCCCACTAACATCAAATGGGGTAATGCTGGTGCTGAGTATGTCATGAAGTCTACTGGCATCTTCCTCACTATGGAGAAGGCTGGGGCTCACTTGAAGAGTGGGGTCAAAAGGGTCATCATCTCCACCCCTTCGGCCGATGCCACCATGTTTGTGATGGGTGTGAACCATGAGAAATATAACGACTCACTCAAGATCGTCAGCAATGCAGCCTGCACTACCAACTGCTTAGCCACCCCTGGCCAAGGTCATCCATGACAACTTTGGCATCATGGAAGAGCTCATGACCACAGTCCATGCCATCCCTGCCACTCAGAAGATTGTGGATGACCCCTCTGAAAAGCTGTGGTGTGATGGTCATGGGGAAACCCAGAACAACATCCTTGCATCCACTGGTGCTGCCAAGGCTGTGGGCAAGGTCATCCCAGAGTTGAACAGGAAGCTCTTTGGCATGGCCTTCTGTGTTCCTACCCCCAAAGTATTCATTATGGATCTGACATGCTGCCTGGAGAAACCTGCCAAGTATGATGACATCAAGGAGGTGGTGAAGCAGGCATCTGAGGGCCCACTAAAGGGTATCCTGGACTACACTGAACACCAGGTTGTTTCTTGTGACTTCAATGGCAATTCCCACTTTTCTACCCTTGATTCTGGGGCTGGCATTGCTCTCAATGGCAACTTTGTAAAACTCATTTCCTGGCATGACAATGAATATGGCTACAGCAATAGGGTGGTAGACCTCATAGCCTACATGGCCTCCAAAAAGTAAGAAACCCTGGACCATCCACCCCAGAAAGGATACTGAGTGCAAGAGAGAGGCCCTTCGTTGCTGAGGAGTCCCTATCCCACCTGGGTCCCCAACACTGAACATCTCCATCACTATTTCCACCCCAGATCCCCATAATAATAGGAAGGGCCTGGGGAGCCCTCCCTACTCTCTTGAATACCATGAATAAAGCTTGCTGCTCCCCACAAAAAGAACTTGAACACTCAATAATGAACACTGAAACACTTCTCTACATAACTAACTTTCACAGAAAACAAAACCAAAAGTATCATTTGAAATGATTGGTAAGCACAGCAGTTGACCTGAAGGAAAAAGACTTGACTGACATTAAGCCTTTTATTTATTTTTTATTTTAAAAATATTTGTTTATTTTTGTTTTATGTGTATGAGAATTTTGCCTGAATGTATGTATGTGTACCTTGTGTGTGCTTGATGCTCAGAGAAGTCAGAAGAGGGGTTGGAGCCCCTGAAACTGGAGTTACAGACAGTTATGAGCTACCTGATATGGTTCTGAGAACGAAATCTGGGTCCACCGCAAGAGCAGCATGTATTTTTAACTGCTGAGCCATCTTTCCAGCTCCATATTAGGTCTTTTGATAATTAAGAGTTTCTTGGGAAGAAATCATATACCAAGGAATTTTTTGTCTATACGTATATATGTGTTTATTTGTTGTATGTACATGTGTGTATATATGTGTCCACAGAATAGGCCTAGAAAGATTAACTATTCAGTATAATTAAAATCCCCAAGTATCCAGCTTTAGTCTTAATATAGGACTGGCCACAAACAAACAAACAGGCAAAAACCGAAATACTAGCACAACAAAAAATAGATTCTCAAGAAAAACAACTGATTTCAAGCTTTAGGAATGTTCCAGATACGGCTGGAATACCGACTATTCCAGTTACTGAGAAAGATGTTCGAGGTTATTTAAGCTCATGATCAAATTGAAGAGGAGATTCTGACCTTCTGGTGGAAGAAGAGGTTATTTGTGCTTCAATAGGATAATGGTTGCAATTGACTGAAATCTTCATGGTGTGTTTAAATCATGACTTGGTATAGCATTTAAAAAATGAGTATTTTGGGATGGTAATAGAAAACCAATGTACTCTCTTGAAAATTGTTAAGTAAAGAAAAAGAATAATTTATCCTGATTTTTAAAATTGAACTAGGTACTGTAGGAACATATTAAAATAAGATGAGGAGACAGGTCAAATGTACTTCAATTAGGAAAAGATCAGTTGAAATATCCAGTGATATACCATTCAATAAGTTGATACATTTCACCATGAAGCATCAACAACCATGAAGCATCAACAGCCACTACAATTATAGAAAGGAGGGAAGGAGAGAGGAGAGAGGAGAGAGGAGAGAGGAGAGAGGGGGGAGGGGAGAGGGGAGAGAAAGATGGGAGAAAAGAGAGAGAGGGGAGAGAAAGAGGGGAGAGAGGGGAGAGGAAAGGGAGGAGAGGGAGGAGAGAGAGAGAGAGAGAGAGAGAGAGAGAGAGAGAGAGAGAGAGAGAGAGAGAGAGAGAGAGAACATCATGTATCATTTGGTAAAGGAATCAAACTGGAGTGTTCTGTTCAAGGCTCCGGACCCAGGTTTAATTGAGAAACTGAAAAGCTCAGAAGAAACATGTTCTGTTACACTGTAGTCATACATGAAGTAAGTCAATTCCAGGATATAGAAAATGTTACAGGACAAAATTCACAGCTAAATTTTATGAGAAAGGAAAAGATGAAAAGCTAACCTGTAGATTGTAGGAGACCTCAGAAATGCAAAATGAGGACAAGAAGATAGTTACGTTAAAACTGTAAAAAAGAAAAAAAGAAGAAAAAACTATTACAAAATTCAGATTTTTCTTTTGCAGGTCAGCAGAAGAGCCCTGGCTATAAGAAGCACATAGATAGGACATCTGAGTGGGATAATTCTCTCTTCTTTCTGACCTGGACTACTTACACAGGAGCTTACCTTTCAAAAATGGAACACTACGCATTTGCTTTATGTAGTTTCTACATGTTTTGTTTTAGGCAGAAAGGTTTTAAAAATTAACAAAATAACTACAACTTACTTATAGATTCATGTGAGTCAATATGTAAATATTAAATCCCCAAAAACCAATATACATTAGGTTCATTGCTCCTTCTAGGGAGCTGGTAGAAACTAGTACTGGGATAGACAATAGTCCACTCAGGACATTTTAAGCAGGTGTATGCTCTTCTCTCTAAGCCTTTCTCTTTGAGTTCTAAATATTCTATCATGTAAATGTGTAAATTTGAATAGTATTGTTCACATTATGAACAATAATATTCTCAGAAAATGATTTTTTTCTACTGACATGGGGTACTAAATAATTCAAAGATACAATCACCATTAGGCACAATACCGTACTTAACTGAGAAAAACTAGCTTCAGCCTTCTTGATGAATTAGTTTCTGCTAAGAAAAAGAATACATAACTGTAGAGTAAATATTTTCTTTCTACTCAGTCTGAAACACAAATACAGCTTTCTAAAAGCACTTATCGGTGTCTTGGTTTCTAGTATGAATGAGATGGTTAATCGAGATCCAGGTGAAAGAAGCTGGGTGTCCCTGACACTTTCGAATTTGGGGTTTGGAGATCAGGAATCCTTTCAGCCTGTATTGGTAGAATTGTGTGTGTCTGTGAATGTGAGTATAAGCAAACATAGAATTGTTTATTATTTTGACTTCTTAATATTTAAGATGATTATCATCAGGTGCGAAATCATTATTATTGCGATACACTAATGATAATTAGTCATTTAACATTTTCTCCCTAAATAGCTACAGCGATGTCTGCCACGATAGAGAAATGTCAGACAGAAACTACCTAGAGTGGACATTTTATTTCAGTCTTTATAAATGCCACAGAAATAGCAATCTAAGGACAGCACAATCAAATTCTTCTCCATAAGACTTCACAGGGTGCAAACTCCCTCTTGGTGATTCACAGAGGAGGAGACAAGCAGACACAGCACCAGGGCCCTTTCGGACTTACCAGGTAGGTAGCTGCAGAGCCTCTCCATTGCCACTTGAACTGAAGAGTTGTGAACTTCAGCCAGTTGCTCAATCAATGATATCACCACCACACACCCTGTGGGGAGCAGAAGAACATATCAGCAGTTCGTCAGGGGCTGGAGGGTCTAGAGTAGGAAAGTAGAAAGGCTGGATGCTTAAGAACATGAAGTGAGGTGCAAAACTTCCCTTGATTTTGCTTTTAAATATCTATTGCATACCTAAATACACTGGGATTTACAGAGAAATGAGAAATGTTTTGAGAACACTGGGTTGAGGGCTCAGAAAGTTAGGGGTGTCAGAGTAGCTTGGTTACTAGTGAATTATGTGACCTATGGGTAGTAATTAACTTGGTTTACCCTCCAGAGAAATTAAGAGAAAAAATGTGATAGAAATTAAGAGAAAAAAATGTGTTTGCATGAGATAGGGCAAGGAAAAGTTGTACATACTACATAGGTTCTAACTTCTCAAATCTCCACTTGCTTCTTTTCATTATCTTAGCCCACAAAATCCTGACCTGGAACCTAGAGTCATATTTCTAATTTTGTGGCAGTAGTGGAAATTTTTCAGAAAACCTGGGATTGAGTCCTGCCAG
Source organism: Rattus norvegicus (assembly GCF_021556685.1). NCBI lineage: Eukaryota > Metazoa > Chordata > Mammalia > Rodentia > Muridae > Rattus > Rattus norvegicus. Next base: position 49,221,478 of record NC_141550.1, read on the forward strand.
GACTCAATATCTCCCATGTTTAATTAAGCCTTTGTTTCCTTATGAAGCAGGAAATAAGATATTTTCTCAAGTGCAACTGTTCTGATTAATAGGAACGGTAATGCAACTGAGTGTGCCTTGAAATTTGACACCCCGTGAAACACCACAAGCCATGAAGCTAACACTACTAAGTATGGACCAAATATGCTGAGTGTCAAGAAGAAAACATGGGCACAGTAGGAATATATTCTTTCTCTTACTTTAGCATAGGATAAGTATGACTCCCCAGGGTTGTTAAGACCACTTTGCTAGAAAGTTCTGTTACTTACCTCAATCTAGCAAACTGATAGAGAGATAGAAACATCCTCTTTCTTAAAAGAAGAGACTCCTTCTTTGTATAAAATGTATTGTTTTGGTCCAAGATATGTAAGTGTTTGAGAAGTTGCTAGACTTCATTCATATAAGAAAAGTGGGCATATGTTAGCAGATTTGTAGCATAGAAGTTCCATATGAAGAAGCTGATTAAAAGTGAAACTAAGAAGATCAGTAAGCAGGACCCCCACTTACATATGAGTGCTGTTAAAACCAAATTCCCACCATGGCCCCCAGGAGAAGGTGAACAATGAAACTGGGCATTTCTGGACAGAAAGAAATAAAACCTTCTATGAAAGGAGATGAAGAAATGAGAGCTATCCACCTCTCTATAGAGACTGAAGTGCCTGATAGCACTTTGCTTACAATCGTTCTCTCTCCTCAGATTGGGGAGGTAGTGCCCACTAGACATGAGATACTGAGACCTGTGTAGCTGACAGCTTCTTGTGCTGATAGAACCTACTTGCTGGTGTGTTCGGTAACATCAACCGTCAAGATTTTTAATGAATTCACTACCTTTGAGGGTTTTCTTCTATCACCATGAATTTAGTAGCTGGTACTGATTAATATTCTCTGGCCTAAAAAGCATTTTCATGTATATTTGTTCTATTTTTAAAATAGAAACACAATGAAATCTCATTTTAGAAAACAGAATATGAAACAGTACAGCAACTGCTCAATTTATCTGTTATGACCAATTGCACCTTCCTTTTGAGTATATCAAGTATATGAAAAACGGTAAAGTGCAAATGGAACATGAGAAGTAGTTTTGATGCAATGCAGTTGAAAAGAAAAAGGCTTTGAATGAGGCAAAGCGTGGGTTCAAATATTGGATCAGCCGTTTGCAAATGCTGTGACCTTGAATGATCTGCCTACCTTTTGAAACTTTATTCTTGAGTTTCAAGTGAATTCCAAGTTCCTTAACAATGGAATGGAGTCTCACTTTCTTTGTGACTGGAACAGGGTCTGGTTCATAAAATAGGAGCAAGAATTGTTTCCCTGCTTGAAGTGAGCCTTGACGGTTAATGCCTACATTTACAGCTACTTACCAGCTCTGCTATCTTATTGGTCTATTTCAGTTCCCACTTCTGGGCAACAGGTAGCTTCCCTTGAGCCTGAAGCAGATTCTATGCTCAAACATGCTCAAATGCTCAGCTCTCCATCAAAGCAGCATGCACTGCTCTGGATCGCTTCTTATGGAAGCTCATCAGTGAGCTGCACTGACTGATGGCTGGAGTGGACTCAAAGCAGGGTGCACATGGGGTTCAGAAGTGATATGAGTGATATGCTGTCACCAAGCAGAGACTTCATTGAGAATTGTCTCCAATACTCAGCTTGCTGCTATTGTGACTCCAAACACCTTAAATACAAAGAAATGCCATTACTGCCCACAAAATAATTTGCTATAGTTTTCATTAAAAATATTTTCAGTCTGAACCCTTAAGCAGATAACAAAGAACTATGGGTGATTTTCATGACTGCAGTGTTGAATTTAGAAGTTAGACCAGATTGCCTGCAAAGGTAGAGTAGATGTTTATGAAAGGAATAATGGTTAAGAACTATCTTACCTTGATAATGGTTTCTTTTTTAAAAATAAGGTGAGAAAGGAATATAAAAACATTTGTGAATTGTCATGCTGCCTCAGTTTCCTTTAAGATACCTTTCTTTGAGATGATGAATTTTAAGAGGAATCCAAAATTAGCATGTTACTCCCCTCCAATAAATCTCTATCATGAAGTAAGCTTGTTTTGGTCCCACCCCTTTCTCAAAGGCCCTGGTTTTGTAAGTTGTTTTCCATCCCCCCACCTTTGTTAATGGTCTCTTCATCTCTCTACCCAATCAGTAACCACACACTCTTCTTTTTCTCATCTTTCCTTATCTGTGACAGATGCCTTCTAGGACCCCACTCAGGTACCAAAATCTACAGATGTTCAAGACTCTTAACCCATATATACCCTCCTAGATCCTTTAAGTCACCTCTTCGTTATTTATAGTACCTAATGTGACCTGTATAGTTTGCAAATACTTGTTAAACTCTATTGCTCAGGGAATGGGACCAAAAAAAAGTCTGTACATGTTCAAGAGAGACAATTATAATACATTTTGATCAGAGGTTGCTTGAATACACAGGTCAGTGAGCCATGGACATATGGGCCCACTGTACTAGTGACCTTGGACTGGCATTAGCTACTGCTCTGACACCAGCTTCCTGGAGAGAGAAGAGATAGTTTCATTTTTCTTCCATTTCAGGGGCACCATGAAAGAGCACCACATATGATTACTAAAAGAGGAAGTAAAGAAAATCTTAGAAGCATCCTTAGCACTTGTGGGTAATAGACTGCCTCTCAAAGAAGACTTACATGAGAAACCTACATTGGGTTATTTTGTGGCTAGAGGAACTACTTCATGTTCCTCTCTTCCCTCCAAGTATTGGGCCAGCATAGGAGGGGAGATGACAAAATTTGCATACAGAGTCTCTCAAATCAGAAGACTCTGGTAACATTGCTTTAACAGAGGTAACATGCATTCAACTAAAGAAACTTGTCCTAGGCAAAAACAAACAAACAAACACCTGGAACTTGATGGGTTCCCAGATAAACAGTGTGGCCCCTATCTATGGGGCAGCCACAATATACTTTCCAAATTTATAACAATTTTAAGGTAATTAGCAGCTGAAGAACTAGTGAGAGGCAACTTTGCAAGAGACCATACGGAGCAGCAGGGAGAAAAAGCACTCTCCACAAAGAATCATGACCTGTAGCCTGAAAGAATGTGACAGAAGACTCTGTGTTTTTCACAATTTAATTAGCAGCAGATTTTCTTTCTCTCCTTTATAATTGAACATTATAGTTTGTTATAATTAATGGCCTAATAGACAGGATAGGATGCAAGGTGTGGAAACCAGACCATCAGTGAGATCAGCATGACTGTTGGGGAACATGGGACTCAAAGGGACACTTTTTGGAGTCTGATTTTCAGAATGTCCATTCCAGTGGACCCACAGATTGGGATTTCTCTTTCTTGAAAGATCCACTCCAACGCTTATTTGCATTTGTTTTAAACCATGGCTTAAAAGGATGTATACAAAGTGCCCTGGGCTCCTGGAGAGCAGTCTGCTTCTTTGTAGTATAGGTACAGGCTTTCCTTTTGACTTGGACTTAGAGAAATTCCATCAAAGACAGACGGTTGCAGTGCCTTAGCACTGCTGGCTAAAATTGGAAAATCATTAGGTATATAAAAAGGAACCAGGCCCCGGGGGTAGGGGAGAAAAAAGATAGAGAACAATAAAAGCCAGTTGTCTCTGAAGTGCCAGCAAATCCTCCTACACGCATCACTTTGCCTAGTGAAGAGTTGTGATCAAAAGGACCCCACAGACATGCAGGTAATGGGGTTTGAAGCACTGAACACACTGGCTGGAAACAGCTTTGATGTAGAGGTCCATCTCCACCTCCCTCCAGTAGCCTATACTCCCTTCCAGTTGAATCATTAATTTGGGGTCTGTGGTGAATGCATCACATTCTTCAGCAGCAAGAATGGAGGGATGGGAAAGGACTGAGTTATGTTTAAGGGACTGGTCACTGGGAATTTGACCATATTCCATTGAGTATGTGAGCAACCAGATTATACTTGGTGCATTTCGGGGGCGGCACACAAGGGTGGGAGGGTGGACCTGGGAGTAATGGAAAGTGTGACCATGGTGCATTGTATGAAATTCCCAAATAATCAATAAAGATACTATGCTTGAAAAACCATTGAAAGCATGGAGAGCTCACCTACAGTCTAATAAGAGAGTTCACTACCTCGACAAGCTGATTGTTTTCCTGGAGAGACATGTGTGCTGAGTAATCTCTCCCAGTACAGATTACTCTCTGGCCACTAATAAAAGGCCTGGCTCTGTTGAAGTGAGTGTTGAATTTGTAAATGAGGACACAGGAGAATTATACAGTTTACTCAGTGGTCTCTGAGATTGCATCTATAGAAAATCCCTTTTTAATCTGTTGTCTGAAAATAATGTAACAGAAGCAGACACCCCCAATCTAGTGAGGAGAGGAGCTAATGGGTTTGAGTATAACTACCTGCAACAGGGGTCCACTTCTGGCCTTGTACCATAAGCAGACAGCTCACTGAGACCTGGAATTCTGCCTGTGTAGTACAGTAGGAATATTGACCAGATCAACAAATCTGCTTCTCAAGAAGGGTGAAACTTATTTCATAGACCTTTAGAATGTTCAGGAAGTGACAATGACTTGGGATGGAACCCATCCCTCAAGAGGCTCTGTGGCTCTCTGACATTTGACCTCTTTTAGGTTGTAGCCACAAGTAGGAGCTAACCTGCCAGAGGGGAATTAGGATACCCCAGCCAGAGGCCTGCCAACTAACAGTTTTATGAATGAGGCCATTCTAGATTATCCATTCCTACCATTTTTCCATCTACCAGTTATGTACAGCTCCCACGTGTTCCCAAGCTTTTCAGTTGCAGTCATTCAGTGAGACCTAACCCAAAAATCCTGAGCAAGTAAATGATTCCCATGTATTTATACCACAGGGGTGCAGAGCTACAGTGATACAGCCAATAACATGGACACAGTGCCTACAGCAGAGACACATTTAACAAATGTTACTCCCCTTCCTATCTGCTGGGGCGGCCATGTGGGACAGACAGACAGACAGACAGACATTTCATGAATACTTATTGAGATGGAAGTTCAGAATCTTATCTATGAAAATGTGTGACATTAAGAGTGTTTTGTCTTTTCTAGGGCGGAATTTACTTTTGTTGCAAATATCAAACCTTTTCCTACAATTGGGTAGATTCTAAGGATCCTTAACCTAACTGCCACTTCGAACATTGCTTTCGATGAGAAAATGTCCAGCAAGTTTCAAACTGCTGACTGTGCCAAGAACATTAGCAACAGAGAGCACCATATTACGTAGTTACTGGTGAATACAAGAGCTTGAGGCATTGAAGAGCAAGCAGTAGGCAAGCAAGGCAACCAGAAAAATTAGGCCCCGTGGAGATATAAGTAAGCATGAATCAGTGATTTGCACTTATACACATTTGCTTAAAAATATACAACCAAGTTCTCCTTTCAACTTAGTGTTGATAATTCTATACCTAGGATTCTTTTTCAATTGCAGCTCTATTTTATTTGGTTTTCCTACCATTAAAAATTTTATCCCAGTGTAATAAGTTTCAATGGTTAAAAACTTTATTGAACTAATTATTATAATTTTACATGAATTTTTTATAAAAATTTAAATAAAAATTAAAATTTTAATAAATGTGACTTAAAATTAATAAAGCTAACATAAAAACAAAATGCATTCCCAACATATGAGAAATTACTGAATGATAAGGTAAAATTTTATAATAATTCTATTTCTTAATGAAATGGTTGGTCTCCTAAATTAATACACATATCTGATAATGAATATTATTTACCCATATAACATATGTGTCTGTTTTCATTTTTACACATGCAAGTGCCAAGAAAGATATTTACATAAATAAATGGTAAAGGTAATAATTTTCATATAGAAAAATCACTCAGTCATTTGAATTTCCTCAGAGTTACACGCCAAAAATCTAGAATGATATATCATTGAAAATTACTTGAAATGATCTATAACCTGACAACTTTATTGTCTTCTCTAGTTTTTCTGAAAGAACTAAAAATCAATTGACTTGAAATTGATGTGTCATTCATCAATGAAGTCTTTCACGTTTTTTGTTTTTTGATAAATATACCCATAAGTTAACTAACATTTTCCTTTTAATTATTACTATTTTGCTTATACTTGTTAAAACTGAAAAAATAAGAAAGTGAGATATTTCTGTTTTCCTTTCATTTTATATATATGACCTTAACAAATACTTTTGTATGTGTGGCATTAGAAATGGTGAGGGGGCACCTTGCCCCTGAACTGGGAAGGAAACCATATCAAACCTTTAATGAGTAGCAGAGCCTTTATAGACGCCTTTTATCAAGTAGAGGAAACCCACTTTTCTTTCATAATTTGTTGAACTATCCTAAGAGATCTTTTTTTGTGTGTGTGTGTTCTTATCTTTTTTGTTTTCTTTTCTTTATTTATTTTTTATTAACTTGAGTATTTCTTATATACATTTCGAGTGTTATTCCCTTTCCCGGTATCCGGGCAAACATCCCCCTCCCCCCTCCCCTTCCTTATGCTTGTTCCCCTCCCAACCCTCCCCCCATTGCCGCCCTCCCCCCCCCAGTCTAGTTCACTGGGGGTTCAGTCTTAGCAGGACCCAGGGCTTCCCCTTCCACTGGTGCTCTTACTAGGATATTCATTGCTACCTATGATGTCAGAGTCCAGGGTAGTCCATGTATAGTCTTTAGGTAGTGGCTTAGTCCCTGGAAGCTCTGGTTGCTTGGCATTGTTGTACATATGGGGTCTCGAGCCCCTTCAAGCTCTTCCAGTTCTTTCTCTGATTCCTTCAACGGGGGACCTATTCTCAGTTCAGTGGTTTGCTGCTGGCATTTGCCTCTGTATTTGCTGTATTCTGGCTGTGTCTCTCAGGAGCGATCTACATCCGGCTCCTGTCAGTCTGCACTTCTTTGCTTCATCCATCTTGTCTAATTGGGTGGCTGTATATGTATGGGCCACATGTGGGGCAGGCTCTGAATGGGTGTTCCTTCAGTCTCTGTTTTAATATTTGCCTCTCTCTACCCTCCCAAGGGTATTCTTGTTCCCCTTTTAAAGGAGGAGTGAAGCATTCACATTTTGATCATCCGTCTTGAGTTTCATTTGTTCTAGGCATCTAGCGTAATTCAAGCATTTGGGCTAATAGCCACTTATCAATGAGTGCATACCATGTGTGTCTTTCTGTGATTGGATTACCTCACTCAGGATGATATTTTCCAGTTCCAACCATTTGCCTACGAATTTCATAAAGTTGTTGTTTTTGATAGCTGAGTAATATTCCATTGTGTAGATGTACCACATTTTCTGTATCCATTACTCTGTTGAAGGGCATCTGGGTTCTTTCCAGCTTCTGGCTATTATAAATAAGGCTGCGATGAACATAGTGGAGCACGTGTCTTTTTTCTATGTTGGGGCATCTTTTGGGTATATGCCCAAGAGAGGTATAGCTGGATCCTCAGGCAGTTCAATGTCCAATTTTCTGAGGATCCTCCAGACTGATTCCCAGAATGGTTTTACCAGTCTGCAATCCCACCAACAATGGAAGAGTGTTCCTCTTTCTCCACATCCTCGTCAGCATCTGTTGTCCCCTGAGTTTTTGATCTTAGCCATTCTCACTGGTGTGAGGTGAAATCTCAGGGTTGTTTTGATTTGCATTTCCCTTCTGACTAAAGATGTTGAACATTTCTTTAGGTGTTTCTCAGCCATTCGGCATTCCTCAGCTGTGAATTCTTTGTTTAGCTCTGAACCCCATTTTTTAATAGGGTTATTTGTTTCCCTGCGGTCTAACTTCTTGAGTTCTTTGTATATTTTGGATATAAGGCCTCTATCTGTTGTAGGATTGGTAAAGCTCTTTTCCCAATCTGTTGGTTGCCATTTTGTCCTAACCACAGTGTCCTTTGCCTTACAGAAGCTTTGTAGTTTTATGAGATCCCATTTGTTGATTCTTGATCTTAGAGCATAAGCCATTGGTGTTTTGTTTAGGAAATTTTTTCCAGTGCCCATGTGTTCCAGATGCTTCCCTAGTTTTTCTTCTATTAGTTTGAGTGTGTCTGGTTTGATGTGGAGGTCCTTGATCCACTTGGACTTAAGCTTTGTACAGGGTGATAAGCATGGATCGATCTGCATTCTTCTACATGTTGACCTCCAGTTGAACCAGCACCATTTGCTGAAAATGCTATCTTTTTTCCATTGGATGGTTTTGGCTCCTTTGTCAAAAATCAAGTGACCATAGGTATGTGGGTTCATTTCTGGGTCTTCAATTCTATTCCATTGGTCTATCTGTCTGTCTCTGTACCAATACCATGCAGTTTTTATCACTATTGCTCTGTAATACTGCTTGAGTTCAGGGATAGTGATTCCCCCTGAAGTCCTTTTATTGTTGAGGATAGCTTTAGCTATCCTGGGTTTTTTGTTATTCCTGATGAATTTGCAAATTGTTCTGTCTAACTCTTTGAAGAATTGGATTGGTATTTTGATGGGGATTGCATTGAATCTGTAGATTGCTTTTGGTAAAATGGCCATTTTTACTATATTAATCCTGCCAATCCATGAGCATGGGAGATCTTTCCATCTTCTGAGGTCTTCTTCAATTTCCTTCTTCAGTGTCTTGAAGTTCTTCTTGTATAGATCTTTTACTTGCTTGGTTAAAGTCACACCGAGGTACTTTATATTATTGGGGTCTATTATGAAGGGTCCTTTCCCTAATTTCTTTCTCGGCTTGTTTCCCTTTTGTGTAGAGGAAGGCAACTGATTTATTTGAGTTAATTTTATACCCAGCCACTTTGCTGAAGTTGTTTATCAGCTTTAGTAGTTCTCTGGTGGAACTTTTGGGATCACTTAAATATACTATCATATCATCTGCAAATAGTGATATTTTGACCTCTTCTTTTCCGATCTGTATCCCCTTGACCTCCTTTTGTTGTCTGATTGCTCTGGCTAGAACTTCAAGAACTATATTGAATAAGTAGGGAGAGAGTGGGCAGCCTTGTCTAGTCCCTGATTTTAGTGGGATTGCTTCAAGTTTCTCTCCATTTAGTTTAATGTTAGCAACTGGTTTGCTGTATATGGCTTTTACTATGTTCAGGTATGGGCCTTGAATTCCTATTCTTTCCAGGATTTTTATCATGAAGGGGTGTTGAATTTTGTCAAATGCTTTCTCAGCATCTAATGAAATGATCATGTGGTTTTGTTCTTTCAGTTTGTTTATATGATGGATCACGTTAATGGTTTTCTGTATATTAAACCATCCCTGCATGCCTGGGATGAAGCCTACTTGGTCATGGTGGATGATTGTTTTGATGTGCTCTTGGATTCGGTTTGCCAGAATTTTATTGAGTATTTTTGCGTCGATATTCATAAGGGAAATTGGCCTGAAGTTCTCTGTCTTTGTTGTGTCTTTGTGTGGTTTAGGTATAAGAGTAATTGTGGCTTCATAGAAGGTATTCGGTAGTGATCCATCTGTTTCAATTTTGTGGAATAGTTTGGATAACATTGGTATGAGGTCTTCTATGAAGGTTTCATAGAATTCTGCACTAAACCCGTCTGGACCTGGGCTCTTTTTGGTTGGGAGACCTTTAATGACTGCTTCTATTTCCTTAGGAGTTATGGGGTTGTTTAACTGGTTTATCTGTTCCTGATTTAACTTCAGTACCTGGTATCTGTCTAGGAAATTGTCCATTTCCTGAAGATTTTCAAGTTTTGTTGAATATAGGTTTTTATAGTAAGATCTGATGATTTTTTGAATTCCCTCTGAATCTGTTGTTATGTCTCCCTTTTCATTTCTGATTTTGTTAATTTGGACGCACTCTCTGTGTCCTCTCGTTAGTCTGGCTAAGGGTTTATCTATCCTGTTGATTTTCTCAAAGAACCAACTTTTGGTTCTGTTGATTCTTTCTTTGGTCCTTTTTGTTTCTACTTGGTTGATTTCAGCTCTGAGTTTGATTATTTCCTGCCTTCTACTCCTCCTGGGTGTATTTGCTTCTTTTTGTTCTAGAGCTTTTAGGTGTGCTGTCAAGCTGCTGACATATGCTCTTTCATGTTTCTTTCTGCAGCAACTCAGCGCTATGAGTTTTCCTCTTAGCACAGCTTTCATTGTGTCCCATAAGTTTGGGTATGTTGTACCTTCATTTTCATTAAATTCTAAAAAGTTTTTAATTTCTTTCTTTATTTCTTCCTTGACCAGGTTATCATTGAGTAGAGCATTGTTCAATTTCCAAGTATATGTGGGCATTCTTCCCTTATTGTTATTGAAGACCAGTTTTAGGCCGTGGTGGTCCGATAGCACGCATGGGATTATTTCTATCTTTCTGTACCTGTTGAGGCCCGTTTTTTGACCAATTATATGGTCAATTTTGGAGAAAGTACCATGAGGAGCTGAGAAGAAGGTATATCCTTTTGCTTTAGGATAGAATGTTCTATAAATATCTGTTAAGTCCATTTGGCTCATGACTTCTCTTAGTCTGTCTACATCTCTGTTTAATTTCTGTTTCCATGATCTGTCCATTGATGAGAGTGGGGTGTTGAAATCTCCCACTATTATTGTGTGAGGTGCAATGTGTGTTTTGAGCTTTAGTAAGGTTTCTTTTACGTATGTAGGTGCCCTTGTATTTGGGGCATAGATATTTAGGATTGAGAGTTCATCTTGGTGGATTTTTCCTTCGATGAATATGAAGTGTCCTTCCTTATCGTTTTTGATGACTTTTAGTTGAAAATTGATTTTATTTGATATTAGAATGGCTACTGCAGCTTGCTTCTTCCGACCATTTGCTTGGAAAGTTGTTTTCCAGCCTTTCACTCTGAGGTAATGTCTGTCTTTGTCTCTGAGGTGTGTTTCCTGTAGGCAGCAGAATGCAGGGTCCTCATTGCGTATCCAGTTTGTTAATCTATGTCTTTTTATTGGGGAGTTGAGGCCATTGATGTTGAGAGATATTAAGGAATAGTGATTATTGCTTCCTGTTATATTCATATTTGGATGTGAGGTTATGTTTGTGTGCTTTCATTCTCTTTGTTTTGTTGCCAAGACGATTAGTTTCTTGCTACTTCTAGGGTATAGCTTGCCTCCTTATGTTGGGGTTTACCATTTATTATCCTTTGTAGTGCTGGATTTGTAGAAAGATATTGTGTAAATTTGGTTTTGTCATGGAATATCTTGGTTTCTCCATCTATTTTAATTGAGAGTTTTGCAGGATACAGTAACCTGGGCTGGCATTTGTGTTCTCTTAGGGTCTGTATGACATCAGTCCAGGATCTTCTGGCCTTCATAGTTTCTGGCGAGAAGTCTGGTGTGATTCTGATAGGTCTGCCTTTATATGTTACTTGACCTTTTTCCCTTACTGCTTTTAATATTCTTTCTTTATTTTGTGCGTTTAGCGTTTTGACTATTATGTGACGGGAGGTGTTTCTCTTCTGGTCCAATCTATTTGGAGTTCTGTAGGCTTCTTGTATGCCTATGGGTATCTCTTTTTTTAGGTTAGGGAAGTTTTCTTCTATGATTTTGTTGAAGATATTTACTGGTCCTTTGAGCTGGGAGTCTTCACTCTCTTCTATACCTATTATCCTTAGGTTTGATCTTCTCATTGAGTCCTGGATTTCCTGTATGTTTTGGACCAGTAGCTTTTTCCGCTTTACATTATCTTTGACAGTTGAGTCAATGATTTCTATGGAATCTTCTGCTCCTGAGATTCTCTCTTCCATCTCTTGTATTCTGTTGGTGAAGCTTGTATCTACAGCTCCTTGTCTCTTCTTTTGGTTTTCTATATCCAGGTTTGTTTCCATGTGTTCTTTCTTGATTGCTTCTATTTCCATTTTTAATTCCTTCACCTGTTTGATTGTGTTTCCTGGAATTCTTTCAGGGATTTTTGCGATTCTTTCAGGGATTTTTGCGATTCCTCTCTGTAGGCTTCTACTTGTTTATTAATGTTTTCCTGTGTTTCCCTAAGGGAGTTCTTCACGTCTTTCTTGAAGTCCTCCAGCATCATGATCAAATATGATTTTGAAACTAGATCTTGCGTTTCTGGTGTGTTTGGACATTCCATGTTTGTTTTGGTGGGAGAATTGGGCTCCGATGATGCCATGTAATCTTGGTTTCTGTTGCTTGGGTTCCTGCGCTTGCCTCTCGCCATCAGATTATCTCTAGTGTTACTTTGTTCTGCTATTTCTGACAGTGGCTAGACTGTCCCTATAAGCCTGTGTGTCAGGAGTGCTGTAGATCTGTTTTACTGTTTTCTTTATGCCAGTTATGGGGACAGAGTGCGTGTAGTTTTTCCTCTGTACAGGTCTTCAGCTGTTCCTGTGGGCCTGTGTCTTGAGTTCACCAGGCAGGTCACTTGCAGCATACAAGTTGGTCTTACCTGTGGTCTCGAGGCTCAAGTTCCCTCACGGGGCGCTGCCCACGGGCTCTCTGCAGCGGCAGCAACCAGGAAGACCTGCGCTGGCCCCTCCGGGAGCCTCAGAGCACCAGGGTTCCAGATGGTCTTTGGCTTTTTCCTCTGGCATCCGAGATGTATGTACAGAGAGCAGTCTCTTCTGGTTTCCCAGGCTTGTCCGCCTCTCTGAAGGTTTAGCTCTCCCTCCCACAGGATTTGGGTGCAGAGAACTGTTTATCCGGTCTGTTTCCTTCAGGGTCCAGCGGTGTCTCAGGCAGGGGTCCTGCCGATCCTGGGCCCTCCCCCACGGGAGCCCAGAGGCCTTATACAATTTCCTCTTGGGCCAGGGATGTGGGCAGGGGTGGGCAGTGTTGGTGGTCTGTTCTGCTCTGCAGCCTCAGGAATGCCCACCTGACCAGGCGGTGAGGTCTCTTTCCCACGGGGTCTGGGAGCAGAGAGCTGTTGCTGGCCGGGATCCGAGGGATATCCTAAGAGATCTTATCAAATAATTCACATTTCTGCTGGATTGATAATGTATCTCCTTTATTTTGCTAATTTAGTGCATTCTATTAATCAATATACTGATAATAAGTCAGCCGAACATTTCTAACGAAGATACCATTTGGTCAGAGGGTACCCAGTTTTCGTTTAATTTTATATGTTGGTGAATTTATTTTGTGTTTTAAGAGATTTTTTTAAAAATCCATATTCTTACAATAATGTTATGTAACAGCATGAACTGTTAACTCTTTCTTGGAGTGTCTGTCTGACTTTAACATGAGCAAAACATAACACAAACTGGTATATATTCCCTTCTCTTTTATTTTATGAAAGGAATTAATTACATTTTATTGAAATTATTTCCTTCCTAATATTTTATAGAACTCGCTGATGAAAACAGCAAGTCTTGAGATCTCGTGAACTTGGCTAATGTCCCTTAAATTCATGTTCTTCTTGGAATTTGATCATACTCCTTATTTGGAAATGGGGTATTACTGGTGCAATCAGTGGGGATAAGGTTATGCTAGACTAGAGCAGGCCCATAGTCTATAAAGCAAGTGTTCTCACAAGAAAAGGCACTGACACACAGAGAAGAAAGGTCACATGACTAAGAATGCTGGGGTTATGCAGCTGTAAGACAAAGAACAGGAAGACGTGCAACCCTAGACGGCAGGAGACAAACATAAGTGACTTCAGACCCCAACCTCCACAACTATGAGAGAATTCATTCTTGTGTTTGTAGTCAGTCTAATTGTGGTAGTTTTATTGTTTTGTTTGCCGCCCAAGAACACTAATATAATTTCTAATTATTAATTTAATACGGGTCCATTCAGGCCTTTTATTTCTTAAGTAATCTTTCAGTACTCCGGTCCTCTTTACATTTTTCCCCCATTGTATCTTAATTGTTGACTTTCATAAAACAAAATTGCCCATAATGTTAGTGTACAGGCAATTCCACTGGACTACCCTCAGGGACCTAGCAGTTGCTTATGTCATGACCTGCCTCTGCAACCAACCACCTGGCACCCCGGGTGCGTGTGTGGTGTGTGCGTCCGTGCGTGCGTGCGTGCGTGTGTGTATGTGTCGGGATGGGGGTAATAAAAAAGACCCACCGGCAGCTCTGCTCTCTCTCTCTCTCTCTCTCTCTCTCTCTCTCTCTCTCTCTCTCTCTCTCTCTTTCTCTCTCTCTCTCTCTCTCCCTCTCTCCTCTCTCTCTCTCTCTCCTCTCTCTCTCACTCTCTCCCTGTCTACGTATCTACTCGTCTGCTTTATCCCTTCCCCAATAAGCCCACTTTACACCAGGTCTGTTGCATGGCATAATTTCTCAGGGATGCTCCTTGGCTTAGATCACCAAAAGCACCGCTTACCACATTATGTTTCATAACACAATATTCTATTACAATCATTTTAGTTTCTTTGGGGTATGTAGTGATGCTTTTGTTGAACTTTTTGAAAATTATTTTTATCAATTTTAAATAAGTTCACTGATCTTGTGTATTTCTTCCAGTAACAGTATCTGGTTTTCATTAGTGCACTTGTTTTTATTTTATTACTTTTTATTCTGTTGTTTATTTTCTTTATTTTACATAGTTTGGGCCTGAAACATTGTTTCTTCGGGATTCTTGAGGTAGAATGCAGGTTATTGATTTTAAATCTTTCTTCTAAAGAAAATTACGTTGCTCTCTACGCATAATTTAGCTGGTATTAAAAGTCAGCTTTTTCATGTTTTAGACATAAAATGTTACTTTACTTTCACATTTTTCATTATTGAATTATAATTTGATAGATAACTATATGATTTCAATCCTTTAAAATAAATGTATGCTTACTTTCCTGAATAACCTGTGTTTTATCACAAGAATGTCTTAAACAATACCATCTACAACAGCCTCAAAACTGCATCCCAGGATAAATGTAACCAAGGAGTACAATGAAAACTTAAAGCTAGTGAGAAAAGAAATAGAAAAGAAAAAACTTCCAACATTCATGGAACTAAGATGAAAATGGCCATCCTACCAAAACCAATCTACAAATTCAATGGAATTCTCTTCAAAATTCCAATGTAGCTCTTCATGGAAATTGAAAACATAATCTTAAATTTAATATGGAAATACAAAGGCCTAGGATAGTTAAAGCAATCCTGAACAACACACCAACCAAACAAAAAAAACTGTACGAGGTATCACCATTCCAGATTTCAAGCTATACTAGAGTTGAATACAATGAAACATGCATGGTACTGGTATAAAAACAGACACATTGACCAATGGAATAGAAGTAAGGACACATTTTATGAATCCGCAATACTATAGTCACAATACATTGGAAAAATAGAGAACATCCTTAGTATATCAAGTTGGTCAAACTGGAGACTGCCTGTAGAAGAATGAAACTAGATCCTTATCTCTTACCCTGCATACAATTCAGCTGCAAATGTATCAAGGACCTCAACATAAGACCTGATGCTCTGAATTTAAAAGAAAGTAGGCCTAAAGACTATACATGGACTGACCCTGGACTCTGACCTCATAGGTAGCAATGAATATCCTAGGAAGAGCACCAGTGGAAGGGGAAGCCCTGGGTCCTGCTAACACTGAACCCCCAGTAAACTAGATTGTTGGGGGGAGGGCGACAAGGGGGGGAGGATGGGGAGGGGAACACCCATAAAGAAGGGGAGGGGGAGGGGGATGTTTGCCCGGAAACCGGGAAAGGGAATAACACTCGAAATGTATATAAGAAATACACAAGTTAATAAAAAAAATGAAAAAAAAAAAAGAAAGTAGGCAATATCCTTTTACTCATTGGCACAGGAAATAACTTTCTGAATAGCATCCTGATAGCACAAGCTTAACAATCAACAACAAAATGGTAACTTCATGGAACAAAAAAGCTGTACAGCAAAGGAAACTATCATTTCAGTGAGGAAGCACTCTGCAGAATACGAAAAGAAAATATTTACCACATCTATATGACAGAGGGTTTGTATCTAAACTATATAAAAAAAGCCTTAAACAAACAAAACAAAAAACAAACCAAACAAACAAAAAGACCCCCTAAAAGACTAAGCATCAAAAACAGAATAAAACAAAACAACCAAGCTAATTAAAAACTGGGGCATTGAAACATTTTTGAAAATGTGCAACATCTCTACCTATCAAAGGAATGAAAATTAAAACTACTTGGAGATTTTAGCTTTCTCCAGTCGGAATGCTAAGATTAAAAACAAATGACACCAAAAGCTGACATGGTTGTAGTTCAAGGGGAACATATATGGGTGGGAATGCAAACTAGTGCAGTTGTTATGGCAACCAATGTGGAAGCTGCTCAATAAGCTGCAAATAGATCTACTCCAAAATCTATCTATACCACTCTGGGACATTATTCAAAGGACTCCATATTCTACTCTAAAGATTCCTGCCCATCCATGTTCACTGCTGCCTCATTCACAATAGTCAGGAAATTGAAACAGCCTAGATGCCCATCAGCTAATGAATAAACTATGAAAACGTGGTATATTTACACAATACACTATCATTTATCTTTTAATAAAAATTGTGGAATTTTTATGTAAGTGAATGGCACTGAAAACAATCATTGTGTATGAGGTAGCACAGGTTCAGAAAGATTAACATTATAGTTTTTCATGCTGGATGCTAGCTTTGAATCTTCAAATACTTGTGTTTCATTTGTAATACCCATATAGATTAGAAAACCACTGACAGGTTACAGGGAAGGGCTTTCAAGTAAGAGGATATAAGGCACAGTGGTGTAAGGGTTAAAAAGGAATAGTGGAATAGAAAGAGTTAATTTTTCATTGAGAGGAGAACAAAGTAGAAGAGGAAGTATAGAGAGGGATCAGTAATGCTAAAGACCTTTCAACATGGCATATGAAATGTACTATTCCATATGTATGCACATATACACACATATATGTATATGAATATTTTTAAGGCAAAGTTACCTTATAATTTGGCAACAATGCTGCTACTAGACACTAGAGACTAATCACTGAAAAGACCAGTGCTAAGAATGGGCTGCTTTTATGATAGGGCTGTTGGCCAATAACGTACCATAGACCACCACCCCCCCCCACACACACACAAATTACACAAACTATTGTCAATGTACTTGGTTATCCTCTACAACGAAATGGTAAGACACTGTATACTTGAATCATAGAACATGGAAAAGTCAAACTATTACAGACCTGAATGTTCCATCCTGAATGTTTGGGGATGGAAGCACTAGCTTTCATAGTGCTAGACGGTGCTAGAAAAGCTACCGGAAGAGGAAAATAATCACTAATTTTACTCAGCTGTGAGCTCTGTGGCGTACAGCACTGATAGGACATGCCACTGGTACAACAGAGGCATGAATGCCATGGGAGTACCCAAGCACTTTCTGATTTAACTTATCCTTGATCCACAAGGTGAAACCTATACCTTGAACCATTATCAGGTCAAGACCCTATGACTAGACAGCTCATAGGACATAGGAAAGACCTTACTACATTATGCTGCTAGGTGGATATCTATGATTTATCATTATACTAGTAGAATAATGCATCTATCAGTCCTCAGCATAGAATCTTTTGTTTGCAGCATATGGCATGGATATCCACAATTGGCCAGTGTTGGGAAACCCTGCTATTTAAGGTTGCAGTCTACTATGTCCAGATAGCTCCTCTGAGCTCAGAACAAAATGGAAGATTCTCTTTTCCATCAGGGTTTCCTCTTCTCTGTCTGGCTGTATCTGGGGTCAGACCCCCATACCCACTACTTTAGGCAGGTCATGGAGTCCTTAGCAAAACTCAACTTCCTCTTTCCTGATAAGAACCTGCCCAGCAAGTACCTGGGATTCCCTGGGATGCCTCTTTATGCAAATGAGGCATTTCTCAGTACTTTAGCCTCCAGTCAATGATTTATGTTCACCCTAAAAACCACTTCCCACTCTTCCAAGGTTTATATATAGCCCTTGTTTACCCCAAATAAAGTGTATGTACACAAGCTATTTCACTGAATATCATCCAAAAGAGCTGTAACGTTGAAATTCTCGGGGCATACCTTCTCCCCACAGCACTTATAGCCAGATCATGATCCTGCAGACTCCACACGTTCCTAGCTATGCTCCATCCTTCCAGACCAGTGTCAAGTGGAGCCTGGACACCCAAGAGAGGAAGTGAAACAAGGAATCACAAGCCAGAGTGCTCAGCCTTGAATGTAACCTATCTACCAGACCTCTTTTTCAAGGCATAGGGATCATTGATGAAAAGGGGATGATAGGAGATTTTGAGCCTGATATGGGTGATGATTATAAGTATATTTTGGAAACGGAAGGGCAAAAGCACACACTAACTCACAGTAGTTGTGAACAGCATTCATAAGTCCTTTATATGTCAAAGAAACACTGAACTTGATCACGGAGAGGAAAGTTGGACATGAAACTCTACTCCTCGTTGTGGAGGCATTGGCAAATGGTAAGAACAAATAAAGTTAAGCTTTCTCTAAGAGCATAGCCCCATGGCACATTGGTCAGTGGATGACCACACATCCAAGAATGTTTTGGCAACACAAATTTTTTGATGGGTTCAAAAAAGAGAAAAGAAAAGGATATAAGGGTAGGTTGAGAAGGGTCTTGATCTAGAAGAATTAAGGTAAGAAGGGTGAAAATAATCTAAACGTTTTTTAGGAAATTCTCAAAGAACTAAGAAAAATGTTTAAAATTAAAAATGGAACTGGGGAGATGACTTAAGTTTGTAAGGTGCTTGCTGGGTAAGCATGACCTGAGTTTGACCCCTAAAACCCATGTTATACACAAACAAACAAACAAACAAACAATCAAACGCAAAAGGAACTAAAGCACATCTCTTTTGTTGTCATTAGGTGGAGGACTCTGAGATGTTGTCAAGGTCTTTTGTGCTGTCCAGACCCATAGTCTTCATTTTTGTTTAATTCTATGGATTAAGATGTAAGAACTGTTTAAATCTTAAGGTATATTTCTGATTTGCATGATTTTCTTTACAATTTTGTGACTATATCTTATATTTTAAGGCCTCTATTAAATTCACATACATAGGGACAATACAATACACAATAGAAATATATAATAGCTTAACTCTTATCAGTATAATGGCTCCCTTATTATTTTAAAATATGCCTCTTAGTTTTTATACTATTCTACAGCTTAAAGCATTATTCTGTAACACAAAGTAAGAAGTCTTGTAGTTTCTTTTTGTCAAATCTTTCTCCATCCTTGTATTTTCAACCTATTTATGCCTTTAAATCTAGGCATGTCTTCAGTGTAACACAATCTAGTTGGATTCTACTTTAGAAAGAACAACCTAGTTTTGATTATCTTGACCTTACAGTGGCATATGTGGTCCGCACAGAGAATGCTGCTCTGTGAGATTTCTAGCTACCTGTGTTGTTCACATGTGTTCTTGTTTGGTCTTCTATCTTTACTGCTTTTTTTTCTTTTTATGTGTGGAAACAAGGGTAGTCCCTTTTATCCCTAGTTACTTTTTAAAATTAGAGTTTTATTTGAATGCTTGCCTTCCTTGTGGTTCCTGAATTATAATGTATAGCTTCAACCTATCAAAATGTATATCAAGCTAATAGCAATTTAATTAGCACACAAGTTTATAGCTTTGCTCCTATACTGTTCTATTTCTTCCCCTCTCCTTTGGGCTAATTCTTTCATGTTGTAGACTAGACAATACTGTTTTAAGAAGTCTCATTGCACATATTCAAAAGCATATTTGTGTATATGAATATATTATCTCCTTTTTTATTTACCATAATTTATGCTTTCCATCTCTTCCTGTGACTCCAAATTACAATACAGTATGCTTTATCTCTGTTTAAAACACTTCTTTTAGTCCTTTTAAAATTTTAATATATGTGTATGTGTGCATAGAATATATGCATGTACATGTGTTTATGGCATGTGTGTGTATAAGCATTTTCATATATGCACATAAATCAGTGTAGAGGCCAGGGACTGACTTTGCCTGTCCACTTTGATTGTGCTCCACCTTATATGTTGAGGTAGGGTCTCTTATATGAACAAGTTCAAGGATTTGGCTAGTATAGGTAATCACCTTGTTCTTGGGATTTCTAGTCTTCCAAGCAGAGGGATTAAAGGCCACACTTGCCCAGTATTTACCTGTGTACTAGAGGCTAATGATGGTCCTAACACTTATGTGGCAAGGGTTTTACTTACTGAGCAACTCTGTAGTCTTTATAGTACTTATTTTATATTATTTATTCATTTTTCCTGTATGAATGCTTTGCCTGCATGTATGTATGTGCAGTTTGTGTGTGTGTGTGTGTGTGTGTGTGTGTGTGTGTGTGTGTGTGTGTACCTGTTGTCTGTCTATGTGAATGTAAGCCATCATGTCGGTGCTGAAAATTGAACTTGGGTCCTCTGCAAGGGCAGTAAGTTCTCATAGCCACTGTGACATCTTTCCAGCTCCCCTTTAGTACTTCTTACTAAATTGCTTCTCAGTTTTATTAATCAGACCCTACCTCAACATATAAGGTGGAGCACAATCAAAGTAGACAGGCAAAGTCAGTCCCTGGCCTCTACACACATTTGTGTGCATATATGAAATCGCTCATATGTACACATACCATATACACATGTACATGTATATTAATATATTTTATATTCTTCATTTTAAGTTGTAGTTTAATATGGCATAGAATTTTGGTTACTAACTTTTGTCCTTTCTCAGTACCTTATGTCATCTGACCTCTTTCAGCCTGCACAGATCTGAAATGAGGCAAGCCATCAGCTATACAGTTTTCCTGTGTAGAAGATATCATTCATTTCTGTTGTTGCGTTCAAGGGCTTCATATTGTATTTGGTTTCGGGAGACTGGCTATGAGGTGTCAGGATTCATTTTGAATTTATTCTGCTCGAAGTTTATGAAGAGTCTTGGATTTGTGGGTTAATATTTTCTGTGTTTTAAAGTGCTGTTGACTTTTACCTTATATTCAGACAGCTTTACAAACTTCCTCTTTCTCTTTCCTCTCCTCTTAGCACACCCATTTCACAGATGTTAAGAAACTGGACATCATAACACTGGTTCCCAAGGCTTGGATTATTTTCAAGTCTTGTTTTCCTTTAGCTTTGTCGGGGATAATTTCCATTGATCTGTGCTCAAGGACTTTTTCTTCTGAGAATTCAAATCTGCCTGGCCCATCTAGTGAATTATTATTGCTTTCCAAGTCTAGACTTCTCATGTGGCCCTTTCTTATCATCTTACGTGTCTGTTCTAAGTCAATTTGCTGAACGTCAGCAAAATACTTTCAATTTAGTTCTTTCCTATGGATTTCTGTGATTACTTTCAAGTTCTTGCTAAACCTAGTTCAAGATAAGGCAATTAGCCTCTGGACTTGTAACTTTCCAATTTCCCCATAGTACTGAACTTTTAATCAATCAGTCTCTGCAGACATAGCCTCTGTCTAGGAGTTTTGTTCACAACTTGAGAGTGGTAAACAGTAAGCTTATCAGCAAAAGGCTATGGCATTGGAGCAATTTGTTTTTCTTTCCAAATTTGCAGAATGAAGTTTATTCATAAAAGCTTTAACATAAAAAAAGCTTTAGCATAATAGCCCCATCTTAGTTAGGGTTGGTATTGTTGCAACTAAACACCATAACCAAAAAGCAAAAGGGACTTATTCAGTGTATACTTTGATATTGCTGTTCATTATTGAAGGAAGTCAGAATAGCAACTCAATCAGGACAGGAACCTGGAGGCAGGAGCTGATGCAGAAACTATAAGAGAGTGCTACTTACTTACTGGCTTGTTTCCCTTGGCTTGCTTAACCGACTTTCTTATAGAACCCAGGACCACCAGTCCATGGATGGCACCACCCACAATGGGCTCTCCCACAGTTTACTAACTGAGAAAACGTCTTACAGCTGAACTTTGTGGAGACATTTCCTCAACTGAAGCTTATTCTTTTCTTATAACTCTTGACTTGTGTCAAGCTGACACACAAAACCAGTCAACACAGTCTGAAACTGAAAAGAAAAAAAAAGCCCATAAAACATACAGAAATCTCACGAGTAAATCTTAAGAATTTTTTTTTCTATTTTTTGGAGCGGGGGACCGAACCCAGGGCCTTGCGGTTGCTAGGCAAGCGCTCTACCACTGAGCTAAATCCCCAACCCATGAGTAAATCTTATCCAGAGAGAAACCATTCTCTGTTTTCTGATCTCTATTACATATTCTAAGCTGTAATGTCTATTTGGAGAATGACTTTGGGCATAAGTCAGAGATCCTCTTATGTGATAATACCATAGTATTCAGTTTGGTGGTCTTTCCCCTACCTTTTGGGCATTTCGATGTCTGTTAGGCAGACTTATAAAAGAGAGCATTTAATTGGCAACTTGCTTACAGTTTCACAGGGCTCCTGGTGTAGCTCTCTGAGGGAGGGTTGGTGTGTTTGATGTTACTTTGTTCACAATAACAAAGTGATTTGTGAATGTAATTGGAATGATAGCCAATTTACTTTGAGTTACTATTTTTTCCTGAGTAGGCCTGAAATAATCAGCAAATCTTTTTAAATGGAGAGTTTTCTCTAGATGGTGCTGGACAGAAAAGAAATCAGTGTGCTACTAACTTTTTACACTGAATAGCAGTCTTTAGTCACTTATTGCTGGTGGTTTTAAGCAAAGGGACCCTGATTCTACAAATGGGAGCTGTTCAATACGGTCAGCAACCAGTGAAAGTTCGGACCTAAATGAGTCTTAAAAGAGAGTTCAGGCCGTAAGAACTATTCCTCAATGGATTTGGATGAAAACTGGTAACAAAATCAGGTACAACTCTAAGAGAAGCCATAGTCTATAAGGAGTCACACTATGGCAAGACTGAGGATTTATACTGAATTGAGGTCGTCGATCAGTCTGACCAGATGGATTTCAACATTTTTAACATAGAGACTTATTTGTGTCTGAATTAGTTTGTCCAGTAATAAAATTTAGAACTTTTCAAACTGAAAAGAGAGAGAGAGAGAGAGAGAGAGAGAGAGAGAGTTCAGCCTTGAGGTGGTTTGAATGAGAATCCTCACTTCACCCCCATTTCCTCCCAATTCCCGCTCACATTTTTGAATGTTAGAAAAGGATTCGGAGAGGTGGCCTTTTTTAGGGAACTTGCATCACAGGTGGTGGGATTTCAAGTTTCAAAAGCCCTTATCACAACCTGCAGCTCTCTTTACAGATCAAAATGTAAGCTCCCAACTACTGCTCCAGCTCCATGCCTTCCTGCCTGCTGCCATGTTCTCTGCCTTGAAGGTCATAACTCACCCTGTGCAACTGTAAGCAAGTCTCGCATTAAATGCTCTCTTTTATATGCTGCTATGGTCATGGTGTCTCTTCACAGTGATAGACCAGTATCTAAGACAAAACCCATCTGATATCTTGATTTCAAGCCTTTCAATCCTGAGCAAAGAACCCAGTTACACTATGTCCAGATTTCTGATATACAGAAACTGTGAGACAACAAATACCTGTAAATTCGAGCTTAATAGTGGAGAACAATTTATTACGTATCTATAGAAAGCCATGCAATGAAAACATTTTATTATTTAATTGAAAAATTCCGTAGTGTGTGTTCATTGAAGAGTAAGAACTGTGCTGTCAGTTTTCATACCACAGTTGTGTACAAAGGTCAGGGGAAAACTCATATCAATCACATCTTCTTTTGCCAGCATGTGGTCTCTGAGGATCAAACTGCAGGCTGCCTTCCCTGGCAGATGTGTCTCTTTAAAAACATCTTTTCCTCAGCATTTCTGCTGAGTGCCTAGGGGAGATTTGCGGTTGCCCTGCAAAGCTTCTGCCTTCATTCACCTTGTGGTGACTGTAACGTTGCTACGGTGAGTCCCTCAAGGACTTCCTGAGCTGTCTTAGAGGCTCTCCTTGCTTCCTCTCACTGCAATGGAGAAGCTCCCCAGACTGTGAGAATCCTTCCAAAAGAGAGCCTGGATTTGTGAAGTTTCCTGTTTGCTTAGCTATGAAACTACAGTTTTACCCATCTCCCACCTCTTCAGGCAGCTGTTACCACAACTGTTCAGTTTTTCCATTGGAGACTCAAGGATGTTGCATCTATATCTCATTCACATCTTCCAGAAAACACTGTGAAATCTTTCTTTGTAGCAGAATCTCTGCTTCAGACCCCTCAGATTTACACACCATGCATGTTCCACATGTGCTCTCAGTTTCCTTGGTGTCTGCTTTGCAATAGGTTTAATCTCAGGGCATTTTAGAACACAATTTTGGCATATTTCATTTTTGATTTTCTGAGTACTCGTGATGTGGCATCGCTATGTGTAACCTGATCCCTTACCTTGTGTGATTCTCATCCTGCTGGGAAGGAAGGGGCAGAGGGTTTAGCAATGTTTCCAATGCCACATGTACAGAGCGGCAGATTCCAGACTCATCCGTCTAAGAGCCTAGACTTTCTTTCCTTTCTCTTCTAATTGTTTCCATGTGAATAGCTAGAACTTTCAGTAACGCTGGACAGAAAATACAGGCCACAAGTGATCTCAGCATCCAGAGACAACTGTGAGAGCACTGGTAACAGACAATTCTGGGTTCAGTCTGTCTAGGAGGATCTACAGAGAGTGTAGATCGCATTGTAACCACAGGGGATTTTACTTAATACTCTGCAACTCTTTTTCCTTCCTCTTTCCCATGGAACTTTCATAAAGAGTAAACAATTATTATTAACTTATCCATTTTCTGAAATTATGCTCACCATGTAACCTTGTCCCAAAGTCACAGATGCTTTCTTTTTTCTGTTGTACTTATCTGTTTTTTTTTCTTTTCAAGATTTTGACTCTAAGACACTTCAGAGAAAAGAAAGTAGACAGGATGTGAACAACTCAACTGATCGGGAAGCTTCCATTTGAATAAAGATTGGACTGAAGTCAGTGATAACTTAGAACCGAAGGCAGAGCACTCAGGAGAAGAGGATTTGCAAGATTACCAGAGTGAGGACCGAGCAGAGAGGCCCCCACAGAACCAGAGTGATCTGCTAAACTCTGAGGGTCTGGAAGTCCTGAGCTGCAGGCAGGAAGCAGAACAGCAGGGTGGGACATAGGATTGCTGCAGATGGCCCTGTGAACTCTACAGCCTTGAGGCCCTGGCTGCTGCTCATGGAGCTCTGGGGACTCCCATGAGCTGTGAGAATCCCTCACTCCAAGTCTGACCTTTGGGAATATTGTGATAATTTGAGAACTAAGTCACTGTTGAGAGGGGAGGGATGGAAGAGGAGAGCCCCTGCTATCCACAGGAAATGTGAATGGCAAAAGGAAATGCTTTCTGCTACCCACAGGAACTATGTCTGTGAACTACTGCCCAGTTACAGAGAAACAGACTGTAGTCTGTGCGTACCCAAATTGTGACCATGAATTTGCAACCTTCCCTGCCAGCTCTGTCTAAACCTTTCTGGTTTCTGTTGATGAAACTCTTTTCCCATTTATACTATTTTAAGACCACAGAAACACCTTTGTCTCTTATTCCAACCAAAGTTTCTGAAACCTCTGTGGGTGTACCAGAGGGCAGATGGCCTGACTCTGAGAACATGCTTAACAAAACATGAACAAGAGCATGAATGAAGCTTTAAAAACCTTATGGCTACCTAAGACTTAAATAGTACCTTAAAACCCTCAAAACTCAGTGAATTAATTTAAGTATCAATGAAAAGGCAGAAGGACTATGTGGCCTGTAAATCATCCCAGACTGAAATTAATGTTTTACAAAATGGAACCTGGCTTATTACTGATTCTATGACCTTTGGTAAGGCAACACGTAGTCCAGAGGGCAAATGGGACAGCTAGTGAATGACATGGAATTCCCACAGCTAGCTCTGATTCAGGGTGAAGTCAAGACCTGTGTTCCCAGGTATAGTGTTTGATACCATGGTACAAGGCTAATGGGAGTTCACCAGTGATGGGATGTCTCTCAGTAGCCTGGCACCTTCTGTGATGATTCCTTTTGGAGTATCTGCTCAGTTGCAATAGCCCTGCCCCCTCTGGCATCTGTATCTGCACCTAGATCTTTCCTTGTTCCCATTTGCCTCTTATTCAGTGCATAATGACAGCCCAGGTATTCTCTGCTATAAATCTGAGATTGGTAAGCAGATGGAGTACTGCCACAGAGAGCTGACCGAAGCTCAGAGAGCTCGGAAAACAGCTCATCTGCAGAACAGACTCAGGGCGAGCACTGAAAGGTCAGAAGAGACGATGATGTCCAGGTCTCTAGAGCTTACTGTTTCCTGACTCCTGGCTTGATTTATAGGATTTATGACTTCTCTGACTTTTGATTCTAAGCCACATTCTTTAGACTACCCTAAGAAATGTTTCTTCTTTTCATACTCATCTTAAATCAGTTGGATTCTTTTATTTATTTGGGAGCAGTGGGAATCAAATCTAGGACTACACACCTGCCATCCATGCATCCAGTCCCTGAGCTTGTCTCAGGCCTGATTTGACTCCTCTCACTTACAGTCTTAACAGGGATCACGTGCCTGGTTGCCATGTGCTGCTTAGGGGTTCAGTGTCTGGGAACAAAGATAAAGGAATAAACATGCAGAAAATAGAGTAATACATGGACACAAGCAACTTAAAATGGATCTATTAGATACAGCAGCACAAGAGATAAAAAATAGGGACTCATCAAGTAAAACAATTTTTTTCTAGAGGGGACCCTGTAATAAAAGTGAAGAGAAACACACAGATTAGAGAAAAACATGTATAGTTCACCAGATGTCATCTGACGTGGGACCTGTACATGAAGCTCAAAAAGAAAACTCTATTAGAAATCATGGCATTCAGTGGTAAATGGATGGAAGTAGAGCATATTGTACTGAGTGGTGTAACTCAGACTGTAGGAGGCAAACACTGCAGGTTCTCATCTGTGGTTCTTGGCTCTGGGATGTGAATAGGAAACCTAGCATAGTCACTGGAACTAGGAAAGTAAAAAAGAACGAAGAAGTGGGGCGCTAGAGAGTGGGGAACATCAGGACATAGGTTATATGAAGGGAGAAATGGGTAATTGGGGGGCTTTAACTTGGAAGGGAGGATGGAAGTTAATACAAAAAGAGAGGGAGGAAGGACAGATAAATATATTAAGGAGCCTTGGAAAAAGACATAGGAGTCATTATTTTTATATTTACCCAAAATTACATATGTTATAAATATATGCACAGGACATGTATTTTTTGAAGTGCTGGGAGCTGCAGAAAAGGAGCAATCTCTAGATGTTTCTCTAAATTGGGCAGTAACTTCCTGGAAGACAGCTACTTCTAAGATCAATAACACATGCGACAGCTCGTGAGGATGCAGGGCAGGGAGTATGCGAACTTGTACAGCCACTATATTTGTATGCCATTGCTAGGGGCATGCAAACTTGTTCGACCACAGACTATACTTGTACACCATTGCTAGGGGCGTGCAAACTAGTACAGGCACTATAGATATACATATGGTCGTTCCTCAGGAAATTGAGAATCAGTCTACTCCAAAACACAGCTATATCACTCTTAGACATAATCCAAAGGATGCTCCATCCTACCACAATGACACTTGTTCAATCATGTTCATTGCTGCTTTATTCATAATAGTCAGAAAGTGAAAAAAACCTAGATGTCCCTCAGCTGAAGAATGGATAAGGAAAAGGTGCTAATCTACACACTGGAGTATTACTCAGTGGTTTTAAAAAATGACATGATGAAATCTGCAGTTAAATGAATGGAACTATACAAAAATCATCTTGAGTGATGTAACCCAGACCCATAAAGACAAATATAAGATATAGTCACCTATAATTGGATTTTAATTGTTAAATAAATGGTATTCAAACTATAACCCACAGACTCAGAGAAGTTAGGTAAAGAGGAGGACTCTAGCAAGGATGCATGGACTCCCCTGGGAAAGGGAAATAGAGTAGATTTTGATGGTGGGCTGGGGGCAGGTAGAGATGGAAGCGGGAAGGACCAGGTGTGTGGGTGTGTGTGTGCACGCGCATAGAAGCTATCTTAGTTTCAGACCCATCAACCCAGTGTCCCTACCTACATGACACATAAAATCACCATCCAGGCTGTGTCCAAATTCCTTACTGAAAAAAATCCTGCTGCAACAGATGGTTATTATTTTCATTTGTTCTGCAACAGTAAATATACAGAGCATATTCCTGGAATTCTCTTAGCACAGCTTCCAATATACTATAGCCTTGCTGGGGAACTGGCATGGAAAGAAATGGTAACCTTGTGTCTACTCTCCTGGTGTGAAGATCTGGGGACATCACAGTAGATTGCTAGACTAACCCCACAAAGTCCCTTTGTAGCCCCCTGGAAACAGAAGTGACTCTCAGAGACTTTCCCTGGTGCATTTCATTTGATAGGCTTGCAGGTTTGCTGCGAGAAAATGGAATGTCAGTAAGCTGTGATTTTAGAAAACTAAAGACTGAGTAAAGATGACCTCTCCCCCTTCTAGATCTGGTTCCAAAGGAACCAATGAATCAGGTTCCTTGAGTTTTATTTTTAAAAGAAGGCTTTGTCTCTAAAGATGTGTTCCCTGACGTACATAATAAGATCATGGTTTTGTCAAAACCTGACTAAGTCAGACTTTTTGTTATTGCCTCTACATAGAACCCCTAGGTAGAGAACATGTGCCAGGTTCTCTGTGTGTAATACTTGTCAATCACGGTTATTTCTAGAGTGATTTTTGGCCAGGAGTCCATATTGAGTCTGTTTACTAGTAATTATTTCTTTGTTCTGAGTCTATGTGATTCCACTGCCCATGCCATCTCAGCTCTCTCTACTGCTACGTGTCCCATGTATAATATGAATATAGAAGTTGTCCTGGTTAGGTTATTATTGCTGTGATGAAACACCATGATCAAAGCAACTTGGGAAGGAAAGGGTTTATCTCAGTTTACACTTCCAGCTAATATCCATCACTCAGGGAAGCCAGGGCAGGAACTCAAATGGGGAAGGAATCTGGACTCTGGGAGCTTGCTCCTCGTGGCTTGCTCAGCCAGCTTTGTTATAGAACCCAGGACCACCAAGCCCAGGAAACAACCCACACACAATGAACTAGGCTCTCCTCCATGAATTCTTAATTAAGAAAATGCCCTGCAGGCTTGACAATCTGATGGAGGCTTCTTAATTGAGGTTCTCTCCTCTCAGGTGACTTCAGCTTGTGTCAAATTGGCATACAACTGGCCAGCATAGAAGATCTCACCTTATTCCCCACTGTCCTCAGAAGATACAAAGCAAATATGAAGAGAATTTGGAAATAAAAAGTTTTTATGAAGAAGCCACAAAGCCATATCTCAGTCAGTGTTCAGAGTTTCTGTCAGGTCACTATAGCTAAATTCCCTAAAGAATGAAGGAAGCTGAGGGACTGAACTCTTACTGTGTACAGATGTCATAGACACGCATGCAGGGTCTTAGTTGTCAGTTCCCCAGTGAAGGACATGTTATTATCCATGTTGACTAAGGAGAACACAGGGTAGGGAGAAGGCTAGGTAAAGGGCAGAAGAATCAGCAAGAGGAAGAGAAAGAAGACAGTAATCCAGTCCAGATGTCTGAATTCAGTACCATGTCGAGAACTGAGAATTTCAGATATGAAGGGAGCTGATCCAAAAGAAAACCTTCTCAAGCACAGAAGAGGCGTTTCTGTTTGTTTACATTTGAGACAGGGTATCACTATGTAGCCCAGGCTATCTTCTATCTGGTCATCTTCCTGCTTCATCTCCTTGAGTGCTAGGAATATAGACAGGTACTTGCTACCACATCTAATTTTGATGCTGAGGAATTATTGTGCAAGCAAAGTATCAGAACTCACTGTCACAAACACAGAGAAAAAAATTAAAATGTACATACCTACACAGTTTTGGCCGTGGGAGGAGCTGGCACCCGGCTGGCTCTCATAGGGCACAGAGGCCAATGAGTGAGAGAGCAGAAGAAACAGAAGGGTGGTCTTGAAGACTTTCCTGGGGGGCTTCATCCTGAGCTGTGTACAAGGAGCTATGATCTTGGCTACAAGATGACGCTACTTCTCAACCCTGCCTGGCCCCTCTGTAGTTACCACACCCTGATACACACTGCCATGAACACACTGTGCAGCAAGTATGATGCAAGTGAGCATGTGCATATGTGCGCGCGCGCGCACACACACACACACACACACACACACACACACACACACACACACACACTGAGGCAATTCTGAGATGTTGGAGAAAGGCTCAGATGTCCAGATCTGGGAAGAGCTAGAGAAGTCCTTGGTGGACAGTCCCTCTGAGTAAAGCCTTCAGGAAAAAGAAATACCCAAGTTGCACATTGACAGCGACAGCACTTCCGGCTTCTGATTGCAGTCAGTGACCATAAACCACGTGAACCTTGAGGTTTGCCCGAAGCACCCTGTTGGGTTGGAAGAGAGAGGCCCTTCCCCTTTCATTCTTGCAAAATGAAATTAAATAAAAACTAAAACCTAAGAAGAAACATAACACCACCTGCACACAGCCCTTCAGCAATCAGATTGGCAGCACCCACATAGTGAAGAAGTTACAGTTGTAATGTAGAACAATTAAGATTATAAAGTGTAATGCAGAATTATGTTTATACTTATTAACTTTCTTCTAACTGGCTGCATATGTGAGGATGGACTCCTTGTTTTGTCAGAGAACCCTCTGGTCAGTGGTGACGTTCCTCAGACAAATAGAGAATATTCTTTGCAGGACCCAGCTTTCTTAAAGTCTTCTATTTGATATGCAGAAAACAGTGAACTGTCAGCAGGGCTAGATCCTCAATCTAATAAGAAGGGAAAACGTGAGAGCTAGCTACCTCGTATTGACTTGCCTGGGCAAGCTGCATCATTTTCCTTGAGAATTTGAAGATGTGTTTATGTTTTCCACCTGAGGGGCATTTGCTCACATTTAAGAGACTGATTTTTCAGCATTTGGCACTGTTTTTCTGAGGAAAGCAATCTGGGGAGAAGGACTTGAAAATAAAAGATACATTGGAATGTTTTGGCATTTTTTCAATAGGATATACCAAAGTTGCATGCAACACTAAGTCGAGCTCAGAGGCTAAAGTACCTCAGTCCAGATAAGAGTCATATGATTGTCCCTTCTTGCTTTGGCTCTGAGAAAAACTTACTGCAGACTTAGAATTATTCAAGTTAGTTAAATTTATTAGCATTTTTTGTTTAATAGAATAGCTTTTTTTTTTTTACAGTTTCACATGTATTCAATACGTCATACCTGTCCTCAATCCCTACTCCATACAGACTCTCTGTGGTCACCCCTAATATGTCCTCTCCTCACTGCCCTCTCTCAAGGACAATTAGCCCTGCCAGTTGACAATGACTTGATCTGAGTGCAGGTGCTTTGTTTGACCAAGCGCTGCTGCTTTTGATCTTTGACGTGATTGAGGGAAGCTTTAGATGGAATGGTGGAGTGACTGAAAAAATAAAGTGTTTGACTCTCCTATCTACTTTTACATGGGGAATGTAACAGGCAAGCAAGCCAATTTTCTTTCTCTATTTTTCTCAAATTTTTAGGGTAATGGTAGTATTACTGTATAGGGTTACTATGAGGATTCAGGTGACATTGAACCCAAAGCACCATGCCAGACAAGAAGTAAAGGTATAGTAAATTCACAACCTGGCTATATCCTACGTGGAGATGTGACAACATCTATTGCCCAGGGCAAAGGTGACATTCTAAGGCTCTATGATAGTTGCAGGGCAACATGTAATGTTTGGGGAAATGACAAAAACACTAGAAGGCAGAAATTATTGAACATCTTTTCTGGGCAAGTCAATCTTCACAAGTGCATGATCAGGTCTGTCTGACCCAGAGATTGAAGAAATGTTCCAGAAAAGCATTTGGAACAGTCTCAAGGCCTGAGAATGCACAGCTGCATTCAACATGGACAACCTCAGGGTCAGGGGCAGTGCAAGTTGTATATTCGTCACCACTGAGGTGTGATCAGTCTGCTGCACCTGCAACCTTGGGGGCATTGAATACATCCAGTAAGTTTGGGCTTTGAGTTGTCACAGTAAATGACCCTGTATCTCTTCAGCAGTAAGCAGGTCCCTTACCCTCTCTGTGGGTGACCTACCTCTGCTGGAAGAGGAGAGTTTTCTTCAGAGAGGTATGGCAGCGAAGTGCCTACTATCTAGCAGGAATTCAATACACGGCTTTTCACACCTGACAACTGAGTTCTTACTGGGCAATATCAAAGGAACACAGAAATTAGCAAGCGGTGTTACTGACACTAGAAGTGACATATACATGCCGCCTCCCCCAACCCCCTGAAACCAAACCTCAATGGTCCTAGTCACAAAAGTCAAGGCTCTCAGAAGGGTGGTTACACTTCCGACCAGAACTCCGTTTGTTCTTTAGGTACTGAATACAAATGGCTTATACTTCCGACCAAACCGGTGAAAAATCTTGGGGTCGTCTGAGGTTTATAAGAACTCAGACCCCTGCTTGATACCCCCAGAGAAGCACTGCTGTCAGATGCTCCCATTTTGATTTTCTCTAAGTTGATTCCTGAGAATTCCTTAGATTTGTTCCTTGCTGCACTCTGTTTCTCTGCTCAGAGGCAAACCTCAGGCTTTCTCTCTGCAGAGGAAGGCTGGGGATTTGTGATCCTGAAAACTGCAACTGCGGTTCAGGCTTGTGTGCAGGAATCAGGAATTACATCTGAGCAGCAATTGCCTCTACCTCTCATTCATACCAAGATCTTCATCGAGAAAAGAAGTAGACAAAAATGTAGGTGAAGAAAGACAGGATAGAAGCTAGTGTTGCTACAAGGAGCTCCTGGGTTTGGCCTTTTCTTTTTGTGCCTGGGTTTATACTGCTCTCTCCTTGGTCTGGCTGCAGACTTGTCCTAGCTGACTGGCTAGACCCAGACCCCCTGTAGAGTGCACTTTCCCTGGTCTGAGCCCCATTCTATACCATGCCTGCTCTGCTCAGGAGCTGGTAAATTTATCCTGACCAGGAAGCATGTGGATTTTCTAAAAGAGCTCCAGAGGTCAGATGGGGAAGTAACCCATTGCCATGGCTTCCTGCTTAGTAACTATGTACCCTGAAACCATCTATTTATTTAACTATAAATATTTATTCATATTTTATGTATATGAGTGTGTGCCTGAATACATATGAACACTATGTATCAGATCAGAAGAGGGTGCTGCATTCCTTGAGTTTCAGATGGTTGTTCTCCATCTAATGTGGGTGCTGGGAACTAAACTTGGGCCTTCTTCTGGAGTAACAAATGTTCTTACAGAGTCATCTTTCCAACCCTTTATTTAACTACAAAATTCTGCTTATCATGACGATATTATAGCAAGATAATGAGGATTAAGAGAGTGTATTTTAAAACCCTAAAATTTAACGGTAGTTAAATGTAAATGGATCAAAAAAGAATGACAAAGACCTGAGGTGATAAACGTGCCAGCTACCAGGATGTGGTCATCACCCACTGTATGCACATATTGAAATGTTTCATAGTACCTCACAAGTATGTACAAGTGCTATGCATCAATTAAAAATTCATTCTTTTAAAATGTAGAGCTGGCAATGAATCAGCACTGCCTTTCTGTAGTCATATACTGAATTCTAATATTTTACACATTAACTCAGAACTTCAAAAGTTTTGCTTTAATAATACAGGATCAAAACCATGATGTTTAATAGGGATTCAGAAAGGCCAAGAGAAATATGTTTCAGTAAGTGTTAGTTACCCTCATGCTTAAAAGGTGAATTCTTATTGACGAGTTCATGGGATGTCAACTATGGGTACTCTTACTGGTAGAAAAATGTGGAGACCAGAGAAACCCACTTCTCTTAGGCATAACAGTTAAGAGCCAGTTATCAGGAATGAGCCAGGGCTCTTCCACACCTTGTAAATGTAGCAGTAGATTGAGGGTCCTGAAAACTAGCCAATAGGATTTGTGCTCTGATATTCCTGTCCCTCCCTCTGACCTACTACTCACCCAGTCATTCACACTGAGATTCTAGAGCTTTAGGTTAGAGCTTTAGAATGGAGTTTTAGGTTAAAGCTTTAGACTTGAGTTTTAGGTTAGAGCTTTAGAATGGAGTTTTTGTTTAGAGTTCTAAAAAATGGAATTTTATGATGCTTTTGGTCAATTTTCAGAAACACACACACATCAGAGGAACCTTGGGACATGTTTCAGTGGGTAAGAGTGGTTGCTGTGAAAGCAAGAGGACCTGAGTTCAAATCCTCAACACATATATGAAAGTTGCATATAATTATGCTTTTCTAGAATCTCAGCACTGGGAGACAGATGGATATAACCAGCTGATGTTGGGGACCTGATGACCTTTGGCATAGCCAAAAAAGGCAGGGGGTGAGGGAGGGGCTTCAGCTTCAGTGAGAGACTGTATCTCAAAAGCTAGGATGTAGAGAAAGAACTCAATATCTTCCTCCTTTTGTGTGTGTAAACTCTCACACACATATGCACATATACCTCCCTGGAAATATATTTATAAGAAAAGTGAGCCATTTATGATCAAACTGTCTATAAGGAGGATCAGTTCTATTAAATAGAGGCCTTTTCATCTCCTCGGCATTAGTTTAAGGAAAGGAGCTGAGGTAGAGCGGAAGGAGGAGAGCAAGGGTGGAGGACACACTTGTGCCGCTGTGCTGTTGGTGAGACAGACATGATGTGGCAGTGGGAGGCAACGTGGCAAAGGGTCAACGCTGACAGGAGTCTGTCTGATGGATCTGTGATGTTACTTTGCATGTGTTAGAGAGAAGATGAGGTGCCCTGGCCTTGTGTAGAGTGTGTGGAGATTGGTGAATAGTTGAGTTTCCTGTGTGGAACAGAGAAAGATGGAGTTAAGAGAGACTGGCAGAAGCAAGTACAGAGATGGGCAAGCTATGTAAACACAGTCCTCGGGGATTCACTGACTAACTTAGGAGGCCTGCAGACCCTCATATGTGTCAGACAAAGACTAGGCCGGCTTTAATCATCTTCACCTGCCTTGCTGAGCTATAAAGGTAAATTTGAATGCTCATAACTAAATAAAATAAATGCAGCTTTATTAAGAATGGGGTTTATTCAATTCATCTTAGAGAAAGGAAATCTAGAGGTTATCCTACTACCCTAGGGCTTTTGTCCTCAGTAGTGGCTTCACATGGCTGCTCGCAACTCAGACATTGTGTTTATGTTACAGGTTAGCAGACTAAAGAAGCAGAAAAGAGCAAGCTCACATGTTCCCAAGGAGCAAGATCTCCTTCAACATTTCTGCTTACATTTCACTAGCCACACCTAGTTACAAAGGGTGCTGGGAAATGGAGTCACATGTTTACTTACAACTGCAAGGGAAGCAAGCATGAATATCTTTTTTTTCCTCCCTTTTGAATGATGGGCAGATATTGGTACTCTCCAAAGCATTTTAACCCAGATCCTGGATTGTTCACAGAAATGAAGCTGTCAAAAGTCCAGGTGACAACCTCAGCTGAAGTCTGACTGTTGAGGGTCAACTGGGTAGGGTCTTATGTGTAAGTAGGTCCCTGTCTTATTGGGGACTTGCATCTACAGTTCAAAAAATAAACCTACATACTTCCTGATAATATGTTTATACAGAAAGCTGGAAATTAAGAATTAACAGAAAGCTAGAAAATGCTCTGTTTTTCAGGTAGATGACATAGAACCCCGAAATTGTATGGGATCCTTAAATTAGTTGGCCAGAGTGGTGGTGGTCAAGGGGTTTGGGCCATGCGGCCTCCAGATAAATGAGGACATGTCTGCACTCCAGTGGACAGTGATGAGGACATATCTGCACTCCAGTGGACAGTGATGAGGACATGTCTGCACTCCAGTGGACAGTGATGAGGACATGTCTGCACTCCAGTGGACAGTGATGAGGACATGTCTGCACTCCAGTGGGCAGTGACTACTTCACTCCATCTGTTCAAATGCTCATGAGAGCTTAGACCAGTTGGTCTCGGGCTGTGTTCCTGGCTTTATAAGTCCTTACAATTGGATTTAGAGAAGAGAAAGAGTAAGATGGTCACAAAACTGCTTTGCATATTGGGTAAGAGAGAGCAGGTGGTCAAAATGCAGAACTTAAGTTCCATCTCAGCCCCAGTGTTTCCACTGGCAGGAAAAGTTGAAGCAAGTGGGGGTAGGGATGATAAACTCCTAGATTTGGGGAAGTCAATATCTAGTACAAAGATCAGCCCATGTGACCTTCTGCTGAGATCACATAGACTCTGAGAAAAAGAAAGCCACAGGAACACAGCTAGAGATGGCACTGGAGTGAAAGAAAAATGGGTGTTTCAGTCTGTTGTCTAGGACCCCAGAGTTCCCTGGTGCCCATTGCATCAAGAGTGAAGGTTTCAGAGAGTCTCACAGACCTCTGAGTCATCTGGAACCTGCTTATGTTTCCGCTCACGTTTCTAATCATCCCTAGGGTCTTTTGCATTCTGATCATATGGAACGACTTACTTACTGAGTATATGTTTGCATAAATATATGTTTGCATAAAGACTTATGTTTGCATATGACACTTGTGTCCATAAAGACTTATGTCTGCCTCATACATAACAACATGTTGATGCCCCAAGTTATGACCAGCTGCCCATGTCTCCCTGCCTCTGCATGTGCCTCCCCCCCTGTAATAACCTTTCCCTGCAGACTGCTCCTTTCCCTTCAAGCTCACTTTTCTTAGAAGGGCTCCCTGTCCTTGGGTAAGCCTTCTTTGCTCCAATCTCAGTGTTCCCCAGATGCTTTGGCATCCGCGTACATCTGGGTCTCGCAGTAGCTGTGTGTTCCTGGATAGCAGCGGATTTGGCACCATCACTGCAGTGCATGTACTGGACTCTAGGCAGACACTCAGGGAATGTTAGTAGGACAAAAGCGAAAAGAGCAAGATAAAGAATACATATGTTAGGTATTGCCGTCAGCAAAGCAGGAGAAGAGGTTTCTGGTTTTTTGCTTTGTTTTGTTTGGGGGAGTATTATTTAAAAGAAAAAGATTTGAGACAGTAAATTTGGGCCTCAGAACTAAAGCTGAGTCAATACTAAGAAAAAGGTCAGCACTGGAGGCAGTACAGGCTGAGCATCAAGAGGGGACTCCACAGGGAACTCCACAGGGGACTCCAGAGGCTGCCCCAACTTCTGTGCAGAGAGAAAACAGGAAGCCAGAGTGCAGCAGCGCAGGAGGATAAAGTCCAAAGTTTCATCATTTCCTCAAGGTCTGTCACACTATTTGTATCAAGATGGCAAAGTTCATTTCCTTAAAGACTTGTACCTGGTCAGTCCAGGCAGGATGAAAGGCAGCCCCGCTCACACTGTGCTGAGCTCAGACCCTGTGAATTCAAGCTACTTGTGGGGCTGGAAGGTGGCATGCAGGCTGATCCCTGGTCTGGAGAAAGAAGAAACGGTGGCCTAGATATGTAGACTTGCAGGTGCAGGTCCCCTTCAGCATAGAGATGTTTTTATGACATGTGTTGTGCTCAATTGACATGAGAGTCATGTGTGGTAGAAGAGAGTGGCTAACTGAGACCCAGGTGGCACCCTGTTGAAAGGGTTGGAGTTGATCTGAGAGGACTATTTCCCACCCTCTCCCCAAAGAGAACTTTAAAAAAGACACTCTAGCACCTACTGTAGTTTTTAAACATGTTTGTTCAAGAGAATCAATGGAGGACAGGTTTTGATCAGTGAATAGGGCACAATATAAATTAAATCCAATTTCAAGGTATAGGTCAAAGATATTTTTATTTTTATTTATCTTGAGACATTTAATTCTTTGCGTGTGTGTGTGTGTGTGTGTGTGTGTGTGTGTGAGAGAGATAAACGAATGTTTGTATCATGGGTGGTGAAATCAAGGACCTTGTGCCCGATTGGCAAGTGCTCTGGCACTGCTTTTATCTCTAGCCTTGTACTAATGCATTTTAAAAAGAGAGTAAGGGGAGTCAGAGGATGAAGATGAGGGCTGACAGAACCAGGGAAGTAAAAAATTACCAAAGGGACAGGAGTCCAGTCCACATGGAGTCCATCTGCTATGCTAACCAGCACTTTCCAATGTCTTCTCCTCTGTTGCAGACACTGTCACAGCTGAAACAAAACAAATTCTCCATGCAGCCTTGATTCTTCCTAGGTGGATACTTAAGAGAACAAGTGAGCAGTTAGTTAAGGTGGCCCTAGGGACGAAGACTTGTGGTGTCAGAATCTGAGCTACCTTTGACTTTGGCCTTAGGCCATGGTGGCGGTGTGAGATGGAGTCCCAGTTACCCTTGGTAAAGAACAGAATCTGTCACCATGTGTATTCCTACTAGGAATTTGACTTTCCCCAAGTCTGTACAGGCCTGCAGCCAAATGCCTGGGTTTGTGGCCTTGTCATTCTAAGTAGAAGCCCCTGCCTTGGTGTTTTGAAGTGCAGACCTCTGTGTGTGAAGTCTGTCTGTTTCAGAGATCATATGGACTCTGAGGTGACAGGAAAAAGGAGAGGGCATGCTGATCTGATCTCTCACTGTGCCTCCAAGGGAACCTGCTGTGTGATTGAATTCCACCTTTGACCTCCCAGACCAGAGAGAATCCATTTTTGGCTCTCTAGATTTGCTGAGTTGCCAGGACATACAGTTCAGGTCCCTAGATAATTCTAATAGAATTCAAGAATCGCACAGTTGAGCTCAGATAACACAATACAATGTAAAATTGGGGGTTGTTTTATATCCCTGTCTTTTGGGAATGTGTGTGTGTAACAACAGATAATGAG
The DNA here is from genome assembly GCF_021556685.1 of Rattus norvegicus. Classification (NCBI taxonomy): domain Eukaryota; kingdom Metazoa; phylum Chordata; class Mammalia; order Rodentia; family Muridae; genus Rattus; species Rattus norvegicus. The sequence goes on from NC_141550.1 coordinate 49,260,137, forward strand.
GATGGGCTGTAGCCTTGAAATTAGATAGGGTTCACCAGTCTGTGCCAGATCTAGGTTATTAAGAGTTTTCTTCAATCTGGCCTATTTAATGTTGTGCTAAAGAAACCCCAAAACATAGGCCATGTCTAGTGACCAGAGGTGACCTTGCATGTCCCACAGAGATGATAGGTCAGACTAAGGAAAGAACTACATATATAGACCTCCAAAGACACTGTCCAACAGATCTCTTACCTATCCAGTCTCCAAATAGCACTGCTAGTGCTTGTCATTACTGCAGTGGGTACCAGGAAGGGAGAGAGAAGGGTCACAAAGTCACCTGACCAGAGAGGGCTGTTTAAGCGTGTTGCAGCTGGAGTGGACAGTCACAATGAAGTTGGCGCACCATCTCTAAGCTGGCAAGTGAGGCATTTGCCTTAACTCCATTCTTTCCAGAGTTCAAGGAGACCATGACTCCTGAATCAAGTTAGCAGCTGAAAACATGGGCAGAGTACTACAGGAACAGATGCTAGAGAGTAGGGGATGATTGTCTAGGGCCAAAGTGCTGGCTGGGAGCCCTGGTCCTCATTCTGAAGCTAGAGTACATGCTGTGTCTTCTCATGTCCCTTCCAGGGCTATCACTTCTCACTTTTCCCAAAAGACCATTATGATATTAGTCACTCACACTTCGATTGAATAAGTATTTTGTAAGAGGATATAAAAGTAATATCAAAACTAGTGGCTGAATAAAAAATCACATGTCAAGTTATAATCACAACGAAATAGGCTTTTTGTATCTGTGTGGATGCTGGATTTCACAATTTGCAAAATTGTTCTTGTGGTATGTCTTGTTAGATTTCACAAGTGGTAAAGTTCTTGTGGTATGCCTTGTTAAAACAATTACTGAATTTTTTCCTTTCTTTTGCTTCCAAATATGTGGCCATTATGTTGGAATTTTGTACCTAGGCAAAAGTCAAGGTTTGGTTTCAGCCTTACTGGTTAGTCAGCTGTAGGAAAAGACAGCCTCTGGCCCTCAGTTACCCCAGAGCAGGAAGACATCAGATATTCATGCTAGAGAGGTCTGAGATGGTCAGTCTTTTTGCAGGAAGCTTCTACCTGCTGAATCAGCACCTGGGAATAACTGCTTCAGCTCTTGCCAATCAGGCCCAATCCTCCTGTTAATATATTTATGCCACCATAGAGCTCTTGTCCTTTCCCATGAAGCTAGGGTGGCTACCCTCTACCACAAGTGTTCCTGGAGTCTCACTGGAGTGGTCTGATCTCTCAGACTACACCTTCCTGCACACCCAACTTTGCACGTGTTCTAGTTTGCTTTCTGTTGATGTGGCAAACACCACGAGCAAGCCTCTAGAACCAAGTTGGAGGAGGAAAGGGTTTATTTAACTTTTACATCCTGGTCCTTCATTAAGAAAAGCCAAGGCCAGAACTCAGGGTAGGAGCTCGAAGCACAACTGTAGAGTAACACTGGTTACTGACTTATCCTCTGGCTTCCTAATACAGCCCAGGAACCTACTTAAAGGGTAGCACTGTCTTCAGTGGGCTGGGCTTTTTTTTTATATCAATTAACATTTTAAAAAATGCTCCACAGACATGGCTACAGGGCAGTCTGAGCTAGGTAACTCTTAATGGAGGCTCCTTCAGATAACACATGACTGTGTCATGTTGTATGTTTTTTTCTGATAGAGCCTCATCTCAGTAGCAGTGTTGAGGTGGCCTGTTTTTTGTCTACCTGGGCTTGTGATATTTTTTTCATCTCATTGGTCTTCACAAATGAAGTCCAGGTGATCCCTGGATTTTCTGACTGTTTATTTGAAGCTCATACTGTCTGAGTTGGGATGTTCCAAACACTGGAGTCACTGCAAGTTAGAGACATAATTTGGAGTTTGTAGTAAAGCCTGAAAAACCATCATCATTTTGGTGACTTATGGTAACTAAGTCATCCTTATGCTAATGTTACAGCTAGAATACTGTGGGAGTGCTGTAGCCTGCCAAAGCCATGCTCTGTCCCTTGATCTGTGGCCTTTGTGACTTCCTGCTCCATAGCTCATGCCAAAAGACAATGGTTCAATTCACCCAATGTTTTCTAGAGAATGACTCTTAGGAAGATGTCTCCCTGCAAACTGGGCATGGTGAATAAAATACCCAACCAGAAATTCGATTCAGGTATTTGAGAAGACTTTTCTTCTGTACCACTGAAGAATGCCTGAGGCTTCAGCTGTAAAATAAGAAATCTTATTTGGGGTTTAAAAGATTTCCTGCCATTCTTTAAGATGAGGAATTGCTTAGATTTCAAAAAAATATAGATTGGAAGGCTGCTTTTGGAGGGACCTACATGGAGATACATGTGGAGAAGCAATCTACACCAGCTGCTACCAATTACCCCAAAGGCCTAATCTCAACTTTCAGAGCTCAGCACTGGCAGGATTGGACACCTGTATGCTTAGCAGCCCCTGGGTACCAAGGTAGAATGTTCTGACAGCACAGACGCTTATCCTGTCATTGACAACTCAAAATGTTTACATTTTGTTTTCTACTAGGTCACATGTCTTATATTTAGGTTATTAATGGAAAGAACAAGAACTGACCTTTTCCCCCTCATTTTTTTTCACCTGTGAATTTTTAGTATAAATCCTAGGGAATTGTACACTGTACATTGAAATATCAATATGTTTCAGTGGACAGCTTTCAGACTTACAGGATTAAAATTATTTATTATGAATAAAACTTGTAATTTTGTGTTCAATGTCAGTATGTAGCTTTTAAGTATTATATATGTATTATGTGTATATTCTATCTATCTATCTATCATCTATCTATCTATCTATCTATCTATCTATCTATCTATCTATCTGGCTAGTTTTGTGTATCAACTTGACACAAACTGGAGTTATCACAGAAAAGGACCCTTAGTTGTGGAAATACCTTCATGAGACCCAGCTGTAAGGCATTTTCTCAACTAGTGGTCAAGGTGGGAGGATCCAGACCATTGTGGGTGGTGCTGTCCCTGGGCTGGTGGTCTTGGGTTTTGTAAGAGAGCAAGCTGAGCAAGCCAGGAAAAACAAACCAGTAAGTAACATCCCTCCATGGCCTCTGCATCGGCTCCTGCTTCCTGCCCTGCGTGAGCTCCAGTCCTGACTTCCTTTGGTGATGAACAGCAACGTGGAAGTGTGAGCTGAGTAAACACTTTCCTCCCCGACCTGCTTCTTGGTCCTGATGTTTGTGCAGGAATAGAAACCCTGACTAAGACTCTATTTATCTATTACTAATGGGAAAACAAACCATGAAATGGGCCTAATTTAGTTGGCTCAACAGTCTGTACTGACTCATTCACCCAAATGCAAACTTATTGAATATCTCCAGGTAGGCGTTGTCACAGGCAGGAAAGTTAAGAAAATTTGCGTAGATGTCTGCCATTACTAGCGGTGCCATCTGGCAAACTGATTCATTTAAATGTAGTTGAGTCACTTTTGCATTTTTGTCACTACTTAGCCACATGATCAGAGCTGACAGTTGCATGCAAAGCCTGACCCAGGGACAGACAAGAGCCTACTGCTGCCATAAACAGAAAGCTGAATTTAGATGTCAGTATGTTTTGCTGTGACTGTGGCTGGCCTCTAGTACCTGTGAACAGGATTATTCCTATGTTGCAGCATGAGCCAGAATAAAACAAAACAACCTCCTAGGAAAATCTAATCTCTGGACTTTTTAATGTATTCATAATTATTCAGGAAAAGCATCTTATATTGTAGTCACAAACCACTCACTCTGACAATATTATGAAAGCTATCTGTCTTCCTTCTGGAAAAAAATGAACATACTACAAACACATTAAATATTAATTTTCAAGTTATTTGACAATTTCAGACATGTATAAAATGGCATGTAAACATTATAGTTATTTGTTATATTTTGATTATATTCACTGCTCTCTCCATTTTCTTCTCTCCTTCCTACTCTTTCTGTAGGCCTCATTTCAACACATATCCCCTCTTCTGTGTCTTATAAAAGTATAACCCATGGAGTTTAATTTATAGTAAGTACATGGCTGTGAGGTTATTTACTGGATCATGGGCTACATCTCTGAAGTAAACTTATTCATCTTCTCCCAAGCATTATTAACTACAATAGCTACTTGCCTAAGGGTGAGGCCTCACATACTCCTCCGCCCATCCAGGACAGAACATTGATGGACTCAGTCTCATGCATGTCACCATAGAGACTGTGAGTCCATGGCTGCAATGATCATGTTATATCTAGGAGGAAGCTTTCCACATTACTCTTGCCCATCCTCTGCCTCTTACACTCTTTCTGCCCCCTCTTCTATGATGCTCCCTAAGATTCTGGGTGATTTAGGGCTCAGCACTCAACAGTCATTTTTTCTCAGCATTGACCAGTTATGAGTCTCTGCATTAACTACTGCCCACTGTAAAAAAGAAATTTCTCTGTCTGAGGCTACACAGTACTAATCTGAGACTAACATTAAATATTTACTGTTGTAGAACTTGTTTAACCCATATCTGGGGTTTCTACCCTCCTTTGATCATTCACTTCCTGGATAAAACACACACACAACCTATATATTTACAATAAGCTTTAAACAGCACAAGAGCTGGGCAACTATCTACCCTCTATGTTATTAAATCTATTTCCTATCAATAACCTTGAGTTATTACTTGCTGTATTTCGTCTGAGCTGCTCTTAACTCCAATTGGCCAGCTCTCAGGGCCACATTTTCATGAACACACTTGACCCATTGTGGTCTTTCCTTCCCCCTCCTTCTCTCTCTTGTGGTTCTCCTCCAGACCCCCAAGCAACATGTCTGTGTGACAAAACAACAGGCATTTGTTCTCCCATAGAGCCTATGACTTTCCCAGCCATGAGTTCTTGGGCAAAACTTATAGTACCAGCCAGGAATGAACTTACTGCTGTGGAATGAGCTTCAAATTCAATCAGAAAATGTTTGGTTATGCCTATAATGTATGTATGTACAATTTTACTGGTAGACATCTTGACTGGTAGGTAAATATTGTAGCATTCTTGCATTTGGCATCTACCACAGAGTAAACCCATAGATAGTTTTTCTTCCTTAGTGGCCTGCATAGGAACTTCGGCACAGTGAAAGCTACCAGCAAGGAGGAAGTGCCCAGATAATTTCCCGTTTGCTTGCTGTATGTCTTGCAGCCAAAGTAACCCATGAATTCTAAAAATCTTTTAAGACAGTAGTTCTCAACCTTCCTAATGATGCAGCCCTTTAATATTCTTTCTTTTTTTTTTCCTTTTTTTTTTTATTAACTTGAGTATTTCTTATATACATTTCGAGTGTTATTCCCTTTCCCGGTTTCCGGGCAAACCTCCCCCTCCCCCCTCCCCTTCCTTATGGGTGTTCCCCTCCAAACCCTCCCCCCATTGCCGCCCTCCCCCCATAGACTAGTTCACTGGGGGTTCAGTCTTAGCAGGACCCAGGGCTTCCCCTTCCACTGGTGCTCTTACTAGGATATTCATTGCTACCTATGGGGTCAGAGTCCAGGGTCAGTCCATGTATAGTCTTTAGGTAGTGGCTTAGTCCCTGGAAGCTCTGGTTGCTTGGCATTGTTGTACTTTTGGGGTCTCGAGCCCCTTCAAGCACTTCCAGTTCTTTCTCTGATTCCTTCAACAGGGGACCTATTCTCAGTTCAGTGGTTTGCTGCTGGCATTCGCCTCTGTATTTGCTGTATTCTGGCTGTGTCTCTCAGGAGCGATCTACATCCGGCTCCTGTCGGTCTGCACTTCTTTGCTTCATCCATCTTGTCTAATTGGGTGGCTGTATATGTATGGGCCACATGTGGGGCAGGCTCTGAATGGGTGTTCCTTCAGTCTCTGTTTTAATCTTTGCTTCTCCCTTCCCTGCCAAGGGTATTCTTTTTCCTCATTTAAAGAAGGAGTGAAGCATTCACATTTTGATCATCCGTCTTGAGTTTCGTTATTTCTAGGGATCTAGGGTAATTCAAGCCTTTGGGCTAATAGCCACTTATCAATGAGTGCATACCATGTATGTCTTTCTGTGAGTGGGTTAGCTCACTCAGGATGATATTTTCCAGTTCCAACCATTTGCCTACAAATTTCATCAAGCCGTTGTTTTTGATAGCTGAGTAATATTCCATTGTGTAGATGTACCACATTTTCTGTATCCATTCCTCTGTTGAAGGGCATCTGGGTTCTTTCCAGCTTCTGGCTATTATAAATAAGGCTGCGATGAACATAGTGGAGCACGTGTCTCTTTTATATGTTGAGGCATCTTTTGGGTATATGCCCAAGAGAGGTATAGCTGGATCCTCAGGCAGTTCAATGTCCAATTTTCTGAGGAACCTCCAGACTGATTTACAGAATGGTTGTACCAGTCTGCAATCCCACCAACAATGAAGGAGTGTTCGTCTTTCTCCACATCCTCCCCAGCATCTGCTGTCACCTGAGTTTTTGATCTTAGCCATTCTCACTGGTGTGAGGTGAAATCTCAGGGTTGTTTTGATTTGCATTTCCCTTATGACTAAAGATGTTGAACATTTCTTTAGGTGTTTCTCAGCCATTCGGCATTCCTCAGCTGTGAATTCTTTGTTTAGCTCTGAACCCCAATTTTTAATAGGGTTATTTGTTTCCCTGCGGTCTAACTTCTTGAGTTCTTTGTATATTTTGGATATAAGGCCTCTATCTGTTGTAGGATTGGTAAAGATCTTTTCCCAATCTGTTGGTTGCCATTTTCTCCTAACCACAGTGTCCTTTGCCTTCCAGAAGCTTGGCAGTTTTATGAGATCCCATTTGTCGATTCTTGATCTTAGAGCATGAGCCATTGGTGTTTTGTTCAGGAAATTTTTCCAGTGCCTATGTGTTCCAGATGCTTCCCTAGTTTTTCTTCTATTAGTTTGAGTGTGTCTGGTTTGATGTGGAGGTCCTTGATCCACTTGGACTTAAGCTTTGTACAGGGTGATAAGCATGGATCGATCTGCATTCTTCTACATGTTGCCCTCCAGTTGAACCAGCACCATTTGCTGAAAATGCTATCTTTTTTCCATTGGATGGTTTTGGCTCCTTTGTCAAAAATCAAGTGACCATAGGTGTGTGGGTTCATTTCTGGGTCTTCAATTCTATTCCATTGGTCTATCTGTCTGTCTCTGTACCAATACCATGCAGTTTTTATCACTATTGCTCTGTAATACTGCTTGAGTTCAGGGATAGTGATTCCCCCTGAAGTCCTTTTATTGTTGAGGATAGCTTCAGCTATCCTGGGTTTTTTGTTATTCCAGATGAATTTGCAAATTGTTCTGTCTAACTCTTTGAAGAATTGGATTGGTATTTTGATGGGGATTGCATTGAATCTGTAGATTGCTTTTGGTAAAATGGCCATTTTTACTATATTAATCCTGCCAATCCATGAGCATGGGAGAACTTTCCATCTTCTGAGGTCTTCTTCAATTTCTTTCCTCAGTGTCTTGAAGTTCTTATTGTACAGATCTTTTACTTGCTTGGTTAAAGTCACACCGAAGTACTTTATATTATTTGGGTCTATTATGAAGGGTGTCGTTTCCCTAATTTCTTTCTCGGCTTGTTTCTCTTTTGCATAGAGGAAGGCAACTGATTTATTTGAGTTAACTTTATACCCAGCCATTTTGCTGAAGTTGTTTATCAGCTTTAGTAGTTCTCTGGTGGAACTTTTGGGATCACTTAAATATACTATCATGTCATCTGCAAATAGTGATATTTGACCTCTTCTTTTCCGATTTGTATCCCCTTGATCTCCTTTTGTTGTCTGATTGCTCTGGCTAGAACTTCAAGAACTATATTGAATAAGTAGGGAGAGAGTGGGCAGCCTTGTCTAGTCCCTGATTTTAGTGGGATTGCTTCAAGTTTCTCTCCATTTAGTTTAATGTTAGCAACTGGTTTGCTGTATATGGCTTTTACTATGTTTAGGTATGGGCCTTGAATTCCTATTCTTTCCAGGACTTTTATCATGAAGGGGTGTTGAATTTTGTCAAATGCTTTCTCAGCATCTAATGAAATGATCATGTGGTTTTGTTCTTTCAGTTTGTTTATATAATGGATCACGTTGATGGTTTTCCGTATATTAAACCATCCCTGCATGCCTGGGATGAAGCCTACTTGATCATGGTGGATGATTGTTTTGATGTGCTCTTGAATTCGGTTTGCCAGAATTTTATTGAGTATTTTTGCGTCGATATTCATAAGGGAAATTGGTCTGAAGTTCTCTTTCTTTGTTGTGTCTTTGTGTGGTTTAGGTATAAGAGTAATTGTGGCTTCGTAGAAGGAATTCGGTAGGGCTCCATCTGTTTCAATTTTGTGGAATAGTTTGGATAATATTGGTATGAGGTCTTCTATGAAGGTTTGATAGAATTCTGCACTAAACCCGTCTGGACCTGGGCTCTTTTTGGTTGGGAGACCTTTAATGACTGCTTCTATTTCCTTAGGAGTTATGGGGTTGTTTAACTGGTTTATCTGTTCCTGATTTAACTTCGATACCTGGTATCTGTCTAGGAAATTGTCCATTTCCTGAAGATTTTCAAATTTTGTTGAATATAGGTTTTTATAGTAAGATCTGATGATTTTTTGAATTTCCTCTGAATCTGTAGTTATGTCTCCCTTTTCATTTCTGATTTTGTTAATTTGGACGCACTCTCTGTGTCCTCTCGTTAGTCTGGCTAAGGGTTTATCTATCTTGTTGATTTTCTCAAAGAACCAACTTTTGGTTCTGTTGATTCTTTCTATGGTCCTTTTTGTTTCTACTTGGTTGATTTCAGCTCTGAGTTTGATTATTTCCTGCCTTCTACTCCTCCTGGGTGTATTTGCTTCTTTTTGTTCTAGAGCTTTTAGGTGTGCTGTCAAGCTGCTGACATATGCTCTTTCCTGTTTCTTTCTGCAGGCACTCAGCGCTATGAGTTTTCCTCTTAGCACAGCTTTCATTGTGTCCCATAAGTTTGGGTATGTTGTACCTTCATTTTCATTAAATTCTAAGAAGTTTTTAATTTCTTTCTTTATTTCTTCCTTGACCCGGTTATCATTGAGTAGAGTAGAGCATTGTTCAATTTCCACGTATATGTGGGCATTCTTCCCTTATTGTTATTGAAGACCAGTTTTAGGCCGTGGTGGTCAGATAGCACGCATGGGATTATTTCTATCTTTCTGTACCTGTTGAGGCCCGTTTTTTGACCAATTATATGGCCAATTTTGGAGAAAGTTCCATGAGGAGCTGAGAAGAAGGTATATCCTTTTGCTTTAGGATAGAATGTTCTATAAATATCTGTTAAGTCCATTTGGCTCATGACTTCTCTTAGTCTGTCGACATCACTGTTTAATTTCTGTTTCCATGATCTGTCCATTGATGAGAGTGGGGTGTTGAAATCTCCCACTATTATTGTGTGAGGTGCAATGTGTGTTTTGAGCTTTAGTAAGGTGTCTTTTACATATGTAGTTGCCCTTGTATTTGGGGCATAGATATTTAGCATTGAGAGTTCATCTTGGTGGATTTTTCCTTTGATTAATATGAAGTGTCCTTCCTTATCTTTTTTGATGACTTTTAGTTGGAAATTGATTTTATTTGATACTAGAATGGCTACTCCAGCTTGCTTCTTCTGACCATTTGCTTGGAAAGTTGTTTTCCAGCCTTTCACTCTGAGGTAGTGTCTGTCTTTGTCTCTGAGGTGTGTTTCCTGTAGGCAGCAGAATGCAGGGTCCTCGTTGCGTATCCAGTTTGTTAATCTATGTCTTTTTATTGGGGAGTTGAGGCCATTGATATTGAGAGATATTAAGGAATAGTGATTATTGCTTCCTGTTATATTCATATTTGGATGTGAGGTTATGTTTGTGTGCTTTCATTCTCTTTGTTTTGTTGCCAAGACGATTAGTTTCTTGCTTCTTATAGGGTATAGCTTGCCTCCTTATGTTGGGCTTTACCATTTATTATCCTTTGTAGTGCTGGATTTGTAGAAAGATATTGTGTAAATTTGGTTTTGTCATGGAATATCTTGGTTTCTCCATCAATGTTAATTGAGAGTTTTGCTGGATACAGTAACCTGGGCTGGCATTTGTGTTCTCTTAGGGTCTGTATGACATCAGTCCAGGATCTTCTGGCCTTCATAGTTTCTGGCGAGAAGTCTGGTGTGATTCTGATAGGTCTCCCTTTATATGTTACTTGACCTTTTTCCCTTACTGCTTTTAATATTCTTTCTTTATTTTGTGCGTTTGGTGTTTTGACAATTATGTGACGGGAGGTGTTTCTTTTCTGGTCCAATCTATTTGGAGTTCTGTAGGCTTCTTGTATGCCTATGGGTATCTCTTTTTTTAGGTTAGGGAAGTTTTCTTCTATGATTTTGTTGAAGATATTTACTGGTCCTTTGAGCTGGGAGTCTTCACTCTCTTCTATACCTATTATCCTTAGGTTTGATCTTCTCATTGAGTCCTGGATTTCCTGTATGTTTTGGACCAGTAGCTTTTTCCGCTTTACATTATCTTTGACAGTTGAGTCAATGATTTCTATGGAATCTTCTGCTCCTGAGATTCTCTCTTCCATCTCTTGTATTCTGTTGGTGAAGCTTGTATCTACAGCTCCTTGTCTCTTCTTTTGTTTTTCTATATCCAGGGTTGTTTCCATGTGTTCTTTCTTGATTGCTTCTATTTCCATTTTTAATTCCTTCAACTGTTTGATTGTGTTTTCCTGGAATTCTTTCAGGGATTTTTGTGTCTCCTCTCTATGGGCTTCTACTTGTTTATTTATGTTTTCCTGGAATTCTTTCAGGGATTTTTGTGTCTCCTCTCTATGGGCTTCTACTTGTTTATTTATATTTTCCTGGAATTCTTTCAGGGATTTTTGCGATTCTTTCAGGCATTTTTGCGATTCCTCTCTGTAGGCTTCTACTTGTTCTCTAAGGGAGTTCTTCATGTCTTTCTTGAAGTCCTCCAGCATCATGATCAAATATGATTTTGAAAATAGATCTTGCTTTTCTGGTGTGTTTGGATATTCCATGTTTGTTTTGATGGGAGAATTGGGCTCCGATGGTGCCATGTAGTCTTGGTTTCTGTTGCTTGGGTTCCTGCGCTTGCCTCTCGCCATCAGATTATCTCTAGTGTTACTTTGTTCTGCTATTTCTGACAGTGGCTAGACTGTCCTATAAGCCTGTGTGTCTGGAGTGCTGTAGACCTGTTTTCCTCTCTTTCAGTCAGTTATGGGGACAGAGTGTTCTGCTTTCGGGCGTGTAGTTTTTCCTCTCTACAGGTCTTCAGCTGTTCCTGTGGGCCTGTGTCTTGAGTTCACCAGGCAGCTTTCTTGCAGCAGAAAATTTGGTCTTACTTGTGGTCCTGAGGCTCAAGTTCGCTCGTGGGGTGCTGCCCACGGGCTCTCTGCAGCGGCAGCAACCAGGAAGACCTGTGCCGCCCCTTCCGGGAGCTTCAGTGCACCAGGGTTCCAGATGGTCTTTGGCTTTTTCCTCTGGCATCCGAGATGTGTGTGCAGGGAGCAGTCTCTTCTGGTTTCCCAGGCTTGTCTGCCTCTCTGAAGGTTTAGCTCTCCCTCCCACGGGATTTGGGTGCAGAGAACTGTTTATCCGGTCTGTTTCTTTCAGGTTCTGGCGGTGTCTCAGGCAGGGGTCCTGCCACTCCTGGGCCCTCCCCCACGGGAGCCCAGAGGCCTTATACAGTTTCCTCTTGGGCCAGGGATGTGGGCAGGGGTGAGCAGAGTTGGTGGTCTCTTCTGCTCTGCAGCCTCAGGAGTGCCCACCTGACCAGGTGGTTGGGTCTCTCTCTCACCGGGTCTGGGAGCAGAGAGCTGCTGCGGGCCGGGATCCGCGGGTGTCTTTAATATACTTTCTTATGTTGAGTTGACCCCCAATCATAAAATAATTTTGTTGCTACTTCATAACTGTGATTTTGCTACTGCTATGAATCATGATATATCTAATATGCAGGATATCTGATATATGAACCCCAAAGGGGTTCCAACCCACCCTACTGGTCTAAGTTCTCACCTAGGTAAGAACTGTTGCCTGGAAGGCCTTACTTTAAGCATCTTTCCTCTGTGTCACAGATATGAAACTTCCATGAATAAAATTCCTCTCTTTAAAGTTAGTAATTTGAGTGAAGACATTGTGTAAAATTCCTTGGAATGCTGTTCGATTGTGGAATAGTCCCTTCTTGTTGAGCAGAACCACCAGATAGCACATGGTGATGTGTTTGTTGAGGAGATGGTTTATTGTCAGTCCAAAGGTTTGTTGTTGATCTTGTTTGTTTTGTTTTCTTCTTTTCTTTTAATATTTATTTATTTATTTATTTATTTATTTATTTATTTATTGTAAGCTAGATGCCCTGCAGGTGCATTCACTTCAGTTTTACTTCTCAGTTGGGGTAATAAAAAACGTTCTTCTGTATACTTGCTGCACATATTTGAATATACTCTTGTGCATTTGTATTCCTCGTTTTGTTTTTGAGAAAAATCTACTGACTGTTGGTACCTGCCTACCACTATAGGTTGTCTCAGTTTCCCTGGTTCTGTGTGGGATGATTTCTGAGGATGAAATAATTTATAATTGATTATGAAAGTTATTGATCAATGTGAGAACCTATACAATGGTTCCCCGAAGACATTTATTTACTATACTGGAAAAAAAGATTTATTTATTGATTTTATATTAATTTCTGTCTTGAAGTCAGGAGACTACCTTGGATCTATCCATTTTAAGTGTTTTTATTTCAGCAGTTCTGAGAATAAAACATAGGACCTTACAAAAGCTAGATAGGAGTTCTACCACTGAGCCACAGCAGCAGTATAATTGGCATTATTAAAAGAGGCAGAAGAGCCACAGTAAGCAGGAAACGTGGCCAGAAAAACAGACTTTGGAGCATGAAGAAGAAGGTGCGGTAGGCCAAGGAACATGGAGGCCTCTAAAAGTTGAAAAACAGAGTACCTCCCAGGAGAAGATGGATCTACCAATCCCTTGATTTTGGTGTACAAGAGCCTTTAGGATTTCAGACATCCAAGTGTATAAAATGAAAAGTTTGAGTTTTAGCATACTTTTGTAATTTATTATAATAAGAACAGAAAAAAATATGGTCATTGATCTAATTTCATAAGGATGAAAGGTGAAACTAGAAGTAAGACCAAATGGGTGTCATTACAGCATTTCATGGATGAAGAAATGAGGATCAGACAGTTTAACCTGCAAGATCACAGGGACAGGATTCAGACTCAGAGATTCCCAGGGCTGTTCATTATCTACTGGGTATCTGGGCTCCTCCTTGCTCAGGCTGCTATGTGGATCATGTTCAATTAGTATTGACAAAGTAGATGATGAAAGAATGAATAGCAAAGTGCTGTCAAAATGTCTACACAGACCTTAATATATTCCTAATGAATAGCAGAGTCCAACAAAGCCTTCACAGTAATTTCTGATAACAAATGTTATTATATCCCATTTAGAAGTGTACCTTTCTAAAAGATGGAAAAAGACTTCAATCATTAGAAAGAAATAAAGAAGTCACATCTTATTAACCTAAGCAGCCAGGCTATTTGTAGAATTTCTGAGCCCGGTACACATAGAGACAAAAATAAGGGATCTAGAGCGGATAAACCCTGTCCTCAAGGGGTGTGTCTTGATAAAACTTCTGTTTAGCCTTAAATATTAAAAAAACCCACAAACCCTCGCTAGCCATATATTGTCAAGCCATATGGCATTAGAAGGGTATATTCATCTCAGCAGCGGCTAGTTCTAGGGTACCACTCCATGCTACCTCTAGTTATTCCCTGGCCCCAGAGGCAGTTGCCCTCCTGGTGCTCTGCTGCCAAACTCTGCTCACATTCCCAGCAACTACCCCCTGGGAATCACAACCCACACCAGCCCAACCAAATCAAAACTCTAGAAGTTTGTAACTTAACAATCAGATTTATCTCAGTAATTTATCTCAGTAAGTTTACACCCCACAAAACGCCTACACAATAAAGTCAGAGCCAATTGATATGATATGATTTGCTCAGTTAGACAAACCATCCTATAATAACCCATCCCTTACATGATATTCATAGCTACCTGTGTCTAATTAAAGCCACATGGAGAATGATCCTCCTCTTCCTCCCCCATCTTGCCTCTCCCTCTCTCCTGGCCTCTCTCCCCTTTCCAAAATTCTTCCCTGCCTTACTTTTTACTGTCCAATCATAGGCCTTGTTTTGTCTTGTGCCTGCCCTCCTTTAATTTCAACCACACTTCTGAGTGACTGAGTCGAGTGCTGACAGAAACCTGCAAAAAGAGACAGGAACAAAGCCAGGAGAGGCTGTTCAGCTCAGGAAATGGTAAGTAGGAAGAGACCCAAAGAGGATGGCTGGGTTACTCAGCAGGGAGCATTCTCAAATTTTGTGAATGTGAGCATCTTCTAAAATATTAAATCTAGCTGCAGAAGCCTGGAACCTTTCCCAGGCATGCCATTAGCAAGTTACAAAAGCAGTGTTTTAGGAAAACTGAAATCTCAGTCGAAGAATGACACACAAACTCAGGGATTCCAAGAACAGAGAGATCATTCAGTCCTAATGGAGGCATGGGACTGGAATTATCCAAGAACAGTATGAGTTAATCCACCATGAAAGGGCACAACAGCAGCTTATTGGGCCGGGGTCCTGGGCTGAAGAAAAATGAGAAAGCAGGCAGAACAAGTGTGTTCTTTTCCTACCTGCATATGCAGGGTGGCCATCATGCTCATGTTCCTGCTGCTCCAGCTGTAAACACTCTGGCAAGTATACCTTGCCCTCCATAACAATGGACCACAACCTCAAACTGTGGGACAAAATGAGACCTGTTTCTTGAAGTTTCTTTTTGAAGGTATTTTGTCACAGCAACGGGGAAAGAAACTAATACAGAAAATTGATACCAAGGAGTGGCGCTCCTTTATGGTAAAGCTCATTGTGTACAGCTCATAAGCCTTTGGGGCACCTTTGAGAGAAGAATTTGGAAAGATTTGAGGTTGTGGAATAGAGAGGCCATAGGTATTGTGAACAGATTTAAATGACCATCCTGGTAGGAATTTAAAATGCCAGAATTGTATGAGAAATCTAGACATTGGAGCCCTGTCTCATGAGGCTTTAGTGTGGAACAAGGACTTAGGAACTGAGCTAAGAGACATTTAGGTTATATTCTAGTAACAACACTGGCTGTACTTTGACCATGTCCTGAGAGTTTGATTGAGGCTAAATACAAAAGCAATAGACTAAGTTGTTGGCAGAGGGAATGATAAGAATAATAGTGTTCAGGCTGTGGCATGTTTGCTGCTGACTGTGTTTGGTCAGAGTTACATGGAAAAGAAGCAAAATATATGAAAAAAATGTGCAGTTGATTTGTTAAAAGGGTGTTTAAGCAAGTTTAAAGTTGCATATAAGGCAAGTGACAGATGTACTTATGAAAGAGTTAGCATCCATTTGATAAGTGATTTCCTCTTAAATGAAACATCTACTTCCAGAGAGGAAAAATGAGGCTAATAAGACTCAGGAAGTAAACAAAATTCACAAGTTTCAGGAATTTACTGAAACATACAAAATTCATGAGGTTTTTTTCCCCAAGGTTGTACAAATATTTAACAGGTGTTGAAAAGAGAAGACACACAGCCAAACTGTCTGCAAGTCCTGAGAGGATATCCAGGGATATAGTTCTCATGTGTTATCATCTATGTTGGATGGGCTTTCCAGTGAGACAGCGATCTTTGACCCACCCATGTTTCTGTAGGTATTGTCCCAGGAAGCATTTGTGAACTCCAGAAGAGCACCAAGGAGATGATGCTGATGTAATTACATTAGGGTCTCTTTATTATAAACTCAAGTTTGGGCTTATTCACCTTATTTATTGTCTGTTGCTTGTGCAATATCAGTGTAAATAGAGATTTATTCAGGTTTTCCCGGGGAAAGTCACACATCAGCATCATGAAAAGGACACTTTATCATCTGCACTGGGACAATAGTAAAGATTCCTTAAGAGTAAGCCTAACATCCTTCAAAGCCCCTGTGTCAAATCTATTTGACAACAAAGACAATGCTACCCCGCTCAAAACAACACCTTAGGCAACTGTTTTCCATATGCAGCTGGTAAGGCACATAGAGGCAAATGTGGCTATTTGAAGTATAAACTGAAGGGTTCTTTGGAAAGTCAGTTAGATGGTATTTTGCTGTGGCAAACTTGTGAACAAACATTTAGCTAAAGCAGACACAGGAAAATATATTCTGCTAAAACAAACACCTAAAAAGATATATGATGAAGGGTTCCTTGCTAACAACATGTATGTATTGGTCTGCCTTACATTGTGTAGTTGTCAGGACTTCACAGAGAGAAACACACTAAAAAGCTTCTGGTGGTATGCTGTAGTTTCTTGCCAGTTCCAAAGACTTGGGCTGATTGATAGAGTGATGTCAGCTGAGACAGACTCAGATCCTGAGACAAGAACTGTGGAGGACAAGCAATGTTTGGAGGGTATAAATAGGACTTGACACACAGTGATGGAGGCTGAGCTAAGCTTGCATGTAGAGCTAACTATGCAGCACTTGTGGGTTGCTGATCTTCCCTTCCCCAAGAGAGGCACAGTCGAGAACTCCTTTCTAGTGTTCCTATTGGTCCCTCATGCTGACTCAAGCTGAGGCTGAGACCTGGCTGTCTCCGCTAGGTTGTTTCACCACTGTTGCTAACTTGACTCTACTGAACTGGACTAGTGGTGTATCTATAAAGTGTTTGTGAGTGGATTAAGCTGCTGCTGCTGCTAACCTGTAAACTAAACTGCTGATTTCCAGACAACACAGATGGGAGTTGCTCCAAAGAACCTTTCTAAACAGGTCCAATTCCCCATATCCTTTCTTTCCTATTACCTCTAGTGGGTGGTGGGCTAAACGGGAGGTTTAAGCATTTACGAACCATCATTAAAAATAAGGTTTGAAAAAAATTAAAGTTATAGCTATTGTAGAAAGGGACTAGACAACATTCTGAGATAGCAGAAAACCTAGTAGCATCATCCTTACAGTTATGCATACATGCCAAATGTAGAGAATACAAGCTCATGGAGGGTTGGACAAAGTTAAGGAAGACACTGAGGCCAGGAAATGTGTAGCAGAGTTGAATTCCCTGCAGGAAAGCTATGAGAGGTCATTTTGCACAAACCTGTGAGAGTGAGCCCCAAATTGCAATGGAGACCACAATAATATTGAAAATATTAGGACTCAAAGGGGTCTTTTGAGAAAGGCTAAAGGCACCAAATGCAGTTGGCTCAAGAGGAGACTATATGTAGTGCAGGAAGTAGAACTGGAAGGGCAGAGATACCCAAGCCTATTGGAGTCCAGATGGTGCCACCATAAGCATCCAGCATTGAATTGGATCCAATATTGAGCTGAAGAGTTTGATATTTTCTCTGCTTTGTTCAATATTGATGTAGTCTAGTTTTTCTTGCTATCTTTCTGACCCTCCCTTTTGTAAATCAGGAAGTCTATTGTGTTTATATATATATACGTATATATATATATTAGAATTATATGATTTCTAATTTTTATTTTATAAGAAAACACAGGACTTCTCAGAAGAGACTTTGGACTTATAATCAGTGTTGAAATGTTTAGACCAGGAGTTCTCAACCTGTGGGTCACTACCTTTTGGGCGTCAAATGACTCTTTCACAGGGGTCACCTAAGACCATCTTGAATATCAGATATTTATATAAATATTCATAGCAGTACCAAATTCATGACGTAGCAGCAGAAATAATTTTATGGTCGAGGTTATTTCTTCATGAGGAATTGTATTAAAGGGACACAGCATTAGGGAGGTTTATGACCACTGTGAAAGACTGCCTGGATTTGAAATAGGAATAAAATCATTTTTACTATGGGAGCAGGAGTGAGATATAAAGGTTTAAAAATGATGTTTGGGTGTTAGCAATGAGGGTGCTTGTGATGGCTGTTATTGTCAGTGTGAATGAATTTTAGAAATACTTAAGAGATACACATCTGGGTGTGCACGTGTGTGTGTGTGTGTGTGTGTGTGTGTGTGTGTGTGTGTGTGTGTGTGTGTGTGTGTGTGTGTGATTTCCAGAGAAGTTTAATTGAGGAAAGAAGACTCCCCAATCCAAAAAATCCAAACATGGGTAACACCAAGGGTTCACGCTATAGAAAATGAGAGTGGTGAGCGGAGCACAGATGTTCATCTCTTTTTGCTTCTGGACAGTGAGTGCAGAATGAACAGCTGCCTTTTGTTCTTGTCATGAGGACTTGCACATCTGTGCAAGAAAGAATTGTGTCCTCAAACCATGAATCAGAATAGACCCTTCTTTCCTTAACTTGGTTTTTTTTCAGTCTTTTGTCACAATGCTGAGCAAAGCAACGTGTTTTCTTGGAGCTTCTGTTTTGTTTTTCTCTTAGACTTTGAACTATCTAATGCTTGGGACACACTAGCTTGTAACTTTTTATATGTTTCAGGGCCAATGTTTTCAGTCTTAGTTCAAAATTCTCATGAAGAGATTCTTTGGGCTCTGTGACACTGGTCAACTGTAGAAAGGAGAAAGGGGCTCCAAGAGTACAAGCCTGCTCTTAGAGAATAGGGGGGAAAGCTGGTATAGAGCATGAGTTAGGGAGTCTATCCTCCTTGACCAGCCTGCTCAAAAGGGCTGACATTTTCCCTGGAGCATTAAACAAGTTCTAGAAAGAGAAGTGAGAGTGGGCATAAGGAGAAGAAATCTGGGACCTTCTTCTTCTTGGACTTGAATTTAAGAGAGCTAAGTCAGCACTCTCCTGGGTTTTTAGTCAAGAAAGGGATCTATCAGGGGAGGAGAGGCAGCTTGGCTCACTGTGCCCAATTCTGTCACACTTTCATTATATTATAATAAAGAAATTAAGGGAAATTTGCAAGGAAAAAGGTAACAAATGGTGGATATATTATTTCAAAAGCAGAAAATTGTTTAACCCTTACACTGGGATTTGACAATAGGTGTCTAGACTGATTTCTTCTCATCTCATTAACGAGTCTTAGGGGAGAAATTCTTATTCTAATGTAGTTTTGATTGCTTAGTTCTTAGGTCAGCTTGAACTTTTTTATGATACTAAATTACTCATTTCTATAAGAAAAACATATAAATAGAAGTGAAGTACCTAAGTGTCCAGTGTGGCATTTAAAGATCTTAGGGGATGGGAAAGGAGAAGGTGATAATAAAGGAGAAGGAACAAGTGGCTAGAAAGAGTGGCTTTGATCATTTCCAGAATCATAACATTGAGAGAGCTGACTTCAAGTGTCCTAGGCAATCAGTACCCTTCAGCCAAGACTATCTGGAACATACCTTCAGTCTATAAAGTTAGACTTATTAAACTAGTTGCAAGGTCCACTATACACTGAGGGAGCTCAGGGAATCTTCAAAGAGAGGATCAGGCAAGCGGTGTTAGTTGGCATGGTTTGGACAAGTTTTATAAGTTAGGCTTTCTGGAAAGCAAGTGATCCCATTTTTGCTGTGTATGACTGTGTGCAGGAGCCACTGAATCAATTACTCTCAGGTCCTACGTTGGAGCCAGGTCTAAACAGGCTGGCATTTAAGGACTTTGGGATTTAGAGTGCCTGTAATCTGCTTAAGTCATCTTTTGTGATTGAGTGGGGCTTATGTTTTTGAAACTGTAGCTTCTGCTTCATCAAACTCTTATTCTTAGCTCTCACTGCCCCCTACTCCAGGCTAGCTGCCAAAGGTTTGTTTTTTTTTTTTTAATGTCACCATTTTTGTTGTTGTTGTTCTGGGTAGTTATGGTTATTCTTCTGAAATCCCAGTGTGTAACACAAATAGACTTAAAGCCACATAGCCTCCTTCTCACATTTCTCATTCAGAAACTCCTATTGCTCCATAAGCCATTTCATCGTCTCCTTCAAAATCCTATAGTGGTGTGTGGCAGATGTTCTTAGTCCTAACAAACAATGCAGTTCAACAGATGACAATGTCAAGGACATGGAATGAACTCCAAGAATTATTGTCTCCTTCCACTCAGACTTTTTCTGGAGTCCCAACAAGATACCTTCCTGGAAGTGTATCCTGTGGCAAGTGAGCCAACCAAATAGCTGGGAGGACAACAGTGAGATACTACTACACACTCACTGCAGGGTTGATATGCTAAGAAAACAAAACTAACAGCTACTGGAAAGAATGTGAAGGAATCAGGGCCACTGTAAACTGAGAAGAATGTAAAGTAGTACAGATACTATGAGTAAAATTGGCACATGATCCAACAGCACCATTCTCGGTATACCCTAAAAGATCAGAGGTGGGATCTTTAAGATATACTTACATATTCACACTAACAGTTAATAGTTCCAGTATTTAACAGCCAGACACTGGTCATGACAAGTGTCATTGATTCCTGAATAGAGAAACAAAGTGCAGAATAACCATACAGGGAATGTCCCATCACTTCAATGGCAATGTTATAGCATATAGGCACTTTGAGGACATTGTGCTAAGTGACATAAGCTAGTCACAAAAGACACATATATGAGTTCAGATAAAGGAGATATACAGGACAGATAAATGCTCAGGCAGATAGAATGCTGAAAAAGGAAAGAGGAGAGTTATGAACTAGTGTAGAATTTCATTTGGGAAAGAAGTTATCCTTGAGATGAAGCTGGCAATGGTTGTGCTAAAATGAGCAATGTGTCATAACAACATGTTGGAGACTTAAACACGGTTAAAATGGTAACTTTCAGGTTATATGCAACTCACCATAAATGTAAAGCTTATTAAAAGTGCATGGCATGTGGTGGGACACCTGCAATTCTACCTACTCAGAAGGCAGAGGCAAAGAATTGCAACTTTAACCATTACCTGAGCTACAATAAATTCAAGGCTAATTTAGAGAACTTAGACCCTGAATCCAAATAAAATATGAAGTGGTCAGGAGACATAGCTCAGTGGAGATCACTTTTCTAACCTGTGTGATAACCTGGGTTCAATTTCCAGTACAAAAGAAAAAAGAAAAATAAAAAGAAAGCAATTATCAGCAGATGGTAGGTATTGAGGGCTAAGGAAACCACATTTTCATGCTAAGTAAAGGGGCATTGTCCAAAGCTGAGGCCAGAGGCTGGGTAGTGCTAGAATGAAATAATTTAAGGGATGCTTCTCTGAAGGGCAGTTGCAGATGCTGTATAGTCATGGGTAGTTAGAGTGAGGGATACAAAATCAGAACAGTTAAAGATAAACTTCTCTTTCCTCTTTCAAGAATGTTCAGTGAACTCTAGAGTATCGATTACTGTATGTGAGAGGCATAGTCAAGAAACTATTGAAATGCTCACTCCATTATTGTGAGTGTGTTACTGTGTGTGTGTGTGTGTGTGTGTGTGTGTGTGTGTGTGTGAGAGAGAGAGAGAGAGAGAGAGAGAGAGAGAATATCCTGAGTATCTGGAAGAGTGCAAAGCAGAGAGAAAAAGAAACAGACTGGACAAGTCTGGGTTTATTGCAAGCAAGGATAGCCGAGACTAGCAAGTGATGGTAAGAAAAGGAGAGAATAGCAAGGTGGTGAGAGAGCAAGGGAGAGTGAATAGTGGAGAATAGTAGGTTATAAGGAGGATAAGTAGCAGGGGGAGGGAAGTCCATGAGTTGGAGCAGGCCTTGGAGTTAGGAAAAGGGAAGAGGTAAGAAAGGCCTGTTGTGTTCTAAAAAGGAAAAAGAAGCCAGCAATATGTTTGGTAGAGGCATGGTACACTTCGGGGGAAGGAAGTGTCTCTGCAGACACAAGCCGTGACATCCCTTCCCCTGAATACCAGCCACACTAAGAGTGTAGTATAGAATAGAGTTTATTTAGGACATGGGGAGGGGAGTTGACAGGGTAGTAGAGACAGAAAGGCAGAGAGAGAGAGAGAGAGAGAGAGAGAGAGAGAGAGAGAGAGAGAGAGAGAGAATAGAGGAGTAAATGCCCTCTGTGAACATGTGGGTGGGGGGAATCAGGAGAGAAGACAGAGAGGGAAGAGGGTTAAGAGTGCAAGAGAATATACTAAGGATGGGGCAAGCAGCCCCTTTTAACATGAGTCAGGCACACCTGGCTGTTACTAGGTAACTGTGAGGCTAACATTCCTAGAAGAAATGCTAACATTCCCCTCTTTTAGATTGATTGAAAAAGGAAAATTTAGAAAGAGGTGATAGTTAAACAGGAATGTGGTCATCATGATCTTTAGCTACTTCCTGCTGACTTTGGGGTGACATGTCTCTGGGATACCCAAGAAAATGGGTATGGGGATGTTGGTCCAGTCTTAGGAAAGTTGACTATTTCCTTGCTGTCCAGGGTCTGTGGATAAGTAAGAAGGAGAAGGTCTAGAAGGAGTATCTGTGTCTGTGAGAGAAGATTTGGCATCTGTGAGTTGCTTCTCTGGAGTTGTCCTGGATGTAGTAAATGTCAGGTCTTGACAAGATGCTGAAACATACACACACACACACACACACACACACACACACACACACACACACACATTACAAGTAGAGAATAAAGTTAAGTACGTTTGGTAGAAATTTTTTTTCTTTAGGTATACATTTGAAACCCTTAAGTCTTGGTAGTTGGGGGTGAGGGAAGTCCCAATCCCAGGGCACAGGCAAGGAATCCCACCCTCTGGAATAGGTAGCAAGTGGGACATTAGGCTATTGATTGGCAGGTGTACTTATCTGGATGGAGTCTATTTGGTCCATGAGAGGTAGATCTGAGTGGGTTTCCTGTAGCTTATAAGTTTACAAAAGAGATAAATTTGTTAACAACATGAACAGTCTTTAACATGAGCTTAGGGAAGACAAAAACTTTTGTGGAGCAGAAGGACCAAGAAGGGCTTTGTTCTCCTGTCTAGGAGACTGAATATACAAAAATTTAACATAATGAGAAACAATTTTAAGTTTACATTTAAAAGACAAAGGAAATGAAAAACTTTGACCTTGTGAATATAGTTGACCATATAGTTTAGTATGAGAAACACCTTAAGTCTATAGTTAAGAGGACAACCAAAGGAAGCTCATATTTGAGTATGACATAGCTGATAGTATAGATTCAGCATGAGAAAAACTTTATCTTAAAAGGCAATCAAAGGAAACTTAAAATTTGAATGTATGATTATATAGTTGGATCATATTGTGCAAAGTTTTATTTGGGTTAGGCTAATTTATAAGAACTATATTGGTTAATGTTAGGACAATGGCATAGTAAGGAGAGGAAAATATGAAGCATTTAGTCAGTGGGAACTGTGTTTAGATAAGGAAGTAACAGAGGGTTACATATGTGAAAACTTACATTTGAACTTGTGTATCCTTTATCATGAAGTCTATGACTAAGGCAAACCAATCTGACTTTGATAAGCAATCTGGTAGCCTTAGCTAATTAACAAATTGACTAATGAGCTAATATAGTGATGGATTACCTTAGGGCAAGGAGCTAAGTCTGTTTTCTAGCTATCAAGCTGCAGTTAACTTAGCTGTCAGTGTAATCAGAAATCTGGGAAGAATAAATTAAAATCTAGGAGTCATGTATTAGTTAAAATGACAGAGGCTGCTCTATAGTCCACTCCCTAAACAGTTCCCAAGACCCTGTTGTCTCCATGGCCACTTGGGTAGAGTCAGTCTGGCCAAAGACAAAAAGCTTTTTTCCCAGTGGAATAGGTAAATGCAAGAAAAATGACCCACCTTGACTTGGGAAATATGAGACATTTAACTCTCTGGGTATACTTTGTTTGTTCACAGTGTAGGCCAAGCCTGGCAGTGGGCAAAGCATAGAGCAGTGTTTCTCAGTGGTTATCATACCACAATCCACCCAGTCTTATCTCTGTGCCCATTATCTTCTCAGAGACTTGGAAGGGGGGGGTGCTTACTGTTAGGTTTTGGAAGTTTCTATCTGCCATTAAGATTATACATTATTATGTTGAGCAGATTTCTGACAAGATTGAGAGCAGGTCTATTAAGTGTAATCAAGCTAGACAACCTGTATTTGTTTAAGTACTTGTTCTAGGTGCATCTCACAAAGAGAGCACATTGATTGTAATTTAATGGCAGTAGCAAAAACAAGGCTAAGCATTATATTTAAGGCAGTGATCTTTAACTCTTTCCTGTTTAGAAATCTCAGCCTTAGCACCATCTTCCTTGAAATTCCTGTGCCATGAGAGCAGAAGTGGCAGAAGAAGCAAGTGCACAGGACGAACTGCAAGAGAAGATGAGACAGTTGTCCAAGTATCTTAGAAAGGACCAACAGATCCGAACATCCACTTGAATCGAAGTCGTGGAATCTGAAATGTGCACAGCAGGCCGAGGTGAGAGCTAAAGCCTGAATTGTGGCCCAATACCTCACGAAGTTGGGTTGTGCTCAGAGCAACTCTGGGCTGGTACCGCAGGGCTGAGTTCCCTCCCTCCTTGAAGAATCCCAGGCCCAGTTCATCTGTATCCATGGCATTCAGAGGAAGGGAAGTGCCTAAAGTAATGTTCGGTTCCCCTATTGAGTGGTCTCAAGGGAGTGCAAGGAAGTTCATGTCCATGCCATGAAACACCAGACAGCTAGATTGAGTGGGATGAGGACTAGAGATAATGTGGAGAGCTGAGGCAGGAGCCTCAGGAGCAGGAACAAGAAACGGAGGAGAGGATTGGCAGATCAGAGTCCCAAGCAGAGCACAAGAGCATTGGTGGAATGGCCACTTTTTCCATGAGGCAGAATCAATGGGGTAGGGAACCAGGAATGAGGGTAAATCAAGGGGGAAGGGAAAAGCCTATAGATCACTAGTGAGAGAGTTGTTTTTTAAAGTGCCAGTTAAGTGGCCATGTAGAGATATGACTTGCTGGGTACTGTGCATTAGACCTAGAGATATCCCAGTAAGTAGATACAAGGAAGTGAAGATCTTCCCTTTGGTTGTGGATGTTATCAAAATGTTCCTACTAGTGTCTCAAGAACAAAATAATGAGAATGAGCAGTCAGGTCTAGAGTTGCTGAGTCATCACATGGAAGCTAGTGGCTGGGTGGGCAGAGAGAAAACCTGCTTCTGAGAGGAAGAGTGGTCAGAGTTCCTAGAATGAAGATCAGTGACCAGTCATAAAGACTGAATGTCTCTGTTCTCAAGGAGGGCACAAGGATGGCTGTGAGCTCAATAACTCTCCCTTGGGACCAGGGGATATTTATGCTGACCAGTAGGTGGAGGGAACTTACCAGTTACCTGAAGTTTGGGTGGATAGGTCTTGCAATCAATCCAGTGACTGTCCATGTGGTAGCAGGGGATGTGAACCTTCAAGTTTCCAAATCCGAGTCACTTAACACCAATGTTGCGTTTTATAAAAAAGAAAATAAAAGCCAGGGATATGCTTGGTAGGGTCACAGTATGATGCAGGCAAAGGGGGTGCCTCATTTTGGAGGAGGGAGGGAGGGAGGAAGGGAGAGAGAGAGAGAGAGAGAGAGAGAGAGAGAGAGAGAGAGAGAAGAGTAGAGGCTGGCCATGAACACGTTGAGAGAGAAGAAACAGGGAAGAGGGTAAGAGTGTAAGACGCTCCCACATATAACAAGGTCACATGCTCCACTAAGTTCATGAGAGCATCTTCACTAAATGAGTGCATATTGCTGATCTAAAAGGGATATCTTCTTGTAGAAAAATGAAAACAGACCATCATATTTATCAGTCTGCACACTGAATTAGAAAGATAAGGGGACAACGGAGTGGGGAAGCTTCATGTAGTTAATGAAGTCAAGACAGGCAGCACATTTTTGACTTGTGTGCCTTGGTTACATAACAGGATAATGGTAACTTCCTTCTTTGCATCTCTTCCTGGTGGATGCAAGTTCAAGTGAATCAAAGGCTTCAACATAAAACCAGATACACCGAAAAGAACATCAAGAGCTCAGGCACAGTGATCAACGGTAAATAAACTAAAAAGTTTCTGTAAGGCAAAGGACACTATCACTAGCACAAAAAGACAGCCTACAGAATGGGAAAAGATCCTTATCAACCCTACATCAGATGGAGGGCTAATACCCAAAATAAAGAATTCAAGAAATTATACCAACAAACCAAATAACCCAATTTAAAAATGGGATACAGAGCTAAACAGACAGGAATCCTTAGTAGGAGAAAGACTTAAAGAACTGTTCAAATCCTTAGTCGTCAGGGAAACACAAATCAAAGACTCTGGGATTTTATCTTATACCATCAGAATGGTTAAGATCAAAAATTCAAGTGACATCACATGCTGGTGAGGATGTGGATCAAGGTGAATACAAATTTGTACAACTACTTTGGAAATCAATTTGTCAGTTTCTCAGGAAATCATGAAAAATTTTATCTCAAGACCTAGCTATAGCACTCCTGGGCACATACACAAAAGATGTTCTACCATACCACAAGGACACTTGCTCAACTATGTTCAAAGCAGCTTTATTTGTAATAGTCAGAAACTGGAAACAACCTAGTGTTAGGAGATAGTTTGCTGAGTTCATCCATCTCAGGAAAAAAAAATCCACCTTGTTGGCGGGGACAAAACTGAGTTCATATTCCTAGGCCCTGGAGTTCAACTTCTATCCTGCTTCTTCAGATGTTTCATGTTTGTCTTTTAACCAGTAAAGGATGCAAAGAAGGAAGATGCTGTTATCCTGTTACATACGTAAGACTCTGTCATAAATGAGCTGCCTGTCTTGACTTAACTGACTACATGTACTTTGGCCACTCCCCTTTTCCCTTATCATTCTGAATTCTGAGTCTCTTGGTTCAACTGACTACATGCTGCTTGCCCATTCCTTTGTTCCTTTATCACTCTAGATCCCAGGTCAGAGTCCAAGACCTAACTGCAAAAACTGACTCAAGGACCCTGAAAGTAGGTGACCCATATAAGGCCCAGTCACCAATTTAACCTCACAATATCCTACCCTGTTCCCCCTTGTCTTGTGTGTTCCCATCCTTTAAAAATGCAGTCCAATCTCCCTTTGGGGGTGCAGTTCACATCTCTGTCTCGTTGCTCTAACAGAAACTAAACCTTTTATTTCAAGCTTTTATCTCTGAAGTGAGTTTTCTTAGCTTCCACCCTGGACCCAACACTAGATGTCCTTAAAACAAAGAATGGATAAAGAAAATGTGTTATATTTGACACAACAGAATACGATTCAACTATTAAAAACAAGAACATCATAAAATTTGCAGGCAAATGTATCAAACTAGAAAATATCATTCCTGAGTGAGGTAAGCCAGACCCAAACGACATGCATGGTTTGTATTCACTGATAAGAGGATATTAGCCATAATGTACAGGTTAACCATGCTGCAATAGACAGAACAAAAGAAGTGAAGTAAGAGGGAGGGACCAAAGAAGGATGCTGAATATCGCTCAGAGGTGAAATTAAACAGTCACATAAAATAGATGGAAGGAAAGAACTGGACAGGAGAAGGGGTAGAGAAGGGAACAGGGTGGAGGTCAGATGTGGGGGTAGGGGAGGGCTGGGATAGAGAACAGAAATGGGGTAGGGGCTTAGCCTGTCTTCTGAGAGAATTCATCCAGTAACTAATAGAAACAGATACAAAGACCCACAGGCAAACAGTGAGCAGAGCTTGGAGAGTCCTGTGGAAGAGTTAGGGGAAGGAATGAAGGGTCAAGGACACCACAAGAAGATCTACAGAATAAACTAACCTGGGACCATGGTGGTTCACAGAGACTGAACCACCAACCAAAGAATAAGCTGGACCTAGACCCCTTACACATATGTAGTAGATGAGAAGCTTTATCTTCATATGTGTTTCCTAATAATGGGGGGGGGGCGGCTGTCTCTGACTTTGTTGTGGTTCTTTTGATCTCTTTCCCAAAGGTGGGCTTCCTTGTCTGACCTCAGTGGGAGAAGATATGCTTAGGCTTGCTGTGATGTGATGTACCAAGAGTTGGGTACCCATGCAAGGCCTCCTATTCTCTGGAACAAGGGGCATAAGGGTGAGACTGGGAGCAGTGGAGAGAGGTGGGCTTTGATCAGGTTATAAAGTAAATAAATAAATTAGTGGAGAAATAAATAAATTCTTCCTATAAGCTCTCTAAACACCACCAACTAGATAGCAAGTGTTCAAATATGTTACCAATTGTGACATGCCTCACTCACACCATAACAGTAGTTCACCAATGAGATACCTATGCTTCCATGTATATTGCATCACTAATCACATGGTCCATGCTATGACAACAATCTAAATGTCCATCAATGGATCAATCCCTAAAGGTAGTGTGGTAGAAATAGTCAATGGCATACTATTCAGTCTTTAAGAGGGAGAAGCCTATTGTTTGTGGCAATATGAGTGAACCTGAGGAATGTAAGTAAGCCAAGGATCAAGGTAAATTATACATGATTTCAGGCATGGAGACAAGGCATGGAGACAGGCAGGTTAGACAGACAAGTAAGGAATAGAATGATGGTTACTAAGAGCTGAAGTGAGAGGGAGGGAGTGGTAATCACCTAGCAGAGTAGTTCATATGGATGAGTGGAGACTTTCACAGAAAGATATTAGTAAATAAGAGATTATCATTTATTTCAAAATAATTAGAACAAATTTCATATGTCTCTAGATAAAAAGTAATAGGTGAGGTGATTGATATATTAGCTTATTTTAATCATTTTACCTATATAGCATATTTAATTAAGAATTGTCATCACAAATATTAATAATACCTTTATAAAAACAAAAACTAATTGATACATAGCCTATATGTTTAACTTTGTTAGCTTGTAATGATATCAAATGAAAATCTTCATGCTTGTGGGAGGGGAAAAAAAAGAATCTTCAGTGAAGATTTTAGGCAGGCTGCAGCTTTCCAGTAACATGTGGAGTAAGAAGTGAGGTCATAAATTATAGCTTCCAAGTGTTCTCAACCATCCTGGTGCTGCAACCCTTTCATACAGTTCCTCATGTTGTTTGGCCCCCAACTCTAAATCCGAGTTTGCCTCCTGGCCTCAAGCTTCTGAAATAACAACTCTGAGATTCAAACTATACATTAACAAATACCTTGGCCAATTAGTCTTGTATAGTTCCCCAATAGCTCTTAAGTTAATCACCCATTCATCCTAATCTAAGTTCTGCCATTTGGCTAATTTCCTGATCCTGAGCTGAATGTCACAATCCTTCTCACTATGAAGGTTGACTCCTTCCATGCATACCTCTGTCCTAGAATCCTTACTCCTGTTGGATGGCCCACATTCTATTTCCTGTCTCTGCTACAGTTAGCTACCATTGAGAGGTGTTGTATCTGCACAGTATATAGGAGATTTTCTCTACACTCAACCCGAAAATTATTTTCATTGCTACTTCTTAACTATAATTTTGCTACTATGAAGAATCATCAGGTATGGTTTCTGCCTGTGCCCAGAGCTAAAAGCCAGTCAGTAGGAGTGCTGACACAACTGAGAGCAGAAGTAAGACCAACTCTTGTGCACTGAGCCACCCTCCTGCAGGCCTCAAGATACACAAACCCAGGAGCAGTCTGGGACAGGACCCTTCTGGTTTCTGCAGGCACCCAGAGATGAATTGGTTCCACAGATCTCTGTACCCAGATCCAGCTGTAAGAAAACAAATCTATAGGAGTGCTGACACACAGACTTACAGGAGGGTCAAACCACTGTCAGAGACAGCAAGACAAACTAACACCAGAGACAACCTGATGGCAAGAGGCAAGCACAGGAACTTAAGCAACAGAAACCAAGACACTCGGCATCATCAGAGCCCAGTTCTCCCACCAAAGCAATACTGTATATCCCAACACAATG
Source organism: Rattus norvegicus (assembly GCF_021556685.1). Taxonomy (NCBI): domain Eukaryota; kingdom Metazoa; phylum Chordata; class Mammalia; order Rodentia; family Muridae; genus Rattus; species Rattus norvegicus. The sequence continues at coordinate 49,289,876 of NC_141550.1, forward strand.
GAAAAGCAAGATTTGGATTTAAAATCACATCTCATGATGATGTGACTTTATGAAGGACTTTAAGAAGGACTTAAATAACTTAAAGAAATACAGGGCAACACAGGTAAACAAGTAGAAGCCTTTAAAGAGGAAACACAAAAATCCCTTAAAGAATTACAGGAAAATACAACTGAACAGGTGAAGAAATTGAACAAAACAATCCAGGATTTAAAAATGGAAATAGAAACAATAAAGAAATCACAAAGACAGACAACCCTGGAGATAGAAAACTTAGAAAAGATATCAGGAGTCATAGATGCAAAACATCACTAACAGAATACAAGAGACAGAAGAGAAAATGTCAGGGACAGAAGACACCACAGAAAACATTGACACAACTGTCAAAGAAAATGTAAAACCCAAAACATCCAGAAAATCAAGGACACAATGAGAAGCTCAAGCCTAAGGATAATAGGTATAGATGAGAGTAAAGACTCCCAACTTAAAGGACCAATAAATATCTTCAACAAAATTATAGACAAAAAATTTCCTAACCTAAGATAGAGATGCCTATAATCATATAAGATGCCTACAGAACTCCAAATAGATTGGACCAGAAAAGAAATTCCTCCCATTACATAATAGTCAAAATACCAAACACACCCACAAAAAAGAAAGAATATTAAAAGCAGTAAGGGAAAAATGTCAAGAAACATATAAAGACAGACCTATTAGAATTACACCAGACTTCTCACCAGAGACTATGAAAGGCAGAAGATGAGGGGCAGATGTCATACAGACCCCAAGAGAACACAAATTCCAGCCCAGGCTACTATATCCAGCAAAACTCTCAATTAACATAGATGGAGAAACCAAGATATTCCATGACAAAACTAAATTTACACACTATCTTTCCATAAATCCAGCCCTACAAAGGACAATAGATGGAAAACTCGAACACAAGGAGGGAAACTACACCCTAGAAAACACAAGAAAGTAATCTTCTTGCAACAAACCCAAAAGAAGAAAGCCACACAAACATTGTTGTACCTCTAACAATAAAAATAACAGGAAACAACAATCACTATTCCTTAATACCTTTTAATGTCACTAGACTCAATTCCCCAATAAAATGACATAGACTAACAGACTGGATATGTAAAGAGAACCCAGCATTTTGCTGCATACAGGAAATATACCTCAGATACAAAGACAGACACTACCTCAGAAAATAATTCTCTAAGCAAATGGTCCGAAGTAACAAGCACATTCTAACAAGTAACAAGTAGTGATGCTAATATTGAGTAAAATCGACTTTCAACCAAAAGTTATCAAAAAATAAGGAAAGAGACTGAATATTCATCAAAGGAAAAATCCACCAAGATGAACTCTCAATCCTGGATCTCTATGTTCCTAATGCAAGGGCACCCACATTCATAAAAGAAAGCTTACTAAAACTCAAAGCACACATTGCACCTCACGTAATAATAGGGAGAAATTTCGGGGCTGGAGAGATGGCTCAGCAGTTAAGAACACTGACTATTCTTCCAGAGGTCCTGTGTTCAGTTCTCAGCAACCACATGATGGCTTATAACCATCTGTAATGAGATCTGATGCCCTTTCCTGGTGTGTCTGAAGACGGCTATAGTGTACTCACATTTAAACAAACAAACAAACAAAATTGATCCATTCTTCTCACCCTGTGTAAAGCTTAAGTCCAAGTGGATCAAAGACCTCAACATAAAACCAGATACACTCAAACTAATAGAAGAAAAAGTGGGTAAGAACCTTGAACACATGGGCACTGAGGAAAATTTCCTGAAAAGAACACCAATGGCTTATGCTCTAAGATAAAGAATCAACAAATGGGACCTCATAAAATGGCGAAGTTTCTGTAAGGCAAAGGAAACTCTCATTAGAACAAAATGGCAAGCAAAACATTGGGAAGAGATCTTTATCAATTTTACTTCTGATAGAGTGCTAACATCCAATATATACAAATAACTCAAGAAGTTAGACTCCAAAGAACCAAATAACCCTATTAAAAATGGGGTACAGAGCTTAAACAAAGAATTCTCAGCTGAAGAATATCGAATGGCTGAGATTTACCTAAAGAAATGTTCAACATTAGTCATCATGGAAATGAAAATCAAAACACTTCACACCTCAGAATGGCTAAGATCAAAAACTCATGTGATAACAGATGCTGTTGAGGATATGGAGAAAGAGGAACATAAAACCACTCTGGAAATCAGTCTGGAGATTCCTCAGAAAACTGGACATAGTACTACCTGAGGACCCAGCTATACCACTCCTGGGCATATACCCAAAGATGCTCCAACATACAGCAAAGACTTATGCTCCACTATGTTCATAGCAGCCTTATTTATAATATCCAGAAGCTGGAAACAACCCAGAAGCCCTTCAACAGAGAAATCCATACAGAAAATGTGGTACATCTACACATTGTTATACTACTTAGTTATCAAAAACAATGACTTCATGAAATTCATAGTTAAATTGATGGAACTTGTAAATATCATCCTGAGTGAGGTAAACCAATGACAAAAAAAAAAACCACACATGGTATGCATTAACTATTAGCTCAAAATCTCAAATTATCCAAGATACAATCCACAGACCACATGAAACGCTGAAGAAGGATGACCAAAGTGTAGATACTTCAGTCCTTCTTAAAAGGGGGAACAAAAGTATTCATAGGAGGAGGTATGGAGACATAGTTTGGAGCAGAGACTGAAGGAATGACCATTCAGAGCCTGCCCCACTTTGGGATCCAGCCCATATACATACAGCCACCTAATGTAGACAATATTGATGAGGCCAAGAAGAACATGCTGACAGGAGCCTGATGTAACTATCTCCTGAGAGGTTCAGCCAGAGTATGACAAATACAGAGGCGAATGCTTAGCAGCAAACCATTGAACTGAAAACTCCTCCCCATTGGAGGAGTTAGAGAAAGGTTTGAAAGAGCTGAAGGGGCTTGCAACCCCATAAGAACAATACCAACAAACCAGCGTTCCCAGGGTCTAAACCACCATTCCCATTCTACACATGGACAAACCCATGGCTACAGCTGCATATGTAGCAGAGGATGGCCTTGTTGGGCACCAATGGGAGGAAAAGCCCTTGGTCCTGCCAAGACTAGAATCCCAGTATCGGAATGTCAGGGCAGGATGCTAGGGGGAGGAGTGTTTGGGGGAGGAGGGAGGATGGGATAGGGGGCTTATGGATGGGAAACCAGGAAAGGGCATAACATTTGAGATGTGAATTTTAAAATTCAATTAAAAAAAAAAGAATCATCAGGTAAATGACTGACATGCTGGGCATTTTGTATGCGGCCCCCAAAGGGCTCACAGACTTCAAGTTGAGATCCATTCTTCTAGGCTCCTTCAGCTCTCCCCCATGATGAGCAGAGCCAGGTGGAAATGAGCCTGTGTTAAGATGAAGCTACTGGAAAGATTCTATCTGCTGATGAATCAGCATTTTGATACTAATATGTTTTTCTTGTTTTGTGTTTCTTTTCAGCATTATTTCTTTGAAACCCTTTTCCCTTTCTTTTGGGTGAATAAATTCTTTTTCAACCCAAGGAATGCTGAGATGTTGAGCCAGGTGAATTTGTTGGTAGGGGTTGCTGTGTTCTCTACAGGATGTTCAGTGGCACCTTGTACCTCTACCCAGTAAATGCCCTCTGAAATCTCACTACTCCCACCACTACATGTGACATTTGCAGTCTGTAGACATTTCAAAATGTCCCATGAAGAGCAAACATGCCCTTGGTTGAGAGCTATTGATCTAAAGATTATGTTATGCATTAATTCCTACTGATGTCAGGTTTCATCTGATATAAGGACAGTTTACGCTACTAACCCAATTTGACTCCTCCTTCCTCCTGTTTTAGTGTCTCAAGGACACCCATTAAATGCTTTGTTAAGTCTGTTGCCTTACATATCATATATAATATATTGAATTTCATATATATCACATATTAAATTTCATAAACATTAACATTAATTTCTATAATACTTATTGAGGTTAACCTGAATTCAGTTCCTTCTGCCTTTATTAATATTCCTATGGAATCATTTGTACTCTGCCTGAAAGCTTACCCTGCTTGTGTCGATTCTACCCGGTTTTGCATGCCCACCAATGCTGTTTTACTCTCTATGTTGAAAGAAATGTCCTAAGCTGTCAGTTATTTTCTTTCAGCTTTTTAATGATATTATCCCATTGCAATTTGGATTCTAGTTTCTATTGAAAAAGCTACAGGCGAGTGGTATTTCACTTGGATGGAATGCTACTTTTATTCTCTGACTGCGGTGAAGATGTTTTTATGTCTACAGTTTCCTATAGTTTATTTGTATGGGTATGGAGCTGGTTTTCATTGTGTAAATCCTACTCAGAGGCTGCTGGACTTTGAAAACCTGTTTTTATTTTTTATTTTTACTTGTGTTGTTGATGTTTGATTTTTTTATCATCAGTTTTGGAAGTTAGTTTTGATAATGTACTCAAATATTGTATCTGCCTGTGCTTATTCTGCAGTTTTTGACATTAGTTATACTTCCTAAGGTTTGGGGGTTTTGATTGTTTGTTGTTTTTGTTTTTCTAATTTTTATTCCTTTTTCCCTTTGTTTCCTTTTCAGTTTGGATATATTCTGCTGGCCACCTTTTTGGTATCTGCTTCGTTCTTCATTATCAGCTATCTTAGTAAACTTAGTCTCTTTTGTAGTCTGCTGAACTAATAGAGCCTATGAATTTCCAGTCCACATTCCAAGGATTCCACTTGAGTTTACACGTACATTCTGATATTGTGAGGAGCCTTATATAATTCATTTTGGTTTGGTTTGGTTTTACATTAAAGTTACCTCAAAGTTGATATTTGATAAATTATATACTGACAGTATTCTAGTTGTTGTTCTGTTTTCTGGGTTTTTTAATCTTGTAAATTTGCATGATTACTTCCTATTGCCACGCTTGCTAATTTTCCCACTAATATTGAACTGTATAAAAGTAGAAAATGGTGATTTTCTGCATGCTGTTGTTTTCTTCTGTTCTTTGTTAAACAGATGAGAGGGAGAAGTCCTCTGCCTACAGGTTAGTGTTGGCGTTGGCCTTCTCTTGCTGGTGGCATCCTTTGAGAGTTTCAAACAGAAGTCAAGAACGTTGCAGGGCCCCGTCCAGCATTCATATCTTCAACACATCTTTTCCCTCTCCAATGCATCTCAAATTGAAATTTCTGCTGAATATGTGCCCTTTCAGAAGTCACTTTCTTCTTATATAGTCTCAAAATTTAAAGACCGTCAATATCTTGGGGGACGTTTTTCTCAGAAGACTTTCCCTCAACCAGAGCCAAGGAAACTCAGCTTCCTTCATGTCTCTCCAATACCTTAAGGTGAGCTGTTTTCTTCTGCCCAGTCTTCGTAATTATTTCCAGTGGAATGTTCCTGAGGCACCAACCATTCCATCACAGTCAGAAGAAAAATTCTCAGTGCTCTTACTTTGTAATGGAATCAATATAGTAGACTTAGAAATGCATGGAAATTTTAAACAGAAAGGAAGGATATTTGTGTCATTTATATGCATGCTTTTTGTCTGCCTTCACCTCTTTGAGTTATGCTGTATATAGCAAAATATTCAGACCTTAACTTCAGTTTGATAAGGTTTGGCAGATGTGTATACTCATGTAAATATGCCATTTTAATTTTAAAGGTATTTTCTATGTGTTAATTAACCTAATCCACACTAAAATCACATTGGCATCACAGTCAAATTCATAAATCAAAACAAATTTTCATACTCTGGATTTTATACTATTTAAGCAACTGTGAATTACCATTGTAATATAAATTTCCATACCTGGCTTTTGGGAGGGGAATAAATGTTTTTTAGACTTTTTTTTTTTTTTGGTTCTTTTTTTTCGGAGCTGGGGACCGAACCCAGGGCCTTGCGCTTCCTAGGTAAGCGCTCTACCACTGAGCTAAATCCCCAGCCCCTCTGTTTTTTAGACTTAAGTATGTCTCTGACTTTGAATTTAAGTTTCTCAAATCTTAGCTTTCAGTAATAAATAATACTCAGGTTGGAAATTTCATTTATTTTTAAACTGTATTATATAGTAAATCATTCTATTACTCAAAGATTAAAAAAACTAGTCAGCATGTTCTCAAACACCCTCATTAGTAAGTCTATTGTGAGTATAACTATAATTTACAGCTCAATATATTCTTCTTGATATTTTATGCATATGGCTTTTTAAAATAAAAATATTCTTCATAAATGTGTATAAACTATTTTCTTTTAAATATTTCCAGAAATAATTTTCCTCATGTCAACAACTACATTTCTTATTTAAATGAGAATTTAAACATGAAAAATCTTCTGGTGTTTTCTTTAACAGTACCTTGCTTCGGAAAATGTACATTATTTCTAGTAATTGGGTTGTGCATTCCCAAAGTGGGAAAAAAAAAGGATTCTAATGCTTTTTAAGACATGTGTTTGTGGAATTGCTTAATCAATGTTAGACATGTTCTTAGCTTTAAAATCATGAATGTTGAACTTTGTCAAGGATTTTAAGTATGAACTCATACGATCTTGTGTTTTCTGTCCAAATGATCACTCATACTGCTTGTATTTTTTTCAAATGGACTTTTAAATAGGCTTGTTTCCACACAATAAAGTAGACTTGGCTGTGCTATGTGATTCCCTTTACATACGACCGAATATAATTTGGTAGGAATTTAAGAATTGTATGTCTGTAGATTAACAAACTGGACACGCAACGAGGACCCTGCATTCTGCTGCCTACAGGAAACACACCTCAGAGACAAAGACAGACACTACCTCAGAGTGAAAGGCTGGAAATCAAATTTCCAAGCAAATGGTCAGAAGAAGCAAGCTGGAGTAGCCATTCTAATATCAAATAAAATCAATTTTCAACTAAAAGTCATCAAAAAAGATAAGGAAGGACACTTCATATTCATCAAAGGGAAAATCCACCAAGACGAACTCTCAATCCTAAATATCTATGCCCCAAATACAAGGGCACCTACATACGTAAAAGAAACCTTACTAAAGCTCAAAAGACACATTGCACCTCACACAATAAGAGTAGGAGATTTCAACACCCCACTCTCATCAATGGACAGATCATGGAAACAGAAATTAAACAGAGATGTAGACAGACTAAGAGAAGTCATGAACCAAATGGACTTAACAGATATTTATAGAATATTCTATCCTAAAGCAAAAGGATATACATTCTTCTCAGCTCCTCATGGTACTTTCTCCAACATTGACCATATAATTGGTCAAAAAATGGGCCTCAACAGGTACAGAAAGATAGAAATAATCCCATGCGTGCTATCAGACCACCACGGCCTAAAGCTGGTCTTCAATAACAATACGGGAAGAACGCCCACATATACGTGTAAGTTGAACAAAGTTCTACTCAACGATAACCTGGTCAAGGAAGAAATAAAGAAAGAAATTAAAAACTTTTTAGAATTTAATGAAAATGAAGGTACAACATACCCAAACTTATGGGACACAATGAAAGCTGTGCTAAGAGGAAGACTCATAGCTGTGAGTGCCTGCAGAAAGAAACAGGAGAGAGCATATGTCAGCAGCTTGACAGCACACCTAAAATCTCTAGAACAAAAAGAAGTAAATACACCCAGGAGGAGTAGAAGACAGGAAATAATCAAACTCAGAGCTGAAATCAGCCAAGTAGAAACAAAAAGGACCATACATAGAATCAACAGAACCAAAAGTTGGTTCATTGAGAAAATCAACAAGATAGATAAACCCTTAGCCAGACTAATGAGAGGACACAGAGAGTGTTTCCAAATTAACAAAATCAGAAATGAAAAGGGAGACATAACTACAGATTCAGAGGAAATTCAAAAAATCATGAGATCTTATTATAAAAGCCTATGTTCAACAAAACTTGAAAATGTGCAGGAAATGGACAATTTCCTAGACAGATACCAGGTACTGAAGTTAAATCAGGAACAGATAAACCAGTTTAACAACCCCATAACTCGTAAGGAAATAGAAGCAGGCATTAAAGGTCTCCCAACCAAAAAGAGCCCAGGTCCAGACGGGTTTAGTGCAGAATTCTCTCAGACCTTCATAGAAGACCTCATACCAATACTATCCAAACTATTCCACAAAATTGAAACAGGTGGAGCACTACCGAATTCCTTCTATAAAGCCACAATTATTCTTATACCTAAACCACACAAAGACCCAAAAAAGAAAGAGAACCTCAGACCAATTTCCCTTATGAATATCGACGCAAAAATAACCAATAATTTTCTGGCAAACCGAATCCAAGAGCACATCAAAACAATCATCCACCATGATCAAGTAGGCTTCATCCCAGGCATGCAGGGATGGTTTAATATACAGAAAACCATCAACGTGATCCATTATATAAGCAAACTGAAAGAACAAAATCACATGATCATTTCATTAGATGCTGAGAAAGCATTTGACAAAATTCAACACCCCTTCATGATAAAAGTCCTGGAAAGAATAGGAATTCAAGGCCCATACCTAAACATAGTAAAAGCCATATACAGCAAACCAGTTGCTAACATTAAACTAAATGGAGAGAAACTTGAAGCAATCCCACTAAAATCAGGGACTAGACAAGGCTGCCCACTCTCTCCCTACTTATTCAATATAGTTCTTGAAGTTCTAGCCAGAGCAATCAGAAAACAAAAGGAGGTCAAGGGGATACAGATTGGTAAAGAAGAAGTCAAAATATCACTATTTGCAGATGATATGATTGTATATTTAAGTGATCCCAAAAGTTCCACAAGAGAACTACTAAAGCTGATAAACAACTTCAGCAAAGTGGCTGGGTATAAAATTAACTCAAAGAAATCAGTAGCCTTCTTCTACACAAAAGGGAAACAAGCCGAGAAAGAAATTAGGGAAACGACACCCTTCATAATAGATCCAAACAATATAAAGTACCTCGGTGTGACTTTAACCAAGCAAGCAAAAGATTTGTACAATAAGAACTTCAAGACTCTGAAGAAAGAAATTGAAGAAGACCTCAGAAGATGGAAAGATCTCCAATGCTCATGGATTGGCAGGATTAATATAGTAAAAATGGCCATTTTACCAAAAGCGATCTACAGATTCAATGCAATCCCCATCAAAATACCAATCCAATTCTTCAAAGAGTTAGACAGAACAATTTGCAAATTCATCTGGAATAACAAAAATCCCAGGATAGCTAAAACTATTCTCAACAATAAAAGGACTTCAGGGGGAATCACTATCCCTGAACTCAAGCGATATTACTGAGCAATAGTGATAAAAACTGCATGGTATTGGTACAGAGACAGACAGATAGACCAATGGAATAGAATTGAAGACCCAGAAATGAACCCACACACCTATGGGCACATGATTTTTGACAAAGGAGCCAAAACCATTCAATGGAAAAAAGATAGCATTTTCAGCAAATGGTGCTGGTTCAACTGGAGGTCAGGTTGTAGAAGAATGCAGATCGATCCATGCTTATCACCCTGTACAAAGCTTAAGTCCAAGTGGATCAAGGACCTCCACATCAAACAAGATACACTCAAACTAATAGAAGAAAACCTAGGGCAGCATCTCGAACACATGGGCACTGGAAAAAATTTCCTGAACAAAATATCAATGGCTTATGCTCTAAGATCAAGAATCGACAAATGGGATCTCATAAAACTGCAAAGCTTCTGGAAGGCAAAGGACACTGTGGTTAGCACAAAACGGCAACCAACAGATTGGGAAAAGATCTTTGCCAATCCTACAACAGATAGAGGGCTTATATCCAAAATATACAAAGAACTCAAGAAGTTAGACCGCAGGGAGACAAATAACCCTATTAAAAATGGGGTTCAGAACTAAACAAAGAATTCACAGCTGAGGAATGCCGAATGGCTGAGAAACACCTAAAGAAGTGTTCAACATCTTTAGTCATAAGGGAAATGCAAATCAAAACAACCCTGAGATTTCCTCACACCAGTGAGAATGGCTAAGATCAAAAACTCAGGTGACAGCAAGTGCTGGCGAGGATGTGGAGAAAGAAAAACACTCCTCCATTGTTGGTTGGATTGCAGACTGGTACAACCATTCTGGAAATCAGTCTGGAGTTTCCTCAGAAAATTGGACATTGAACCAACTGAGGATCCAGCTATACCTCTCTTGGGCATACACCCAAAAGATGCCCCAACATATAAAAAAGACACGTGCTCCACTATGTTCATAGCAGCCTTATTTATAATAGCCAGAAGCTGGAAAGAACCCAGATGCCCTTCAACAGAGGAATGGATACAGAAAATGTGGTATATCTACACAATGGAATATTACTCAGCTATCAAAAACAATGCCTTAATGAAATTCATAGACAAATGGTTGGAACTGGAAAATATCATCCTGAGTGAGGTAACCCAATCACAGAAAAACACACATGGTATGCACTCATTGATAAGTGGCTATTAGCCCAAATGCTTGAATTACCCTAGATGCCTAGAACACATGAAACTCAAGACGGATGATCAAAATGTGAATGCTTCACTCCTTCTTTAAAAGGGGGAACAAGAATACCCTTGGCAGGGAATAGAGAGGCAAAGATTAAAATAGAGACAGAAGGAACACCCATTGAGAGACTCCCCCACATGTGGCCCATACATATACAGCCACCCAATTAGACAAGATGGATGAAGCAAAGAAGTGCAGGCCGACAGGAGCCGGATGTAGATCTCTCCTGTGAAACACAGCCAGAATACAGCAAATACAGAGACAAATGCCAGCAGCAAACCACTGAACTGAGAATAGGACCCCCGTTGAAGGAATCAGAGAAAGAACTGGAAGAGCTTGAAGGGGCTCGAGACCCCAAAAGTACAACAATGCCAAGCAACCAGAGCTTCCAGGGACTAAGCTACTACCTAAAGACTGTACATGGACTGACCCTGGACTCTGACCTCATAGGTAGCAATGAATATCCTAGTAAGATCACCAGTGGAAGGGGAGGCCCTTGGTCCTGCTAAGACTGAACCCCCAGTGAATGTGATTTTTGTGGGGAGGGCAGCAATGGGGGTAGGGTGGGGAGGGGAACACCCTTAAAAAGGGGAGGGGGAGGGACTAGGGGGATGTTTGTCCAGAAACCGGGAAAGGGAATAACATTCAAAATGTAAATAAGAAATACTCAAGCTAATAAAAAAAATAAAATAAAAAATTAAACTACTATAAAAATATCAAGAAAAAAGAATTGTATGTCTGCAATCTTGAATGATATTAGTCTGAGTCTTTTTTTTTTTGATGTGTTCTTTTTTTTTTTTGATTTTTTTTTTTTTATTAACTTGAGTATTTCTTATATACATTTCGAGTGTTATTCCCTTTCCCGGTTTCCGGGCAAACATCCCCCTCCCCCCTCCCCTTCCTTATGGGTGTTCCCCTCCCAACCCTCCCCCCATTGCCGCCCTCCCCCATAGACTAGTTCACTGGGGGTTCAGTCTTAGCAGGACCCAGGGCTTCCCCTTCCACTGGTGCTCTTACTAGGATATTCATTGCTACCTATGGGGTCAGAGTCCAGGGTCAGTCCATGTATAGTCTTTAGGTAGTGGCTTAGTCCCTGGAAGCTCTGGTTGCTTGGCATTGTTGTACTTTTGGGGTCTCGAGCCCCTTCAAGCTCTTCCAGTTCTTTCTCTGATTCCTTCAATAGGGGACCTATTCTCAGTTCAGTGGTTTGCTGCTGGCATTCGCCTCTATATTTGCTGTATTCTGGCTGTGTCTCTCAGGAGCGATCTACATCCGGCTCCTGTCTGTCTGCACTTCTTTGCTTCATCCATCTTGTCTAATTGGGTGGCTGTATATGTATGGGCCACATGTGGGGCAGGCTCTGAATGGGTGTTTCTTCAGTCTCTGTTTTAATCTTTGCCTCTCCCTTCCCTGCCAAGAGTATTCTTTTTCCTCATTTAAAGAAGGAGTGAAGCATTCACATTTTGATCATCCGTCTTGAGTTTCGTTTGTTCTAGGGATCTAGGGTAATTCAAGCATTTGGGCTAATAGCCACTTATCAATGAGTGCATACCATGTATGTCTTTCTGTGATTGGGTTAGCTCACTCAGGATGATATTTTCCAGTTCCAACCATTTGCCTACGAATTTCATAAACTCGTTGTTTTTGATAGCTGAGTAATATTCCATTGTGTAGATGTACCACATTTTCTGTATCCATTCCTCTGTTGAAGGGCATCTGGGTTCTTTCCAGTTTCTGGCTATTATAAATAAGGCTGCGATGAACATAGTGGAGCACGTGTCTCTTTTATATGTTGAGGCATCTTTTGGGTATATGCCCAAGAGAGGTATAGCTGGATCCTCAGGCAGTTCAATGTCCAATTTTCTGAGGAACCTCCAGACTGATTTCCAGAATGGTTTTACCAGTCTGCAATCCCACCAACAATGGAGGAGTGTTCCTCTTTCTCCACATCCTCGCCAGCATCTGCTGTCACCTGAGTTTTTGATCTTAGCCAATCGCACTGGTGTGAGGTGAAATCTCAGGGTTGTTTTGATTTGCATTTCCCTTATGACTAAAGATGTTGAACATTTCTTTAGGTGTTTCTCCGCCATTCGGCATTCCTCAACTGTGAATTCTTTGTTTAGCTCTTAACCCCATTTTTTAATAGGGTTATTTGTTTCCCTGCGGTCTAACTTCTTGAGTTCTTTGTATATTTTGGAAATAAGGCCTCTATCTGTTGTAGGATTGGTAAAGATCTTTTCCCAATCTGTTGGTTGCCGTTTTGTCCTAACCACAGTGTCCTTTGCCTTACAGAAGCTTTGCAGTTTTATGAGATCCCATTTGTCGATTCTTGATCTTAGAGCATAAGCCATTGGTGTTTTGTTCAGGAAATTTTTTCCAGTGCCCATGTGTTCCAGATGCTTCCCTAGTTTTTCTTCTATTAGTTTGAGTGTGTCTGGTTTGATGTGGAGGTCCTTGATCCACTTGGACTTAAGCTTTGTACAGGGTGATAAGGATGGATCGATCTGCATTCTTCTACATGTTGCCCTCCAGTTGAACCAGCACCATTTGCTGAAAATGCTATCTTTTTTCCATTGGATGGTTTTGGCTCCTTTGTCAAAAATCAAGTGACCATAGGTGTGTGGGTTCATTTCTGGGTCTTCAATTCTATTCCATTGGTCTATCTGTCTGTCTCTGTACCAATACCATGCAGTTTTTATCACTATTGCTCTGTAATACTGCTTGAGTTCAGGGATAGTGATTCCCCCTGAAGTCCTTTTATTGTTGAGGATAGCTTTAGCTATCCTGGGTAGTCTGAGTCTTATTCTGTCTGATTTGTGTTTAATAGTTATAAGCACTTTCAGAGACTTGTTATTTTTTATGCTGAGGTTTTTCATGAGACATTCTTTGCCAGTTTGTACTTCTTTTTTTTTTTTAATCAAGTTCACTACCTGATGATATGTTTTGTGCAGCAACTCTTGAGTGATAATGTAGCTGGGTACGGAGTGATAAAATTTCTTTTCGTTCCTTTGTAACTTACAGATACCACTATGCAGTCTTTCAGTCACCTCTACAGATAAGAACAATTTTACAGTCAAACTATTATTTCTTCATAAATAATGTCTTTGCTTTGGTTATATTCAAGACTTGTGGAAAAGGCTTCTTCCTCATTTCATCAATGCTGTTGTCTCTACTACTGAGGCTGAATCTTTTTTGTTTTGCCTCATATGTACAGATGTAATTGTAAAGATGCCTGCTTATCCTTCCATGGGTCTTGGATGTTCATGATTTTATCTGTCTGTACACTTTCTACATCCAGGTCTGCAGATGTCACTGTGGACACCATCTCCGGGTTGTCCTTTGTCTTCTGGGTATACTTGGGATTACAGCTCTGGACCTCTGTTCCCTCAACAGGTCAAGCGAACCTAAAAGCAGAAGCTGAAGAGTTAAGTCTCAGGCCAGGTCCATATGGACTGGCTGCTCACACAAAGGACTAGGGAAGTTCCTGAGAACAGAAAAAAGATTTTGAAACACATAAGAGGTAGAGCTTTCAAGTTCTACTGGCTGATCAGAGGTGTGGAAAGAAAATTATAAAGCCATAGGCAATGTCCAGAAGCCTGGCCTAGACCCTGTGTTGAATCCTGGTGCCTTAAAATAAGTATGAGTCTCCAAGTTAAATCTTTTGGGCATAGACCCTGATATCGAATGGGCTGTCCGGTAAAAACGGAAACTTTCTTTTTAAAAACAAACAAACGAAACAAAATGAATCCCCCACCAGACCACAGTGGGTATCATAATGTTCTCTTCAATACCTGTAGGACATCTGTGCCTGGTTGCACAGAAATTTTAATGACCTCAGTTATTCTGCTTCTCAGGAACTCCAAAAGTATAAATGTCACTACTGAACCTCTGTATCTAGTAGTGGGGACTTTTCTGTAACTCATTTTCTCTTTTCTTCTCTGTTTTGGGGTTTAGGTGACATTCCAGATAGAGGGAGTTTGTAGTCGATTGAGTTCCCAGTGATCCCAGCAAGTAACACTCAATTGAAGCTGTCCAAAATGAAAGAGACGGGGTTGGGGATTTGGCTCAGAGGTAGAGCGCTTGCCTAGCAACCACAAGGCCCTGGGTTCGGTCCCCAGCTCCAAAAAAAAGAAAAAAAATGAAAGAGACAGCTCATGGAGACTTGCTTTGCCACTTGGGTGAATGGTGCAGCTATAGGGAGGGGTTGCTCTTATTGACATAGGAGCTGGATCCTGTGGCTACGCAGGCAGGATGAAAGTTGCTCCACAGCCTCCAGATTAGGGTCAGTAGGCCAGAGAACCTGCTCATTATGCGAAAAACAAAGGCAGTGGCGTCACTGTGTGGAAGTAGCAAGAGACATGGCAGGCAAGACCTGAATAGAAAACATTGCAGACAATTCAGAACAAAAGCCAGTTGTCAATGCAATCATTCCCAATCCTCAGAGCTATTAAAAAGTTCACATTTGACTAATTTCACACATTATTAATTACCCACTACAGACTCTATCAGACCCATGGTAACATTAGAGCCCCACAAGCACCCCCTCTCATGTAGCAAGGCTGGTAAACATAGCTATAAATCTGAAGTGGCTGGCCCTTGTACTGCATCTAGTCTCCACTTGAGATGCCTAAGAGGTATTTTTGTATTGCATCTATCTTCCCTTCCAATTTTGTAAAAGCTAAAGATCCTACATGTCCTAATCTAACTGTCCTGGGTCCTTTGGAGGCAGAGTAAGAATTATGAACTGTCCAATAAGTAAACCTTTGCAGTCCTGATTTCACACAGCTTTTATTCATACTTACAACATTACCAGGCACTTTATTCAGATCTTGCCTTGACAAAGCTGGGTAATTCCAAGATAAAGGAGCCCAGCCCATGTCCAGGAGAAGCCAAGAGCAGGTCTATCATAATGTACAAATTGATGCCATTGTTGGAATGCAGGTGCATCTACCAATCAAATTCTGTGAGGTCATGAAAAGGGATGCCCACAGGAGCACTGGAGCATCACATGGAGCTTGGTAGAACTGCCTGCAGGGTTTTCAGTTGTAGTCAAGTCTTAAAGGATGCTGGGAAATGGAGAATAGCAATGCGTATAGAGGCACAGTAGGATTCTGAGGTAGCAGCTGGAGCCAAACGCTCCTATCAAGAAAGAGCAGAAAGAGGGGTAAGAAACAGACTGAGAGGAAACCATGACACATTGTGTGTATATACTTCTACAGAACAGCAGAGCTTCTTGGAACATACTGAGTTGTAGGATAGAAGTGGGACATAGACATAAAAATCTTTGCTGGGAACTTAGGTTCTCAACCTTAAATTCCATTTCATTATTAACATCAGATTTGAAGCCTCTGTAAGGAAACGGGTCCCAGAGTCAAACAAGACACAATCTTTGGGGCTTCAGATTACACTTGAACACACAGTGAACACACATAAGAACTAATCTTGGGGCAGACATAACATTCAAATATTATCTGCAAGGCTTTGCAAAGCTTGTTTATTTTATTGATATCTTACTACATTGGCTTTAAATTTTTTTGACTATGCTTCAATGTAAGAAACACATTTTATGCTTAATGCAAAGCCTGCCCAGTAATTCCACAGAAAACTACAGTTACCACAAGATACCCTTTTATATTTTATTTATCCCAAAATGCTAATCACTAGCCATCTTAAGTTGATTTCATATCTCACATGGGATAGAAAATGTATCTCTCCCATGGAGAGAAGCTATAGCTCAAAGCATGAGATTATAGCAGGGGATACATGGTGGGTCTGCCTGTGGAGGAGGGCAGTGTAGCCCACAGGAAACTCCTGTACACAGAGAGACAACATGAGCAAGGAGACATCACTAAGAAGAGCAAGTGATTTGCCCAAAATTAAAGAAAAATTCAGATATCTAGTAAAAGTATAAAATATCATTGGTAAAACTGCTACATGAATAATTTTTAAATAATAATAATACTCATTAAAATTGTTGAGTGATTAAACAAGTCTGAAGTATGCTAAAAATTTATATTCCCAGCATAGATTAAAATGCATAGTAACAAAATCAGCTTTCCATCTCCCTCCCTTTGAGGCAAAGTTTCACTTTGTAAGCAAAGCCAGCCCAGAACTCAATATGTACCTGTCTTAATTAGAGTTACTGTTGCTGTGATGAGATACCATGACCAAAGCAAGTCGAGTTATATTCTTCATCACTGTTTATCTTTAAGTAAATCAGGATGGGAACTGAAACAGGACTTACTTTCCACAGCTTACTTAGCCTGCTTTCTTATAGAACACAGGACTATCTGCCCAGGGGCAGTCCCACCACATCACTCACTAATTAAGAAAATCCACTACAGGCTTGTCCATGGCCAGATCTCTAGAGGCATTTTTTTTAACTGTGGCGTCTTCTTTTCTGGTGACTCTAGTTTGGGTATAGCTGACAAAACTAGCCAGTACAGTAACCTAGGCTAGCCTCAAATTTACAACAAACCTGCTTTGCCTCAGCCTTACCAACCATGCCTGAGTTTACCCTCTTGTTAAAAAACAAGGATTGACAGACCTGATCACAAAGCCTCTGTTCTGTAGCTTGCTTGCTCTGGTCTCCTAGAGCAGTGGAGAAAGAATAGGTATAGACAGTTCCTGCACAGCAAAGCATCAGAGTAATCATCAGAAGACAGTCTTAAGGGACTACTGTGTTTATGAAGGGTCTTATCAGGCATTTTTCTCTTAAAAATGATAGTAAGTTTTAGGGTGTAGGAGATATTTTTTTCTTTTTTTTTTTCCTCTCGTCTTCCCCTTGTCTTCCAGTTGTGATATTATAAATGGAAGATTAAAATTATTAAGATAATCACGCCTTTCCACTATAGTAAAAGATGAGAAGGACCCTTTCTCCCCTTTTTTCTTTTTTTTTTTTTTATTAACTTGAGTATTTCTTATATACATTTCGAGTGTTATTCCCTTTCCCGGTTTCCGGGCAAACATCCCCCTCCCCCCTCCCCTTCCTTATGGGTGTTCCCCTCCCAACCCTCCCCCCATTGCCGCCCTCCCCCCATAGACTAGTTCACTGGGGGTTCAGTCTTAGCAGGACCCAGGGCTTCCCCTTCCACTGGTGCTCTTACTAGGATATTCATTGCTACCTATGGGGTCAGAGTCCAGGGTCAGTCCATGTATAGTCTTTAGGTAGTGGCTTAGTCCCTGGAAGCTCTGGTTGCTTGGCATTGTTGTACTTTTGGGGTCTTGAGTCCCTTCAAGCTCTTCCAGTTCTTTCTCTGATTCCTTCAATAGGGGACCTATTCTCAGTTCAGTGGTTTGCTGCTGGCATTCGCCTCTATATTTGCTGTATTCTGGCTGTGTCTCTCAGGAGCGATCTACATCCGGCTCCTGTCTGTCTGCACTTCTTTGCTTCATCCATCTTGTCTAATTGGGTGGCTGTATATGTATGGGCCACATGTGGGGCAGGCTCTGAATGGGTGTTTCTTCAGTCTCTGTTTTAATCTTTGCCTCTCCCTTCCCTGCCAAGGGTATTCTTTTTCCTCATTTAAAGAAGGAGTGAAGCATTCACATTTTGATCATCCGTCTTGAGTTTCGTTTGTTCTAGGGATCTAGGGTAATTCAAGCATTTGGGCTAATAGCCACTTATCAATGAGTGCATACCATGTATGTCTTTCTGTGATTGGGTTAGCTCACTCAGGATGATATTTTCCAGTTCCAACCATTGGCCTATGAATTTCATAAAGTCGTTGTTTTTGATAGCTGAGTAATATTCCATTGTGTAGATGTACCACATTTTCTGTATCCATTCCTCTGTTGAAGGGCATCTGGGTTCTTTCCAGTTTCTGGCTATTATAAATAAGGCTGCGATGAACATAGTGGAGCACGTGTCTCTTTTATATGTTGAGGCATCTTTTGGGTATATGCCCAAGAGAGGTATAGCTGGATCCTCAGGCAGTTCAATGTCCAATTTTCTGAGGAACCTCCAGACTGATTTCCAGAATGGTTTTTCATTGAAGCTACACACACCTGCCACTATAGTTTGCAAAGTCCTATTCAGAAAGCTCTTTCTTATGCCAATGAGTTCAAATATAGTCCTTACTACCTCTCTCCTATCTGATTCAGGGTATCATGTCATTATGTTGAGGTTCTTAATGCATTTGGAGGGTTTTTTTTATTAACTTGAGTATTTCTTATTTATATTTCGAGTGTTATTCCCTTTCCCGGTTTATGGGCCAACATCCCCCTAACCCCTTCCCTTCTTTATGGGTGTTCCATCCTCCCCCCATTGTTGCCCTCCCCCCAACAATCACGTTCACTGGGGGTTCAGTCTTAGCAGGACCAAGGGCTTCCCCTTCCACTGGTGATCTTACTAGGATATTCATTGCTACCTATGAGGTCAGAGTCCAGGGTCAGTCCATGTATAGTCTTTAGGTAGTGGCTTAGTCCCTGGAAGCTCTGGTTGCTTGGCATTTTGTTCATAAGGGGTCTCGAGCCCATTCAAGCTCTTCCAGTTCTTTCTCTGATTCCTTCAATGGGGGTCCTATTCTCAGTTCAGTGGTTTCCTGCTGGCATTCGCCTCTGTATTTGCTGTATTCTGGCTGTGTCTCTCAGGAGAGATCTACATCCGGCACATTTGGAGGTTTTTGTTCTTGTTTTTTCCCAGGTGATAAATATTTGTGTTCTTTCACATTAAGTCTTTCACTGACCAGCACCATTTGTTAAAGAGACTCTCTTTTTCCTACATTCATTATTGCCTTCTTAGTAAAAGATGAGTTGACTCCATTGGTATGGACTATGCGCATCCTCAATTTTATTTCATTGATCAGTGTGTATGTTTTTATATCAGTATCTGGCTGATTTTATTACTACGGTTCTATAGTATAAACTTGATATTTGGGATGGTGATACCTCCAGCTCTTCTTTTATTGTCCATGATTGTTTTGGTTATTTGGTTTTATGCTTTTGTTTAAAATTCGAGATTATTTTCATAATTCCTATCAAGGATTGCTTTGAAATTTTGGTTGGGATTGCAATGAATTGATAGATTGCTTTTGGAAGGATGGCCGTTTTTCAACATTAATCCTTTCCATCAAAAGTCAAAGAAAGTTTTATTTCTGATATCTTCTTCAATTTCTTTTTTGTTGTCTTAATGTTTTCTTTGTACAGATTTTTCATCTATTTGGTTAAATTTATTCTAAGATTTTTTGAGGCAATTGTGAATACTATTGTTTCTCTGATTTCTTACTTGATATATTTTAATTTCTATGTAGGAAGGGCTACTGATTTTGTGCACTAATTTTTATACTGCCACTTTGCTAAGTATGTTTATCATCTGTAGGAGATTTTGGTAGCATTTCTAATGTACGAAATAATATTATTTATAAATAAGAATTCTTTGGTTTTCCTTATATATACATATGTGTAAGTCCTTTATCTTCTTCACTTAGTTTTATAACCCCAATTAAGATTTCCAGAAAAATATGGGTGAGGTGGGGTGTGGACAAGTTTGTCTTTTTTCCAATCTGGGTGGAAATACTTTGAGTTTTCCTTTGTTTAACAAGATGATGGCTGTGTGGCTTGCTTTATTGCCTTTATTATATTAAGATATATCTCTTGTTTTCTTAGATCCTATAGTAATTTCTTTTTTCATTAAAGAATGCTGGATTTTGTCAAAGGTCTTTTCTGTATGTGATGATATATTCATTTGGTTTCTGTTCTTGAGTCTATGTGGTGGATCTTGTTTATGTATTCACATATGTTGAACCATTCCTGCAGATGAATACAATTTGTCCATACTGGATAATCTCTTTGATGTGTTCTTGAAACCAGTTTGAAAATATTTTATTGAGAATTTTTGCATCTACATTCATCAGGGACACTGGCCTGTAATTTTATTTTTTGTTGAATTTTCTTCTGGTTATAGTATTAGGACGATCTTGGATATTTAAAAAAATAAAAATGTTCCATCATTTCTTATTTTATGAAATAATTTGAAGAGTATTGGTGATAGTTCTTCTTTGAAGGTTTGGTAGAATTCTGTGCTAAATCCATCTGCCCTTGGGCTTTCTAGTTTGGATATTTAAAATTACTTCTTCTATTTATTGGATATTATGAGTCTATTTACGTTGTTTATTTTATTTCATTTTATCTCTAGTAATTGTGTTGCCTAGTTTTTATGTCAACTTAGCAAAAGCTAAGGTCATCCAAGAAAGTAGGATCTTAACTTACAAAATGGCCTGAAGGCAAAGGTATTTTTTTAATTAATGATCGGGGGGCCCAGTTCCTTGTGGGCAGTGCTACTCCTGGCATTGTGGACTTGTGTTCTAAAAAGAAGCAGGCCGAGCAGGCCATGTGGAGCAAACAACTAAGCAGCACTCCTTTATGGCCTCTGCAACTGTCTCTGCCTTGAATTCCTGACCTGACTTATACCATAAAATAAACCCTTTATTTCCCAAGTTGCTTTTAGGTATTTTATCACAGCAATAGAAACTATACCTAAGCTAAAAATTGGTATTAAATCATGGAGCATTTCTGTGATAGACCTGACCATCTGTTTTGAGGAATATTATGGTGGCATTTGAAATTTGGGCTGGTCTCAGGCCCAGGTCTACTGGGCTGCTCAGGTGAAGTGCAGGGCCTGCTCTTCTGAATGCTGCAGCAGGTGAGGGACAGTGACAGCTGTTCTGCTCTCAGGATTCCGTGGTACCAACTCTCCTTCCTGCTGTAGGAGAGGAGGGCAAAAGGAAGGGGAGGGATCTCTTCCTTGTTTGTGTCACTGCACAGAAGAGAAGAGTCAGGTTGTCCTGTGCTCGTGCCCTTTGGGCAGCAGCTCACCCACAACTCCTGCATTGTGCAGGGGCCTTCTCTCCAGAGTTCTACAACTGTCTAGGAGTGGGGTCAGCTTTCATTTTCTCACATCCCTGGGCTAGCTCTCCCAGGATGCCCAGGCAAGGAGTAGGACAAGTTCCACACAATCCTCAGACATCAACCTATCCCTAAATCAGGGACATTTGTCTAGCCATTGGTGGTAGCAGACCTTTCCTGGTGCAGGAATGGACCCAGACAAGATCTCTGGTGGCATCACTGGTTCCTCACATCAGGCTGTTCTTCACTACCCTCAAGTCTCCAGTTCTGCCTCTCTTCACTGTGCCCACATCTTTCTGTTTCTCTTTTTCTTTCATTTTCCCACACTGCCTTGATCCTCTTAGTGGCACCTGTGGCTTCTGAGTGTCTGGAATCATCTCAGGAGTGCCAAGCCCCCACATGTGCATTATGGCATCAAGTAGAGAGCATCTTGGGTATGGTTCCCTCTCTCTGGAAACTTGTGTGGCTTCAGGTGGCTGTCTTTGGCTCACCTTTTTCAGAGTGTTAGACTACTAATGATTTAGATGTTTTTCAGGACAGAACACTGAAGGTAGACATAGCATCTTTCCTCTCTACCACCTACTGGTGCACTTGTAGCACAGCATCATACCTGCAAAGCATTTAGGGGCAAGTTCCTGGTTTATTTTTAAGCCACTTGAAATCTTATTCCAGCCACTGCTGTGGGTACCAGTTCTGAGCAGACTTTAGTCACCTTAATTCACTCTTACTAAGGCCCTATCTCCCGTATCCGCTGCTTTCTCCTGGCTTCTTTTTTGATGATACAGTATGAGTGGCCCATGAGATTCACAGATACTCGGGCAGAGACTGCTTGCCAGTACACGAAGCTAATGTTTAGTAGGATCCAAGAGGGAAAACTGCCCCCTTCCAAGGCAGTGTATTCTGTGACAAAGTTTAGGGAGTTCTGTATGATCTAGCAGTTCTTGTCTAATGAGTAAGCAATTCCACACTGCATTTTATTTAGTTCTTTCTTTTTCCTGCCTCAGTCTCACTGCGGTTCTTCACTGGTCACTGGAACAGGTTGATACTTGTAGTTTGTCAGTTTTAGCTTCTGGGTAGAGCCTATGCTCTGGCAATGACGACTCTCAGTATCAGAACTACATTATTGTTTCATGCCTCTATAGTGCCCCTCTGCTTTTCTCCATTCACTTTTACTAACTTAATCTGGTCTCAGCTTAAATATCCCCTCATGACCTGTCCACAACAGTCTTTCCACCCTCCACACTGCTTTCTCTGTCCTTTGTGTATTTGCTGAACCTTTAAAAGCTCATTGTGGACTATCATGTTGTGGTCTTAATGTTCAGAACTTTCATGTTTCAGGTTACAGAATGCTGTATAAAGGATTTATCTTTGAATGACATTAAGATGTATACAATGCATATTACACATGCTTTAAAATGTAATAAACACATTCTTTTTTCCTTTTTTTCTTTAAAAAAAAGAAATTTGGGCTGGAAAATACATTAAATGTTCAGAGATTTGTATGTTGTTCTGTGGTAGCTTAGAATGTAATACTGAGAGCAATATGTATGACAAAGGTTGAACTTGTAAGGTTTCAGAAATAAGCAAATATTCTATGAGGAGGGCCATTTGGTCAGCTGGGACTGAAGAATTGGATGTAATTAATAAGAGGCCAGTACCACTGAAATGAAACCATTACTTTGCTGGAACAATTAATGCTGGTCATCTAGGACTGGAGAATCAGCTCTGATTAAGCAGAAACATGCATCAGTAAGGCAAAATCTTTTGGGAAGTGTTTCCTCAGGGTCAGCATATAGATGTTGTGGTCAAAGAAGGTCAGTGTCTGTCCTTTAGACTTTCAAATCTCTGATCATTTGCCTATAGATCCCACCCATAGGTAACTCTGAAGAAAGTATTTATGAGTTTCTGGGGTAATATAATCATTGTCACCTATGAAGCACAGCATTTCTCTTTTATATGTTAGAACATACCTGTAGTGTGATGATGGTTAGAAGTTCATTGAAAACATAAATGCACAGACATAGATTTTTATATCCATGTGGAATATTGTTTCTTTTTTTAGATTTATTTATTTTATATAGGTGAATATACTATCATTATCTTCAGCTATATTAGGAGAGGGTATTGGATTCCATTACAGATGGTTGTGAGCTACCATGTGTTTGCTGGGAATTGAAAACAGGATTTCTGAGAGAACTCTTAACCACTGAGTCATCTCTCCAGCCCCATGTAGAATATTTTGAGAACCACAGAACACTTGGCACACAATCTCTAGTTTGGCTTTTTGTATTATTATGCAGAGACCCCCAGAGAAGATTACTTACATGTAGTTTATAGCCAAGTCTTTACTCCAGTCATCTAGAACTACTTAGGTATTTGGGACTGGAATGTAACACCAAAAATTTAGAGTAAGGGGCTTTAAAAGCAAAAACTACATCATGTTATCTTTTTTTTCCAGCTGCAACAGGAGGTTTTGTATAAGCAAGCAGCTTAACAGAAGCTAAGGTAAGCAGTTAGCTGTAGTTGGGGATTGTACAAAAAGGCAGTTTAATAGAAGCCAAGGTAAGTTAATTGTGTCATCTTGACATCAAGTTCTTAGATTAGGCTTGGGAGATTTTCCGTGAGACTTTCTATCAAGAACATCAAATTCTAATCAAACCTCAACTGGCCTTAGGAAGAATACAAGATTAAAGAACTTCTGCACTGTCTTGCCCTATCACCATATGCTCAAAATGATTTCTCTTAGATTTCTGCTATAGGAAACTCAGAGTCACTAAGAAAATTTACTTTTTGTCCTGATGAAATATTCATGTGTAATCCTTCCTTTCTTAGAATTTTCTTAGAACTGTGGGAAGGGCTTAGATATATTCACCCTGCCTGTTCAACATGAAGACCATGCTTAATAAAAGAGTGACATACTCTGGTTTTCTGCTTCATGGGAAGAGTGATCTCATCAAAATTAAAATAGGCAATATGTGAGATGATAGCTGGTAATTTATTTTATGGTATCAACATGTTTATTATATATACAAATACACATTGGATCTCATAGAATCATGTATATATTGAATATGTGCAATAAAGTTATTGAGAAGTTAAGAATAACTTAAAGAAGTTAAAAATAAAAAACTTATATTCATGGCTTTGAATTTCCTGTAATGCTGGAAAATCTCCTCATAACCTGAGAGACATTTCTTTGAAAAGCCCTCATCAAGAAGGACAAAGCTGGCCTCTCTGTAGCTTCAATAGGTAAGAGTTCTAACTTGCCAACTAAGGAATATAGCATTCTAATAGCATTTCCATTAACCAATCTATTGTGATATTTTACTTCTTTCTGCACTGAGCCTCTGCTTGCCATGATCTCTACTCATTCACTCTTCCCATTTTGAAGACCAACTATCCCATGGGAATTCATGTGAAGCTCAACTTTCTCTACATTAGTTGTGCCTGAATAAAATGTTTCCCCATTTTAGCCAATCTCCAATTGTGTTAGAAAATATTGTTTTAGACAATGGGCATATACATTTGTATTTGAATATGTGTGATGTACGCATGACTTTAAAGAAGATCAGAGAAAAGAACCCAATCCCACATAGGGAAATGTGGGTTTATGGGCATTCCATGTCAAGAATGTCAAGTATCAAAGAACTAGAGAGAAAAATATACAAATGTTGATAATTAAATTCTTTAAGGAAATAAGCCAGCTTGTTTTGTTAGGCAAATTATTTTGATGAAAAACTTTGATCTCCCAGGACAAATAATCAACTAGCAGTAATTCAAGGAGGACATAATTCTTCTGCTAGTAAGTAGAAAATGGCTTCTGTTTTTAAAGGCCATCCAAGAGGGGAGAACCAAGGTAAATGGGAACAGGCTGAATCTGTGAGAAGAAGCATACAGTGAGGCTTAAAAGAGGGCAAAAAGCTGGAGAAAAGTACAGTTCAGAGACAGATTAGACCAAGGACAGACATTAAATAGCAGAGATCAATCACTCACCTTGATGGTCACTGCTGTTTGAGAATCCTAGCACCAAATCTGAAATTTGTAATGTGTTTGCCAGTGCACCAGCTTCTGGATATATTTTTGTTCTTCCTGAGGCCAGAAGCATGACTCAGCACTGAGTCACACCCCCCATAGGAATCCTGCCTCACAAAAACACCTTCAGGTTCAGTGGAAGACTGAGGAGAAAGGACTTTGCATTAAACAGTCTCTATTAATCCTTCCTCAGTACCTGACTTTTTGGAGGCCTTACTTATATGCTCTGCCTGCTGGTGACAGGATGGTGTTTGATTTTCCCGGGCAGACAAAAACAGATACTCACTCATCCAAGATAATGGACAAACAACAGACTAAGAGATAGATTCTACCAAGGCTCAACTTGGTGACTCAATTTATTGGAGCTATTTAAAGTAGTAGGTGTGAGGGGTTATTTACTGGAGCATGGATGACTCAAAGGTAGCTGTGTCACTGAAAAGTTCACACCAGCACTGGTAATGATGTATGAAAGCTGCATCCCTAAAGCTCTCTGGATGACTTCTAGGTATCTCCAAAAGTCAGGGAGTCTCTGCTCCACAGCATCCTTACTGCTTATGTGACTTTAGTAAAGGAGGGGCCTTGTAAATTTGGTAAATTTCAGGACTTCCTGAAACTTATGAATTGATTACTTGCTGTGCTTAGTTAGTTTGTGTCAACAAACTGGAGTTAATAAGAAATATCAATTGAGTACTTGTCTCTATCAGACTGACTTGTGGGACATTTTCTTGGTTGGGGCTTGATGTGTGCAGGTTCAGATCACTGTAAGTGCTGCCATTTTGGGGCAAGCAGTCTGAATTGTACATGAAATGTAGCTGAGCAAGCCAGGGGTTCAATCCAATAAAGAGTATTTCTCCACATCCTCTGCTTCAATGCAACCAGCCACGGCCAAATGCATGCCGTAACTTCTCTTAGTGATGGACTATATATGATTCATCTCAGTGGTAGGAGTTGTAAGATGAAATCAACCCTTTTCCCAAGTTGCTTTTGGTCAGTATTTTATTATGGTAAAAGAAAATAAACCAGGACACTTCCTAAATTGTAATGAGACTGCTTATGAGATAGACAAATCAGTTCATTTCTGGGGAAGTTGCTATACAACATAGAAGAAAGGTGTCTTCTATGGTTAATTCACCTTCCATAACTTGTGCAGTTGCACAGAGACCCTAGCTCAAAAGCACCATGTGATTTTGTGACGCCATTGTACTCTCTTAAACTTTTAAGTAATTTTGATTTTGAGTAATATTTTGTGAGTGAGGTCCATGGGATGCTGAAGAATGTGCAGTATCAGGGAAGATGTGATAACAATGTGTTCTCCTTTCTCCATATCCTCATAGAGCATTGTAATGTGTACAAAATGCCAGGGGTTCATTCTGTGTGAGTTTAGTTAGACTCAAAGTAAAGGTAAAGGAAGAATGTTACAGTGACCACTGAATAAGTAAAGCACTCATATTCCCACTTTCCATTCACATCTAAACTTGTGTTCAACACAGAAAAAGTCAGCAGAGCTGTAAGAAATACAAATGACCAAGCTCCCTCTAAGTCTTTCTGGAAGCCATAAATTAATTAATGTAAAAGTGATCAGAGAATAGCCCTGAATTGTCCTATAAGTATGAGAGCACATCGGCCTTTGAAATAAAAAAATCAAGGAATAAGGAGGCTCTAGCTTGCTGAAAAACACCTGGGTTGCAACTGTGCCATAATTCCCAGATGTAGTGTGATGGTAGAAGTCAGTCCTTGAACATAGTAAAAGTTCATTTATTCCTGAGTTAGAGTGCATGCACAGTGATCTATATCACCAATAGATGGCTCTCCTTCATATGGTGATGAAAGGATATAGATGGCTTTCTTCCCAAGCTCCCCCACCCCCATGTCATTCTGGTATGTTTCAAAACTTCCTGGTACTAATAATCTAGGAGGAGAAGATCTTTGATGATATAGGGTAGCAGGTCCATATGGGCCCTACAGCACTACTGCTCACAATCTAGGGACTAGAACTCAGTCACATGGCCACACGACTGGCCAGAAGGGCTTTAAAACCTGGTCTTTTCTGTGTATCCTAAAAGATGGAATGGGTGGGATGAGCAGCAGTCACTGAAAAAGAGAAGGACTACACCAAACGCCATCTGGAACCCTGGTGCACAGAGGCTCCCGGAAACGGCAGCGCAGATCTTCCTGGTTGCTGCCGCCATGCAGAGCCCATAGGCAGCACCCCACGAGCAAACTTGAGCCTCGGGACCACAGGTAAGACCAACTTTTCTGCTGCAAGTGACTTGCCTGGTGAACACCAGACACAGGCCCACAGGAACAGCTGAAGACCTGTAGATAGGAAAAACTACACGCCCGAAAGCAGAACACTCTGTCCCCATAACTGGCTGAAAGAAAACAGGAAAAAAGGTGTATAGCACTCCTGACACACAGGCTTATAGGACAGTCTAGCCACTGTCAGAAATAGCAGAACAAAGTAACACTAGAGATAATCTGATGGCGAGAGGCAAGCCCAGGAACCCAAGCAACAGAAACCAAGACTACATGGCATCATCGGAGCCCAATTCTCCCACCAAAGCAAACACGGAATATCCAAACACACCAGAAAAGCAAGATCTAGTTTCAAAATCATATTTGATCAGGATGCTGGAGGACTTCAAGAAAGACGTGAAGAACTCCCTTAGAGAACAAGTAGAAGCCTACAGAGAGGAATCGCAAAAATCCCTTAAAGAATTCCAGGAAATCATAAATAAGCAAGTAGAAGCCCATAGAGAGGAGTCACAAAAATCCCTGAAAGAATTCCAGGAAAACACAATCAAACAGTTGAAGGAATTAAAAATGGAAATAGAAGCAATCAAGAAAGAATACATGGAAACAACCTTGGATATAGAAAAACCAAAAGAAGAGACAAGGAGCTGTAAATACGAGCTTCACCAACAGAATACAAGAGATGGAAGAGAGAATCTAAGGAGCAGAAGGTTCCATAGAAATCATTGACTCAACTGTCAAAGATAATGTAAAGCGGAAAAAGCTACTGGTCCAAAACATACAGGAAATCCAGGACTCAATGAGAAGATCAAACCTAAGGATAATAGGTATAGAAGAGAGTGAAGACTCCCAGCTCAAAGGACCAGTAAATATCTTCAACAAAATCATAAAAGAAAACTTCCCTAACCTAAAGAAAGAGATACCTATAGGCATACAAGAAGCCTACAGAACTCCAAGTAGATTGGACCAGAAAAGAAACACCTCCCGTCACATAATAGTCAAAACACCAAACGCACAAAATAAAGAAAGAATATTAAAAGAAGTAAGGGAAAAAGGTCAAGTAACATATAAAGGCAGACCTATTATAATCACACCAGACTTCTCGCCAGAAACGATGAAAGCCAGAAGATCCTGGACAGATGTCATACAGACCCTAAGAGAACACAAATGCCAGCCCAGGTTACTGTATCCTGCAAAACTCTCAATTAACATAGATGGAGAAACCAAGATATTCCATGACAAAACCGAATTTACACAAAATCTTTCTACAAAGGATAATAAATGGTAAAACCCAACATAAGGAGGCAAGCTATACCCTAGAAGAAGCAAGAAACTAATCGAATTGGCAACAAAACAAAGAGAAGAAAGGCACACAAACATAACCTCACATCCAAATATGAATATAACAGGAAGCAATAATCACTATTCCTTAATATCTCTCAACATCAATGGCCTCAACGCCTGAATAAAAAGACATAGATTAACAAACTGGATACGCAACGAGGACCCTGCATTCTGCTGCCTACAGGAAACACACCTCAGAGACAAAGACAGACACTACCTCAGAGTGAAAGGCTGGAAAACAACTTTCCAAGCAAATGGTCAGAAGAAGCAAGCTGGAGTAGCCATTCTAATATCAAATAAAATCAATTTTCAACTAAAATTCATCAAAAAAGATAAGGAAGGACACTTCATATTCATCAAAGGAAAAATCCACCAAGATGAACTCTCAATCCTAAATATCTATGCCCCAAGTACAAGGGCACCTACATACGTAAAAGAAACCTTACTAAAGCTCAAAAGACACATTGCACCTCACACAATAAGAGTAGGAGATTTCAACACCCCACTCTCATCAATGGACAGATCATGGAAACAGAAATTAAACAGAGATGTAGACACACTAAGAGAAGTCATGAGCCAAATGGACTTAACGGATATTTATAGAACATTCTACCCTAAAGCAAAAGGATATACCTTCTTCTCAGCTCCTCATGGTACTTTCTCTAAAATTGACCATATAATTGGTCAAAAACCGGGCCTCAACAGGTACAGAAAGATAGAAATAATCCCATGCGTGCTATCAGACCACCACGGCGTAAAAATGGTCTTCAATAACAATAAGGGAAGAACGCCCACATATACGTGGAAATTGAACAATGCTCTACTCAATGATAACCTGGTCAAGGAAGAAATAAAGAAAGAAATTAAAAACTTTTTAGAATTTAATGAAAATGAAGGTACAACATACCCAAACTTATGGGACACAATGAAAGCTGTGCTAAGAGGAAAACTCATAGCGCTGAGTGCCTGCAGAAAGAAACAGGAAAGAGCATATGTCAGCAGCTTGACAGCACACCTAAAATCTCTAGAACAAAAAGAAGCAAACACACCCAGGAGGAGTAGAAGGCAGGAAATAATCAAACTCAGAGCTGAAATCAACCAAGTAGAAACAAAAAGGACCAAAGAAAGAGTCAACAGAACCAAAAGTTGGTTCTTGGAGAAAATCAACAAGATAGATAAACCCTTAGCCAGACTAACGAGAGGACACAGAGAGTGTATCCAAATTAACAAAATCAGAAATGAAAAGGGAGACATAACTACAGATTCAGAGGAAATTAAAAAAATCACCAGATTTTACTACAAAAGCCTATATTCAACAAAACTTGAAAATCTGCAGGAAATGGACAATTTCCTAGACAGATACCAGGTATCGAAGTTAAATCAGGAACAGATAAATCAGTTAAACAACCCCTTAACTCCTAAGGAAATAGAGGCAGTCATTAAAGGTCTCCCAACCAAAAAGAGCCCAGGTCCAGACGGGTTTAGTGCAGAATTCTCTCAGACCTTCATAGAAGACCTCATACCAATATTATCCAAACTATTCCACAAAATTGAAACAGATGGAGCACTACCGAATTCCTTCTATGAAGCCACAATTACTCTTATACCTAAACCACACAAAGAGCCAACAAAGAAAGAGAACTTCAGACCAATTTCCCTTATGAATATCGATGCAAAAATACTCAATAAAATTCTGGCAAACCGAATCCAAGAGCACATCAAAACAATCATCCACCATGATCAAGTAGGCTTCATCCCAGGCATGCAGGGATGGTTTAATATACGGAAAACCATCAACGTGATCCATTATATAAACAAACTGAAAGAACAAAACCACATGAACATTTCATTAGATGCTGAGAAAGCATTTGACAAAATTCAACACCCCTTCATGATAAAAGTCCTGGAAAGAATAGGAATTCAAGGCCCATACCTAAACATAGTAAAAGTCATATACAGCAAACCAGTTGCTAACATTAAACTAAATGGAGAGAAACTTGAAGCAATCCCACTAAAATCAGGGACTAGACAAGGCTGCCCACTCTCTCCCTACTTATTCAATGTAGTTCTTGAAGTTCTACCCAGAGCAATCAGACAACAAAAGGAGATCAAGAGGATACAGATCGGAAAAGAAGAAGTCAAAATATCACTATTTGCAGATGATATGATAGTATATTTAAGTGATCCCCAAAGTTCCACAAGAGAACTACTAAAGCTGATAAACAACTTTAGCAAAGTGGCTGGGTATAAAATTACCTCAAATAAATCAGTAGCCTTCGTCTACACAAAAGAGAAACAAGCCAAGAAAGAAATTAGGGAAACGACACCCTTCATAATAGACCCAAATAATATAAAGTACCTCGGAGTGACTTTAACCAAGCAAGTAAAAGATCTGTACAATAAGAACTTCAAGACTCTTAAGAAAGAAATTGAAGAAGACCTCAGAAGATGGAAAGATCTCCCATGCTCATGGATTGGCAGGATTAATATAGTAAAAATGGCCATTTTACCAAAAGCGATCTACGGATTCAATGCAATCCCCATCAAAATACCAATCCATCTCCTCAAAGAGTTAGACAGAACAATTTGCAAATTCATCTGGAATAACAAAAAACCCAGGATAGCAAAAACTATCCTCAACAATAAAAGGCCTTCAGGGGGAATCACTATCCCTGAACTCAAGCAGTATTACAGAGCAATAGTGATAAAAACTGCATGGTATTGGTACAGAGACAGACAGATAGACCAATGGAACAGAATTGAAGACCCAGAAATGAACCCACACACCTATGGCACTTGATTTTTGACAAAGGAGCCAAAACCATCAAATGGAAAAAAAGATAGCATTTTCAGTAAATGGTGCTGGTTCAACTGGAGGTCAACATGTAGAAGAGTGCAGTTCGATCCATGCTTATCACCCTGTACAAAGCTTAAGTCCAAGTGGATCAAGGACCTCCACATCAAACCAGATACACTCAAACTAATAGAAGAAAACCTAGGGCAGCATCTCGAACACATGGGCACTGGAAAAAATTTACTGAACAAAACATCAATGGCTTATGCTCTAAGATCAAGAATCGACAAATGGGATCTCATAAAACTGCAAAGCTTCTGGAAGGCAAAGGACACTGTGGTTAGGAGAAAATGGCAACCAACAGATTGGGAAAAGATCTTTACCAATCCTACAACAGATAGAGGTCTTATATCCAAAATATACAAAGAACTCAAGAAGTTAGACCGCAGGGAGACAAATAACCCTATTAAAAATGGGGTTCAGAGCTAAACAAAGAATTCACAGCTGAGGAATGCCGAATGGCTGAGAAACACCTAAAGAAGTGTTCAACATCTTTAGTCATAAGGGAAATGCAAATCAAAACAACCCTGAGATTTCACCTCACACCAGTGAGAATGGCTAAGATCAAAAACTCAGGTGACAGCAGATGCTGGTGAGGATGTGGAGAAAGAGGAACACTCCTCCATTGTTGGTGGGATTGTAGACTGGTAAAACCATTCTGGAAATCAGTCTGGAGGTTCCTCAGAAAATTGGACATTGAACTGCCTGAGGATCCAGCTATACCTCTCTTGGGCATATACCCAAAAGATGCCTCAACATATAAAAGAGACACGTGCTCCACTATGTTCATCGCAGCCTTATTTATAATAGCCAGAAGCTGGAAAGAACCCAGATGCCCTTCAACAGAGGAATGGATACAGAAAATGTGGTACATCTACACAATGGAATATTACTCAGCTATCAAAAACAATGACTTTATGAAATTCGTAGCCAAATGGTCGGAACTGGAAAATATCATCCTGAGTGAGGTAACCCAATCACAGAAAAACACACATGGTATGCACTCATTTGTAAGTGGCTATTAGCCCAAATACTTGAATTGCCCTAGATGCCTAGAACAAATGAAACTCAAGACAGATGATCAAAATGTGAATGCTTCACTCCTTCTTTAAAAGGGGAACAAGAATACCCTTGGCAGGGAATAGAGAGGCAAAGATTAAAACAGACACAGAAGGAACACCCATTCAGAGCCTGCCCCACTTGTGGCCCATACCTATACAGTCATCCAATTAGACAAGATGGATGAAGCAAAGAAGTGCAGGCCGACAGGAGCCGGATATAGACCTCTCCCGAGATACACAGCCAGAATACAGCAAATACATAGGCGAATGCCAGCAGCAAACCACTGAACTGAGAATAGGACCCCCGTTGAAGGAATCAGAGAAAGAACTGGAAGAGCTTGAAGGGGCTGGAGTCCCCATAGGTAAAACAATGCCAAGCAACCAGAGCTTCCAGGGACTAAGCCACTACCTAAAGACTAAACATGGACTGACCCTGGACTCTGACCTTATAGGTAGCAATGAATATCCTAGTAAGAGCACCAGTGGAAGGGGAAGCCCTAGGTCCTGCTAAGACTGAACCCCCAGTGAACTAGATTGTTGTTGGGAGGGCGGCAAGGGGAGTAGTATGGGGAGGGGAACGCCCATAAGGAAGGGGAGGGAGGAGGGGGATGTTTGCCCGGAAACCTTGAGAGGGAATAACATTCGAAATGTATATAAGAAATACTCAAGTTAATAATTAAAAAAAAAAAGGACTCCCAATCAGTTCCCATGGAGGGAGGAGTGTAGAAAAGTATGTACAAGGAGGGATTCTGTGGTGTAGCCAGGAACTATATGTGACTTGGGATTATCATAGCACTGTAGGAAAGGAGAGGTTGCAAATGGCATATCAACAATATAGTGCTCAGCCCCCCTCCCTAGGATGGGACCAACAATGAAAAAGAGGAAAATAAGAACATTTACAAAGCTGATGATGTCTTACTCAGCAACAGACCACATGCAGTAGAGTGGCCCCATGGGATTATAACAGCTGAAAATTCCTGTCACTTAGTGATATCACAGCTGTCCCACGGTTACAGCATAACATCCCATGCATGTGATTGTAGCGGTAGCAGTTACATAGAAGTACTGAGTTGTGCATAACACTAGATAATGATCACAAACAACTGTGTTTATGTTTTCTCTGTTGTACTACTTGTCATTATTTTAGAATATACTCCTACTTATAGAAAGGTTTATGCTAAAAGCAGTCTGTTGTCCTATGCTGCCAGCAGCCCCACATGTCTAATGTTTGCCACACTGAGTGACTGACCTAAGCCATCCACATTTGTTTCAGTGCTCTGATGGCTACACAGTGAAACTATCTGATATGATGCTCCGAATGCAGTTCCATTCTAAATGACACTTGCCTATATGTGTACATTCTTTCATTTGTCAGGGTAGGGAATCTGCCCTTCCCTTTTCCTCTTTTGACTTTAATGTATGAAGATGAGAGGAGGAGACCTAGAACAGGGGGCAGACTGCAGCTAAGTCTGTATCAGCACACATTCTAACAGCTCATTGTTAGAGTGCCCTGCAGACACTCAGCCTGGGAGTCAGCACTCTAGGTGTGAGGAATCCACAGGCAATGGTGTGTTCTTTGTGTTTGTCTTTTTATGTGCACTGGCTGATGTGGCATTTGTGACTGGACAGAAAATGGCAGTATGATTTAACTCTTCACCCAGGTACATTCACCCTCTGCCAATGGACTTCATTGTACTGTTTAATCTCTTCTCCAAAATGCATTTAAAAAAAAGCCCAGGGCCTTCTAATGAAACAGTGACCACCTCCTGGGCATGTAATCCACAGCCAGTGTGAGCAGTATTAAAGAGTAAAGGAACCAGCCATCTGCATTAACTAAGTCTAGCCAAGAAAATTGTTTCTGTCTGCCCAGGCTTGACAAATCAATTGATCTATTGCATTATTTCTTTGCTTTCCTGAGAGTGAGAATGGCAGTTCTTCTGTAGAAATGTATTCCCATATCGAACTCGTGTAATTGACAGGAGGTTATCAAGAGATCATAAGAGGAGAGAGCCTTTCTCCAGCATTACTTCTCAGATGAAATTCCTCTGGCACAAGCTAGCAGGGGAACTAATTTTTACGCTAGCTTTCCTTATTTTTGCCAGGCTGCACTTGTTCCGTGCAGCTGTCTGAAGTGCATTGCAAATGCACACTAGCTAATGCCACCATCCAGATGGATTCCCCTTCTGCAAACACTTTCCAAGGGTCATGTGATTTCTGAACTTTCATCCCTCCTTCTTCATATCATGGTTTAAGTGTGCAAAGCCCAGAGAACTCAAGTTTGTGTGTTCACAGCCACTGGCTTGTTGCCTAATCGATAGTTCCCAGTGAAAAGGGAAAAAGTGGGGGTCCTTTGATCAAAGAAGGAATAAATGTATTATTAAAATTCTGCAATGAAAGTATTTTCCTATTTCTATAGTATATTTTCTCTCTTGTTAACACTTAAAAATTTTGCTTGTGTAATATTATTCTAAAGGTAAAGAAAAATTAAACATTTCCATCGTTATCTTGAGTTTTGCCATTCCAATTTGTTTTTGTAATAAATCTTTAAATGTAATTATAAGATGTAAATGAAAATATGAAAGTTCGTTTAAATTTATGGAATCTCCAAAATCATAATTCAAGTTTCACTTGTATAGATCCTGTTTTCCCGGAAGCACTTCACCAATAGAAACAAAGACAAGGGCTGGAGAGATGGCTCAGCAGTTAAGAGCACTGACTGCTCTTCCAGAGGTCCTGAGTTCGAATCCCAGCAACCGCATAGTGGCTCACAACCATCTGTAATGAGATCTGATGCCCTCTTCTGGTGTGTCTGAAGACAGCTACAGTACACTCATATATATAAATAAATAAACCCTTTAAAAAAAGAATTTTCAAAAAAAAAAAAGAAACAAAGACAAATCTGGTTTTATTTTGCTTCTTAGAAAGCATGTGTTCCAACAGCACTAGCCCCAGTTTGGTGATAAGGAAGCAACTCAGAAAAGAAAGAAAACTCTTGTTTTATTGTTCCCTTCATTTTGAGGTCATCTTTTTCAGTGTATGATCATCTACTTTTGGAAAATATGGAGGGAAAGAAAGTGTATGACAGAACCACTTGACTGCTCACATTTCTTGAAAAGCCATTTCCTTCTTTCTCCTTAATAGCATGCTCTGAGAGGAAGAGGGGGCACACTCTCCCTTGGCTGTCTGCACCTCATCTCTTCAACTGTAGACATAATACTGATTTTGTACCCACTTGTGTTTAATGAGATCCCAGTTATGTAGATTCTCTAGGAATCTCTGTTTATGGTATGTCTCAAAAGGTTCTATACCGGAAATATAGCACACGGGTTATGGCCCATGCTCCAGTGTACCACTGGGTATGCAAAACACAAGTTCAGAGAAAAATTTTAAATTTTCAGGATGACTATAGCAGAGCATGAAACAAAGTGTGGGTCTTTCTGGACTTGGCTCTTTGCTGTCTGCTTGGGAAGTCAGCCTTGCTAGTAGAACATGTCCAGACATGACAGAAAGAGGTTCCATGAAGAGCCATTCCTGTCTGCTTGGCTTTTCCTAGTAAAAATGTAGGAAGTTGTAGTTAGGGTGTTTATATATCTTACCTAACTTCATCCTTAAATTGTTATACATATTAAATGATTGACTCCCAGGGAAGGAATTACAGCACTTTACTCTTGGAGCAATTTAACTAAGAGAGTGTCAAGATTTTAATTCTCCACTTCATGCTCCCTCTGTCATCTGTCTTCCATGTGTCTGTGATCTAAGTCTGAATCTGGGCCTGCCTGAAGGTTGTCCTGTGAATCTGTCCCTGCATCTGCATTTCCCTGTATGTCTGTCACTAACAAAGGACTCTGCTTTATTGAGTAGAATAGAAAGCATCCCATGGGGAATGAATGAGGAATACTTTACAGAAATCTTTAATAGGGTTTTACAAGGGATTAACTCATTAACTCCAAATGACCCAAGTGACCCAGATAACAAAAAGTACTACAAATACCATTGTTTATCAAGCAATATGTTCAACATTTATGAACATAACACTTATGTCAGGTATTCATTTTAGAAGGAGATTTTAATCTCTGCATTTGCTGCTTTCAGCATTGTAGTGTTCAAAGTACATTATAAGATTAGAGCCATACATTAGCTTATTATATGGGAAATACAAGACAAGTAAGGTTGACTGTTAAATTGTTCTCTTAAAAAGCAAAATAAACAAAAAGGCTGAATGCCCAGGAGGACAGCAGTCTTAAGGTTTAACTGAGCTCAAGGTATATTGTTAACTCTGGCTGGGAGATCCAGCAAAAGTTCAGTCTCTTAGAATGTAAGAGATATTTTATCACAGTGCATTGCCTACTATTGGATCTTACGGATACAATAAAATATAGGGAATGAAAATAGCATATAGTTATAGCATTGTTAACTTAGATATCATTACATTCAATTTTTTAAAGAAAACCATTCATATAATTTAAGTGTTAATTTCACTGAAGAACTGGTAAAAATCCCTAATCTAGCATTACCTGGGGAATGATGTGGTTTGTTCCAAGCAGTCTTTAGTCTCTAAGGTCAAACTCTTTTCTTCTTTCACAACAGGCATGGGCAGATTAAACATCCATCGCTTAGGACTACACATTTCCCCCTACACCTTTTCTATTTTGGTTCATTGTCCAGGACTCAATAGTTAAGCATACTTTACTTATGGGAACTGAGATTTTCTGAGAACCTAAGAGGATTAATTCTTGGGCAGAAGTTGGATTTTGAGGGAGAATGTTCAGGCTACTAGTGAATCATATAAAAAATATTGTTGGTATTCAACATGATTCTAAATAAATTAAAGAGAAGACAGAAAATATTGTTTCAGACGGCAAGTAGGTCAATGGATTGACAAAAAAAAAAAAAAAAAAGGAAACCATGAAACAGACTTCGCAAAGTCAAAGAGTGCAGTCATGCTTGCCGATTTCATAGGTGGAACTTGTTTAGGTAGTGCCAATGTCTCATACGAAAGGGCGGGGGAAGGAGAGGGAGAGGGAGAGAGGAATGGAAAGGGAAACAGAGAGGGAGTGTTGAATGAACCATAGACTAAGCCTGAGGATGCCATGGTGTGGGAGCAACATGGCTGATTTAGCCATGTCACACTTAAAGGGAAAAGTTTAACACCATTTTTAAAAATTGAAAATATATTTTTATACAATATATTCAGATTATGGTTCCCCTTTTCTATACTCTTTTCAGATCTTCCTCTACTTCCCCACCCACCCAATCCTTTCTCTTTCTCTCTCATTAGAATATACAAAGGAAACCAAAAGATAATAAAATAAATTAAGAATACTAAAAACAAACAAACCAGAATAGGACAAAAGGAACAGGAAAAAAAATCTTAAGGAAAAGCACAAGAAGCACATACAGATGGTGACACACACATTCATACACACAGAAAACCCACAAGAATAAAATCAGAAACCATAATATATAAACAAAAGATTAGTAATGTAAGAAATCAAAAGAAAATGTCAAAGTCTTGTGAGACACAAACTTTCAAAAATGTCAATGAATTTGTTTTGCATT
Organism: Rattus norvegicus; assembly: GCF_021556685.1. Lineage (NCBI taxonomy): Eukaryota > Metazoa > Chordata > Mammalia > Rodentia > Muridae > Rattus > Rattus norvegicus. The sequence continues at coordinate 49,328,357 of NC_141550.1, forward strand.
GGCCATCTACTGCTCAACATAGGGTCCCCTTTAAGGTGTGATGTGTATATTCAGTGAGACTCCACTGGAGAAAGCTAGTTTTTCCTTTGTGAACAGTTATCAGTTGGAGATAGCTTCTGGATTAGGGATGGGGCTTGTGTCTACTTTCCCTCTCAGTACTGAGGCTCTGTCTAAGGCTGCCCTTTTTGTTGCTAGGCAACACTATAACAAGTCAGCAGACTCTGAGTTGCTTAAATAGCAGACATTTCTCAGTATCAGAGTTGGCAATGTGCTTTCCTCCATACAGTTGGCCAGCTATGTTCTTACTACTCTGACATGGCCTGTTCTCTATGCCTATGTCCCCACTGTCTCTAACAAAGATATCAGTTATAGCAGATTAGAGTTCCACCTTTATTACCTAATTTAAAGGCCATACCTCCTTGAACAATCACATTGGAAAGAGACATGTTAAACTATGAATCTGAAGGGGGCACAATTCAATCCATAATGTTCCCTAGGTAAGATATGACATTACCTTGTAATGAAGAGAAAGACTTGTCAGGCAGACAGGAATGGTGGGTTCTTTTTATCTTGCTCCCAAAGTTGTCACGACAGGCACAAGTGTTCTTGCTTAACCTGTGCCCTTGTTATTGGCATCTTTTCGTTTCAATGGTATATGCATATTCTGGTTTCAAGAGTTAGCAAACTACAGGAGTGACTTCTTCCCAAGATCTTCCACCCCATTTATTGTCCATGAGTACCACCTCCCCATATTATCAGCTGAGCAAAAAAGAAGAAAACAGTGAGCAAACCAGGAACAAAGGACACTTTGGGGAAAGGAGGACTCAATCACTTCACTGGGCTGTCTGAGCCACTTCAATACCGGTCAGTTTTCTTCAGTGAACTCTTGGCTCAACTCCAATGAAGCTATCCGGAATCAAGCCATATGAAGTACCCCCTCTCTTTCCTGTTATAAAAACTAAATGTTTACTGTTGCTCCCTCCACTTTCTCCTCTTTGGCATTTTCCCCCAACTCCTAGAACAACTGGAACATAAGAGATACAATGCTAGCGCACAATCAAATAGCTATGTCAAGGCAAATCTCTTTGTCTACCCACCATGCATCATTTTCAATGACCATGACATATTTATTGTTTACCTACCCTATGCCAGACACTGGGCTAGACCATTTGGAAGTGTCTGGGAACAAAATGAGTAAGTAGGTACTAGGAGAACATGTATTCCATCTGAAAGACAAGGGGATGATATGTCACGGTATAAACTAGCACTGGCTGGTTACATGCAGATAATCATGAGTGTCACAGGAAAGTAGCACCAGTGAAGAGGATAAGCAGCCTCTTGGGAGAAAGATCTACTGGATCACTTCTTTTAGCATCTCCAAAACTATCTGCTGTCTTTGCCCTACTCTGTGTTCTACATGGACTGCACTAATAACCCTTCTTGGTTGCTCTCCCATTGGGTTGGTTAAAGGATGTCATTAGAAAAACAGTGAAAAAGTTGGGGCTGAGCAAATGTCTGATTCAGTGACATGTTGCCACTCAAATATGAGAACCTGAATTTGGTCCCCAGAATTCATGCCAAACAACTGTAGTGGGGCTATTCCAAAAGCTGTTGCCTGTACATAGAATATGTTCTTCTAGATAGGTTACCTTGTCTGGCCTCAGTGGGAGAGGATGTACCCAGCCTCGAAGAGACTTGAACTGCCATAGTGAGGGGATACCCAGGGTGGCCCACTTGCACAGAAACAAAGGGGACTTTGGAGCGGGACAGGATTGTGGGAGCAGGTGACTGGAAGGGGGCAGTGAGAGGGATGTAAAGTAAATAAAAAAAAAGAAAGAAAGGAAGAAAAATAGTTAATCACAATTGTCAAAATAAATAAAACAAAAACAAACAAACAAAAAGGCTGGGCATGGTGGCAGGCATTGGAAAAGCAGAGGTAGCTGGGTACCTGCCATGTACTGGCCAGGCAGCCTAACCTACTTCGTGGGTCCCAGTGTGCTAAGAGATCTTATCTCAGAAAACAAATTGGGTAGTGCCTGAAAAATATCCAAGACTGTCCTTTGGTCACTATCTGCGTGTCCTTTGGTACACACGCACACGCACACGCACACGCACACGCACACGCACACACACACACACACACACACACACACACACTTGACCAAGAACAATAAAACGTCATTGGTTTTATTAAGTCTACCATTACTTGTAAATTTCTTCTTTATTAAGCACCCAGCTTGCCATTTGAACATGCCACCTGCTTCCCACCGGACTCCTCACATGCGCAGTGATTGCTCCTGCAGAGAGTGGCCCTTGGGTAGAGCAGCTCTCCACTATTCCAGTGCCCATTTTGAAAGGAGAGAAGACATGGAACTAGCATGTTTCTCTACATGGGTTGTTCATGGTGTATTTCTATCTAACTTTTATCATGACCATAACACCCAAGAACAACTTAAGTGGAGAAAATTTTATTTGACTTACATTATTAGAGATGTCATCATGAAAGCATGTCATCAAAGAAAAAATTATAGCATTGAAACCAGGAAGGTGAGAAGACATGGGTTTGGAAACATGGCATTAAAAGCATGCCATCTGCCACTCCTTCCTCTAGGTAGGCCTGCATCCTTAAATATCCACAACTTCCTAAGATAGTGTTATGAGCTGGAAACCAGGTGTATCAAGCATAACTCTTAAGGGGTATTTCATACTCAAACCTAATACTGTAAAAAGCTATTTCATTTTACTTAGCTCTTGTGTTCTATTTGCTATTTTACTCTCTCAAAATATAGTGAGAACTAACAAACAGCAGAGTGTCACAACACAGACCAACAATGATTAGGAATGAGTTTACTTTTGATTATCCATTACAACTCACTGTTGTTACTTGTGTATATGCATATATGGAAAACATGTTTTTGCCACATGTGGCTTGTACTTGTGGTTATTATATACTGCATGAAGTCATGAGAACTCTACTCAGGTGACCTTTCTTAACCCTCAGGATAGAAATTGTCTGATGCTCTGAATAAAGTTGACTGTTTCATGAGACTTTAGTCCACCTCACTTTTAGGTTCCATTCTAGAAGAATAAACATCCGAGTTCTCACTTAGTTCTCTACTCTGAGGAGTAAGGCTTATAACTATGCAACAATTCAAAGAGAAGTTCCAAGATAATAAACCCAAAGCAATGTGGTAGTTCTGATGGCACTGGAAAGGCACCATCAGAGACCTGAGAGAGGTAAGGACAATTATTTCTTCCACAACCCCTTCCACTGTTTGTTTGGCTGTTACAGAAGGCAGATGGGTCTCAGAGAATAATTGTGGATTGGCCCAGGCTTAGCTAGGTGATTATAGCAATCACAGCTGAGGTTTTGCATATAATAACGTCATTGGAGCAAATTAAAATCCAGTTTTGTCACCTGGTCTTCAACTATTGGTTTGAGAACATTCTCAAAAACATTCAGGAAAAGTGGCTCTCAGCCACCTTCCTTCCTTCATCCCACTGGTTCAACAAGCTATAACCACAGTGTCAAAGATAGAGAAATGAGACCTTAACATGGACTTTTTTCCTTGCAGCCATTTGGCTAGAACCACTGCTGACTGTCCAGCATTCCAATAGCTGAGCCCAACTGTCCCCAGTAAATACACACTCCATGAAGAGGGGTAATCTGTCTTCATGGAAAGAAGTTACATCATAAATATATATTTGTCTTCTATTCTTTTTTTTGTAATTTTTCTTTTATTGGAGGTTTTGTTTTTTGTTTTGAGTTTTTTTTATTTATATTTTAAATGTTTTCCCCTTTCCCGGTTTCCCTTCCAGAAACCGGATATCCTATCCCCCTGTTTCTCTGAGGGTGCTCTCTCACCCCACCTACCCACGCCCTCCCACCTTCTGTTGTCTTCTATTCTAAAAATTATTTTTGTTAAGGTTAGTTGTGTGTGTGTGTATGTGTGTGTTATTAGTGAATTCAAGGGAAGCTGCATTGGGACTGGTAGCACAGCCCATTCCCAGACCTTAAGTGTGGTAGCAGAAAGCTACATGCTACACTCCAGCCTCCTTTCTCAGAATTCTTAGGCAAGCATTTCTACTTTTGAACCAACAAATGCACTATCCTTTGATGTGATTACAGTATTGTCATGACCTTCTAAGGGTCTGATGTGGCGGTGAAAGTGGTGACGATGGAATTTTTTCTTTCTTTTTTTTTCTTTAATTATTCCCCCTCTTTTAGCATTGATTGTTCTTTTCAAGCTCCTTGAGGCTTATGAAGGCATTCAAACAGCCTGCTGAAGAGAAACCTTAAAAACTTACAACTTGTACCAGTTGCTAATATCTGGTGCCATCTTCCCTGTGAATGGAATATGATAAAGTCTATAATCCAAGAGAAATAAGAGTGACTATATTAAGTATGATGTTTGATATTCTAAGAGGTAAGCCTATCTCTACGCCATTTTGAGGCTCTTCATGTCATTGAACTTACAAAGAAAACTAGTGGTCTCTCTACAGGCTAGGAATCTGATAAAGTGAAGTTTTAAACCAACTTCTGAATAATACTTTAAGTCAATAACTAACTAAAAATACATTTAAATAAACTAGAGTCATCAATGTACCAGAAAAAGAGGTTGTTTGAGGTAAAGGGACATTTGTTACCTGTAATTTCTCCTTTAAAGAAGCAGAGGGCAAATATCCTAAGATGAGTAGATAATTACACTACCCCATCTCTTCCAAGGGCAGCTTCTGCCAAGATTCTCTTGTATTCTGGCATCCATTCTTTGGAATCTGTAAAGCTTCCATAGTCATCTCTGTAATTTGTTTTTCATATTCTACATAATCTTTATTCATAGTCACATCAGGGCTTGATGATTGGCCCATAAAGTAAACACAAGCCAAAAATCATATATGCTTTAACCAAGACTAAAACAATTGCCAAAGTGTTTTGTTTGAGGAAGTAGCATTTTCTTTCTATTTGCCACACTTTTCTGCAGCAGTCTATTTTGGGATGTGTTAAACATCATGATTCTGCACTAACATTATGTTGACTTGGCATTAACATAAGTCACCAACAAGTTCTCTATCCTGCTGTGTCTTCCAGATACATTATGGTTGCAGTTCAATAATGTCAAAATCACAGTCAGGAGTGGACAAGTAGTAATAGCAAAGAAACAACATGATTGGGTTATTGTGTTTTGCCCATTGATAGAGCCAGAGGGGCTTGGCAAGAGGGAAGTCCAGCTGTCCTTTTTCTGAGATTAAAGAATGGCATCCATGAAATCCAGAAAGCTATACTTAGAAACCAAGGGCAAAAGAAATCTGTGATTGTATCAGCTGGAACTGACCTTTAACTGCAGGCTGTAGTGGCTGGAGGGCTAGTGTCAGTTTTAAGATAGAGCTATACCTATTCAGCTTTGTCCTTGTTAATCAGATCATATAGATTTAAATGGTCTTACTGATTCTTCCTTTCCTACAAAAACAGTACTGCTAATTGGTTAGAGCTTTAATAAACAGTAGACTGCTTACTCTGGCATCTGCGGGCTATGGTCGTGTCTTAGGTTTCTATTGCTGTAATAAACACTATGACCACAAGTAACATGCAAAAGGAAGAGATTATTTGACCTATGTATCCAAAATCACAGTCCACTGAAGGAAATCAAGGAAGGACATCAAGGGGGCAGGAACCCGGAGGCAGGAACTCAAGGAGAGGCAATGGAGTAGTGCTGCTACTGGTTTGGTCCCCATGGCTTACTCAACTTGTTTTATTATACAACCTAAGCCTACCTGCTCAGGAGTAGCACCATCCACAGTGGGCTAGAACCTCCTTCATCAATCATAAACAAACAAACACAAGTCCAATATCTGATCTTCTCAGTTGAGTTTTCTTTTCCCAGATAACTCTTTCTTGTGACAAGTTGACAAAACAGCCAATAATAACCGAAATAGTCATTGAAATAATCATCCCCAAATTAGTAGTTTTCTCAAAAAAGGGGGATTCGTATCTAGTTCATAAGGATTATATCTGGAGTAAAAGAGATTATTCTTATAAAGCATGTTAAATAGTACCTAGTGCCTACTGGAACTCAGTATACAGTAGTGACAGCTAGGATATTGGTAGTGGTAATAATATTGATGATGAAGGCAATTTCCAGGCTGCAGAAGGACAAACAATTCAAGTAGTCTTGAAACTTCTCTCCTTTTTCAAGTGGTTTTCCTTTACTGTATGAGAGCATCATTAAGAGAATCCAAGATGATACAACTGAGAGGCATATATCGAAGTCATTGATATCATACAGTGTAAGGTAAGGTAGAGCTGTATTTCATAGTAATAAAAACTCTCAGAAAAATGGCCAAAGGTAAAGAAACAAGAACTAGAAAATGGAGAATGAGAGAAGACTGGAAGAGATCCAGAAGGCTATTTCCAAATCCAGAGTAGAAGCATTTAAAGACAATATTAGAAGGGGAACCCTTTCAGATGAAGACTGAGACTGCTGACTGGAAGGAAAAAATTTCAGTCTCACCGAAGGAGCAGTTCAATGATAATAACATACACCATCCAGGGCTCCATTAAAGAAACATTTCCAGTAGGGTACAAGTACTGGTTGTACATTTCAATAATTGACAGTGATATAACAATTTGTATTACCATGTTACGGAACTTGTAGGTAATTGGTTTGCACAGTTGAGGAGACTGACTTAGCAAGCCCTGAGTTCATAGAGTAGGCAAATGACAAACACAATCAGGAGAGAATGTCATGGATATAAGTTGTATTTATCTCAGGCAGGTAGAAGGAGCAGAAGATCTGAGAGGAAAAGAGGGCTACTTCAGAGCTGGTACGAAGCTCACAGCTGTTTTTTGGTCTCTAGCTCAGGAAAGTCCAAAGCTATCTTTAAATCTTTCCCATTAAGTCTGGTTTGCTCAGGATCATCTCTTCCTCTCTTTTTGTTTCTTTCTTTTGTTCTTTAAAATGAGTCAACTGATGGAACATTTCATACATGTAGAATCTTCCCACTCAACATCTATATTATTGTTGGTTGGTTTTCTAGGAGACCATAGGAGCTGGTTGCTGCCTCCTTCTGTCTGTGGCACCTGCATGGGAGCTGGTAGGGTGGGGTAAGAACCAATAGACACAAGACATGAAATTAAACTATGGGGATACTGCTTTGTTGCAAGTAATAAAGATGTTTAGCTCTGCCCTGGAGTCCTATGTATTTTTACCAGCATCCATAAAACAACAACTATAGGCTAACATTCACTTTTAAGCCAGGTAAACTCTAAGACCTCCTGCAACTCTTGGTGCATAGGTAAAGCAAAATAAAGTTTTAGGAACCCGATATTTCCTAAACATTAGACATTTAAAATAATGAATTATATATTTTTTTAAAATTATTCATTATGTATACAGCATTCTTCCTGCATGTACACGTGTAGGCCAGAAGAAGGCACCCGATTTTATTATAGATGGTTGTGAGCCACCAAGTGATTGCTGGGAATTAAACTCAGGACCTCAGAAAGAGCAGATAGTTCTCTCAATCTCTGAACCATCTCTCCAGCCCAACATTAGACATTTTAATGTTAATTGGTGTGTGTGCTTGTGTGTGTGTGTGTGTGTGTGTGTGTGTGTGTGTGTGTGTACATGCATACATGCCTACATGCAAACATGTATACCACAGAGGCCAGATTAATGTGACTGATCCCTTGGAGTTCTAATTAGCCTGGTTGTGAGCCTCTTGATATGGCTGCTGGTTACCCAACTTGAATAAACAATCAGAATGACTGTGAGCCTTTGTGCCATCTCTCCAACCCTGAAAGCACTAGACTTTACATATAATAGAAAACTGTACACAAATAAATGGATTTTGTTTAAATAAACTCTGGTATTTTGGAAACCATTGCTTGGTTCGTACAATCTGGCAAGAAAACTAGACATATATGTTTATATAATATCTATATCTCTATACATCTCTACACATATATATGTCTGTATTTTTTGTATGTGTGTGTGCATGTACATGTGTGAGCACAAGCATGCACACTTCATGCATACCACATGGGTGTAGTCCCTGAAGAAGACAGAAGAATATGACTGACAAATATATATTTATATAACTCTCAAACTGAAGCTTCAGAGAGCCTATCTGGATGTGATGTTTTCTAGTAATCTGGTTATAGAAGACTTGCCCTTGAATACAAGCTCTCGATCTTATTTTCTTCAAATACAAGAAAAGGACAGCAACATTTAACTCTTGCAGTTGACTCAAGGTAGATCATGTTGAAGACAACTTGTGATGCTGGGTCCCCCTCTCTTCTCTTTCATCCTTTCTACTTTATACACAGCTGTAGCGTTTCACTAGGATTATATGTAATTTACTTGAACCAATTACATTCAGAACAAAATGTGTTCTTCAGATATTTTAAAGATCAATTTTTATTTTGCTTTCTTGAGCAAGACAGCTCAGTCAGTTAACAGGGGCTTGAGGGAGGGAGTGAGGACTAAAAAGAAAAAAGACAATTAGACAAAAGTACAACATGACTCCAGCCAGTGCTGAGGCCGAAGCAGCTTTATTTCTTCTCAATCTGCTTTTATATCAATCTAGGTACATTCAAAGAACACAGTCAGTTCTCAGATCAAAGATAAAGTGATTAAGCGAGGTAAAGGTCAAAGAGATCACACCAGGTAGCAATCAAACAAATCAATAAGGTCCCCAGAATCACTGGGTCTGGGGGTTTAATAGGATTGTCAAGACAAAATGGAAGCCACACATTCCTTGGCTGTGTTTACCTTGACACTTGCATTAGCCCAAAAGTGAATATTCTTATCTGAGCCTACTTTCCTGAGCCCAGTGACAGGTACTTGCCAAAATTTCTGAGTGTCACCAAAAGATTTGACATTTCCCCTTTTTTATTTCATAAATAAGACTGCTTCTGCCTTAGGTTGTTCTGACAAAAGTGCCTTCATTTCTCATCATGGAATATGTATTTTCAAAAGCAATGCTATTCTGTCATAGGTTGGTAAGGCACTGTACAGAAACCTACCTGTTGTGGACTAATGCCTGTTAAATTAATAAGTCTATTCGAGAATCCATTTTTGGTTTCAAGCAATGTATTCTGGTCGCCAACATATTGATGCTGTTAAAGGCAAGTTTTATTACAATGGGCAGGAACGAGAATGGCTAACATGATCAAGCTATATAAACCATTTTAGAAGTATGACCAAGATGGAAATACTGTTTTTAAGCCATGAGTAATTTCACCAGAAATCTGCAGAATCAAAGTTCAGCGCACTAGCATTCTTTAAATTCATAATCTCAGTATGCAAAGTTAAAACATCCGGAGGTGTTAGAATTATAAAAAATACCTTGCAAGTGCCTTTGAACTTTTCACCAATTATATCAACTATCATTGTAAATTCTAGAAGTAATACAAACCCATCGGTATTTAGCATGACACTTGAGATGGCTTCTTATTTTTAAACTCTGAACCCTCTCTCCAATAATTTGAATTGTATCATAAAGAGCGTCAATCCATTGTTCCATACTCCTATCTATCTCCTCTTGAATACTCGGAGCATTAGTAACATTTTTTGCTAAATGATTAACAAAAGTAGCTGTCTTAACTTCTTGTGTCAAAGCAATTGCAGAAGCAGTGGTGCGAGCTCTTAATGTAATTAGAGCTGCTAGACCAGGAATGATTAAGCCCACTACCCTCTTGCTTCTGAGTAAAGCCTGACTCACTTCTTCTAATATCTGCAAGTTTTTTCAGAATACCATGGTCCTGTAATACTCACAGGGAATAAAACAAAAGCTGGTTGATAGATCACCATAACAGACATGTCAGATTTTAATACATTAACACAATTAGAAAGTGTACAAATCAATATAACTTATATTAAATATCATATAAGAAACAAAAGTAATTTGAACATGACCAATTAATAAAAGATTAGGAGTCTTAACACATGCCATAACATCTTTTCAAAATCCAGATTCTGTTCCAACTTTATCCACTGCAATCATAGTATCATATATGACAGTTGTCAGTTTTCAAATATGTCTCTGAAAATGTCCAGAACCAGCCTTCTGAATGGAGAATGTCATTTTTTTCTAATATTGGATTACAGACCAGTCAATAATAAGTCAGAATAACTGTTCACATTAAAGGAAAGATAAGGTTATTAAACTTCTCTTATTTGATTAGCATTTTGAAGGCAGTTTCCATAGTCTTCAGGTTCTCTAGCCCACAAGGTCTAAAAGCTTGAAGCAGGGTAGCTTGTCCAATCTCTGATATAGGCAAGCAAATGTGGGTCAGGAACATATGTTCAATACAGCTTCCCTGTCACCATTGTCAGGCCACTCAGCAAGCTCACAGGTCAGCATCATTTTTGTCCTAGCATCAGCATGTCTCACCAATTACTCTGGAAGCTACTGTGCTCCTTCAGCATCCTGTGGGGAAAAAAACCACAAACTTGCCCTCTTCCCCATATTAATACAAGCTTGGGATGATGCCATATGCCAATAAGTGGATCCTTCCATTTCACCTAGGCATAAGTATGCCTCTTACTTCTTAAGAGGGATCAGACATTCAGGACAAGTCTTTACAATTTGATGTGCACATTCTCTAGAAATACCGAATTGTTGTCTCAAGCTATTACTATTTTGATGATGTAAAGAATGAGATTCTTTGACTAACTGTTCCTGTATAAGGCCTATAGTATACAAATGTCCTGTGGCTTTGCTCTTACTAAGAGGTGTGGGCAATCCAGTATGAGCTCTTAAATGTCCTACAAAGTAGGGAAGAGTAAGTTCTCTTAAATTAAGTTGTATTTGCATACATAATTGCAAAATTTGAGAATTAGTAGTATCTAAAAAGGGAGCAGTTTCAAGCAATTGTAAACCATGAACTATACATTGTCTATCAGTATACAAATTAAAAACTTGGTTTTTTTTTTAACATTTCAAAAGCAGCGGCTACAGCACGCAATTCACTTGTCTGTACTGAAGCAGGGGGAAAGTGAAGAGAATAAACTTGTGATCCAATTACATATGCTATTTTCCCATTAGATGAGCCATCTGTAAATACAGTAAGCACATTCTCTATTGGAAATATGAGCAAATTTACAGTAAATACAAAAGCATGTATAGAGGCAAATGGTAACAACTTATCCTTTGGATAATGATTATCAATTTTGCCTGAAAAGTTTGCACATGAAATAGGTCAAATATCAGTATTCTGCAATAACCAATTTAATTGCTGTCTAGAATAAGGAAGAAATATTTCATCAAGTTCTTTCCCAAAATACTTTCGTGATTCTAATGTACAATTCTGTATCAACACAGCAACAGCTTCAGAACAGGCTGTTAAAACTTTCTTTGGAGATGAAGAAAGATAAGTCCACATTAATGGGTCCTTTGCCAAAGGACTGTTGTGGGTGCAACCAGCCAAAAATTGATCATAGTCTATATATTGTATCTGTTATTATAATAGCTTCCTCTACTTTCTGAAAAGCTAGTCATCCCTCATCAGTTTAGTGTTGAGGGTTACTAGGATTTGCATCCTTCTTGAGAATATCAAACAGAGGCTTAAGTCTTCTTGTGGTGAGCTTAAGGTGAGGTCATAGCCATTTAACATCTCTTTTATGTCTGTTTTCTAGGACAAGAATTACATAAAATATTATCCCAATTTTTGGGTATCTATAGAGACCTGTTTCCCTAGGTTGGCTCATTCTATGTGTTGTTGTCTAGAATGACTCCAACCAAGTTACCAGTTTTAAGCCAACTTTATGTTACCAATAAAAGCTTTTAAAAATGACTTAAAGTAAGTAAACTATCTTTTCTTATTTGAATTTCTGTGCCATAATTTGTTCAGGATATAACCTATGTCCCAAATATTGAAAAGGATATTGTCTCTGAATCTTTTCTAGAGCAGGAACTACTCCCAAAACATTTAAAGCTCATTGCATAAGAGCAAAAGTTTATGGTAAAACTCCTTCAGAGAAATCAACTAATAAAATACTGTCCATATAATAAATAATATACACTGAAGGATTCGAAGTCCTAACTTCTTGTACTGAAGCAGCAACAAACTTTTTATATAGTGAAGGGCTATTAGCCATTCCCTGAGGCAAAAATTTCCAATTGTTCATTAAAATTGCAAGCAGACAAGCTAAATGCAAACCTTTTACAGTCATGAAGATGCAAAGGAATAGCATAAAAACAATCTTTTAAACCTGTAATAATTTTATACATATTTTTGGAATGGCAGCTGGAGTAGGTAAGCCAGGTTGTAATGCTCTCAGAAGTTCCTAACTTCACTAACCTTTCATAAATCTTGCAGTAATCTCCACTTGCCTGATTTCTTCTTAATTACAAATATGAGTGAGTTAAAATCTTGAGCTTATGATTGAATTGTAAACTGCAACTAATGGAACATTGGCAGTTTAACTATAATTTTTAAGTTTCTTTTGCAATACTAGAGTACAATCATAATTTTGGAAAGCAAAACCCAATTTTAACAATGTAACAACCCTTTCCCTCTAAAATCAATACCAAGTACATTACTTTCACATTACAAAGTTTGGCTACCAGTTCTTATATACGAATGCATGATGGTGCAGCTTTTAACACCTCATTATTTTAAATTGTATCTTTTATGTCTGTTTTCTAGGACAAGAATTACATAAAATATTATCCCAATTTTTGGGTATCTATAGAGACCTGTTTCCCTAGGTTGGCTCATTCTATGTGTTGTTGTCTAGAATGACTCCAACCAAGTTACCAGTTTTTTTTTTTTTTTTTTTTATTAACTTGAGTATTTCTTATATACATTTCGAGTGTTATTCCCTTTCCCGGTTTCCGGGCAAACATCCCCCTCCCCCCTCCCCTTCCTTATGGGTGTTCCCCTCCCAACCCTCCCACCATTGCCGCCCTCCCCCCATAGACTAGTTCACTGGGGGTTCAGTCTTAGCAGGACCCAGGGCTTCCCCTTCCACTGGTGCTCTTACTAGGATATTCATTGCTACCTATGGGGTCAGAGTCCAGGGTCAGTCCATGTATAGTCTTTAGGTAGTGGCTTAGTCCCTGGAAGCTCTGGTTGCTTGGCATTGTTGTACTTTTGGGGTCTCGAGCCCCTTTAAGCTCTTCCAGTTCTTTCTCTGATTCCTTCAATAGGGGACCTATTCTCGGTTCAGTGGTTTGCTGCTGGCATTCGCCTCTGTATTTGCTGTATTCTGGCTGTGTCTCTCAGGAGCGATCTACATCCGGCTCCTGTCGGTCTGCACTTCTTTGCTTCATCCATCTAGTCCAATTGGGTGGCTGTATATGTATGGGCCAAATGTGGGACAGGCTCTGAATGGGTGTTCCTTCAGTCTCTGTTTTAATCTTTGCCTCTCCCTTCCCTGCCAAGGGTATTCTTTTTCCTCATTTAAAGAAGGAGTGAAGCATTCACATTTTGATCATCCGTCTTGAGTTTCGTTTGTTCAAGGGATCTAGGGTAATTCAAGCATTTGGGCTAATAGCCACTTATCAATGAGTGCATACCATGTATGTCTTTCTGTGATTGGGTTAGTTCACTCAGGATGATATTTTCCAGTTCCAACCATTTGCCTACGAATTTCATAAACTCGTTGTTTTTGATAGCTGAGTAGTATTCCATTGTGTAGATGTACCACATTTTCTGTATCCATTCCTCTGTTGAAGGGCATCTGGGTTCTTTCCATTTTCTGGCTATTATAAATAAGGCTGCGATGAACATAGTGGAGCACGTGTCTCTTTTATATGTTGAGGCATCTTTTGGGTATATGCCCAAGAGAGGTATAGCTGGATCCTCAGGCAGTTCAATGTCCAATTTTCTGAGGAACCTCCAGACTGATTTCCAGAATGGTTTTACCAGTCTGCAATCCCACCAACAATGGAGGAGTGTTCCTCTTTCTCCACAACCTCGCCAGCATCTGCTGTCACCTGAGTTTTTGATCTTAGCCAATCGCACTGGTGTGAGGTGAAATCTCAGGGTTGTTTTGATTTGCATTTCCCTTATGACTAAAGATGTTGAACATTTCTTTAGGTGTTTCTCAGCCATTCGGCATTCCTCAGCTGTGAATTCTTTGTTCAGCTCTGAACCCCATTTTTTAATAGGGTTATTTGTTTCCCTGCGGTCTAACTTCTTGAGTTCTTTGTATATTTTGGATATAAGGCCTCTATCTGTTATAGGATTGGTAAAGATCTTTTCCCAATCTGTTGGTTGCCGTTTTGTCCTAACCACAGTGTCCTTTGCCTTACAGAAGCTTTGCAGTTTTATGAGATCCCATTTGTCGATTCTTGATCTTAGAGCATAAGCCATTGGTGTTTTGTTCAGGAAATTTTTTCCAGTGCCCATGTGTTCCAGATGCTTCCCTAGTTTTTCTTCTATTAGTTTGAGTGTGTCTGGTTTGATGTGGAGGTCCTTGATCCACTTGGACTTAAGCTTTGTACAGGGTGATAAGCATGGATCGATCTGCATTCTTCTGCATGTTGCCCTCCAGTTGAACCAGCACCATTTGCTGAAAATGCTATCTTTTTTCCATTGGATGGTTTTGGCTCCTTTGTCAAAAATCAAGTGACCATAGGTGTGTGGGTTCATTTCTGGGTCTTCAATTCTATTCCATTGGTCTATCTGTCTGTCTCTGTACCAATACCATGCAGTTTTTATCACTATTGCTCTGTAATACTGCTTGAGTTCAGGGATAGTGATTCCCCCTGAAGTCCTTTTATTGTTGAGGATAGCTTTAGCTATCCTGGGTTTTTTGTTATTCCAGATGAATTTGCAAATTATTCTGTCTAACTCTTTGAAGAATTGGATTGGTATTTTGATGGGGATTGCATTGAATCTGTAGATTGCTTTTGGTAAAATGGCCATTTTTACTATATTAATCCTGCCAATCCATGAGCATGGGAGATCTTTCCATCTTCTGAGGTCTTCTTCAATTTCTTTCTTCAGTGACTTGAAGTTCTTATTGTACAGATCTTTTACTTGCTTGGTTAAAGTCACACCGAGGTACTTTATATTATTTGGGTCTATTATGAAGGGTGTCGTTTCCCTAATTTCTTTCTCGGCTTGTTTCTCTTTTGTATAGAGGAAGGCAACTGATTTATTTGAGTTAATTTTATACCCAGCCACTTTGCTGAAGTTGTTTATCAGCTTTAGTAGTTCTCTGGTGGAACTTTTGGGATCACTTAAATATACTATCATATCATCTGCAAATAGTGATATTTTGACCTCTTCTTTTCCGATCTGTATCCCTTTGATCTCCTTTTGTTGTCTGATTGCTCTGGCTAGAACTTCAAGAACTATATTGAATAAGTAGGGAGAGAGTGGGCAGCCTTGTCTAGTCCCTGATTTTAGTGGGATTGCTTCAAGTTTCTCTCCATTTAGTTTAATGTTAGCAACTGGTTTGCTGTATATGGCTTTTACTATGTTTAGGTATGGGCCTTGAATTCCTATTCTTTCCAGGACTTTTATCATGAAGGGGTGTTGAATTTTGTCAAATGCTTTCTCAGCATCTAATGAAATGATCATGTGGTTCTGTTCTTTCAGTTTGTTTATATAATGGATCACGTTGATGGTTTTCCGTATATTAAACCATCCCTGCATGCCTGGGATGAAGCCTACTTGATCATGGTGGATGATTGTTTTGATGTGCTCTTGAATTCGGTTTGCCAGAATTTTATTGAGTATTTTTGCGTCGATATTCATAAGGGAAATTGGTCTGAAGTTCTCTTTCTTTGTTGTGTCTTTGTGTGGTTTAGGTATAAGAGTAATTGTAGATTCGTAGAAGGAATTCGGTAGGGCTCCATCTGTTTCAATTTTGTGGAATAGTTTGGATAATATTGGTATGAGGTCTTCTATGAAGGTTTGATAGAATTCTGCACTAAACCCATCTGGACCTGGGCTCTTTTTGGTTGGGAGACCTTTAATGACTGCTTCTATTTCCTTAGGAGTTATGGGGTTGTTTAACTGGTTTATCTGTTCCTGATTTAACTTTGATACCTGGTATCTGTCTAGGAAATAGTCCATTTCCTGAAGATTTTCAAATTTTGTTGAATATAGGTTTTTATAGTAAGATCTGATGATTTTTTGAATTTCCTCTGAATCTGTAGTTATGTCTCCCTTTTCATTTCTGATTTTGTTAATTTGGACGCACTCTCTGTGTCCTCTCGTTAGTCTGGCTAAGGGTTTATCTATCTTGTTGATTTTCTCAAAGAACCAACTTTTGGTCCTGTTGATTCTTTCTATGGTCCTTTTTGTTTCTACTTGGTTGATTTCAGCTCTGAGTTTGATTATTTCCTGCCTTCTACTCCTCCTGGGTGTATTTGCTTCTTTTTGTTCTAGAGCTTTTAGGTGTGCTGTCAAGCTGCTGACATATGCTCTTTCCTGTTTCTTTCTGCAGGCACTCAGCGCTATGAGTTTTCCTCTTAGCACAGCTTTCATTGTGTCCCATAAGTTTGAGTATGTTGTATCTTCATTTTCATTAAATTCTAAGAAGTTTTTAATTTCTTTCTTTATTTCTTCCTTGACCAGGTTATCATTGAGTAGAGCATTGTTCAATTTCCACGTATATGTGGGCATTCTTCCCTTATTGTTATTGAAGACCAGTTTTAGGCCGTGGTGGTCCGATAGCACGCATGGGATTATTTCTATCTTTCTGTACCTGTTGAGGCCCGTTTTTTGACCAATTATATGGTCAATTTTGGAGAAAGTACCATGAGGAGCTGAGAAGAAGGTATATCCTTTTGCTTTAGGATAGAATGTTCTATAAATATCCGTTAAGTCCATTTGGCTCATGACTTCTCTTAGTCTGTCGACATCACTGTTTAATTTCTGTTTCCATGATCTGTCCATTGATGAGAGTGGGGTGTTGAAATCTCCCACTATTATTGTGTGAGGTGCAATGTGTGTTTTGAGCTTTAGTAAGGTTTCTTTTACGTATGTAGGTGCCCTTGTATTTGGGGCATAGATATTTAGGATTGAGAGTTCATCTTGGTGGATTTTTCCTTTGATGAATATGAAGTGTCCTTCCTTATCTTTTTTGATGACTTTTAGTTGGAAATTGATTTTATTTGATATTAGAATGGCTACTCCAGCTTGCTTCTTCTGACCATTTGCTTGGAAAGTTGTTTTCCAGCCTTTCACTCTGAGGTAGTGTCTGTCTTTGTCTCTGAGGTGTGTTTCCTGTAGGCAGCAGAATGCAGGGTCCTCGTTGCGTATCCAGTTTGTTAATCTATGTCTTTTTATTGGGGAGTTGAGGCCATTGATATTGAGAGATATTAAGGAATAGTGATTATTGTTTCCCTTTATATTCATATTTGGATGTGAGGTTATGTTTGTGTGCTATCATTCTCTTTGTTTTGTTGCCAAGACGATTAGTTTCTTGCTTCTTCTAGGGTATAGCTTGCCTCCTTATGGTGGGCTTTACCATTTATTATCCTTTGTAGTGCTGGATTTGTAGAAAGATATTGTGTAAATTTGGTTTTGTCATGGAATATCTTGGTTTCTCCATCAATGTTAATTGAGAGTTTTGCTGGATACAGTAACCTGGGCTGGCATTTGTGTTCTCTTAGGGTCTGTATGACATCAGTCCAGGATCTTCTGGCCTTCATAGTTTCTGGCGAGAAGTCTGGTGTGATTCTGATAGGTCTCCCTTTATATGTTACTTGACCTTTTTCCCTTACTGCTTTTAATATTCTTTCTTTATTTTGTGCGTTTGGTGTTTTGACAATTATGTGACGGGAGGTGTTTCTTTTCTGGTCCAATCTATTTGGAGTTCTGTAGGCTTCTTGTATGCCTATGGGTATCTCTTTTTTTAGGTTAGGGAAGTTTTCTTCTATGATTTTGTTGAAGATATTTACTGGTCCTTTGAGCTGGGAGTCTTCACTCTCTTCTATACCTATTATCCTTAGGTTTGATCTTCTCATTGAGTCCTGGATTTCCTGTATGTTTTGGACCAGTAGCTTTTTCCGCTTTACATTATCTTTGACAGTTGAGTCAATGATTTCTATGGAATCTTCCGCTCCTGAGATTCTCTCTTCCATCTCTTGTATTCTGTTGGTGAAGCTTGTATCTACAGCTCCTTGTCTCTTCTTTTGGTTTTCTATATCCAGGGTTGTTTCCATGTGTTCTTTCTTGATTGCTTCTATTTCCATTTTTAATTCCGTCATCTGTTTGATTGTGTTTTCCTGGAATTCTTTCAGGGATTTTTGCCATTCCTCTCTGTAGGCCTCTACTTGTTTATTAATGATTTCCTGTGTTTCCCTAAGTGTGTTTATGTCTTTCTTGAAGTCCTCCAGCATCATGATCAAATATGATTTTGAAACTAGATCTTGCTTTTCTGGTGTGTTTGGATATTCCATGTTTGTTTTGGCGGGAGAATTGGGCTCCGATGATGGCATGCAGTCTTGGTTTCTGTTGCTTGGGTTCCTGCGCTTGCCTCTCGCCATCAGATTATCTCTAGTGTTACTTTGTTCTGCTATTTCTGACAGTGGCTAGACTGACCTATAAGCCTGTGTGTCAGGAGTGCTGTAGACCTGTTTTCCTCTCTTTCAGTCAGTTATGGGGACAGTGTGTTCTGCTTTCAGGCGTGTAGTTTTTCCTCTCTACAGGTCTTCAGCTGTTCTTGTGGGCCTGTGTCTTGAGTTCACCAGGCAGCTTTCTTGCAGCAGAAAATTTGGTCTTACCTGTGGTCCTGAGGCTCAGGTTCGCTCGTGGGTTGCTGCCCAGGGGCTCTCTGCAGCGGCAGCAACCAGGAAGACCTGTGCCGCCCCTTCCGGGAGCTTCAGTGCACCAGGGTTCCAGATGGTCTTTGGCTTTTTCCTCTGGCGTCCGAGATGTGTGTGCAGGGAGCAGTCTCTTCTGGTTTCCCAGGCTTGTCTGCCTCTCTGAAGGTTTAGCTCTCCCTCCCACGGGATTTGGGTGCAGAGAACTGTTTATCCGGTCTGTTTCTTTCAGGTTCTGGTGGCGGTGTCTCAGGCGCAGAAGTCCTGCCGCTCCTGGGCCCTCCCCCACGGGAGCCCAGAGGCCTTATACAGTTTCCTCTTGGGCCAGGGATGTGGGCAGGGGTGAGCAGTGTTGGTGGTCTCTTCCGCTCTGCAGCCTCAGGAGTGCCCACCTGACCAGGCGGTTGGGTCTCTCTCTCACCGGGTCTGGGAGCAGAGAGCTGCTGCGGGCCGGGATCCGCGGGTGTGGGACTTCCGGTAAACACAGACCGTGCCTCCTAGAGAAATTCTGCTTCCGTGTCCCAAGCTCACCAGGCAGCTTTCTTGCAGCAGAAAGTTTGGTCTTACCTGTGGTCCCGAGGCTCAGGTTCGCTCGTGGGGTGCTGCCCAGGGGCTCTCTGCAGCGGCAGCAGCCAGGGAGACCTGTGCCGCCCCTTCCGGGAGCTTCAGTGCACCAGGGTTCCAGATGGTCTTTGGCTTTTTCCTCTGGCGTCCGAGATGTGTGTGCAGAAAGCAGTCTCTTCTGGTTTCCCAGGCTTGTCTGCCTCTCTGAAGGTTTAGCTCTCCCTCCCACGGGATTTGGGTGCAGAGAACTGTTTATCCGGTCTGTTTCTTTCAGGTTCTGGTGGCGGTGTCTCAGGCGCAGAAGTCCTGCGGCTCCTGGGCCCTCCCCCACGGGAGCCCAGAGGCCTTATACAGTTTCCTCTTGGGCCAGGGATGTGGGCAGGGGTGAGCAGTGTTGGTGGTCTCTTCCGCTCTGCAGCCTCAGGAGTGCCCACCTGACCAGGCGGTTGGGTCTCTCTCTCACCGGGTCTGGGAGCAGAGAGCTGCTGCGGGCCGGGATCCGCGGGTGTGGGCAAGTTACCAGTTTTAAGCCAACTTTATGTTACCAACATTACAAATTTCTAAATCATATACCCAATAACTTATACTATAACCAAGATATACAGAACATAATTATACAAATAAGACTGACCAGAAACAAATGTGGAGTGAGTGCCCACACACACATCTTATATGTTTAGACTAGGCAAAATTTTCTTACTTTTTCTAACTGTAATTTCAAGGCAAGGGAGGAACATCTCGTCACCTGCTGAACCCAATAAATATAGTCACGGATATTTGTCTAAGAAAAACAGCTATCAACTCCCTTACCATAGAAGCTAAGAAACTGCAGGCCCAGCTGTGCTTGACACCTAGCTATAGGTGCAAGTCAACTTATGAGTTGTGCAAATTGAGATTGCTTTTTTTTTAAATGAGTTAAAACTAAATCAATGGGTGAATGACCAGCATATAAAGTTTTAACCATTTTTTTCTTTTGAACATGAAACACAGAGCAACAATCAAGCAATGACACAAAAACACAGACACAAACTAACCGACATGGACAGATTGGTGTGCCAAGGGTAAACAATAGACAAGAGAGGGAAAAGAACTAGCTGTGCCACCAAAGGGACCCAAATACCCTACCTAAGGGACCCACACTAAGTATTCCTCCAGCAGGAGCCGGGAAGGAAGCAGGATGTTTCCCAACCTCCTTCTGTCCCTAGGAGAGCTCTGAAACAGCGTGTGTTCGTTTTTCTCTTTCGCTGAATCATCCTGGACCAGGGAGAAGACTGTTTTTCTGAAACCCATTCTCTCTCTCATGTCCAGGGTTAAATGATCTCTAATCAATGTCCAAAGACCAAAACCATCTATGTGAATTATCTTTGCTCCTCTAGATTTTAGCATGTCTTTGAACATAATTACATAAAGCATTCTACCATTACCTATTCTTACAGTGTTTACTCACTGCTGGCCCAAATCTTTATTTTCCTTTGCTTTTGCTGCCTCTGCACGCACTTGCTTTTCCCATGTTGTCCTTTACCGTATCCCAAGTATTTGAGGTGCCATCTGACTAAGCCAGCTCAGTCAGTCAACAGGATGTCGAGGGAGGGAGTGAAGATTAAAAAGAAAAAAGACAATTAGACAAAAGTACAACATGACTCCAGCCAGTGCTGAGGCTGAAGCAGCTTTATTTTTTATCAATCTGCTTTTATAACAATCTAGGTAATTCAAAGAACACAGTCAGTTCTCAGATCAAAGATAAAGTGATTAAGCGAGGTAAAGATCAAAGAGATCACACCAGGTAGCAATCAAACAAATCAATAAGGTCCCCAGAATCACTGGGTCTGGGGACTCAATAGTATTGTCAAGAGAAAATGGAAGTCACACATTCCTTGGATGTGTTTACCTTGACTCTTCCATTAGACCAACTGTGAATATTCTTATCTGAGTACTTCCTTGAGCCCAGTGACAGGTACTTGCCAAAATTTCTATGAGTGGCACCAAAAGCTCTCCATACTTTCTCAGGATTCTGATACTTAAGTACTATCCCTTTCCTTTCAAGTCTTTTTCAGCCCAGGAGATTATTCCTCCTCCTCCTCTTCCTCCTCTTCCTTCTCTTCCTCTTCCTCTTCCTCTTCTTCCTCCTCTTCCTTCTCTTCCTCCTCCTCCTTCTTTTCCTCCTTCTCATCATAATCACCCTCATCATCAATTGTGTAATTTTCTGGATAAATGTCATTTGCAACTACTTAACATTTTATAGAGTATTCACACTATACTGACATGTGACACAGCCATCTAACAGGCCTTCACTATGCAGGCCTTTACAATGGACCCCAAATGTTGCTGGGATAGTTTGGATCTCACATGTCTTCCAAAGGCCCATATGCTAAGGGCTCTATTGGTGGCTTGTAGAAATGGTGGAGCCTTTAGAAGGTAAAGCCTAGGCAATTATGTGCCATTGAAGCGTCTCTAGGAACACAGCTGCTCCTCACTCTTTTTCACTCCTTCGTGCTGCCATGGATAAGCAGCCTTCCCTACCATATGGTCCTATCATAGTGTTCTGTGCTACCACAGGCCCAAAACAATATGATCAAGTGCCCTGCATGATACCCTTAAATCAAAATAATTCTTTCTACTTTCAGCCAAGGTCTCATCGTTGGTATGGGGCAGAGATGGACAATGATTCAGAACTTCTGACTCTAGGCCTCTTCTGCTCTTCCTCTGACCAACAGGCTCTATCCATTTTTTCTCTATCCTGTCTGTTTTCCTCATGTTGGAACATGGTTTTCAAGGTCTCTTTATGATATTCTATTGTTTCCATGAGTCTCTTTTTTTTCAATAAATATCTCATTTTTGAAAGATTGAGAGTCATCAAGACAGCTTAGGGTACTTGCCACCAGACTTTATGGCCCAAGTAAGAATACTAGAAATTTCAGAAAAGCAAGAAAGAACCTACCACCCCCAAATTGAACTCTGGCCTCCAAGCATGCAATGTGGCAGAGGTATGTCCACATACATACATACAAAATAAATAAAAATAATAACTTTTAAAATAAAATATTTCAGAAGGCTGAAGAGATGGCTCAGCTGTTAAGAGCACTGACTGTTCTTCCAGAGGTCCTGAGTTCAATTCCCAGCAACCACATGGTGGCTCACAACATCTGTAATGGAATCCGATGCCCTCTTCTGGTGTGTCTGAAGACAGCTATAGTATTCTCACATACATAAAATAAATAAATCTTTTAAAAAGTAGAAGATTTCAAAGATCAGTTGGATCACATATAGAGACGGGTGCTTGGTGGCATTAGGCAACAGCTGGGGCAAATGGCCTTGTGATCTCTTTGGAAATTTCTCTGCCTCTTTCAGATCTGGAACATATGCTTCCTTTTGCAGAGCAAGAGTGGCCAGCAACAGGCTGCACCCACATCCTACACCTGCTGCTGGAGAGCACAAGAGAGGAAGTTCTTTCCTGCATCTGTCCAACAGATCTGTCAGTAGATCTGTTTGTCCATTAGGGACCTAATCAGGGCCCACTCACAGATCTGTTTCTTTAACCAGAAGAAAGTGTTCTATGTATGGCCCCTCTCATGGTCATATGACTGAAATGGGGAATGCCTATGTTAAAGGAGAGGCTTAAGGGAGGGGATGCCTGGGAGCAAAGCAGAGCAGAGGAAAAACCCAAAGATTTGCCAAGCAACCTACAATACTCAATTGTCACAGATTACTCAAGTTCTAATTTACTAACACAGAAAGATTTTTCAGAATTTTCACAAGACTTTATTATCCACAGTAGAGATTATTCACTGAAGTTCATGTGATTTAATATCCCTAAAAACCTTTATATAAAAATAAATTAGAACTTGTGAGAGAAAGTATTTGTCAGACCACACATGCTGATTTAGAACTCAGAAAATGTGGTCCTTGTCATAGGTAAAAACAGCAGACCATGGGGAGCAGGGTGTCTGTCATCCTTCCACCTGTCCAACTACAGGGCTCTGCTTCTTGGCGAAGGCAGCCTGCTTGAGCACTCATAAATATATATTTAATGATGAAACAGCCATTTTAGAATTCCAGCTTAAGGGAACAGAAAATGAAAAGGGTTGAACCAAACCATTTCTGATTAGGCATAGAAAGCACAGACTCCACTATGTTACTGTCATAATCTGAAGAAAATTTTACTTCTTACCTGGACAAGACCAACAGAAAACAGTGAACTGGATACAGTGGACATTTTGCCACAGAATGAGAGGAAGAACTGATTAGGTTCTATTGGGTAACATGTAACATGATAATTTAAACATTATCATTAAATCAATTTGATGTCATTAATAAGTGACAGATCTAGGACTGGGGAGGTGACTGAGCAGCTAAAATGAAGACCTGTGTTCAAATCATCAGAAACCACATGAAGCTGGGCACAGAAGTTCCAGGTTATAGTCTTACTCTTACTAGGCAAGATGAGGGGGGAGACAAGTGAACCCACTAGACAGCCTGGCACACACAGTGGCAAAGAACAAATCAGAGACCCTTTCTCAAACAAGGCAACAGTTGACACTTTAGGCTGTCCTTTGATTTTCACATGCATCCACTCTGTATGACCACACTCACACACATACATTACACACCTTGTATACATTCTCTCTCTCTCTCTCTCTCTCTCTCTCTCTCTCTCTCTCTCTCTCACACACACACACACATACACACTCACACATACACACACACTTCTCTTACTTACACATAGTGACTAATTTCAAAGATGCAAAATATGTCATCAGAAAGAAAAATACATGTGCTAGACTGACAAGTAGGGGCCCATGTAAGGTGCATTTCAGTATAATGCTGGCTCTGGGAAATTAGAAGAAAAATAAAAATTCAACTAAATTTGGAGCTCTTTTGGAAATCCAGATGGTTTCATGTTTGTCTTCCTGTGAGGATGGACAGAGAAAGAACATTGGGGTGGGGTTGGGATTCTAATATTACCTGGCAAAAGCATGAACAAAAGTGGTACTCACCAAGACACCAAATTCAAACGGGCACGTGTTGTACAAAAGGAAATTCTACCGAGTCAATTAGTTTTACCCTATTGAAGTCCAAAGAATTATCTTCTTGAGATACAGTTGGAAGCATGCCCACTGCGACAGTTGTGAAAAGCTGTTAAAATGACGATGCCAAGTCAAAGAGCACATGCACTATAAACTGTGTCCACTTACCTCTCTCAATGCTGGGGCTCCTTCTGGCTTGTGCAGACTTTTAGGCAACCTGCCACAGACTCTGTGAGTTCCTATGCACATGAGTCCTGTGGTGTCTGGAAGACACTGTCCTTGGAGTCATCCCTTAGGCTTGACATTCAGGGCTCGATGGTGAGCATGGGAGGGCAGTCCTGGCACAGTGCTGGGGCTGGATAAATGGAGATAAAGAATGGGCACAGGACTCCAGACATTTGGACACAGGGTGCTCTGTTTATTTTAATACAAAGGTATTGACAATAAATGACAACAGAGAGCAATTACTGAAGGAAAAAAGCAGAGAGAGGAAGGAATCTAACAAGATCCTGGATCCAGGCAAGGGATTAATCAGTGGCAGAAGACAGACTCATTGACTTAAAACAATGACTTTTCCCTTTGACTGGGCTATATAGAGACAATGCCAGAGAGAAGAGAGTGAAAAAGTCATCCCAAAGGTGCAACTCAGTAAACCAAAGGCTGGAAAAGCCAGCATGGGCGCAAGGATTGGGAAAACTAGAGTCTGGTATAAGACACAAGCTAAAACCTAGAAGGAATCAGTAAATTTAACCATACCAAAAAATTGCATATCTATCTCTCTCTCTCTCTCTCTCTCTCTCTCTATATATATATATATATATATATATATATATATATATATATATATATATATATGTGTGTGTGTGTGTGTGTGTGTGTGTGTGTGTGTGTGTGTGTGTGTGTCTGTGTGTGTGTTAAAAATTCAAACCAAAACAACAAAACCAACCCCAATTAAGACAATAAGTGCCAAAGACAAAACAAAAGACATTATTTCTCTGACCCCACCCACTGCGTCTGGTTGCTACAGTCTGTTGGTCGCCTCTTCCACACAGATTCCATTGGGGAACATTTGTTTCCCTTTGACAGAAAGTAGCTTCTTTTTCAGGGGTGGGATCCTGTGTCCTCTTACCTCTCTCAATGCTGGGGCTCCTTCTGGTTTTTAGGCAAGCTGCCACAGCCTCTGTGAGTTCCTGTGCACATGAATCCTGTGGTGTCTGGAAGACACTGTCCTCGGAGTCATCCTGAGGTTCTTTAATCCTTTTGCCTCTTCTTCTGCATAGATCCCTGAGCCTTGAAGAGAAGGGTTTAATGAAGACATCCCATTTAGGACTCAGCACTCCAAAGTCTCTCACTCTGCACATGGTTCAGTTCTGCGCCTTCACATTCAAACCATCTATGGCAATCAGAAGCTTTTCTTAAAGAGATTCTCTGAGAGAGAAGATAATCTATGAGTATAGTACTATGTCATTGGGAGTCTTTTTATATTGTTGTGTTCCTTAGTGGAATAATACTAGTAGGGTTTTTCTCCCCTAGGACCATGATTTATCTAGTTTCAAGTTCTTGGCTACATGGAGTTAGGTGGATTGGGAGGTAGGAGGGAGTAGGAGGAGAAGGAGAAATATGATCAAAATATATTATATGAAAAAGTAAAAGAGCTTCAAGACTGCTTTTAAAAGGATGAACTGAAATAATGTCACCTGCTCGATCCCATCCCTCAGTGCATGCCGCAAGCGTGTTCTGGAGTCAATCATGGCCTCTCTGAGTAGGGTTTGTTTTCCCGTCTGAGTACCTTGCCTGATTTCCTAACCCTCCCGGCGCCACCTCAGCTGCTGTAGCATTTCCCTGGGGTACTTTTAGGTATCTGCCTCCTGGTTCCTTATGCTCTTTCCTCATATCAATAGTCCGTGCATCTCAGACAGCGCCTTATGGCACACAGCTAGCTAACGCACGGCTTGGAGAGCGTAAATATAAATACGCATAAGAAAGTGCTTCAGAAAGCTGCAGATTTTATCTGCCGAAAGTCTGCGGGTCCATCAGTTTGCTCCAAACTGAGCCTGTAAGGATGGAATATGATTGGCTCCCAGACCAAGTGATGACTGGAAGAGTCTCTGAGTATGAAGTCCAAGTCGGTATCGCCTTTCCAGGCGTTCTTGCTTCTCTGTGCTCTTGCACGGCTATTACCATCAAGTGAGAGAACCAGGAATAAGAAAACATCACAAAAGAAACAGAGCGGCTTGGAAGCTTTGGAGACAGTGGTGCGCCACGTGGGAAGGATAGAGCCTGACAGGCAGAGCAGTGAGGAGGAACAGGCAGAAGTCCCTCCACTATGGGCTCCCGCACCTCACTTTAGATTTTGCTCAGTCACTTTTATCAGGTTTTCTTTTGGGAGGGTGGTGTTTCCTTGTTTATTTTGTTTTCTTTCTTTTTGTCTTACAAACAGTAAGAATCTGGATTGACAATTTTCTTTCTGTTTCCCTATTCTCTCTCATTCTCTTTGGTTGTTTAAACATTCAGAAATTTTAAAAATCTCACTCTGTTTTTTTTATTACTTTTTTTTATCAACTTAAGAATTTCTTATTTACATTTCGAGTGTTATTCCCTTTCCCGGTTTCCGGGCAAACATCCCCCTAACTCTCCCCCTCCCCTTCCTTATGGGTGTTCCCCTCCCCATCCTCCCCCCATCCTCCCCCCATTGCCGCCCTCCCCCCCAACAATCACGTTCACTGGGGGTTCAGTCTTAGCAGGACCAAGGGCTTCCCCTTTCACTGGTTATCTTATTAGGATATTCATTGCTACATATGAGGTCAGAGTCCAGGGTCAGTCCATGTATAGTCTTTAGGAGGTGGCTTAGTCCATGGAAACTCTGGTTGCTTGGTATTGTTGTTCATATGGTGTCTCCAGCCCCTTCAAGCTCTTCCAGTTCTTTCTCTGATTCCTTCAGTGGGGGTCCTATTCTCAGTTCAGTGGTTTGATGCTGGCATTTGCCTCTGTATTTGCTGTATTCTGGCTGTGTCTCTCAGGAGAGATCTACATCTGGCTCCTGTCGGCCTGCACTTCTTTGCTTCATCCATCTTGTCTAATTGGGTGGCTGTATATGTATGGGCCACATGTGGGGCAGGCTCTGAATGGGTGTTCCTTCTGTCTCTCTTTTAATCTTTGCCTCTCTATTCCCTGCCAAGGGTATTCTTGTTCCCCCTTTTAAAGGAGGAGTGAAGCATTCACATTTTGATCATCCGTCTTCAGTTTCATGTTTTATATGCATCTGGGATAATTCAAGCATTTGACCTAATAGCCACTTATCAATGACTGCATACCATGTGTGTTTTTCTGTGATTGAGTTACCTCACTCAGGATGATATTTTCCAGTTCCAACCATTTGACTATGAATT
This sequence comes from Rattus norvegicus, assembly GCF_021556685.1. Classification (NCBI taxonomy): domain Eukaryota; kingdom Metazoa; phylum Chordata; class Mammalia; order Rodentia; family Muridae; genus Rattus; species Rattus norvegicus. The sequence goes on from NC_141550.1 coordinate 49,356,066, forward strand.
TCATTAAGGCATTGTTTTTGATAGCTGAGTAATATTCCATTATGTAGATGTACCGCATTTTCTGTATCCATTCCTCTGTTGAAGGGCATCTGGGTTCTTTCCACCTTCTGGCTATTATAAATAAGGCTGCTATGAATATAGTGGAGCATGTGTCGTTTTTATATGTTGGGGCATCTTTTGGGTATATGCCCAAGAGAGGTATAGCTGGATTCTCAGGTAGTTCAATGTCCAATTTTCTGAGGAACCTCCAGACTGATTTCCAGAATGGTTTTACCAGTCTGCAATCCCACCAACAAGGGAAGAATGTTTGTCTTTCTCCACATCCTCGACAGCATTTGTTGTCACCTGAGTTTTTGATCTTAGCCATTCTCACTGGTGTGAGGTGAAATCTCAGGGTTGCTTGATTTGCATTTCCATTATGACTAAAGATGTTGAACACTTCTTTAGGTGTTTCTCAGCCATTCGGCATTCCTCAGCTGTGAATTCTTTGTTTAACTCTGAACCCCATTTTTAATAGGGTTATTTGTCTCCCTGCGGTCTAATTTCTTGAGTTCTTTGTATATTTTGAATATAAGCCCTCTATCTGTTGTAGGATTGGTAAAGATCTTTTCCCAATCTGTTGGTTGCCATTTTCTCCTAACCACAGTGTCCTTTGCCTTACAGAAGTTTTGCAGTTATATGAGATCCCATTTGTCGATTCTTGATCTTAGAGTATAAGCCCTTGGTATTTTATTCAGTAAATTTTTTCCAGTGCCCATGTGTTCGAGATGCTGCCCTAGGTTTTCTTCTATTAGTTTGAGTGTATCTGGTTTGATGTGGAGGTCCTTGATCCACTTGGACTTAAGCTTTCTACAGGGTGATAAGCATGGATCGATCTGCATTCTTCTACAACCTGACCTCCAGTTGAACCAGCACCATTTACTGAAAATGCTATCTTTTTTTCCATTTGATGGTTTTGGCTCCTTTGTCAAAAATCAAGTGCCCATAGGTGTGTGGGTTCATTTCTGGGTCTTCAATTCTATTCCATTGGTCTATCTGTCTGTCTCTGTACCAATACCATGCAGTTTTTATCACTATTGCTCTGTAATACTGCTTGAGTTCAGGGATAGTGATTCCCCCTGAAGGCCTTTTATTGTTGAGGATAGTTTTTGCTATCCTGGGTTTTTTGTTATTCCAGATGAATTTGCAAATTGTTCTGTCTAACTCTTTGAGGAGATGGATTGGTATTTTGATGGGGATTGCATTGAATCCATAGATCGCTTTTGGTAAAATGGCCATTTTTACTATATTAATCCTGCCAATCCATGAGCATGGGAGATCTTTCCATCTTCTGAGGTCTTCTTCAATTTCTTTCTTAAGAGTCTTGAAGTTCTTATTGTACAGATCTTTTACTTGCTTGGTTAAAGTCACACCGAGGTACTTTATATTATTTGGGTCTATTATGAAGGGTGTCGTTTCCCTAATTTCTTTCTTGGCTTGTTTCTCTTTTGTGTAGACGAAGGCTACTGATTTATTTGAGGTAATTCAAGTACTATAATGAATAAGTAGGGAGAGAGTGGGCAGCCTTGTCTAGTCCCTGATTTTAGTGGGATTGCTTCAAGTTTCTCTCCATTTAGTTTAATGTTAGCAACTGGTTTGCTGTATATGGCTTTTACTATTTTTAGGTATGGGCTTGAATTCCTATTCTTTCCAGGACTTTTTATCATGAAGGGGTGTAGAATTTTGTCAAATGCTTTCTCAGCATCCAGTGAAATGATCATGTGGTTTTGTTCTTTCAGTTTTTTTATATAATGGATCACGTTGATGGTTTTCCGTATATTAAACCATCCCTGCATGCCTGGGATGAAGCCTACTTGATCGTGGTGGATGATTGTTTTGATGTGCTCTTGGATTCGGTTTGCCAGTATTTTATTGAGTATTTTTGCGTCGATATTCATAAGGGAAATTGGTCTGAAGTTGTCTTTCTTTGTTGGGTCTTGGTGTGGTTTAGGTATAAGAGTAATTTGGCTTCATAGAAGAAATTCGATAGTGCTCCCTCTGTTTCAATTTTGTGGAATAGTTTGGATAGTATTGGTATGAGGTCTTCTATGAAGGTCTGATAGAATTCTGCACTAAACCCGTCTGGACCTGGGCTCTTTTTGGTTGGGAGACCTTTAATGACTGCTGCTATTTCCTTAGGAGTTATGGGTTTGTTTAACTGGTTTATCTGTTCCTGATTTAACTTCGGTACCTGGTATCTGTCTAGGAAATTGTCCATTTCCTGCAAATTTCCAAGTTTTGTTGAATATAGGCTTTTATAGTAAGATCTGATGATTTTTTTGAATTTCCTCTGAATCTGTAGTTATGTCTCCCTTTTCATTTCTGATTTTGTTAATTTGGACACTCTGTGTCCTCTCGTTAGTCTGGCTAAGGGTTTATCTATCTTGTTGATTTTCTCAAAGAACCAACTTTTGATTCTGTTGATTCTTTCTATGGTCCTTTTTTTTTCTACTTGGCTAATTTCAGCTCTGAGTTTGATTATTTCCTGCCTTCTACTCCTCCTGGGTGTATTTGCTTCTTTTTGTTCTAGAGATTTTAGGTGTGCTGTCAAGCTGCTGACATATGCTCTCTCCTGTTTCTTTCTGCAGGCACTGAGAGCTGTGAGTTTTCCTCTTAGCACAGCTTTCATTGTGTCCCATAAGTTTGGGTATGTTGTACCTTCATTTTCATTAAATTCTAAGAAGTCTTTAATTTCTTTCTTTATTTCTTCCTTGACCAGGTTATCGTTGAGTAGAGCATTGTTCAACTTCCACGCATATCTGGGCGTTCTTCCCTTATTGTTATTGAAGACAAGCTTTAGGCCGTGGTGGTCTGATAGCACACATGGGATTATTTCTATCTTTCTGTACCTGTTGAGGCCCATTTTTTGACCAAGTATATGGTCAATTTTGGAGAAAGTACCATGAGGAGCTGAGAAGAATGTATTTCCTTTTGCTTTAGGATAGAATGTTCTATAAATATCTGTTAAGTCCATTTGGTTCATGACTTCTGTTAGTCTGTCTACATCTCTGTTTAATTTCTGTTTCCATGATCTGTCCATTGATGAGAGTGGGGTGTTGAAATCTCCTACTATTATTGTGTGAGGTGTAATGTGTGTTTTGAGCTTTAGTAAGGTTTCTTTTACATATGTAGGTGCCCTTGTATTTGGGGCATAGATATTTAGGATTGAGAGTTCATCTTGGTGGATTTTTCCTTTGATGAATATGAAGTGTCCTTCCTTATCTTTTTTGATGACTTTTAGTTGAAAACTGATTTTATTTGATATTAGAATGGCTACTCCAGCTTGCTTCTTCTGACCATTTGCTTGGAAAGTTGTTTTCCAGTCTTTCACTCTGAGGTAGTGTTTGTCTTTGTCTCTGAGGTGTTTCCTGTAGGCAGCAGAATGCAGGGTCCTCATTACATATCCAGTTTGTTTTTTTTTTCTTTTTTTTTTATTTTATTTTATTTTTTTTATTATCTTGAGTATTTCTTATATACATTTCAAGTGTTATTCCCTTTCCCGTTTTCAGGACAGACATCACCCTCCCCCCTCCCCTTCCTTGTGGGTGTTCCCCTCCCAAACCTCCCCCCATTGCCACCCTCCCCGCATAGTCTAGTTCACTGGGGGTTCAGTCTTAGCAGGACCCAGGGCTTCCCCTTCCACTGGTGCTCTTACTAGGATATTCATTGCTACCTATGGGGACAGAGTCCAGGGTCAGTCCATGTATAGTCTTTAGGTAGTGGCTTAGTCCCTGGAAGCTCTGGTTGCTTGACATTGTTGTAATTTTGGGGTCTCGAGCACCTTCAAGCTCTTCCAGTTCTTTCTCTGATTCCTTCAACGGGGGACCTATTCTCAGTTCAGTGGTTTGCTGCTGGCATTCGCCTCTGTATTTGCTGTATTCTGGCTGTGTCTCTCAGGAGCGATCTACATCCGGCTCCTGTCGGTCTGCACTTCTTTGCTTCATCCATCTTGTCTAATTGGGTGGCTGTATATGTATGGGCCACCTGTGGGGCAGGCTCTGAATGGGTGTTCCTTCCGTCTCTGTTTTAATCTTTGCCTCTCCCTTCCCTGCCAAGGGTATTCTTTTTCCTCATTTAAAGAAGGAGTGAAGCATTCACATTTTGATCATCTGTCTTGAGTTTCCTTTGTTTTAGGGATCTAGGGTAATTCAAGCATTTGGGCTAATAGCCACTTATCAATGAGTGCATACCATGTGTGTCTTTCTGTGAGTGGGTTAGCTCACTCAGGATGATATTTTCCAGTTCCAACCATTTGCCTACGAATTTCATAAACTCGTTGTTTTTGATAGCTGAGTAATACTCCATTGTGTAGATGTACCACATTTTCTGTATCCATTCCTCTGTTGAAGGGCATCTGGGTTCTTTCCAGTTTCTGGCTATTGTAAATAAGGCTGCGATGAACATAGTGGAGCACGTGTCTCTTTTATATGTTGAGGCATCTTTTGGGTATATGCCCAAGAGAGGTATGGCTGGATCCTCAGGCAGTTCAATGTCCAATTTTCTGAGGAACCTCCAGACTGATTTCCAGAATGGTTTTACCAGTCTGCAATCCCACCAACAATGGAGGAGTGTTCCTCTTTCTCCACATCCTCGCCAGCATCTGCTGTCACCTGAGTTTTTGATCTTAGCCATTCTCACTGGTGTGAGGTGAAATCTCAGGGTTGTTTTGATTTGCATTTCCCTTATGACTAAAGATGTTGAACATTTCTTTAGGTGTTTCTCAGCCATTCTGCATTCCTCAGCTGTGAATTCTTTGTTCAGCTCTGAACCCCATTTTTTAATAGGGTTATTTGTTTCCCTGCGGTCTAACTTCTTGAGTTCTTTGTATATTTTGGATATAAGGCCTCTATCTGTTATAGGATTGGTAAAGATCTTTTCCCAATCTGTTGGTTGTCGTTTTGTCCTAACCACAGTGTCCTTTGCCTTACAGAAGCTTTGCAGTTTTATGAGATCCCATTTGTCGATTCTTGATCTTAGAGCATAAGCCATTGGTGTTTTGTTCAGGAAATTTTTTCCAGTGCCCATGTGTTCCAGATGCTTCCCTAGTTTTTCTTCTATTAGTTTGAGTGTGTCTGGTTTGATGTGGAGGTCCTTGATCCACTTGGACTTAAGCTTTGTACAGGGTGATAAGCATGGATCGATCTGCATTCTTCTGCATGTTGCCCTCCAGTTGAACCAGCACCATTTGCTGAAAATGCTATCTTTTTTCCATTGGATGGTTTTGGCTCCTTTGTCAAAAATCAAGTGACCATAGGTGTGTGGGTTCATTTCTGGGTCTTCAATTCTATTCCATTGGTCTATCTGTCTGTCTCTGTACCAATACCATGCAGTTTTTATCACTATTGCTCTGTAATACTGCTTGAGTTCAGGGATAGTGATTCCCCCTGAAGGCCTCTTATTGTTGAGGATAGCTTTAGCTATCCTGGGTTTTTTGTTATTCCAGATGAATTTGCAAATTGTTCTGTCTAACTCTTTGAAGAATTGGATTGGTATTTTGATGGGGATTGCATTGAATCTGTAGATTGCTTTTGGTAAAATGGCCATTTTTACTATATTAATCCTGCCAATCCATGAGCATGGGAGATCTTTCCATCTTCTGAGGTCTTCTTCAATTTCTTTCCTCAGTGTCTTGAAGTTCTTATTGTACAGATCTTTTACTTGCTTGGTTAAAGTCACACCGAGGTACTTTATATTATTTGGGTCTATTATGAAGGGTGTCGTTTCCCTAATTTCTTTCTCGGCTTGTTTCTCTTTTGTATAGAGGAAGGCAACTGATTTATTTGAGTTAATTTTATACCCAGCCACTTTGCTGAAGTTGTTTATCAGCTTTAGTAGTTCTCTGGTGGAACTTTTGGGATCACTTAAATATACTATCATGTCGTCTGCAAATAGTGATATTTTGACCTCTTCTTTTCCGATCTGTATCCCCTTGATCTCCTTTTGTTGTCTGATTGCTCTGGCTAGAACTTCAAGAACTATATTGAATAAGTAGGGAGAGAGTGGGCAGCCTTGTCTAGTCCCTGATTTTAGTGGGATTGCTTCAAGTTTCTCTCCATTTAGTTTAATGTTAGCAACTGGTTTGCTGTATATGGCTTTTACTATGTTTAGGTATGGGCCTTGAATTCCTATTCTTTCCAGGACTTTTATCATGAAGGGGTGTTGAATTTTGTCAAATGCTTTCTCAGCATCTAATGAAATGATCATGTGGTTCTGTTCTTTCAGTTTGTTTATATGATGGATCACGTTGATGGTTTTCCTTATATTAAACCATCCCTGCATGCCTGGGATGAAGCCTACTTGATCATGGTGGATGATTGTTTTGATGTGCTCTTGAATTCGGTTTGCCAGAATTTTATTGAGTATTTTTGCGTCGATATTCATAAGGGAAATTGGTCTGAAGTTCTCTTTCTTTGTTGGGTCTTTGTGTGGTTTAGGTATAAGAGTAATTGTGGCTTCATAGAAGGAATTCGGTAGGGCTCCATCTGTTTCAATTTTGTGGAATAGTTTGGATAATATTGGTATAAGGTCTTCTATGAAGGTTTGATAGAATTCTGTACTAAACCCGTCTGGACCTGGGCTCTTTTTGGTTGGGAGACCTTTAATGACTGCTTCTATTTCCTTAGGAGTTATGGGGTTGTTTAACTGGTTTATCTGTTCCTGATTTAACTTCGATACCTGGTATCTGTCTAGGAAATTGTCCATTTCCTGAAGATTTTCAAGTTTTTTTGAATATAGGTTTTTATAGTAAGATCTGATGATTTTTTGAATTTCCTCTGAATCTGTAGTTATGTCTCCCTTTTCATTTCTGATTTTGTTAATTTGGACGCACTCTCTGTGTCCTCTCGTTAGTCTGGCTAAGGGTTTATCTATCTTGTTGATTTTCTCAAAGAACCAACTTTTGGTTCTGTTGATTCTTTCTATGGTCCTTTTTGTTTCTACTTGGTTGATTTCAGCTCTGAGTTTGATTATTTCCTGCCTTCTACTCCTCCTGGGTGTATTTGCTTCTTTTTGTTCTAGAGCTTTTAGGTGTGCTGTCAAGCTGCTGACATATGCTCTTTCCTGTTTCTTTCTGCAGGCACTCAGCGCTATGAGTTTTCCTCTTAGCACAGCTTTCATTGTGTCCCATAAGTTTGGGTATGTTGTACCTTCATTTTCATTAAATTCTAAAAAGTTTTTAATTTCTTTCTTTATTTCTTCCTTGACCAGGTTATCATTGAGTAGAGCATTGTTCAATTTCCACGTATATGTGGGCATTCTTCCCTTATTGTTATTGAAGACCAGTTTTAGGCCGTGGTGGTCCGATAGCACGCATGGGATTATTTCTATCTTTCTGTACCTGTTGAGGCCCGTTTTTTGACCAATTATATGGTCAATTTTGGAGAAAGTACCATGAGGAGCTGAGAAGAAGGTATATCCTTTTGCTTTAGGATAGAATGTTCTATAAATATCCGTTAAGTCCATTTGGCTCATGACTTCTCTTAGTCTGTCTACATCTCTGTTTAATTTCTGTTTCCATGATCTGTCCATTGATGAGAGTGGGGTGTTGAAATCTCCCACTATTATTGTTTGAGGTGCAATGTGTGTTTTGAGCTTTAGTAAGGTTTCTTTTACATATGTAGGTGCCCTTGTATTTGGGGCATAGATATTTAGGATTGAGAGTTCATCTTGGTGGATTTTTCCTTTGATGAATATGAAGTGTCCTTCCTTATCTTTTTTGATGACTTTTAGTTGAAAATTGATTTTATTTGATATTAGAATGGCTACTCCAGCTTGCTTCTTCTGACCATTTGCTTGGAAAATTGTTTTCCAGCCTTTCACTCTGAGGTAATGTCTGTCTTTGTCTCTGAGGTGTGTTTCCTGTAGGCAGCAGAATGCAGGGTCCTCGTTGCGTATCCAGTTTGTTAATCTATTTCTTTTTATTGGGGAGTTGAGGCCATTGATATTGAGAGATATTAAGGAATAGTGATTATTGCTTCCCGTTATATTCATATTTGGAAGTGAGGTTATGTTTGTGTGCTTTCATTCTCTTTGTTTTGTTGCCAAGATGATTAGTTTCTTGCTTCTAGGGTATAGCTTGCCTCCTTATGTTGGGCTTTACCCTTTATTATCCTTTGTAGTGCTGGACTTGTAGAAAGATATTGAGTAAATTTGGTTTTGTCATGGAATATCTTGGTTTCTCCATCTATGTTAATTGAGAGTTTTGCAGGATACAGTAACCTGGGCTGGCATTTGTGTTCTTTTAGGGTCTGTATGACATCAGTCCAGGATCTTCTGGCCTTCATAGTTTCTGGCGAAAAGTCTGGTGTGATTCTGATAGGTCTGCCTTTATATGTTAATTGACCTTTTTCCCTTACTGCTTTTAATATTCTTTCTTTATGTTGTGCGTTTGGTGTTTTGACAATTATGTGACGGGAGGTGTTTCTTTTCTGGTCCAATCTAATTGGAGTTCTGTAGGCTTCTTGTATGCCTATGGGTATCTCTTTTTTTAGGTTAGGGAAGTTTTCTTCTATGATTTTGTTGAAGATATTTACTGGTCCTTTGAGCTGGGAGTCTTCACTCTCTTCTATACCTATTATCCTTAGGTTTGATCTTCTCATTGAGTCCTGGATTTCCTGTATGTTTTGGACCAGTAGCTTTTTCCGCTTTACATTATCTTTGACAGTTGAATCAATGATTTCTATGGAATCTTCTGCTCCCAAGATTCTCTCTTCCATCTCTTGAATTCTGTTGGTGAAGCTTGTATCTACAGCTCCTTGTCTTTTCTTTTGATTTTCTATGTCCAGGGTTGTTTCCATGTGTTCTTTCTTGATTGCTTCTATTTCCATTTTTAATTCCTTCAACTGTTTGATTGTGTTTTCCTGGAATTCTTTCAGGGATTTTTGCGATTCCTCTCTGTAGGCTTCTACTTGTTCTCTAAGGGAGTTCTTTATGTCTTTCTTGAAGTCCTCCAGCATCATGATCAAATATGATTTTGAAACTAGGTCTTGCTTTTCTGGTGTGTTTGGATATTCCGTGTTTGCTTTGGTGGGAGAATTGGGCTCCGATGATGCCATGTAGTCTTGGTTTCTGTTGCTTGGGTTCCTGCGCTTGCCTCTCGCCATCAGATTATCTCTAGTGTTACTTTGTTCTGCTATTTCTGACAGTGGCTAGACTGTCCTATAACCTGTGTGTCAGGAGTGCTGTAGACCTGTTTTCCTGTTTTCTTTCAGCCAGTTATGGGGACAGAGTGTTCTGCTTTCGGGCGTGTAGTTTTTCCTCTTTACAGGTCTTCAGCTGTTCCTGTGGGCCTGTGTCTTGAGTTCACCAGGCAGGTTTCTTGCAGGGGAAAAGTTGGTCCTACCTGTGGTTCCAAGGCTCAAGTTTGCTCCTGGGGTACTGCCTAAGTCCTCTCCGCTGTGGCAGCAACCGGGAAAATCTGTGCCGCTCCTTCCTGGAGCCTCCGTGCACCAGGGTTTCAGATGACGTTTGGTGTTTTCCTCTGGTGCCTGGATGTGCACAGAGTGCAGTCTCTTCTGGTTTCCCAGGCGTGTCTGCCTGTCTGAAGGTTCAGCTCTCCCTCCCACGGGATTTGGTTGCAGAGAACTGTTTATCCGGTCTGTTTCCTTCAGGTTCCGGCAGTGTCTCAGGCGCAGGGGTCCTGCCGCTCCCGGGCCCTCCCCTATGGGAACCCAGAGGCCTTATACAGTTGCCTCTTGGGCCAGGGATGTGGGCAGGGGTGGGCAGTGTTGGTGGTCTCCTCCGCTCTGCAGCCTCAGGAGTGCCCACCTGATCAGGCGGTGAGGTCTCTCTCCCACGGGGTTTGGGAGCAGAGAGCTGCTGCGGTCCGGGATCCGCGGGTGTGGGACTTCCGGTAAACACAGGAAGTGCCCGGCCTTAGAGGAATTTTGCCTCTGTGTGTCCTGAGTTCACCAGGCAGGTTTCTTGCAGGGGAAAAGTTGGTCCTACCTGCAGTTCCAAGGCTCAAGTTTGCTCGTGGGGTACTGCCTAAGTCCTCTCCGCTGTGGCAGCAACCGGGAAAATCTGTGCCGCTCCTTCCGGGAGCCTCCGTGCACCAGGGTTTCAGATGACGTTTGGTGTTTTCCTCTGGCGCCTGGATGTGCACAGAGTGCAGTCTCTTCTGGTTTCCCAGGCGTGTCCGCCTCTTTGAAGGTTCAGCTCTCCCTCCCACGGGATTTGGGTGCAGAGAACTGTTTATCCGGTCTGTTTCCTTCAGGTTCCGGCAGTGTCTCAGGCGCAGGGGTCCTGCCGCTCCCGGGCCCTCCCCTACGGGAACCCAGAGGCCTTATACAGTTGCCTCTTGGGCCAGGGATGTGGGCAGGGGTGGGCAGTGTTGGTGGTCTCCTCCGCTCTGCAGCCTCAGGAGTGCCCACTTGATCAGGCGGTGAGGTCTCTCTCCCACGGGGTTTGGGAGCAGAGAGCTGCTGCGGTCCGGGATCCGCGGGTGTGGGACTTCCGGTAAACACAGGAAGTGCCCAGCCTTAGAGGAATTTTGCTCTGTGTGTCCTGAGTTCACCAGGCAGGTTTCTTGCAGGGGAGAAGTTGGTCCTACCTGCAGTTCCAAGGCTCAAGTTTGCTCGTGGGGTACTGCCTAAGTCCTCTCCGCTGTGGCAGCAACCGGGAAGATCTGCGCCGCTCTTTCCAGGAGCCTCCGTGCACCAGGGTTCCAGATGGCGTTTGGTGTTTTCCTCTGGCGCCTGGATGTGCACAGAGTGCAGTCTCTTCTGGTTTCCCAGGCGTGTCCGCCTCTCTGAAGGTTCAGCTCTCCCTCCCACGGGATTTGGGTGCAGAGAACTGTTTATCCGGTCTGTTTCCTTCAGGTTCCGGCAGTGTCTCAGGCGCAGGGGTCCTGCCGCTCCCGGACCCTCCCCTACGGGAACCCAGAGGCCTTATACAGTTGCCTCTTGGGCCAGGGATGTGGGCAGGGGTGGGCAGTGTTGGTGGTCTCCTCCACTCTGCAGCCTCAGGAGTGCCCACTTGATCAGGCGGTGAGGTCTCTCTCCCACGGGGTTTGGGAGCAGAGAGCTGCTGCGGTCCGGGATCCGCCGGTCACATATCCAGTTTGTTAATCTATGTCTTTTTATTTGGGAGTTGAGACCATTGATGTTGAGAGATAGTAAGGAATAGCTATTATTGCTTCCTGTTATATTCATATTTGGATGTGAGGTTATATTTGTGTGCTTTTCTTCTCTTTGTTTTGTTGCCAAGAGGATTAGTTTCTTGGTTTTTTTAGGGTGTAGCTTGTCTCCTTATGTTGGGCTTTACCATTTACTATCCTTTGTAGTGCTGGATTTGTAGAAAGATATTTCTTAAATTTGGTTTTGTCATGGAATATCTTGGTTTCTCCATCTATGTTAATTGAGAGTTTTGCAGGATACAGTAACCTGGGCTGGCATTTGTGTTCTCTTAGGGTCTGTATGACATCTGTCCAGGATCTTCTGGCTTTCATAGTTTCTGGCGAAAAGTCTGGTGTGATTCTGATAGGTCGGTTACTTGACCTTTTTCCCTGCTTTTAATATTCTTTCTTTGTTTTGTGCATTTGGTGTTTTGAGTCTTATGTGATGGGAGGTGTTTCTTTTCTGGTCCAATCTATTTGGAGTTCTGTAGGCTTCTTGTATGCTTATGGGCATCTCTTTCTTTAGGTTAGGGAAAAGTTTTCTTCTATGATTTTGTTGAAGATATTTACTGGTCCTTTGAGCTGGGAGTCTTCACTCTCTTCTATACTGATTATCCTTAGGTTTGATCCTCTCATTGAGTCCTGGATTTCCTGTATGTTTTGGACCAGTAGCTTTTTCCGCTTTACATTATCTTTGACAGTTGAGTCAATGATTTCTATGGAATCTTCTGCTCCTGAGATTCTCTCTTCCATCTCTTGTATTCTGTTGGTGATGCTTGTATTTACAGCTCCTTGTCTCTTCCTTTCGTTTTCTATATCCAGGGTTGTTTTCATGTGTTTTTTCTTGATTGCTTCTATTTCCATTTTTAATTCCTTCAACTGTTTGATTGTGTTTTCCTGGAATTCTTTCAGGGATTTTTGTGATTCCTCTCTGTAGGCTTCTACTTGTTTATTTATGTTTTCCTGCATTTCTCTAAGGGAGTTCTTCCTGTCTTTCTTGAAGTCCTCCAACATCATGATCAAATATGATTTTGAAATTAGATCTTGCTTTTCTGGTGTGTTTGGATATTCCATGTTTGCTTTGATGGGAGAATTGGGCTCTGATGATTCCATGTAGTCTTGGTTTCTGTTGCTTGGGTTCCTGCGCTTGCCTCTCGCCATCAGATTATCTCTAGTGTTACTTTGTTCTGCTATTTCTGACAGTGGCTAGACTGTCCTATAAGCCTGTGTGTCAGGAGTGCTGTAGACTTGTTTTCCTGTTTTCTTTCAGCCAGTTATGGGAACAGAGTGTTCTGCTTTCGGGCGTGTAGTTTTTCCTCTCTACAGGTCTTCAGCTGTTCCTGTGGGCCTGTGCCCTGAGTTCACTAGGCACATCGCTTGGAGCAGAAACATTGGTCTTACCTGTGGTCCGAGGCTCAAGTTTGCTCGTGGGGTGTTGCTTATGAATTCTCCTCGGGGGCAGCAACCAGGAGGACTGGCGAAGGACCCCCGTGCACCAGAGTCCCAGATGGCGTTTGGTGTTTTCCTCTGGAGTCAGCGATGTGGGCAGAGTGTAGTCTCTTCTGCTTTCCCAGTTGTGTCTGCCTCTCTGAAGGTTTAGCTCTCCCTCCCACTCGATTTGGGTGCAGAGAACTGTTTATCTGGTCGGTCTCTTCAGGTTCCGGCGGTATCTCAGAGGAAGCGGACCTGCTGCTCCTGAGTCCTCATCTACGGGAACCCAGAGGCTGTATACAGTTTCCTCTTGGGCCAGGGATGTGGGCAGGGGTGGGCAGTGTTGGTGGTCTCTTCTGCTCTGCAGTCTCAGGAGTGCCCACCTGTACGGGCGATGAGCTCTCTCTCCCACGGGGTTTGGGAGCAGTGAGCTGGAGGCACTCTGTTTTTAATTTGTAGATTTTAAAATGCTTTTCAGTTTTGTTACCTCGGTTCCTTACCTTGCCGTGCACTGCTTACATGTTTCCTTTTTATCTTCATTGATATTTCTTTTCTTGAGAATATACCCTTTCCTTTAGCTATTTACATGATTTTTGAAAACTTCACCTTGCATCCTAGACACTGTGACTATAAAATTGTGTTATTAGCACCAACAAGGAAAACATTTGCTTGACAGCCCTACTTCTTTGGGGTGTCTGCTCTTTCCTGACTACCCGTCTTTTCTCTGTACCCGAGTTCCTGTTTAGCCACACTGCACATATGAGAATCTACAGTCAGCCAGTACTCTGGGTTAGGGAAGCTCTCTGACACTCTCATTTCTAGCATCCTTGCTTTCCCTGGGAGCTTTGATTCACTTGGATCTAGGCCCCTGTTCCTCAGACCACAAGGGTTGTAAGAATTTTCTATTGGTGTCAGCTATCCTGTGAGGCACAATGAATACATAGACTGCAAATGAAATGAATTCAGTTTCCCTGCTCTCCCAAGTCAAATGCTCCTTTTCAAATGCCTTAAAGGGGCTGGCTTGGTATTTTGTCTGGAGCTTTTCTTTACTATATTCAGAAAGCTCGGTCTGGAAGGATCAATGAAGTTGTTAATGGCAGAAAATTAGAAACAAAAACAAAAACAACACTGACATTGTCATGAGGTTTATTTGAAGCATGAATCAGCATAACAAAACAGAGGGCAGAGGGAGGAAGGGACCAGCATTGTCTGATCTTAACATCTACAAGCTTTCCAGTAAAAGCCACCCTTGGCTCTTCCCTCACAGTGTCTTGGACATCTCTCCTCTTACAGAAGAGCCCACTGAGCTGCACAGGTTTATAACTCTCACAGACTAGGATGTGTGGAGCACTCAAGTGTAAAAGCACTGCTCTCCAAATTTACCTCGCTTCCTTGGCATCCTGACACATGGCACTCTTTACAAACTCATAACAGCATCACTTGAAATTGGGACAGTTTCTTTGTTCCCCCTGCAATATAAAATTGAAATTTTTCCAATGAAAATTATATTCCTGAAGAGTAGTCGAACTACTTTGGCCAAATCTTTAAAATTTCCCTTTATAAATTTTCCTGTTTCATCAGGAAGAAATGTTTAAAATCCTATACATATCAGATTTAATTAAGCCAAGAAAGCAGGGAACCAGCAAAGTATGGGAAATGAAATTTGTATTTCTTCATTATGGAAATACAACTGAACTATGGAAGGAGGAGCAGAGATAAGAAGCAGTTTTCAAATGCTACCTCACATTCCCTTCCCACTGAAACACCATAGGGACCTGTGCCTTCTCCTGTGTGCTCACCATGTATAAGAACAATGGCTCCAGGCTTCACTTATGTTTCTTTTAAAATAGAAGTACAGTTTACCTTACTCTCTGGGCCTCAGAGACGATAAAAAAAAAGAAACCAAAAGGAGGGGACAGTATCCCATGCAGACGAGGAACGTTGAAAAGGACCAAATGTCTCTTGTGACACTGAAACAGTTCATAACAAAGTTGTCATGAACTCCAAGTCAAGTCACTTGTTTTTTAAAGAGCACCCCATTGGTTGTGGTAACCAAGGAGCATGGAGAGGAAGAAGTCACAGGCTGTTTGGGAGTTATGCTGCTTCAGCAGGAATGAAACAACCTGCAGGGCACTGCTGCGTCCACCATCTTCCGGCCTCAACTCTGTCACTTGCTTCTCTGACCACTGATGTGCTTTGGGTGTGGACAATGTCTCCCAGAGGCCAATGCTTTAAAGGCCTTGTTGCTAAGGTTGTGCCATGCCATGGAACCTGTAGGAGCTGGAATCTAGTGGGAAGTCTTTAGGTCACTAAAAGCGCGTCCTAGAAAATGATTGTGGGGCCCTTTCCTTTTCCTGCTTCCTGGCTTATGATATAAGGGTTTTGTTCCCTCTTGCTTTTATAAGCAGTCCAAAGGAATGGGGCCACTCTGTCTTGAATGGAACCTCTGAGAAAGTTAGCAAACCTTTTCTCCTTGTAAATTAATAGTCTCGCATGCTCACAGTTACACAAAGCTGCCTGATACAACTGTGTCCACGTCTGCTTTCACAAACTTCTTTACAGATATTTATACTTCGTAGATGGTACTACTAGGTGCCACTTACATGGTGCCTACCATGTGCCACTCACTGCCTCAAGTGCTTTGCATGCGTAAGTCATTTAATTAGTTTAGTTTGAATGTGAGCCTGAGGACAGGAGCTTGCTACTTGTCCTTCACATTGTAACCTGAGCTCCTCCCACAGCTGTAGATACAGGAAGGCGCTCAATAAATATACATTTTTGAAGTATATGTGTGACTATTGTGCTTTGCACTGAAATTTCCAGAAGTTTTAGTTAACCTGATTGTCACTCAAACATCAACAGCCATTACCAGCTGTGTTTTCTAGAGTCACTCTGTGAAGGTCAGGCCAGAACTGGAGGTTTGATGTTTTCTTCAGTGACTTCAGATTGCTGGGCTGTGATCCTATGAATATGGCAAGACTATAAAATATTTTATGACCTACAATTTTGTGGATGGAAACTGATTATGGCATGAACAATCCAATCCGACGGCAGTCAACTTCCTATTCATTCTCAGTCCTGTTTATGAAGCTCAACACATGATGAAAATGGCACTTAGATGCTTCACAGGTGAGTGTGAAAAAAATCCAAAAGGAGCTCATGTCTTCCTTCATGTGACTGCTAGCATCTGTGAGGGAAAGGAAGCATTAATTCGTGTTAACTAAGATGAAGGAGTGGTGCTATGGAATGTTGGGGATTGGGTTCTTCCCGCTAGAATCACCTAGCTCCAACAGAGGCACTGGGCTGGAGAGATGGACTCCATTGCATCCATTGTACTCAAAAGATCCAGGCGTGGTAATAATTTCCCTATTGAAATTGAGAATTATATAAAGATATCTTTTAAAGTGTCATTTAAAATGAGGAATTCTAGAAAGAATCTATATATCTCTAATGCAGGGAGTTGGATACACAAGCCATGAAGGATTCATACAATCAAATGTTTTTCAGAAATAAGAAATGATAAGGCGAGGCAGGCAATTACCTACAAAGGTATTTAAAAACATTGTTAAAAGAAAACAAGCTATAAAGTGAGCATTTGATTAGCTTGTCCCTAGAAACTATGCCTCTTTCACCTTCTCTCCCACTAGCACTATCGCCCTTCAGGTGTAGGGCAACAGGGCAAACTGTAAAGCCTGGATATCGCCATGGGCAAAGATTATGCGTCATTTTAGGTTTTATTTCTCTTGTCTTTATCTTTAGGTTTTTGATACTTTCCCTGTTGGATGTGCCATACTTTTAGAGAAAGAAAGCTACAATGAATCATAATGAGCCAGTGTAAGGTAGGGAGAGCCCAGGTCAGTGTGCTAGGTACAGAAACTTCATTCTGACCCCCAGAGTCACCATCAAAATAACTCCACAGAACTAAAGTAGTTCAAGCTTGCTTCTTCATAGCTTTAAAAATCAGGTTCTTTAAACGGCCCTGTAATCTGAAACCAACCTATGTCTATGTCAGAGTACTAATCAGACCCCTACCTTCTAAAATCAAGCAGCTGTGATACAAAATGAACACTGCTCTTTCTGATAAGTGGGGCCACAGACGATATACTAGTCTGACCTATGAATTTTTATGAAAAATTAACACTGTTTTACTATGTGATATATTTGTGTGTACATGTAACACACTTACTTCCCTATAAATTTATGTGTGTGTTCACTATTCCCTAATGTAAAAACAGTACATTTGCAAGTGCTTCAAAACTAGTTGTCCATTAGCTGGGCCCTATTCGTGACTCAGCATGGTGTATTGGCAAAGATTCAAATAAAACTCATTTGACCCAGCTAAAGACTTTAATTGACGATGGTAGGCTGAGGCATGAACTGGGTTCAAAGGACTCAAAAGAACAAAAAGTCATGGAAGCACTAGTAAGTTAGAAACTGGTTATTAGTTCTAGATCTAATGGAGACAGGATTAAAGATAATACTCCTGTACCAAAGAAGAGGTGACAACCAGGAGAAGCATCACCCCATGAGAGCTGTGACTATGGAGGTCAGAGCCAATCCAAAGTAAAGTCCAAGAGCACAGAGGAACAGAACAGGTAGCTGATGGATCTCTCCACCCTCCAGCTTCTCTTGTTTGAACCCAGTTTAAAAGCACCTAAGAGGGTATAACAGAGGGAGGCACAGCCTCAGGGACAAGACGGAAGGGAGGTGAACTGAGAATGGAGAGTAGGAGTAAAGAAGAAGGAAGAGATGGGCCCATTCGGCTTATTCATGGGTAGATCCTTTGCAAGTGACTGCTGTGTCCCAGGCACTAAGCAGAGATGTACTTGATTCAGTGAGCCCTGCTTGGGGTTTGTAAGATCAGTCAAGCACAGCCCTCAAGGCAGCTTCCTTTTTGGAGAATGTTCTTTCTCTTTTCAGCATTTCAAGAGTGGTAGCTCTGTGCAGATTGACTACCAGTGAGGATGGCTATCTGCTCACTGTTCTGCATAATGAAGCGCTTTGAAAAGCCCGATTTCCACAGGGGTAGCACAGCTTGTAATTAATCCTTTGCTAAAAACACAGTTGAATTTTAAAACCTTTTAAAAGGGAGTTTTCTAGGTTCTTTGTTGGCCTTGAAAGAAAAGCACAAATAAGATACAGCACAAGAGAGGTGACAGGAGTCAGGAGCAAAAGCATATTGCATAATGAGCTCTTCAAAAAGAAAGTCACACACTGCTTCCTCAGCCTTACTTGAAAGATGCAGACAATCATGCAATCTAGTGGAGAGTAGATTGTTTCTAGTACTTAGGCAATGGATGACCAAAGATAGAACATTTGAGGGTCCAGGATTCCAGAACTTGTTTGGTAATTCCAAATATCCCAACTCAGCCAGTTGGTGGATTTCAGGTTAAGTTCATATGTACTTCCCTCTTCTCTTCTCTGGCCACACTGAAGGTTGTTTTCTTTCTCAGAGCTGCTGCTCTCCTTAGAGGTCTGATGATTTTGAATAGTAGTAGTGTGACCTTTAACACACGGAAGACTAGCTCCTTTAGTGCCTTGAATTGCTTAGTATTTCCAACCAAATGCACAAGGCTTGAAAACTGGACATTCATTTCCTGCCTCAGGTTCTGCTGCTCTGTAAACTTTGAGCAAAGCCATGTTAATTTTCAGGACCTCAATGTTCTCATCTGTGACATGGGGGACATGGAATGATAGGAAATAGGACAGAGAGGGTTTAGAAAGTCATTGACTGTAAAGTCAGGTGGAAATGGTGCCTATATGTGTCATGTAGTAGGCATTAACATGCTCCTCTCCATTTCCTCAGACCTCTTGTCAGCAATCTAGGGGGCAGAGGAAGCTTCCCATTATCCCACTTAACTTCCTGAGATGTTTAAGGGACCCTGACTCAGACCAAACATAGAAAAGACTCTCAAGACTACTCTGGTGATGAAAGAGAGATAGGGTTTAATACTGACTTAAGCATAAAGGTCAAGGAAAAGGGTTGGCACTCAGTGTGAAAGAGACACGGCAGAGTGTGGGTGTGGGCCTCACAAGCAAGTGTCAAGAAAAGTAAGACATACCCAAGTATACAGGTTGACTGACTTCTCACAATAATTGTATGTAGAATGTGGTGTTACTGTCTTTAATGGTTGTTAAGAAACATATATGAGATCATAGGGTGGTTCTTGAAAGGCACATGACATGATAATAACTGGTGAGATTCCCAAGATGCAGAAAGGCAGGGTATTTTTGCTATAAGCAATATCATATTGCTGTTTATAAATCTTAAGTATGTGTATGTTGTGAGGAGACAAGGCCCTCCCCAATGTCATATGCTTTTAAGCTTTGAACTTGGATCACTAGTGCTCTAATATAAGGCAAGTGTATGTAGAAGGAATGAACGTGGTGCTGATATCCGTATAGCAAATGTTCTGTCCCCCTTGTGCTGAAACTTGCTTCTCAGCTGGTGAGAGGCTTCACCCAGATTCCCAGGTTCGAGTCTCTCTTTCTCATGCTCCGTAGCTGCCCATTCTCTGTATCTTTTCCCTCTCTATACTCCTAACAGAACAACACAAATCAAATTCCCTCAAGATTAGAGAAATTCTAGTTTAAACTCAAATCTTTTGTAACTTTCCGAGTCTGAGGTTTCAGAACAGTCCCATGGCCTCGAGTGGCAAATGGTAATGGCATTGCTAATCCAAGGCTTAAATTCTCACTCCCAGTTGTGATGATCTATAAACAAATAAAGCAACAGCTTGATGAAGAGAAATGCCAGCAGATATTTCGGAAACATTCAAGTTTAGAAAACTACTTTTACACTGTGAATAAATATGTCTTATTAATCTTTGTAAGTGATATATTTGATATTTGGTTTCTTGTGACGTGAAAAGAAACAAAAGCCAGATGATATTAAGAATTCCCTAGTGGAAGATCTTTCTTTGATCTTTCTTTGATCCAAGGAACTTGAGATGATGAATTTTTTTTATTCTTGTACCACATCTAACTATTGATGATTTGAAATGTGGCTATGAAGGATTAAGTTTCAAGTTTTAAATTATTTTAACTGATTTGAATTTAAATTAATTTTGGACAGCACATTGTTTCCACGAGAAGCAAAAAATCCAGTCTACTTTCTAAATGAGATTTTTAAAAGTATTTTATTTGATAATTTCATATAATTATGTGAAGAATTTCAGACATTTTCATCTCTCATTACCTTCCCTCATTCCTTCTCTCTCTCAAGCAGAAACCTTTCTTCTTCCCAGAAAGTTTTCCTGTTTTAGTTACTGCTCTATTGCTGTGAAGACACCAAACACAAGACAGCTTATAAAAGAAAACACTTAATTAGGGGCTTGTTACATTTTTACAGGGTTAGTCTATGACAGCATGTTTGAGAACCTAGCAGCAGGCAGACAGGCCTGCTACTGGGATAGTAGTGGGGAGCTTGTATCTGATCCACAGACAGAAGAGAGGGAGGGGAGAGAGGGAGAGGGAGAGGAAGAGGGCATGGGCTTTTGAAACTTCAAAGCCTAACCAAAGTGATACAACTCCTCCAACAAGGTCACACATTCTAATCCTTCCTAAACAATTACAAATAAGGGGAACTAAACATTCAAATATATGAGTCTGTGGGGAGTATTCTCATTCACACCATTACATTCTATTCCCTGGCTCCTTTAGACTTTAGCCATATTACAATGCAAAATGCATTCTATCCAACTTCAAAGGTCCCCATAGTCCTTCACAGTCTCAATACTGTTTAAAAGTCCAAAGTCTCTTCTGAAACTCAGGGAATTTCTTAGCTGTAAATCCACTATAATATCAAAATCAAGTCATATACTTCTGATATACAATGGAACAAAATATACATAACTATCCTGAATGGGAGAGAGGGGGACATAGTGAGGAAGTACTAAACCAAAGCAAAACTGGAATCTAGCAGGACAAGCCCAAAATCCCAACTTGGTAGTAGTGGGGAACTTGTATCTGATCCACAGACAGAAGAGAGGGATCTTTGGATCTCTCATTTTTTCTAGCTTTGTTGATTACAACAGACTTCTCTCTTTTGTGCTGGTTCCACACCCTGTCTGCATCTCTCCTTGGAAGATATCTCATGACTTTTGCATGCCCAGCATCTTGGGGGCCCCAACATAGCCCAGGATTCAACATCACAACCTTACACAATGGCTTCTCCAGACCTCCATGCAGGAACTCCATTGCCACATGTCTGGCCTCTGCAGCTTTCCTAAAACATGGAGGAATGTTCCACGACCCCATTATTTCAGTATGGTTGACTTCAACTAGAGCTTCGTGACTAAAACTGCCAAGTTCTTCTGCTTACTTGGACTGGAGTCTGACCAATTTCATGACTGACATTTGCATAAGCTTTGACTTGTCACTGGTTTCCTTTGTTGAATTGACTGGGGTGGGGGTCTTATCCTGAGGGTACCACTCCTTTTATTCTACTTTGAATCTGGCCTTTCTTTAAACTTTTTACCCCTTTGGAAGGAATTGGCTCCAACAATATATTTCTTGGTTCTCTTCTTCTCTTTAAAGTGTACATTTTCTTTCTCTTTGAATAGGTTGCTCATTTTTTGTACATCTGCATAAGAATGATCACTAATAACCACATAACAGAATTGATTTAGGCTGTCTTGACATCTTCTTTGCTAACGATATTAGTCCAAAACCCTTTGACTTAGCCTCCAACAGATGTTTTGGACAAAAGCAGAAAGCCACCATATTCTTTGCCCCTGATCACTGCAATAAGAAGCTTCTTTGATGAAGAATGAGCAGCACAAATTTATAGACATATTTAAAGATTTGCTTATTTATTATATATAAGTACACTGTCGCTGTTTTCAGACACACCAGAAGAGAGCATCAGATCTCATTATAGATGGTTGTGAGCCACCATGTGGGTGCTGGGATTTGAACTCAGGACCTCTGGAAATGCAGTCCGTGCTCTTAACCACTGAGCCATCTCTCCAGCCCCTTATAGACATATTTAGAAGGAAGTTTGACAGCATATTATGCAGCATCTTAATTGTAAGTTCTGTCCTATGGGCCTATGACCTCCCTAGCCAGAGGCTCCTGACCAGGTTGAAAGGACTAAGCATGAGTCTTTGTTGTGGAAGAACATGACTCAAATCTAATCAGAAGGGGGGTTAGTTACTACATAATATTCATGTCAACGTTCACCAGTGGACACATCTTGCCTTGAAGGTTAGTTAATATTATAGTGTCTAGGGTTTACAGTTTTGTAAGACTATTAATGTCTTTTCTAGCTAAACAGTCTGCATCACACCTTCTAATACTATGTGTGAGAGTCAGCAGAGAGGAGGCTTCAAGCTTGATTCCAGTTTAATTCTCTATGTTTTGCAGTGGTAGCTTTAGGAATAGGAATTTGCCGATTAGTTTTGGTAGACAACCAAGAGCAATGGTAATAGTCTACATTGTTTGAGGGCAGTTTTCAAGAGTGACACTATTTACATATGATGAGATCCTGAGCACTGAAGGGTGAGGAAGTATTACTGGCCAATTATCAACCCCTTTCCCCTAGCTGAATGAATGTTTTCAGAAATTGTCACTTATGGAGGATATATTGCCCCAGGTTCATAGTTACTGCTCTTTGTTCTTTAAAATGTTATCTAAAAATTAGTCAGAAACTAGGTTCCTTACCAAGTATACCTATTAAATGAAATTATTAAGTATTTATTGTCAGCAACCAAGTAAGATAGATGCATGCAAAGTCGAAGTCCACATGAACATATTTTCAATGCCCTTTTCTTTTACTTTGCACTAAATAATCTAAATAATTATTCTTTTCTCTTTCTCCATCTCCTCTTCCTCTTCTCCCTCCTCTTCCTTCTTCTCCAAGTTATGTGTGACAGAAAGTGTTCCTGCCTGATGTTTCTTGCTTTTCAGCATCTGATCCAAGCCTTGAGGTAAGCATGCTCCATGTCCCCAGACATACAGCAACTTCACCATAGTCACTTTTTAACCTATGACTCTAAACTGAGAATATTCAGTAATATATATCATATCTTAAACTGAGCATGCTCAGGTATGCAAACTGAAGTCCCAATGTACTTTCTAATATGAACATGTCTTACCTCCAGATTTAAATCTCCACACTTCTTTTGCTCCAGGAGGGCACTGTTTTGGAAATAACTCTTTAGCTCTCCTAATCTTCCGTAGATAAGAAATCTTTCTCTAATATTTATATTCAGATTGTACTTATTGGCTCTGTGGTCACTAAAAAGAAGATCCATTGTGTTTCGATACTTTACCCATGTATTAGGATTGTGATTACTTTGGTGAGGTCACTGAAGGTTGAGGGAATGGATTCTTTTTCTTTGCAGGTTGCAAGAATAAGAAGGCAGGAAAAAGCAAGGTGTCAGCACTCAACAAAGTTTAATTGAAAGCAAAACCAAACAAATATATACATATATACTCAATGAGAGGGAGAGGAGAGAGAGAGAGAGAGAGAGAGAGAGAGAGAGAGAGAGAGAGAGAGAACAAAGCATACTGAGAGTGGGAAGGAGCTATGGACCACAAAGTTGAAGACTGTCTAGCAAAGCCAGACTTGTTTTTCTATTTGGTAATGAGAATAAATTGCCTTTCCCTAGAACTGGTGGTAACTGGTGGTTTGGAAAATCACAGGGAACTGGACAATACAGACCAAAAGGTGTGTATGAAGAGCATATTTTCATACAAGTTAGAAATAATACAGCCTATGTGTCTTCCTTGGGTTCATTTCTCTGCCAGTTAAGAAATAAAAAGCAGGAACAATCTGAAGTGAAACAGGTAGCAGCAGAGAGATCTTACAACAGACAGAATGGGCAATTTAAAAAGGTGTTTACTGGGGATGGCAAAACACACCCATGTGGAGATACACCGAGAAAAAGACCTGCAGAGCAGAGAGAGGACTCAGGAAGCCAAAACATCCAGTCTTTTCTGAAGGGCTGGGGATTTTTAAGCCTCTGAAGAGAGGTTTCCTCTGAAGAGGTTTCCTCTTCTAATTTAGGGCTGACTAATTTGAAGAAAGCTACCCAGAACTTTTGAGGGACATATCTAAGCAGACCTTGAACTTGTTGAGTCAGCTGAGAGATTGGATTGAGAGGAGGAAATCCATTAGATGGGCCCCTACAAAGTCTCTGTCAGGCTTTTGTCTCCAGTCAGGAGGATGAGCAAGAAGCCACCATCTTCGTGATTCATCACCTTTATTATGAGTTAACCATGGTCTATCTGTCTACCTACCCAGGAGTCTCTTGAATTCTTAGTCTCCCAGTTCCCACCATAAAAGTCCTCCTTGTGGGAGATTTGAAAGTCTCATCAATCAGCTCCCTCAGTGAAAAAGCTCACCAAGTCTTTGGGTGAGAGAGAAACGCAGAGTTGGACATTTTAGGTGTGAATGTGAAGGAAACACTAACCTGCCTACTACCTGTTTTCCTGTCTCTCCTGGGGTACTGTTTGACTCCTGAGTCCTGATTTGAACTTGTAGTAACTGGCAAATTATTTGCCACAGAAGTGGAACTAAATTAGTCTATTAAAATGTGAGTTCTGAAATGAGGGAAATTGGGTTCATTTCCCAGCATTGTCAAAACTATCGGTGTGAGAGTTCGCAAGCTGATTGGTGCTGTTTCTCAGCTTTCTCACTTATATATAACAGGCATAATTATAGTAAACAGGGTTATTTGGGATTAAATGCAACAACATCCACAAAATCTTTACCTTTTATTAGCAACAATCATACTGACAGTAATAACAATTTTAACTACCTTAACTTTTATTAAATATAGTTTTGTTGATAATTTTATTTGATAAGTAAAATCTATGATGCTGCCCACGTAGATACAGCTTGTGTCTAAGGCATGCTTGGTGAGTGAGCAAAGAGAAATGTATACAGAGAAATATTCTCATAAAATAATCTCATGCTTTTACCACATGTCTTGAGACTCCATGGATATTGTGCTGTTTAATTTAATGACTACTTGACACAGACTTTAGTCATTTTTCTAAATGGAGAAAATACTCCCATTAGATTAGCCTGTGGGAAAGGCTGTGGTAAATTTTCTTAATCAATGATTGATGTGGGAAAGCCCAGTTCACTGTGGGTAGTACTACTCATGAACTGGTGGCACTAGGTGTTATAAGAAAGCAGGCAGAACTACAAGCCATGAGGGGAAAGCCAGTAAGCATCACTCTTCCATGGTCTCTCTATTAGTTCCTGCCTCTTTAAGTTTCTACCCTTATCCCCTCAGTGATGGAGTGTGACCTCATGGTGTTTTATCACAACAACAGAAACCTTAACTAAGTTAAAAATTTATACCAGAAATAGGGCATTGATTGATATATCCCTAACCATGATTTGGAAGGATTCTAGAAGGACTTTGAAATTTTGAGCTAGAGAAACCATTGAGTGTTTAGAGATCAGTGGGCTATTGTGGCAATAGGAAACAGGTCTGTGCTGCCTTCTTCTATCTCACTCCAGAAGGCTGGAATGGAACATATTGCTGAGAAATATTCTGAATCATAAGTTGATAGTCATAGATGCAATCCAATAGAGGAACAGTTCCAAAGGAACTGAACTCCTTGTCCCACTGGACTGAAGGTTCAGTCAGGAGGAGTTGGACTCACACCGTGAGGTAAAGAGAAATAAACTGTGTCTGCTCGCACCCCCTGACATCTATTTTGCTACCCAGCAGCTTGGCTTTCCTTCTAATTTGTGCTATTGGATTCAGAACCTCCTACATAATTCCTCAATTATGCTATTAAAGCATCTTTCTTGTAGGGGTGTGAAAATGAGTTTGAGGCAGATTTTAGATGAGAAAGGCCAAGTCCACACACAGCTAGCTAATTTTAGTTTGAAAGACACGGCTTGAGAGTGGTGGGTGAGCCAAACATGGATATAAGTGAAAGAGAGGCCTAAGAGTCAGGCACCAGCTGGAATACCCCACAGGAGAAGCAGGCAGCCCTGGAAAGAAGCAGGGTAACCTACACAAGTTTACAGGAGGGATGATGAGAAATGCTTCAGATGCAGAAGGCAGTGACATTTCTTGGCTTTCATGAGCACTGCTGGTATTAAAGACAAACAAAGTTGATAGATGGAGCAATACTTCCTACAGCCAATGCTCGGGTGATCATTTGTGTTTAGCAGAGCTGCATGTGTGTTTCCATCGATAATCATAATTTAAAGATCCTAAGCAATAAAGCCATCACACTGAAATATCTTTCTGCCTTTGGTGTCTTGCTGACTTCACAGACACAAAGAACTAGAAGGTGCTGCCTCCATCGTTGGAGGAGGAGGGCCCAGCATGCACGTTTACTGTGCCATTTACTGCATCACGAACTCATCAGTTGTATAAATGTCCTTTCTGTGGACTGTGGGACACCATGAATTATTTGTCTTTGCACTTTCTCTTCTTAGGACAACCAATAAATATTTAAATGAATGAATCTACTTCAGTCCCCTCACTTTGCAGTGAATCGTTCAAAGTCAGAATTAATTAATCATAGGGGAGATGCTACTGCTTGTTTGTCTTGTGAGCTGAAAGGTTTATTTTTCCTAGGCCATAGTAGTAAAACAAACTGTTTATCAGGAGACTTGTAACCCAGACCTACATAAGCACATAAACACACATACATAAAACACATACAAAAGACTCACAAACATAAGTGCATAAACACATGCTTAGATATAAAAAAATCACAAAACCCTCAAGGAAGCACAGACATATATAATCTATACACATAACACATGCACAAAACAATATTACACATTAAAACTTCATGTGACCTATGAGTAATTGTTTGAAATGTAAATCAACTCTGAATATGGCACCAAAAAAACCTATGGTATGTACACTAGAAAGATTGTTTGAGGTGGGGAGATGGCTCAGTCAGCAGGATGAAAACTTGAGTTCAAATCTCCAGTACCTATATATGAAGCCAGGCATGGCAGCACATGCCTGTAATCCCGGGACAAGTATGATATAGACAAAAAGATTGGCCAGTCAGTTAGAAGAGCTAATCGGTGATCTCCAGGTTCAGGGAGAGGTTCTGTATCCAAAAATCACAAGGTGGAGAAGCAATTAGGGAAGACACCTGGTGTCAAACTTGGGTCACCATACACACTTACTTGCATACTTATAGAGGAATACACATACATGCATGTGTATATACCCCACATGAACACACAGATGATGATGGGATGGATATTTCATGAAATTTCAATTTAGCTATGCAAACTGTATTTTTGTTTGCTGAATTTGCCAACTCTTAGACAAACACATATTCTAAGATCAGCAGAAATATAAATTTATAAATTCAAATATAGACATAAACATGCACACACACACACACACACACACACACACACACACACACACACACAATGAACATTTCTCTAACAGATACTGCCATTACCAAAGTAGTCATTACAATATCAGTTCCCACTTCATATGTGAGAGCTGAGAAGATTCCAAGGTGGGATGACAGATACAGGGAATGATGTGGTTTGAAATAGATGCAGAAGCCAGAGTCTCTGTTCACTATGTCCTTGGGTAGTAGAGGGAAACAGCCCCATTCTGCAGTGACATGGGTAGTTACTCTAATAAAGACACTTTCTCCTACACACACAGACACACACACACACACACACACACACGACATACACATATTTGTACATATATACACACATGTGCATATACAGTATATACATATGTATACTATATAATACATGTATGTGTGTACAGATAATACATAAATTTATTAAGTCTCTTTATTTTAAAATAGCAGCAACAGATGAATCACACCTGAGAAGCTGGAAATCGAGTAGTTGCTCAGGCCACATGGCTGGAGGGTTCAGCAGTCCCAGTCTGGCATGTAAAACCTAGAAGGGTCCAAGAAAGCTGATGGTTCTTAGTGTGGAATGGGAGCCTGTAAACACTGGCTCCAATATCAATGGAAACAGCAGAATCAGGTAAATCAACTCAGCAACAAGAGGAAAGGCTAAATGAGCAAAGCAGATACCTTTGGTCTTGTCTACCTTTTTCTCCTGTATTCATTTCATCTGGGCTGCTACCACGGGCAGGGTGGGCTGCCCAAATTAATTGAGGCAATCAAGACAATACTTCTCCTGAGACTCCCTACTCAGATGAATCTAAATTGTAGTGAGACATCATTAAAACCAACCATACTAAATGTTTTAGTTTAACATCTCTTTAATGTGCCACCAACCCCCAACTTAGAAGTCTTATGGGGATCCTTGACTTGACTGACTTTACTACATCTCTTACCTTATGATCATCACACAACTGCCAATGTTTCTTGAGATCACAACAAAAGATTTCAGCCATGCTTCTGCTAATCTGTTTTCGGTCAACAGCCATCCTTGGGCTCTCACTTCCTCTCACCTGGATAGTGATCTCATTTCTACTGCCTTACATGAAATCTGTCAAATAATTCATCTTTTGAGCACTTTCTAGAATGAGGCTCTCCACCATCCAGACTCAGACTATATAGTCCCATATTCTTAGCTTAAGCAGTCAGTCTGGTCTACCAAAATAAGTTATTTTCCCCACAAACACGCTGGCACTTCCATAGCTCAGCCTTTCTCACACCATTCTCTATTCATGATGTGTTCTCCTCCTCCCCTGACTAGTGAATTAATTATCCTTCAGATCTACTTCAAATATACTCTTCGACCTCATCTCTTACTGCCTTACACTCATGCAGAATTAATCACGCCTCTTCTGAGCACCCATAGCATTTAGCATAAACTGCTTTCTCTCTTATCATTATAGTTATTTATTGACATTTGTGAGCCTCTTAACAAACTTGTAAACCCTTCTGGGGCAGGGTTAACTCTTAGTCTTATGTATAGCCAGACTAGACTCCCATTATTCAGAATATTAGAAAGAGATGTTGCTAGTAGAATGTTAATGCTGGCATTTCTCATTGGGGTTAATAGCTGGGGTCAAAGAGATCTTTATTCAAGTCCAGAAAAATTCTACTTAGTAGCTTTAAATGTGTAGTTATTATGTGGTAGGCAAAAATAATTCCACCTTAAGATATTCACAACTTAATTTCTGGAAGCTGGGAATAAATTGCATACATGTTAGAGGGAAAAAAATCAGTCATCTTTTAGTTTAGGAAGTGTATCCTAAATGACTCAGATGCACCAATATATAGATGCCCTTATTGATTCATGGGAGATCAGTTCCAGAATCCTTGCAGATACCAAACTCATGGGTTATCAAGACTCTTACATAAATGAGGTTAGTGTTTGTATGAAACTTAATAAGTATTCCCTTCCATGTTAAATCATCTCTAGATGACATGATTTCTAACACAATGCTGATGCTACATGAACTGTTGTCATAACTTTGCATTTAGATACTAATAATACAATCGTATTTTGGATATATTCTTATGTAAGGTAGGTAGAATCCACAAAGACAGAACTTATGAATACAGGGGACTAACTGTAACCACAGAGGACTTTGGACATCCAAAGCCTGCGAAAATCCAAAATCTCTTAATCATGGGTCTCTATGACTTTTTTTTAAAGCTCATACTTCATATTCCAAAAGGAAAGGACCAGATTACAATCACAGACAAATCGTAGCAGAACCAAACTCCGAAACTGAAATTAAATCCTGTAGCTCAGTGCTCTGCATCTGGAATCTACTCACTGTCTTCTGTGCCCCAAATGACTAGGGTCCTTCAATCTTTCCAGTTCTGACATTAAGAACACATATAGTTCATCTCATAGTTTCATGCTGGCTTCACTCAATAGCTGTTGCTGTCCTGGGTGGTAATCTCAGTTTTAGACCTCTAATGTGCTGTGCTCTTCTGTTGAATAGACTTTTCGTCAACTTGATACAGGCTAAAGGCATCTGAGGGGAGGGAACCTTTAATAAGAAAATGTCTTTGTAATACTGGGTAGTTAGCAAGCTGTAGGACATTTTCTTAATCAGTGATTGATGTGGGTAAGGGGCAGCCCATTGTGGCTAGTGCTATCTGTGGACTGATAGTCCTGATTTTTATTAGAAAAGTAGGCTGAGCAAACTATTAGGAATTAGCATATAATATTTCTCCATAACCTCTACATCAGCTCCTTCTTCCAGGTTCCTGCCTTCCTTGAGTTCATGCCTTGACTTTCTCCAATGATAAACAAGGATGTAGAAGTATAAGCTACATAAAACCGTTCTTCTCCAGTTTCCTTTGGTTGTAGTGTTTCATCACAGCAACAGTAACTCTACGACAAAGAGGTACCAGAAGTAGGGTATTACAGTGACAGACCTGATCATGTTTTAGAGAGGATTGTGGAGGGACTTTGGAACTTGGTGATAGAAGAACCATTGTGTTTTAAGAACTCCGTAGGATGTTTTGTTGGAACTTTAAGCATGTTGAGAGCAGACAATGTAAGCCTGGCCTTTCAGAGGGAAGCAAATCTCTACCTGGCCATTTATGTGAATAACCTGTGGTTCTGCTCAGCTAGAGCTAAAAATTCAGCTGTGATGAAAAAGAGATCAAAGCCACTAAAGTAAAACTTTGCTTTACTGGGACAAATGAAGCTGGTTAGCTGTAGCTGAAAATTAGTGGTGATTGGGACCAGCATCATTTAGGCTAAATATTCTGGAAAGTGTTCCTGAGAGTCAGCACATAGAAGCTATATTCCAGAGCCACCCAAGATTGTACCTTACACTGGCAGCCAAACTTGGTGGTCTAAGAGTCACCCAGGTAATACAAGTTTTGAAGACATGAAGGAGTCATGGAGAGTAGCTTAGGCTTAGCACTATGAGGAGCCAGAAGAGGCTATTGGTGAAGGGGAATCGTCAGTGCCAGTTGAAGGTCCACGAATGAATGGGTCTTGAAGAGAAGTTCAGGCTTGTCTGAAATGGAAATTTTTGGTTTCTTTGGAAACTCAGTTGTATCATGTGGTGTTTTTCTGGAAACTGTCTTATGAGAGGATGATTTTGCTGAAGATACATATAGGAAGATACTTTGCTGAGAACAGACATGTGGTGTTTTTCTGCAAGCTACCTGGAAACCAGGCACACAATGTTTTGTTAGAGCAGATGCTCTAGAGAACACAAGATGTTTGCAAAGTGTATGAAATATATCCCAACAAACAATGGACGACACAGTGTGGCATTGGTTCTCCTTGCCACTCTTTGCTGGTTGGTATTCATTGGGCTTTGCTGACTCTGGTATTTGCTATAGTGCTATGGCATTGGTTCACCTTGCCTTCTTTGCTAATCATCATTTGTCATCACTTCATAAAGAGAAACAAAGCAAAGAACTTCTGGTGGTGTTCTGATAGCTTCTTGCTGTTTCTGTAGACTTGGGCTGATTGGCAGAGCCTCGTGGTTTCTTATGGATCAAATTACCATCGTTGATTCAGGAACAATATTTGTTAGTGAACTGAGCCCCCACTGATGATTCATGTGAATTGAACTGCTGACATCCTGACAATATAGAATGGATTTGCCCCCAAAACTATTTCTAAACAGGTCCACATCCCATCCTCCTTTGTCCTATTGACTTTTCCTTTCCAACACCTCTAGTGAGTGGTGGGCTAGAAGGGAGGTTAAAACATTTAAGTACCATTATTAAAGTAAGTTTTGAAAAATATAAGCCTATACTTGGCACCATGAAAGTACAGCACAGATTCATAAATAGACCCCAGATGCCAGTGCCATCAGATGACGAACAAGAATAGCAGCAGCAGTGGACTGGAGCCTGACAGAGCCTAGAAAAACACTGTGTAATGCTGCAGAGGGCAGAGTGAAAAAGTCATGATATAAGTCTCTTGGGTGGATTCCAGCTATTGGATATTGTATTATTTACAGCTTTTTATTAATCATTTTATTTGTTTACACTTCAAATGTTATCCCTGTTCCCAGTCTCCCCTCCACAAACCTCTACCCCTCCCCTTTGCCTCTAAGAGGGTGCTTTCCTACTTGCCCAATCACTCCTGCTTTACCCCTCTAGCATCCCCCTTCTCTGGGGCATCAAGCCTTCACAGGACCTAGCACTTTCCTGTCCATTGATGCCAGATAGGCAGTCCTCTGCTACCTATGTAACAGAAACCATGAAGCAGCCCACAATATTCTTTGGCTGGTGGTTTAGTCCCTGGGAGCTCTGAGGGGTCCAGTTAATTGATACCATTGTTCTTCCTATGGAGTTGCAGTTCCCTCCACCCCCTTCGGCCATTCACCTAACTCTTCCATTGGGGCCCACGGGCTCAGTCGAATAGTTGATTTTGACTATCTGCATCTGTCTCAATCAGTTGCAGAGCATCTCAGAGGACAGCAAAACCAGGCTCCTATCTGTAAGCACATTGTGGCATCAGAAATAGTGTCAGGGTTTAGTCTCTGGATGGACTTTCCTTCAGCTTCTGCTCCATTTTTATCCCTGCATTCCTTTAGACAGGGACAATTCCGGGTTAAAAATTTTTAGATGGCTAGGGCCTTTCCTCCACTGGGGGCCATGTCTATCTACTGGAGGTGGTTACTTTGGGTTCTATCTCACTGCTTTTGGGTATTTCGCCTAACGTCATTGCCATTGGGTCCTGGGAGCCTCTCATGTCCCTGGTGTCTGGGACTTTCTAGTGGTTCCCCAAGTCCCCCTACCCCCACTGCTACTTATTTCTATTTGTTCTCCTGGCCCCCTGGACTTCTCTCTTGTCTCTTCCCATACCTGGTCCTGCTCCCTTTTTCCTTTCTTTCCCTTCTTCCACCTAGGTCTCTCCATCCCTCTGCCTTCTGTGACTATTTTGTTCCTCCTTGCAAGTGGGATTGAAGTATCCATACTTTGGCCTTCCTTCTTGTTAAGCTTCATATGATCTTTGAGTTGTATCATGAGTATTCTGAGCTTTTGGAATAATATCCACTTACCAGTGAATAACCTTTTTGGGTCTGAGTTACCTCACTCAGGATGAAATTTTCTAGTTTCATCCATTTGCCTACAAAGTTCATGAAGTCATCATTTTTAATAGCTGTGTAGTATTCCATTGTGTAACTGTACCACATTTTCTGTACTATTCTTCCATTGAGGGACATCTGGGCTGTTTCCAGCTTCTGGCTATTATAAATAAATCTGCTATGAACACAGTGAAAAATGTGTCTTTGTTATATGCTGGAGCATCTTTTGGGTATATGCCCAGAAACAGTGTAGCTGAATCTTCAGTTAGAGCTATTCCCATTTATTTTTAGGAACCATCAGATTAATTTCCAGAGTGGTTGTTCCAGCTTGTAATTCCATAGCAATGGAGGAGTGTTCCTTTTTCTCCATATTCTCACAGCATCTGCTGTCACCTGAGTTTTTGATCTTAGCCATTCTCACTGGTGTAAGGTGGAATCTCAGAGTCATTTTGATTTATATTTACAATTTTGAGACGTTGGATTTGCTTTCATCTGACTGTGACTGTTCTCTGGTTCTTCCCTCTTGAAGAAGGAAGTATTTAGTTTATGTTATGGTTTATATATGCTTGGCCCAGGGAGTGGCACTATTTGGAGGTACGGTCTTATTAGAGTAGATGTGTCACTGTGGGCTTGGCCTGTAAGACCCTACTCCTAGCTGCCTAGAAGCCAATATTCATTCAGCTAACAGCCTTCAGATGAAGATGTAGACATCTCAGTTCCTCCTGTACCATGCCTGCCTGAATGCTGCCATGCTCCCACCTTGATGATAATGGACTGAACCTCTGAACCTGTAAGCCAGCCCCAATTAGATGTTATCTTTATAAAACTTACCTTGGTCATGGTATCTGTTCACAGCAGTAAAACCCTAACACAGCTTACTTTTCACTTTTACAGAAGTTCATTGTTGAGAGATTTTGAACCAAAGAATGGATTCAGAAAATGTGGCTCATTTAAACAATTGAATGGTATCCAGCTATTAAAAATGAGTGTATCATGAATTTTGCAGGAAAATGGATGGAACTAGAAAATATCCTGAGTGAGGTAACACAGACCCAAAAGGACAAGCAAGACAGGAGCCTAGCATAGCTGTACTCTGATAAGCTCTACCCAGCAGCTGACTGAGACAGATGCAGATTTTCACAGCCAAATGTGAGATGGAGGGTCAGTGACCCTATGTAAAAGTTAAGGGAAGGACTAAAGAAATGGAAGGGATGGCAGGAAAAACAACAATGTCAACTAACTTGGACTCCTGGAACTTCCCAGAGACTCAGCCACCAGAACAAGAGCACAAAGAGGCCAGTCCAAGGCTTCTGGCACATATATAACAGAGGCCTTCCCTGTCTGGCCTCAGTGGGAGAGAATGTGCATAATCTTGTAGATACTTGATCCCCTAGGGTGGGCGGATATGGAGGGCAGAGGGGAGAAAGAATCCTGCAAGGGGAGACAGGGAACAGGTAACATTTTGAATGTAAATAAATAAAATAATTAATTAAGAAAAAGGAGTTTTGATTTTTGAAGAGATTGAGTATTTTAGTGGGACAGAATTTTCAATTTGTTTGAATTTGTAAAGACTGTGGGATTTTAAAAGATATTTATATTTTAATGTAAGATCTTGAAGAGTGTAAGAAGGAGAGATTATGGCTTAACAGTCATGGTGTTTGTGTGTCAAGTTGACAAGGTGCCAATTGTGCTATAAAGTTTTTATTTCAAGCTTAAAGTCATCTGTGGGGAGAGAACCTCAATTAAGATGCCACCATTAGAGTAGGCTGTAGGCAAGTCTTTAGTCATTTTCTTAATCAGTCATTTATAGAGGAGGGCCCAGATTACAGTGGGTGGTGCCATCCTATGGCTAGTTGTCCTGGGGCTAAGCCAATAAGCAGCATTCCACCATGGCCTCTGCATCAACTCTTCCATCCAGGTTATTGCCCTGCTTGAATTTCTGTTTTGACTCCCTTTGTCAACAATGATGTGGAAGTGTAAGCCAAAGAAATCCTTTCCTCTCCAGTTTGCTTTAGATCACAGCAAGAGTAACCTTAACTTAGACATGTCTTCACATATGGTTTCTTCATCAGTGGGCTCCTGTGCTCTCTCTCTCTGAGCCTGACACATGGTGCCAAGTCTTAGCCACTCTCTTGGTGTTCCCACTGCAACTGAGGTGCATCTTCACCAGCAGCCTTTTCTGGCATCTCATGGTACCAAACTTCAGATTCTTTCCATGACCTCTTCAATTCTTCAAAACCAATGCCATGTGGGAGACTTACACATTGCCAAGTTCAGCTGCCAGCCTTGATGCCTTCAGGACCACAGTTTCCATTGGTCCTTCTATGTACAGGCCTCCAATGAAAAAGTACTGCATAGATATTTCACCTCAATGATGTTGGTCCCGTCTAAATCACAGGTGACTACTCAGCCCTGGCTAACCAGCATCAATTGTCCCAGTGAAGCAAATGTTTCCCTTCAGTGTCACTATTGATTCTTCAGCCCCAGATGACCAGAAACTACAGAATGCAGACCAGTATTCCTTGCCCATACTATCATATGAACTGCTCTGATTAAAGTGTTTGCCTCTCTCTGAAAGTTCATGAGTTATGCCTCAACTGTCTGCTTTACTCTCAACAAGTTTACCTTGCAAGCTAGCATAGAACACCCCATTATGTTTGAAACTTGTCAATGGCTTTTCCAGTCTAAAGTTCCAAAGTTCCTCCAAAATCTTCTCCCCAAAACCATGGTTGGTTCTGTCACTTCAATACATCATTTCTAGTAGCAAATTTTGTCCCCTCTTTGCCTTCTGTTGCTGAGATGGACAACACGACCAAAAGCAATTTGAGAAGGAAAAGGTTTACCTCGTCTTACAGCTTTATAGTCCACTGTGAAAGAATTTAGGGCAGAAACTCAAATCAGAAACTTAGAGTCCAAAACCGAAGTAGAGGCCATGTAGAGAGTTTTCCCACTGACTTACTTTCTATGGCTGTTCAGTTTGTGTTCTTGAACAACACAGGAATACATGCTCCACCCACAGTGTGCTGGACCTTCCGTATCAATCATTAAACAAGCATTAAACTCTACCCTACAGTGTTGTTTACAGGCAAGCTAACAGGGGTAATTCTTCAATCAAAGCTCCCCCATCTCAGGTCACTCTAATTTGGGTCAAGCTGACAAATAACTAACCACTAAAGTGGGCACATCTGGGAGAGTTTTTGATCCTGTTTTAACCTCAAAAGCCCCACCTCATAGAGTGATCTCTCTGTCTCTTTGGGCAGTGGAAGAAATTAAAAAAAGAAATTTGAAGAAGCACCAGAAGACAATCTATCTGATGTAAATTTCATAATACTTGGTCCAAATATATATTGAATATATGCCTTAGCATGAAGAGATTCTTTGGAGAAACTATTGAAATCTGCTTTATGTCAGGGAGCAAAGGGTGAGTGATATGATAAATTTTCTTTTCAACTTGTCTGGAGTGTCCACTCTCTATGAGCCATGATACTCCTCAGGCAGACCCATCTCAGGCAGAATGATGATGGTTCCCACCCCACATCTGAGAAGTTTTTCTTTAAAGAAAATGGAGAACAAGACATAAAAACTCCACTCATCATAATAAGAGATTGTTTCTCTTTTTAAATTAGTACACACACATACACACACACACACACACGCACACACACACACTCCAAAGCAATAAATGATTTTTATACATATATATTATTTACTTTGATTGTATTTGCCTTCTTGTTACCATTTCTTATTTCTTTGCCCCATTATTGGTCCCCTTCTTTTTCTCAAGTATTTACATATGAATGAATGAATATATATACATATATATTTCTTTTCAAGTTGTTGGTCAGGCTAATCCAAGTGACTCATAAAACAATGTAAGTTATTGATATTTGTTGTCTCTTCGAAGTTGAAAGTAAGTCCTGAAGATACATGCACTGTGGCACAGGATCCAGTATATCTGATGCAGTGTGGATATAAATACCTAAACACTTAAACACAATCTGCTCTGTTCATACAATTTTTCTTGTATGTATGTTTTTTTCAGGGCTAACTTTTGGTATTGGATGATCAATTTTTGAAATTTTCCTCAAGCAAGACTATTTCTCCTGCTTTTAGTTTCTCTTAGTTGTGCTTCATTTGGAGTTGAGGCCTTATAAGCTTTCTGCTTTCTAAGTGTCTAAGGTGTTATCTTTGTTTGGGTCATGTTTAGGCAGGCATGTTAGTTAAACTTCATGGATGTATCTTTGAACATTTCTAGGAGACACAATCTCACTGTAAATTTCAAGTTCCTTTTGCTCTTAACTGCACCCCACCTTACACAATGATCCCTGTGCCTTAGATATGGGAGTTGTGTTGTAGATATATTAGTTGGGATTTTTCTCCCCAAATCTGTAGTTTGATTTGTTATGGTTTTCTGTAATGGTTTCTGCCTGTTGCAGAGAGAAGTTTCCTTGGTGAGGGGAAACTACCATTATCATCTTACATCTTTTTTACTCATTCATCTGTGTTTGGACATTAAGGCTGATTCCATAACTTGGTTTTTAGAAATAGTGCTATAATTGACATGTATATACAAGTACCTCTGTGAATACTGGCTTAGATTCCTCCAGGTATACAGACAGGAATGGAATAGCTACAGCATATGGCAGTTGAACAGCCACTTGTTTTTTGTTTGTTTGAAGAAAGATCTTACAATGTAGATATGGCTGGTCTTAAACTGTCTATGTATCTTAGACTGGCCTCAAATTGCCCTCACCCTCAAGTGCTGGGGATACAAGCATGAATCACCACACAGAGATAGTTTTCTGAGAAACTTCTGGACTGATTTTCAGGCTTTATTATAAGACATATCAAATCTGAACTTTGAACTGTGGGAACCACATAATAGTTTTACTGAGACTCATTACTGTGGGACACAAGAAAGGATTCTGTGATCATCTAATAAGAAACTCTTAATTTCCCAAATAGCTCAAATCTCTTGCTGTGGACCCCTCAAACTCATGTTTACAATAACCAAAGAAAAAGAAATATATCAATACTTCTCACTTAGATACTAACATACAGAATTAAGGCTGCTTAGCTGTAAGGTGTCTTTAATACATGAATAACCCTTTAAACTTGTAAAACATGAAATGAAGAGTCATTCACTGATTCTTGATAATTTTTTTTGTATGATAATTTTCTTGGTAAAATTATGTCCCTTGTTCTTTAAGAACATTTAGAGTTTGGCATTTGACATGCATCAAGACTCTCATAATAGCAGAGGAGCTTGAAGCCTTCATTTCAGTGAGAGATACTATGAAAGTTGAATAATAATGGGCCACATTATTATAGTTACTATTGCTCCACAGGAATTGAAATATGTGCACAGGGAAATAAGTCAGATTATATCAGGCAGTTTGCCCATCATGTATTTAAAATAAGCTTGTAGGATCTAGTCTTAATATGACTTCTAAGAGTAAAAGTCTTTGCCAAAGTCAATGTCAACAAAAAAAACAGATAACATCCCCTTGAAAGATCTATTTCATCTTAGTTTACAAACTAGTTGGTGTTTAAAAAAATTCCTGTCTCTATACATATCCTAACTTGTAACTATATAATCAAACCATGTGTCAATGTTTAGATATGGCTACGGTAGCCAGAGACACGTATGCTACGATAACCTCACAAAAAATCTAAACTGAATGTTTAGTGGTGTGGTCAGCTCCCATTCGACCAGTTCATCAGTCTTCTGTTAAAGCCACAGAAATCTTGGTTAAATCCAGACTTTGCGTCTTCTCTCATGAGCTGTCTGAGTCGGATTTGGAGGTACCATGGAATAATAGAGTGACCAAAGAAACAAGACAAAGCAGCAATGAAAGTACTGGGAGGGTGTGCAGGCAGGAAGGGGAACTACATGTCATGCTCATACATAGAAAATGCAAAAAGCATTGAGAGCTCATTCCTAGAGGAACAGCATAAGTATATTAACTACTTTACTGTGGCAACATACCTGATAAAATAATTAGAGAGAAAGAATGTATTTGACTCATTATTTTTGTCCATCAGAGCAGAGAAGGCACTGTAGAGTTAGTTTATAGTGGTGGGAATATGTTGAAGGCTCCTCACATCTCAGTGAAACAGAAAGCAAAATGCTGAAATGGGACCATAATCCTTGTAACCCACTTCTACAAGTCAGGCTCCATAGCATCCTGAAACAGTGACACCAAATAGGGACCAGGTATTAAATCAGATGACTCTGTGAGGATCATTTCAGATTCAATCATGGAAAGGAAGACGTCTCTTTTAAGTTTTAAGATGACTTTGTTCATCGCTATATTAGTTACTTTTATGCTGCTGTGCTAATACACCATGACCAAAAGCAACTGTGGACAAAGATGTTTATTTTGGCTTACAGTTCCAGAGCATGATCCCATAAATACAGGGCAGGCATGGCAGCAGGTGACCAAAGCAGAAAACTGAAAAGAAAAAAAAAGAGTCACATCTTCAACCCCAGTCAGAGAGTAGACTGCTGGCTTAAATTTTTCTCAATTCTATCTTGAGCAATGGGTCATAAATGCTTTAACCTCCCTTCTAGCCCACCACTCACCAGAGGTAGTGGAAAAGAAAAGGTTTTAGAATATGGGTGAAGTAGACCTGTTTAGAGATTATGCTTTGGAGCAAATTCAAAATCAGCAGTTCAGTTCACATAAATCAGCAGCAGCTCTTGCAAACACTTCACAAATATACCAGCAGTCTGGTAGCGATGGGATATATATACATATATACATATATATATATATATATATATATATATATATATATATATATATATATATATATATATATATATATCAGCAGTGGTGGCACAACATAGCAGAAACAGCCAGGTATTGGCTGAATCAGCACAAGTCAGCAGAAATGATGAAGACTACCAGGGACACCAGAAGAAGTTCTTGGCTTTGCCTTGCTTAGCGAATCTGGGAGACCAAGGAAGCATTGCAAAGTTAGCTATGCAGGCAAGACCCTATCACGGTCCATTGAGTCCTATTTAAACTCCCCTCAAACATTATGTGCTCTCCGCATGTCTTGCCTCACCAGGTATCTTGCCTCAGCACGTAAGTCTGTCTTAGCAAAACTTCACATGAGTCTGTATCAGTTAACATCACTCTGCCAATCACCTGAGTTTGTGGAAGTGGCGAAACACTGCCAGAACACTACCAGAATCTTTTTGGTTCATTTCTCTCTGTGGAGTCAGGAGAAATGGAACTCAGCTACTCAATACATGCCGAATCAATACATGTATGTGGTTAGTGAAGAATTTTTCATCACGTGTTCTTTTAAGTGCTTGCTTTAGGAAAACATTCTTTCACCTGTGTCTGCTTCAGGAAAACATTCCATGTGTTTGCCCCAGCAAAGCACCATCTGACACAACTGAGTTTCCAAAGAACCCTTAAGTTTCCACTTCAGTGGAGTGAACTCAGAGTGCTATGAAGGTGTAAATTTGTAAAGCCCATTCTTGGTGAAATACTTCCTCCACCGAGGTTTCAAATCCAAAAGGTCCCATAACCACCAAAGCAGCGCTGTTCAGACATGTGAGCCTATGAGTTTTGTTTTGTTTTTTTATTGAAGCCATCACAGTTATTCTATTTCCATAAGAAACACACACATGTCTGCCCAGGGGTTGGGGGAAGGTTACATGACTTGACATGGTGGTACAGCCAGCAATAGAGTTGTACAGGGATGCCAAGGCTGTCTGAAGATCACAACCCCTTATATACAAACACACAGCAAGTGCTAACTGAATAACTGTACATCTGACGCCATAGACAACTACATTGCAGGATTGGGAAATAGAGTATGAGGAGATTGTTCTGAAGAAATAAAGTTTCATAGATATGAGAAACAAAGTTATAAAAACAAGGTTTTGAGAAATACAACTGATGTCAGGTTGCCTCATGTTATGACTAAGTTTTAGTAGTCAGAATGAGCTGACTATTCTGACCATAAGTTAGTACAAAACAAAGATAACTGTTCTCAGAAAGACCCACCACCACCACTCCCTGAGGTAAATCCTGAGAACAACCACAAGGTGTCATCCTGACCCTGCCGGACCACCCAGTTCCTCCTCCCTTCCCCACAAGGGACTTGCCAACTTAGCCTTTTCCCAGTAAATTTCCAAGGCCAGGTGAGAGGCTGGATGAGGAAAGTGACCAACTGAGCCAAGAACAGCCCCTTGAGCAAGCCAGCCAATACCTGACCAGATCCTTTGCCTGTGTACTACCAATGAGAATAGGCCAGCTAACCCTGTTGCTGAAGTCTGCCCTCTGTAAAGAATAAAAGTTGTGTGCTTTTTGGGTTATCTCTCCCTGTGTGGATGAGCAACCCCACGTACATGGATCATTAAACCTCTTGACATTGCAGTGGTCACTTTGACAAGCTGTGCTCTGTGGGTGGCGCTCCTGATGTAGGGCCACTTTGGGGGTCTTACAACAGTCCCCTGACAAAATGGCTTCATTCATAGTGCACATAGTTCTGTGTGTGTCTGCAAAAGGAGATGGTGGCTGATTGTGGTAGGGAATAAGGACTTCAGAAATGGAGTTATGACTTGTACTTCTGGCTACCTGCCTCTTTCACTTCAACTAGAGTGTGACAGTTCTGCACCATCAAGCACATGACATTGCTGGTTAAGTCTTGGCTATAATTTCCTTGTAGCCACTCCCTTCTGGTCCCAGGTAGTACAAGATTAGACTCAGAAAACATTTTGGTAATAGGCATTACTGGAGCAGAGATTCCATGTTTCAGCAGACATTTGTAAGTTAAAACAGCCATTATTACACAAGTAAGAAATATAAATGCAAAGGTATAAATTAAGAAGCATAGCAGTTCAGAAGTCATGAGCAAGTCAAAATTCTGCATTATAGACCTGAG
Organism: Rattus norvegicus; assembly: GCF_021556685.1. Classification (NCBI taxonomy): domain Eukaryota; kingdom Metazoa; phylum Chordata; class Mammalia; order Rodentia; family Muridae; genus Rattus; species Rattus norvegicus. The sequence continues at coordinate 49,397,475 of NC_141550.1, forward strand.
AATGACTTGAAATACATGAAAGAAGGTTGCTCATGGCTCTTTACTTGGGACTTCCTGAGTTAGTTCAATGAGGAACTGAAAAATTAGAATACTACAATAAATCTCAGGCATTTTCTCTAGTATATATATTTCGTTTTTTATTCACAAACCAGAGTTCAGTCCTGAAGAACTAAAGCAAAAACACATGCTAGAGTCAAAATTTTGTATACTATTTGATTTTTCTGTTGTTTATTTGCATGTGCATGTGCATGCTTACATGTGTGTGTGTGTGTGTGTGTGTGTGTGTGTGTGTGTGTGTGTGTGTGTGTGTGTGTAAGTCAGAAGTCAAATCTCCACTCTACCATATGGTCCAAGAAACTGAACTCAGATCATTAACTTGGCATTAAGTTCCTTTTCTTGCTGAGCCCATGGCCCATGGCACTGGCCCATGACTATTATTATGTTTTAATAAACAGGCGAATCACCAACACTTACTATTTAGTTATACATCTGATGTATGCATGTGTCAATTTATATACACTCTTTTTCTTTTAACAGATTTTTCTTTTTATTATTTTATGTATTTGAGTACACACTAGCTGTCTTCAGATACACCAGAAGAGGGCATCGCTTCCCATTACAGATGGTTGTGAGCCACCATGTGGTTGCTGGGAATTGAACTCAGGTCCTCTGGAAGAGCAGTCAGTACTCTTAACCACTGAGCCATGTCTCCAGCCCCCTTATATACATTCTTTCAAGTCCACTATAAAAGTGTAATTTCTTATGCTTTCCAGAAAATAGTTTCTTCAGAAACATTTAGTGTATTTCTGATTAAATGTTGGGCTCAGAATTTTATACCTGTGTTGTATTTTTTCAGCATTTTTGATGGTATTGTCTATTTGCAGAGAAGCTATGTATAATTATTAGTGTTCATTACTGCCTATTCAAATACTCCTATTTCTGTTGATTTCTATGGTTTTTCCAAAGTGGTAATTATAGTTTATTAAAACAATGGTATTTTTACTCCAGTCATCAATTTATATGTTTTTTTATATCAAGTTAGATTACCCTGCACTTACAGAAAAAGATTTGCCTACAAAGGCCACTGAGGCATACATGGTCTGTGCTTAACTCTAATAAGTCAACTTTATTATTTCAGTGTCAAATATAATACTATTTCTCTTTATCATATGACAAAAATAGGCAATTATTTCTCATTTTTATTTATTTTTTTATTTTTTCATTTTTTAACTTTGAAAGACTCCTGTAGCGGGAAGACCCTCACTCAAGTCTCGGGATGATGCAACCCCCCAAGAACTCACGTGAGACTGTCCTTGCTGTAATAAACATGAGGTTTATTGATAGGAACCAGTGCACTGGAGTCAAGACTCATATCCCACACAGGGGCAGTGGAGTTCGACCCCCAGTAACTAAGACAAGGGGAATTTAAAGGAAGAAACCTCAACCCCAGTGGGTAGGGAGGGCGTCATTGGGAAATGTCGAGAATACCAGTGAAAAATCACAAGGAGGAGCTTCCTGTTTCTCAAGATTGTTTACTTTATGGTCCATCAGTTCCTGGGAGAAGCTTCCTGCTTCTCAAGATTATTCTCTAAGATTTTAATCTAACTTTATGGTCAGCTAGTACAGGTAGAGGGCAGGGTCTGGAATTTGAGGTATTTAGGGCTTTTTTAAACTTCTGACTTCTTAGCTGCATTTTTTAATTCTTTCAACTTTAATTTTTATTGGATATATTTTATTTACATTTCAAATGTTATTCCCTTTCCTGGTTTCCTGTCCTTAAGCCCCCTAACACATACCTCCTCCCACTTCTTCTATAAGGATGTTCACCCTCCCCAACTGTACTCCATTCCTGCTTCCCTGACCTGACATTCCCCTACATTAGAGAGTCCATCCTTGTCAGGACCAAGGGCTTCGCCTTCCATTGGTGCCCAACAAGGTCATCCTCTGCTTCATATAGAGCTGTAGCCATGGGTCAGTCTATTTGTACTCATTGGGTAGTGTTTTAGTCCCTGGGAGCTCTTCTTGGGTGGTATTGTTCTTTTTATGGGGTTGTAAGACCCTTCAGCTCCTTCAATCCTTTCTCAAACTCCTCCATTGGGGACCCAATTCTCAGTTCAATGGTTTGCTACTAGCATTTCCCTCCATATTTGTCATGCTCTGGCTGAGCCTCTCAGGAAACAGCTACATCAGGCTCCTGTCAGCATGCACTTATTGGCTTCATCAATAATGTCTAGGTTTGGTGGCTATGTATATGGTCATTCCTATGTCTCTGCTCCAAATTTTGTCTCTATATCTACTCCTATGAATATTTTTGTTCCCCCTTTTAAGAAGGACTGAAGCATCCATATTTTGGTCGTCCTTCTTCTTGAGCTTCAGGTGGTCTGTGAATTGTATCTTGGGTAATTCGAGCTTTTGGGCTAATATCCCCTTATCAGCGAATGCATACCATGTGTGCTATTTTATGATTGGGTTACCTCACTCAGGATGATATTTTCTAGTTCCATCCATTTGCCTATGAATTTCATGAAGTAATTATTTTTAATAGCAGAGTATTACTCCATTGTATAGATGTACCACATTTTCTGTATCCATTCCTCTGTTGAAGGGCATCTGGGTTCTTTCCAGCTTCTGGCTGTTATAAATAAGGCTACTATGAACATAGTGGAGCATGTGTCTTTGTCGTATGTTGGAGCATCTTTGGGTATATGCCCAGGAATGTTATAGCTGGGTCCTCAGGTAGTACTACGTCCAATTTTCTGAGGAACCTGCAGACTGATTTTCATAGTGGTTGTATCAGCATGCAATCCCACCAACAATGTAGGAGTGTTCTTCTTTCTCCAAATCCTAGCCAGCATCTGTTGTCACTTGAATTTTTATCTTAGTCATTCTCACTGGTATGATGTGGAATCACAGGGTTGTTTTGATTTGTATTTCCCTGATGGCTAAGGATGATGAACATTTCTTTAGGTGTTTCTCGGCCATTTGATATTCCTCAGCTGAGAATTTTTTGTTTAGCTCTGTACTCCATCTTTAATAGGGTTATTTGTCTCTCTGGAATCTGACTTCTTGAGTTCTTTGTATATTTTGGATACTGGCCCTCTATCAGATGTAGGATTAGGAAAAGATCTTTCCCAATCTGTTGGTTGCCATTTTGTCCTAATGACAGTGTCCTTTGCCGTCCAGAAGCTTTGCAGTTTTATGCGGTCCCATTTGTCAATTCTTGAGCGTAGAGCATAAGCCATTGGTGTTTAGTTCAGGAAATTTTTCCCACTTTTTTTTCTAATAGTTTGATTGTATCTGGTTTGATGTGGAGGTCCTTGAGCCACTTAGACTTAAGCTTTGTACAGGGTGAGAAGAATGGATTGATTTGCATTCTTCTACATGCTGACCTCCAGTTGAACCAGCACCATTTGTTGAAAATGCTACCTTTCTTCCATTGGATGGTTTTAGCTCCTTTGTCAAAGATCAAGTGACCATAGGTGTGTGGGTTCATTTCTGCGTCTTCAATTCTGCCCCACTGATCTATCTGCCTGTCTTTGTATCAATACCATACAGTTTTTAATGACTATTGCTCTGTAATACTGCTTGAGGTCAGGGCTGGTGATTTCCCCAAGAAGGTCTTTTATTGTTGAGTATAGTTTTCACTATCCTGCGTCTTCTGTTATTCCACATGAATTTGCAATTGCTCTTTCTATCTCTTTAAAGAATTGAGTAGGAATTTCAATGGAGATTGCATTGAATCTGTAGATTGCTTTTGGCAAAATGGTCACTTTTACTATATTAATCCTGCAAGTCCATGAGCATGGGAGATCTTCCGATCTTCTGAGGTCTTCTTCAATTTCTTTCTTCAGAGAGTTGAAGTTCTTGTCATACAGATATTTCATTTGCTTGGATAAAGTCACACCATGATATTTTATATTATTTGGGACTATTGTGAAGGATGTCATTTCCCTAATTTCTTTCTCAGCCTGTTTATCCTTCGAGTAGAGGAAGGCTACTGATTTGTTTGAGTTAATTTTATACACAGACACTGCTGACACTTTGACACTGTGTTTATCAGATTTAGTAGTTCTCTGGTGGAACTTTTGGAGTCACTTAAGTATACTATCATATCATCTGCAAATAGTGATATTTTTACTTCTTCCCTTCCATTTTGTATTCCTTTGACCTCCTTTCATTTTTGGCTTGCTCTGGCTTGGACTTTGAGTACTATATTGAATAAGTAGGGAGAGAGTGGGCAGCTCTGTCTAGTCCCTGATTTTAATGGGATTGCTTCAAGTTTCTCTCCATTTAGTTTGATGTTACCTACTGGTTTGCTATATGTTGTTTTACTATGTTTAAGTATGAGCCTTGAATTCCTGACCTTTCCAAGACTGTTTTTATGAAGGGGTGTTGAATTTTATCAAATGCTTTCTCAGCATCTAATAAGATGATCATGCGGTTTTTTTCTTTGAGTTTGTTTACATAGTGGGTTACGTTGATAGATTTCCATATATTGAACCATCCCTGCATCCCTGGGATGAAGCCTCTTTGATCATGATGGATGAACGTTTCATGTGTTCTTGGATTTGGTTTGTGGGAAATTTATTGAGTATTTTTGTATCAATATTCGTAAGGAAAATTGGTCTGAAGTTCTCTTTTTTTGTTGGGTGTTTGTGTGGTTTATTTATAAGCGTAATGGTGGCTTCATAGAAGGAATTGATTAGTGCTCCTTCTGTTTCTATTTTGTGGAATAGTTTGGATAGTATTGGTATTAGGTCTTGTATGAATTTCTGATAGAATTCTGCACTAAACCCATCTGGTCCTGGGCTTCATTTTGGTTGTGAGACTTTTAATAATTGTTTCTATTTCTTCAGGAGTTATGGGACTTTTTAGATTATTTATCTGATCCTGGCTTTACTTTGGTATCTGGGGTCTATCTAGAAACTTGTCCATTTCATCCAGATATTTGAGTTTTTTTGAATATAGTCTTTTGTAGTAAGATCTAATGATTTTTTTTAATTTCTTCAGATTCTGTTGTTATGTCTCCCTTTTCATTTCTGATTTTGTTAATTTGAATATACTTTCTGGGCCTTCTGGTTAGTTTGACTAAGGGTTTATCTATCTTGTTGATTTTCTCAAAGAACTAACTCCTGGTTTTGTTGATTCTTTGTATAGTTCTTTTTGTTTCGACTTGGTTGATTTCAGCCCTGAGTTTGATAATTTCCTGACTTCTACTCCTCTTGGGTGTACTTGCTTCTTCTAGTTGTAGAGCTTTTAAATATGCTCTCAAGCTGCTAATGTATGCTCTCTCCAGTTTCTTTTTGGAGACCCTCAGAGTTATGAGTTTTCCTCTTAGTACTGCTTTCATTGTGTCCCATAGGTTTTTGTATGTTGTATCTTTATTGTCATTAAATTCTAAAATGTCTTTAATTTCTTTCTTATTTCTTCCTTGATGAAGTTATTATTGAGTAGAGCCTTATTCAACTTCAATGTGCATATGGGCTTTCTGTCATTTTTGTTGTTATTGAACTCCAACCTTAGTCTGTGATGAGCTTATTTCAATTTTCTTGTAACTGTTGAGGCCTGTTTTGTGACCTATTATATGGTCCATTTTGGAGCAGGTTCCATGAGGTGCTGAGAAGGTGTATTCTTTTGTTTTAGGATAAAATATTCTATAAATATCTGTTAAATCCATTTGGTTCATAACCTCTGTTAGTTTCTCTATGTCTTTGTTTAGTTTCTGTTCCATGATGTGTCCATTGATGAGAGTGTGGTATTGAAATCTCCCACTATTATTGTGTGAGGTGCAATGTGTGTTTTGAGCTTTATTAAGGCTTCTTTTATGAATATAGGTGCCCTTGCATTTGGAGCATAGATATTCAAGGTTGAGAGTTCATCCTGGTGATTTTTCCTTTGATGAATATGAAGTGTTCTTCTGTATCTTTTTTGATAACTTTTGGTTGAAAGTTGATTTTCTTGGATATTAGAATGACTACTCCAGCTTGTTTCTTGGCACCATGTGGTTGAAAAAAATTTTTCTAGCTTTTTGCTCTGAGGTAGAGTCTGTCTTTTTCACTGAGGTGTGTTTCCTGTATGCAGCAAAATGCTGGGTCCTTTTTATGAATCCAGTCTGTTAATCTATGTCCTTCTATTTAGGAATTTAGTCCATTGATATTAAGAGATATTAAGGAACAGTTATTGTTGTTTCCTGTTATTTTTGTTGTGAGAGGTGGAATTATGTGTGTGTGGTTCTCTTCTTTTGGTTTTGTTACAATGAGATTACTTTCTTGCTTTTTTATAGGGTGTAATTTCCTTCCCTGTATTGGAGTTTTCCAACTATTATCCTTTGTAGGGCAGGATTTGTGGAAAGATATTCTGTAAATTTGGTTTTTTCATGGAATATCTTGGTTTCTCTATCTATGTTAATTGAGAGTTTTACAGGATATAGTAGCCTGGGCTGGCATTTGTGTTTTCTTAGTGTTTGTACGACATCTGTCCAGGATCTGCTGGCTTTCACAGAGTCTGTTGAGAAGTCTGATGTAATTCTGATAGCCTGTGTATCTTACTTGGCTTTTTTTTTCTTATTGCTTTTAATATTCTTTCTTTGTATTGTGTGTTTGGTGTTTTGACTGTTATGTGATGGGAGCAATTTCTTTTCTGGTCCAATCTATTTGGAGTTTTGTAGGCTTCTTGTATGTTTATGGGCATCTCTTTCTTTAGGTTAGGCAAGCTTTCGTCTATAATTTTGATGAAGATATTTACTGACCCTTTAAGTTGGGAGTCTTTGCTCTCTTCTATATCTATTTTCCTTAGGTTTGATCTTCTCATTGTGTCCTGGATATCCTGGATATTTTGGGTTAGGAATTTTCTTTTTTGCATTTTACATTACCTTTGATGCTTGTATCAATGTTTTTTTTTAAATGGTATCTTCTGCCCCTGAGATTCTCTCTTCTATCTCTTGTATTCTATTGGTGATGCTTGCATCTATGACTCCTGATGTCTTTCTTAGGTTTTTCTATCTCCAGGGTTGTCTCGTTTTGTGATTTCTTTATTGTTTCTATTTCCAGTTTTGAATTCTGGATGATTTTGTTCAATTCCTTCACCTGTTTGGTTGTGTTTTCCTGTAATTCTTTAAGGGATTTTTGCATTTCCTCTTTAAGAGCTTCTATTTGTTTTCTCTGTTGTCCTGAATGTTTTTAAGGGAATTATTTATGTCTTTTTTAAATTCTTCTAGGATCATCATGATATGTGATTTTAAATCCAAAGCTTGCTTTTTTGGTGGGTTTAGACATCCAGTATTTGCTTTAGTGGGAGAACTGGGTTCTGATGCCCAGTAGTTTTGGTTTCTCTTGCTTAGGTTCCCCTACTTGCCTCTCACCATCAGATTGTCTCTGGTGTTAGCTTGTCTTGCTGTCTCTGACAGTAGCTTGACCCTTCTGTAAACCTGTGACTCAGTATTCCTGTATACCTGTTTTTCAGCTGCATCTGGATACAGAGAGCTGTGTCACAGGGTCAGCTCTTGGTGCAGGCATAAACCAGATGTCCTGCCCCTGAGTTCTTGTTAGTTCCTTTGACCAGAGGGCACAGAGGGCACTAGGCAGGTTCCTGTTGGGCCATGAATTTGAGCAGAAGTAGTTAGTTGTCTCTTCTGAGCCCTCAGGATTGTCTGCACTTCAGAGAGTCCAGCTTTCTCCCTCAGGGGATTTGGGTACAGAGTGCTGTGGGACTGGTTCAGCTCTGGAAACTAGAATTGTCCTGTTCCAGGCTGTTCCTTTGATTGTGTGTGTCCCAAGGCCATCAGGCAGGTTTTTCGGAGCAGAAGAGTTGGTCTTACCTCTGCTCTCAGGTATTTCTCATATTTTTATATATCAAGATTTACATTAAGAATGAATGCTGACACTGGAGAAACAGCTAAGTGAGTAAGGTTCTTTCTGGGCAAGCATGAGAACTCATGCCTAAGGTCTGAAAACGCATGTAAAGTCGAGTGTGGTAGCATGTACCTGGAATCCCAGTGCTCCTATAGCAAGATGGGAGGCAAGGAAAGACAAATCCTCAAAATCCACAGGCCAGCTAGCCTGTACTGCAGTAGTAAATAACAGAGACCCTGTCTCATATGAGGTTGTGGGGACAGTGATGATCAAGATTCTACCCCAACTTTCACACATGCACTTCAGCACACAAGCACCCTGATTCTCATGCATTTACATACACACAACATACATGCCCACAATTTTTAACAATGGACCAGCAAGATTGCTCCACAGGTAAGGGCACTTGCCCCAATGATAAGAACCTGACGTCGATCCATAAGATCTAAGTATATTATATACTTGGAGATAAGAACATACTTACAAGCTATCCTCTGATATCTACATGTTTACAGTAGCTGTCAGAAACAACAATTAAGTAAATAACTATAAAAAATGAATGCTGATTTTTCCCAAGTGTCTTTGGGAATCTAATGGGATTAGTATATGCCCCTCTCATAGCCTCTTTATAATTTTATAATGAAAATTGCATGAATGTTTCCTAATTAGAAAATACATTTAACATATACTGCAATGGAAGTGAAGTATAGCTGATAAGGAATCAGAAATGGAAACTGAGGTGGAATGGAGATGGGCCACCCCTTAGGAGTCCTGGCCTCAGAAGGAGAGAGAGTTGAAAGGAGAATGTTACCAAGGTGTATAGAAACATTGTTTGAAATATCATTGACTTTTTCTAGTACTTATTAAATCAAACATTTCAGAATGGTAAAAAATTGAAAAGGGAAGTCAAATTCCTTTTAGACAATAGAGAAGGCATAGTGTTTTTCATGTAGCTGACATTAAATGACTGCTTAGAGGCTGTGAGAAATGTGAAAAGACAAAGTACAAAGATGTAAGGGCTGGGATTTAGAAAAAAACAAAGTACAAATTCCTGAAGATCAGGGAGACCCTAATAGACAAGAGGGTTGGTTACAAAAGCATTTTCTAACGTCCAGCTATCTGTGGAGTCCAGACATCAAGTTTGCTTCGCCTTGGCGTGTTATTCTATTATGGCCTGACAGATTTAGGTGTTGGAATTTAATGGGAATTTTCATACGTGTCATCATAACATTGACCTTAAATTTCTAATTTTTGTTATTATTGATCTTGAGTTGTGATTATATTTTCCTTGTAAAATAAGCCAAGAAAGGTTGGTTCTTTTTGATTTTTTTGAAATGCCTCAAATGAGATGGGAGGTCTGTCTGAAAGTTTGACATTTGTTGAGGGGGAGGGTCTTGCTGTGTGGTTCAGGCTGACCTCAAGTTCACAACCTTCCTACCTCAGCCTTCAAAGTGCTGGAATTAGAGGCATGCACTGTCATGTCATGTAGCATGTCACAGGTTTAGTAGAACTCATGTAAAATCACTTGGACATTGATACAGAAATAGTTTGATGATTTTGTTTTTCCATTCCTTTAGTGTTTACTCGTGTGTCAATTTTAACTAATTTTTAAAAATTTTATTTTCTATTAATTTAATTTACATTCTTAAATGTATTAGCTCATTATTTTACTTAGATCCCTTGAAGTGGTTTTTGTTGTTTTGTTTTTCTTTGCTTTTTATTGTTGTTTGTTTGTTTGTTTGTTTTGGTTTTTAGACAGGACTCTCTACAGAGTGCTGGCTATCCAGTACTCAGTACATAGATCAGACTGACCTTGAACTCATAGATATGCCTGCTGCTGCCCCTCTAGCATTGGGATGAAAGAATGTGATACTACCAGCTCTTTTGCAATGTTCTTAATCACTTCCCAAGTTGATCTCTATCACCTGTCTGTCTGTCTGTCTGACTGTCTATCTATATATTTACTGATTTGGTGGTGACACAATTTCAGACTTCAAAGACCATGGTAAGAGGGAAGCATGAATTAGAAAGAATGAGAGTTGCAATTTTATTATTATACAACATCCACTGATTCATTGTATAGTCTTCAAATTTTCTTCCTTGCCCTTTAAAACAGATGAAAAATGCCTACATCTAGAATGCAAATAATCAGGACTTAACTCTGTAGGAACTCTGAACCCTTTCATTGACTGAGTGATGGGCTTACCTGAAACCTGTTTATACCATTTATGAAAATCATTGCAACTTCATTATCTATTTAAATACTCTCAAGACAATGAATGTTAATGTGAAGAAAAATTGTTTCTATGAAAACTTGGCTGAATGTTTTGGTAAGGCTCCCTATTAAAAATTATCAAAGAAACGTGGTTCATGCTTGAATTCCAGCACACAGCAGTCTAAGAAAAGAAGATTGCCCTGAGTGAGGTCAGCTATGCCTACAAAGTAATACTCTGACTCAAACAAACAAATAGTAATAGCAACAACAAACATTGCTTCACATATTCTGTTCCATTAGATATGGGAGAGAGAACTGTTAAAATCTGGAAAGTAACCGCCCAACAAATCCTAGGATTCAGTACTAAGCAGAGACGCATTATGGAAATGGTGGATACAAGACAGTGATGGAGTGCTCCAATCGGAAAATCTCACTACCACAAGGAAAGAGCATCTGCCACAAAAGATTACAGAATAACTGTATTTTAGTTTCCAATAAATATGTGTTGACCTTAATTATTTCTATATCCCTCCTCTTTTTTCCCACTGTTTCTGATTGAGGTAGGAAAAGAATCTTTACTGAATACTACTTTCCTCATTGGTGTTCTCTCTCTCTCTCTCTCTCTCTCTCTCTCTCTCTCTCTCTCTCTCTCATTTTGTTGCATGAGTGTTTTGCTTCATTCCTGTCTATGCACCACTTTCCTGCCACCTATGAAGGCCAGAAGAAGGTATAGAATCCCTTGGAACTGGAATTACAGACAGCTGCGGGCTGCCATGTTAGTGTAGGAATGTGATTCTGGATCCTCTGGAAGAGCAGCCAGTGCTCTTAAGATCTGAGCCATCTCTTCAACTTCTACTGATTAATTCATTGTGGTTTTAAAAATTCATTTAAATATTTTAATTATTATACAGTATCCCCTGATGATCTTCTGGTTTCCATTGGAATCAGTTATAACAACTTTCTTTTCATCTCTAATAGCATCTCTAATTTTACATGCATACTTAGTGTTTAATTACGTACCCCCCCCCCCGATTTTCTGTCCTCCAGTTTCTTCCCTATTACGGCGTGCCACTATTCCCTCACATTTTTGTGTGCTTTTTTTTTTTTTCATTTTTTTAACCCATTGAGTCCCTTTGTTGCTGCCCTATATTTGTGTAGGTGTAGGGACACCTACAGAAACATGGACACTTTTTAAATTGAACTTAAGATCCATTGCACAGGACAGAACCTATCTATACATGGCACTGTTAATGGGGCTAAAAGCCCGTGACTGAGTAGGTCATAGACTATGACCTAGACTACTATTATCATTTTGCTAAATAGACATAGTATTGATACCAATTTTTTGTTTTTTAATGTGAACACTTACAGGTTTAAGTGTTCCTTGATGGACTGCCTGAGCTGTATCCCAGGGGTTCACTGGACAGAGTTCTCATTTTTCTTTGGTTTTAGAGATATTTTAATTTGATTATTGGAGTTCTTCAACAATCCACTGCTCACTCAAAAGTATACTCTTTAGTCTCCGAGCATTGATGTATTTTCTGAGGTCTTGATTCTGCTTTCTGGTTCTATTTCCCTACAGTCTGATATGACAGGGGGATTCTTATTTTGTTTTTTAGGTTTCTATGTTTATGAAGCTTTCTTTGTGCTTGTAATGTGATCAATTTTAGAGGCAGTTCCATGTGCTTTGCGAGAGTATCTATTCCTCATCTGTTGCTGTGATGAGCAGTTAAGCTAAGGTAGAATTTAGCTGTAGGATTGTCTTTGCTGAGTTTTTTGTTCAGAAGATCTATCTAGTCATGGGAGTGGATTGTTGAAGCCTCCCATTCTTATTGTGTGCTTTAGTGATTCTGGCCTTCTTGTCTGTGGCTTATCCTGACCAGAATGTTTAGTAAAATAGACATCTCTCTTATTTCCCAGGGTTCCATTCTTTGGGAATTGATCTGATCCCTATTACCTAGGATCCCACTGATCTTTGGAGAATGTAATTCAGACCTGAAGCAGGTCACTTAAGGGGTGTTACTCAGGAAGCCGAGATAGGCAAGGGTTGTAACTAAGAACACAACTCTCAACATCCTGAAGGAAAGGTTGGCCTCTCCCCAAGGCTGAACCCTGACTTTCCTTCCATTATCCCTTCATATATTCCTGTGGGAAAAATGGTGTCTATCAATATCTATAAATGTATTATGGTTCATGTGGACCTATTGCAATCTATGGATACATTTCCAGACAACTATTTTCATTAACTAGTTAGTTGTACTTAAGGGAAATTCTTAATTTACTTATTTATGCCTTGCTTCTTTAATAATGAAAACATTAAATGGTATGAATTTTCCCTAAGGACAGTTTTCACTAGAAGGTATAATAATTGATATTTTCAAAGTAGCTTATAACTGCAATTTGATTTACTCCTTAGTCTAGTTTATTTTGTAGAAATAAATTTTAGTTCCCCAAGCTCAAAAGAGGACTTTTAAATTTAATTTCCCCAAAAGTTTAATTTTTATTTCTGGCTCAATTATTAGTACTTAGCACTCTGCTTGGTAACTGAGAGCTTCTCTTAAATATTGAATGAATGCATGGATCAGACAGAAGGGAGCTCATAAGATTTCAACTTATAAATGTATTAATGTTGTATTTGTGGCCTGCTTTGGTTCTCTTTTGTAAATGTTTCAGACTTTATTTCAAAAGATCACTTTTGGTATGGCAAACAGTCCCATTATATGTATTTATCAGAGCTGTGAGTTTCAGAGACCAACTGGCATGTGCTTTTGTCTGTTTGATCTTTAAGTTTATGAAGAAAACTTACTTAAAAATCTATCCTGTTTTAAATCTTGCTAAAAATGAGACATTGTTTCTCTGGTCTACATGTTACTTTGTGTCTTCTAAAAGCAGTAAGCTAGGGGAACCACTTCAAAACACAGAGTATAGGGGTTGGGGATTTAGCTCAGTGGTAGAGCGCTTGCCTAGGAAGCACAAGGCCCTGGGTTCGGTCCCCAGCTCTGAAAAAAAGAACCAAAAAAAACAAAACAAAACAAAAAAAAAACCCCACAGAGTATAATCAGGACAAGCCTGATCAACATTTAGATGTTACCCAAAGTGTTTTGGTCCTTCTGCAGAGGGGGCAGGGGTAGGGAGACTTGATGTATGCTTTTTCCTTGCTGCTTCCGTGTGGTTACATGGTTTCATGTTTTTCATGGATCCAAGGAGGACTTTCACAGAGGTGGCAGTGAAAGAATGTTTCCCCAGGGTAGGTGGGATTTACCATGTGGCTGGCACTGAAGGGCCATGTCATATTTCTGTTTCCTCTTCTTCCTGGTGTGGAGATAGAGTGACCAAGGATACTTGCAAGTCTTATGCCATTACATTTGAAAAGCTTAGGGGCCGCCTTGATTTGTTTGTTTGTTTTTTTGTCTCTGGAAGAAATATTAAACAGCAAACAAGCATCATTTCCATTCAGAGAGAGTGCTCCAAGGAGTTTTGCTAGCATTTTATGGTCTCTCTGGGAAGAAATATGAGGTTTGGGAACTTCGCTACAGTTTATTAATTCCATTTATTTTCTATTTTTTTTTTATTAACTTGAGTATTTCTTATATACATTTCGAGTGTTATTCCCTTTCCCGGTTTCCGGGCAAACATCCCCCTCCCCCCTCCCCTTCCTTATGGGTGTTCCCCTCCCAACCCTCCCCCCATTGCCGCCCTCCCCCCATAGACTAGTTCACTGGGGGTTCAGTCTTAGCAGGACCCAGGGCTTCCCCTTCCACTGGTGCTCTTACTAGGATATTCATTGCTACCTATGAGGTCAGAGTCCAGGGTCAGTCCATGTATAGTCTTTAGGTAGTGGCTTAGTCCCTGGAAGCTCTGGTTGCTTGGCATTGTTGTACTTTTCGGGTCTCGAGCCCCTTCAAGCTCTTCCAGTTCTTTCTCTGATTCCTTCAATAGGGGACCTATTCTCAGTTCAGTGGTTTGCTGCTGGCATTCGCCTCTATATTTGCTGTATTCTGGCTGTGTCTCTCAGGAGCGATCTACATCCGGCTCCTGTCGGTCTGCACTTCTTTGCTTCATCCATCTTGTCTAATTGGGTGGCTGTATATGTATGGGCCACATGTGGGGCAGGCTCTGAATGGGTGTTCCTTCAGTCTCTGTTTTAATCTTTGCCTCTCCCTTCCCTGCCAAGGGTATTCTTTTTCCTCATTTAAAGAAGGAGTGAAGCATTCACATTTTGATCATCCGTCTTGAGTTTCGTTTGTTCTAGGGATCTAGGGTAATTCAAGCATTTGGGCTAATAGCCACTTATCAATGAGTGCATACCATGTATGTCTTTCTGTGATTGGGTTAGCTCACTCAGGATGATATTTTCCAGTTCCAACCATTGGCCTATGAATTTCATAAAGTCGTTGTTTTTGATAGCTGAGTAATATTCCATTGTGTAGATGTACCACATTTTCTGTATCCATTCTTCTGTTGAAGGGCATCTGGGTTCTTTCCATTTTCTGGCTATTATAAATAAGGCTGCGATGAACATAGTGGAGCACGTGTCTCTTTTATATGTTGAGGCATCTTTTGGGTATATGCCCAAGAGAGGTATAGCTGGATCCTCAGGCAGTTCAATGTCCAATTTTCTGAGGAACCTCCAGATTGATTTCCAGAATGGTTTTACCAGTCTGCAATCTCACCAACAATGGAGGAGTGTTCCTCTTTCTCCACATCCTCGCCAGCATCTGCTGTCACCTGAGTTTTTTATCTTAGCCAATCGCACTGGTGTGAGGTGAAATCTCAGGGTTGTTTTGATTTGCATTTCCCTTATGACTAAAGATGTTGAACATTTCTTTAGGTGTTTCTCAGCCATTCGGCATTCCTCAGCTGTGAATTCTTTGTTTAGCTCTGAACCCCATTTTTTAATAGGGTTATTTGTTTCCCTGCGGTCTAACTTCTTGAGTTCTTTGTATATTTTGGATATAAGGCCTCTATCTGTTGTAGGATTGGTAAAGATCTTTTCCCAATCTGTTGGTTGCCGTTTTGTCCTAACCACAGTGTCCTTTGCCTTACAGAAGCTTTGCAGTTTTATGAGATCCCATTTGTCGATTCTTGATCTTAGAGCATAAGCCATTGGTGTTTTGTTCAGGAAATTTTTCCAGTGCCTATGTGTTCCAGATGCTTCCCTAGTTTTTCTTCTATTAGTTTGAGTGTGTCTGGTTTGATGTGGAGGTCCTTGATCCACTTGGACTTAAGCTTTGTACAGGGTGATAAGCATGGATCGATCTGCATTCTTCTACAACCTGACCTCCAGTTGAACCAGCACCATTTGCTGAAAATGCTATCTTTTTTCCATTGGATGGTTTTGGCTCCTTTGTCAAAAATCAAGTGACCATAGGTGTGTGGGTTCATTTCTGGGTCTTCAATTCTATTCCATATGTCTATCTGTCTGTCTCTGTACCAATACCATGCAGTTTTTATCACTATTGCTCTGTAATACTGCTTGAGTTCAGGGATAGTGATTCCCCCTGAAGTCCTTTTATTGTTGAGGATAGCTTTAGCTATCCTGGGTTTTTTGTTATTCCAGATGAATTTGCAAATTGTTCTGTCTAACTCTTTGAAGAATTGGATTGGTATTTTGATGGGGATTGCATTGAATCTGTAGATTGCTTTTGGTAAAATGGCCATTTTTACTATATTAATCCTGCCAATCCATGAGCATGGGAGATCTTTCCATCTTCTGAGGTCTTCTTCAATTTCTTTCCTCAGTGTCTTGAAGTTCTTATTGTACAGATCTTTTACTTGCTTGGTTAAAGTCACACCGAGGTACTTTATATTATTTGGGTCTATTATGAAGGGTGTCGTTTCCCTAATTTCTTTCTCGGCTTGTTTCTCTTTTGTATAGAGGAAGGCAACTGATTTATTTGAGTTAATTTTATACCCAGCCACTTTGCTGAAGTTGTTTATCAGCTTTAGTAGTTCTCTGGTGGAACTTTTGGGATCACTTAAATATACTATCATGTCATCTGCAAATAGTGATATTTTGACCTCTTCTTTTCCGATCTGTATCCCTTTGATCTCCTTTTGTTGTCTGATTGCTCTGGCTAGAACTTCAAGAACTATATTGAATAAGTAGGGAGAGAGTGGGCAGCCTTGTCTAGTCCCTGATTTTAGTGGGATTGCTTCAAGTTTCTCTCCATTTAGTTTAATGTTAGCGACTGGTTTGCTGTATATGGCTTTTACTATGTTTAGGTATGGGCCTTGAATTCCTATTCTTTCCAGGACTTTTATCGTGAAGTGGTGTTCAATTTTGTCAAATGCTTTCTCAGCATCTAATGAAATGATCATGTGGTTCTGTTCTTTCAGTTTGTTTATATAATGGATCACATTGATGGTTTTCTGTATATTAAACCATCCCTGCATGCCTGGGATGAAGCCTCCTTGATCATGGTGGATGATTGTTTTGATGTGCCCTTGGTTTGCCAGAATTTTATTGAGTATTTTTGTGTCGATATTCATAAGGGAAATTGGTCTGAAGTTCTCTTTCTTTGTTGGGTCTTTGTGTGGTTTAGGTATAAGAGTAATTGTGGCTTCATAGGAGGAATTCGGTAGCGCTCCATGTGTTTCAATTTTGTGGAATACTTTGGATAGTATTGGTATGAGGTCTTCTATGAAGGACTGATAGAATTCTGCACTGAACCCATTTGGCCCTGGGCTCATCTTGGTTGGGAGACCGTTAATGACTGCTTCTATTTCCTTAGGAGTTATGGGGTTGTTTAACTGGTTTATCTGTTCCTGATTTAACTTCGGTACCTGGTATCTGTCTAGGAAATTGTCCATTTCCTGCAGATTTTCAAGCTTTGTTGAATATAGGCTTTTGTAGTAGGATCTGATGATTTTCTGAATTTCCTCTGAATCTGTAGTTTTGTCTCCCTTTTCATTTCTGATTTTGTTAATTTGGACATACTCTCCGTGTCCTCTTGTTAGTCTGGCTAATGGTTTATTTATCTTGTTGATTTTCTCAAAGAACCAACTTTTGGTTCTGTTGATTCTTTGCATGGTCCTATTTGTTTCTACTTGGTTGATTTCAGCTCTGAGTTTGATTATTTCCTGCCTTCTACTCCTCCTGGGTGTACTTCCTTCTTTTTGTTCTAGAGCTTTTAGGTGTGCTGTCTAGCTGCGGATATATGCTCTCTCCTTTTTCTTTCTGCAGGCACTCACAGCTATGAGTTTTCCTCTTAGCATGGCTTTCATTGTGTCCCATAAATTTGAGTATGTTGTACCTTCATTTTCATTAAATTCTAAGAAGTCTTTAATTTCTTTCTCTATTTCTTCCTTGACCAAGTTATCATTGAGTAGAGCATTGTTCAACTTCCATGTATATGTGGGCGTTCTTCCCTTATTGTTATTGAAGACCAGCTTTAGTCCATGGAGGTCTGATAGGACTCATGGTATTATTTCTATCTTTCTTTATCTATTGAGGCCTGTTTTATGACGAATTATATAGTCAATTTTGGATAAAGTACCATGAGGTGGTGAGAAGAAGGTATATCCTTTTGTTTTAGGATAGAATGTTCTATAAATATCTGTTAAGTCCATTTGCTTCATGACTTCTCTTAGTGTGTCTATGTCTCTGTTTAATTTCTGTTTCCATGATCTGTCCATTGATGGGAGTGGGGTGTTGAAATCTCTAACTATCATCGTGTGAGGTACAATGTGTGCTTTGAGCTTTAGTAAAGTTTATTTTATGTATGTAGGTGCCCTTGTATTTGAGGCATAGATATTTAGTATTGAGAGTTCATCTTGGTGGAGTTTTCCTTTGAATATGAAGTATCCTTCCTTATCTTTTTTGATGACCTTTAGTTGAAAATTGATTTTATTCGATATTAGAATGGCTACTTCATTTTGCTTCTTCAGACCATTACCTTGGAAAGGTGTTTTCCAGCCTTTCACTCTGAGGTAGTGTTTGTCTTTGTCTCTGAGGTGTGTTTCCTGTAGGCAACAGAATGCAGGGTCCTCATTTCGTATCCAGTTTGTTAATTTATATCTTTTTTTTTTTTTTGCGGAGTTGAATCCATTGATGTTGAGAGATATTAAGGTATAGTGATTGTTGCTTCCTGTTATATTCGTATTTGGATGTGAGATTATGTTTGTGTGCTTTTCTTGTCTTGGTTTTGTTGACAAGATGATTAGTTTCTTGCTTTTTCTAGGGTGTAGCTTGCCTATTTATGTTGGGCTTTGCCATTTATTATCCTTTGTTGGGCTGGATTTGTAGAAAGATATTGTGTAATTTTGGTTTTGTCATAGAATATCTTGATTTCTCAATCTATGTTAATTGAGAGTTTTGCTGGATACAGTAACCTGGGCTGGCATTTGTGTTCTCTTAGGGTCTGTATGACATCTGTCCAGGATCTTCTGGCTTTCATAGTCTCTGGTGAGAAGTCTCTGGTGTGATTCTGATAGGTCTGCCTTTATATGTTACTTGATCTTTTTCCCTTATTGCTTTTAATATTCTTTATTTATTTTGTGCATTTGGTGTTTTGACTATTATATGAAAGGAGGAGTTTCTTTACTGGTCCAATCTATTTGGAGGTCTGTAGGCTTCTTGTATGTTTATGGGCATCTCTTTCTTTAAGTTAGGGAAGTTTTCTTCTAGGCTTTTGTTGAAGATATTTACTGGTCCTTTGAGATGGGAGTCTTCACTCTCTTCTATACCTATTATCCTTAGGTTTGATTTTCTCATTGAGTCCTGGATTTCCTGTATGTGTTTGACCAGTAGCTTTTTCCGATTTACATTATCATTAACAGTTGTGTCGATGATTTCTATGGAATCTTATGCTCCTGAGATTCTCTCTTCTATCTCTTGTATTCTGTTGGTGATGCTTATATCTACGGCTCCTTGTATCTTCCTTTGGTTTCCTATATCCAGGGTTGTCTCCCTTTGTCCTTTCTTTATTGCTTCTATCTCCATTTTTAATTCCTTCACCTGTTTGATTGTGTTTTCCTGAAATTCTTTCAGGGATTTTTGTGATTCCTCTCTATAGGTTTTTACTTGTTTATTTATGTTTTCCTCTGTTTCTCTAAGGCAGTTCTTTATGTCTTTCTTGAAGTCCTCCATCCTCATGATCAAATGTAATTTTTTTTTTTTCCGGAGCTGGGGGACCGAACCCAGGGCCTTGCGCTTGCTAGGCAAGCGCTCTACCACTGAGCTAAATCCCCAACCCCTTCAAATGTAATTTTAAATCTAGATCTTGCTTTTCTGGTGTGTTTGAATATTCAGTGTTTGCTTTTGTGGGTGAATTGTGCTCCGATGATGTCATATAGACTTGGTTTCTGTTCTTGGGTTCCTGTGCTTGCTTCTCACCATTAGGTTTTCTGTCGTGTTATCTTGTTGTGCTATTTATGACAGTGGCTAGACCATGCTATAGGCCTGTGTGTCAGGAGTGCTGTAGACCTGTTTTCCTGTTTTCTTTCAGCCAGTTATCGGAACAGAGTGTTCTGCTTTCAGGCGTGTAGTCTTTCCTGTCTACTGGTCTACAGCTGTTCATGTGGGCCTGTGTCCTGAGTTCACCAGGCAAATCGCTTCAAGCAGAAAAGTTGGTCGTACCTGTGGTCCCGTGGCTGGAGTGACTCCTGGGGTGCTGCTTTTGCGCTCTTGATGAGTGTGGCAACCAGGAGGGCCTATGCCACCTTTTCCCGGGGCCTCCGTGCACCGGGGTCCCAGATGGCGTTAGGTGTTTTTCTCTGGAGTCAGAAATGTGGGCAGACTGTAGTCTCTTCTGGCTTCCCAGGCATGTCTGCCCCTCTGAAAGTTTAGCTCTCCCTTCCCCGGGATTTGGATGCAGGGTGCTTTTGATTGGGTCCCTTCAGATCTGGGTGATGTCTGGACTGCAGGTGACCTGCTGCTTGAGTGCCCCTATCTTCTGGTTCCCAGAGGCCCTACACAGATTCCTCTTGGGCCAGGATATGGGCAGGGGTGGGTAGTATTGGTGGTCTCTCCCGCTCTGCAGTCTCAGGAGTGCCCACATGTCTGGGCAGTGAGCTCTCTCCCAAGGGGCAGGAATCTGTTTCCCTCTTATGAATGTTTCAGAGATGTCTCATGACTGTAAACAAATAGTTTTTTAATTAACAGGTAATATTCATTACTGATATGAAATAGAATCCATATCAGGAACCATTGGAAATAGACATTTATATTACAAAAAAGAATAATACTACATAAATCATATATAACACTTCCCAGAATACTTTAGATTCAAGATTTGATCTCTAGTGCCACAAAACAAGCAAATAAAAAGGAAATAACTTAGAGGGTTATTAGAAACCACAAAGAAAGAGACACGGAAGAACTTTACCTAAAAGGTGAGCCTTTTGTCCCCTCTCAGAGGACACTGCTTTTTTTTTTAAATAAGAGTAGAACTGCTAAATATTTTGAAGCTTAATGGATATCTTAGGGTTTTATTGGTGAGAAGAGACAATATATCTTGTTAGGCTTTCATTGCTGTGAACAGATACCATGGACAAGGTAACTCTTATAAGAACAACATTTAACTGTGGTTTGCTTACAGGTTCAGAGGTTCAGTCCATTATCATTAAGGTGGGAACATGGCAGCCTTCAGGCAGGCATGATGCAGGAAGAGCTGAAAATTCTACATCATCGCTCAAAGGCTGCTAGGAAAAAACTGCTTCCAGGCAGCTAGGATGAGGGTCTTAAAGCCCAGGCCCACAATCACACGCTTCTTCCAACAAGGCCATATCTTCAAATAGTGCCTCTCTCTGGGCAAAGCATATACAAACCACCACACACCACAACCACAGAAACTCTTAAAAAGGAAAGCATTCAATTGGGACTTTGGTTTAGTGTATTGTCACTATGGCAGGAAAGATGGCAACACATGGGCAAATGTAAGCATATTTTTTGCTACTTTATTAGATTCTTGTATCTACCACCCTTCCAACCCGTATTCCACCCCAATATCCAACCCCCTACCCCCGCAGCAGTATGTGTAGGAGAGTAAGTAGGTTAGAGGGGAAAGGGAATGTAGAACTCTTTGGATTACTTCCTGCTGATAAGGGCTGTCAAGATCCTTGGGGCAAGTCCAATCTCTGTTGTCAGGATATCTCCAACCAGCAAGCCAGCAAGCCAGCAAGCCAGCAAGCCTGAAAGCCTGCAAGCCAGCAAGCCAGCAAGCCAGCAAGCCAGCAAGCCAGCAAGCCAGCAAGCCAGCAAGCCAGCAAGCCAGCAAGCCAGCAAGCCAACAAGCCAGCAAGCCAGCAAAAGCAAACACAGCAGCAGGAACCAGAAGCAGCAGAGACCACCTGCCACAAGTCCTCTTTGAGCAGTCAGGAGCCAGAAGCCAGGGCTGTTCCAGAGTCTAAAAGGAGTAAAACCCTCAGCCTACAGACAGTTTGAAATTACTTTGCTCACTTTCTAACTGTAACATTTGTGCCTGCCACATTTGTCTATCTTTCATGTAAGACTGGAGTCCAAACCTAAAAAGAAAGATTTATTTCTTTGCTTGAGTAAGCAAGTAAAAAATGAAATTACAGTCATTCAATACATTTCTACAGTTCCAGAATGAAAAATCAGCAACAACAACAAAAAATCTTTATAGAAGGAATCTCTCGCTATACAAGAAACAATGAACAAATACAGATAACATATTTGAAAAATATGTTCAGCATCTTAATGGGACTGAAGAGAATTTCGTACTTTAAAAAGCAATCCAGACAATGAGCAAAATGATTACTTAACCATGAAAACTTGAGTTAGTGGAGTTGTAAGTTTATGGGCTGATTTGGGTAATGGTGTGCAGTGGCTGCCATCAGTAGAAAGAAGACACTCTGTGAAGGTCAAGCTCACTCTGGCAATACTCCAGCAATAGAACCATAGTGTTAACCAGAGAAGGCATATTCTCCAACATGGTGCTGGCAACCACCCATCCAGATGTTCTGTTTCTTGTTGTAACCCAGTGGAAGCCTTGCAGTCCCACCTGATAGATTTGCCAAAAATGATGAAGGGAAATCTATTTGACCCTTTAAAGCTAACCATTTACAGAAGGAGCAGGTAAGTGGGAGAATAAACTAGTTGACAAAAGGCTGCAAACCTGACTACAGACATTTATAAGACTGCCAGATGTTGTAAAGCAAAAACCCAGGGGAGTGTGTGGCAGTTCTAGATTAGAGACTCTTGTGAGAAAGAATGAGCACACGGGAAGTCAGAAAGCAAAGGCAAAGACACTTGGAGATACTCATAGAAACCAGATCAGAACACTGAATATTTCCTGATACCAACAGTCTTTACTGTTTATTAGGTGTGATGACAGTAGTATAAGAAACTCATATCTTATTTTAGATACAGACTTCAGTGTTTAAGGATAGATTTGACATAAAGTATGAAATTATTTTAAAATGTACCAAAAACAAACAAACAAAAACAAAACAAATTCTTTAAGTATTACAAAAATCTCGATTATTGTTGAATTCAGGTGCTAGCAGTATGGGAGTGTATTTTTCCTCTAGTTTGCTCTTGCAGTCTTTTTATTCCTGATGTGCTCCTGATGACTGTCATGGGTCTTCACTGTATGTCCTTGATGGGTTTTTCTTTATACTAATGATTAACCTAATGGCCAAGTGTTCAAGTATGATGATGATCACTCTTGGGAAATTTGTTTTCCTCACAGATGTTACTGTGTTTCTTGTCTTCAGCATCCTGGGTCTTACTACCAAGATGGTCATTGTCTGTGATAGGTCAAAGGGTGATTGAATTTGGGTTCAGACATCACTCTTGCTGGAAGCTATGGTAAAGGTCAGATACCTTAACTGGCCTCCTTGAAAGACTGGAAAGTGGAACTACAGAATCAAAGTCACTGAGCCTGGCTTCTGGAATTAGTAAGTCTTCCTTGTATTCAAACTAGGGCTGAAGCAATATATAGTTGTAGGGCTTCTCCTAGGTAGTATATATTACACATTTTTAAAATCTTCTGGTTTATTTGACACTATTCATATAATATTTTCTTATTGCATCATGGTACTAGTGGATCATGAGCATCATATTTATCATTAGATATACTTCTTGAAACAGGCAGCTATCATGACACTACCTTCATTTGTTTATGAATCTTCAACTCTAAAAATTGTTATGTATGAATTCTCTATTATGAGTCCTATGGGTGCTGTGTGCTGGGGTGCTCTTTTGTACATGTCCCTTACAGAAAGAGAGATTCCCCTTGCTTTACAGAAGACTTTTTAACCAATGTTCCCTAACAGACTTTGGACATGACTTCATAGCCTTCGTCCACCAGTAGTTCACAAGCATTCTAAAATACACACCAGGATAAACACTACTTGAATTCATATAAAATAAGTTAGAAGGCATCCATTATGTCTATAAGGTGGCTGAAGTCCTTTTTGTGGTGGCATTTCAATTGATGAAACACATACCCCTTACTTTCCACAGATGTTATTATAAGTAGCAGGACAATACATTAAAGCCTCATACATGCAAATCTCCATCTCAAGAGTTGAATAAGGTAGTGGTGAAAGACCTTCCTTATATCTTGTTACATGAAGAAAGCAAATTGCACAAATAGTATGAGCAGAAACTTTCCTTTTAATGGAAAAACAAAGTCATATAGAAGAATACAATATACCCCCTCTGTGTGTGCGGGGGGTGAGTGCATGTATATGTGTAGATGCACAGGAATTAGCAGGTGAGTGTACATCTTGTGCATATGCATGTGAAGGCTAGAGGATAATCTCAGGCATCATTTTCAGTCACCTT
The DNA here is from genome assembly GCF_021556685.1 of Rattus norvegicus. NCBI lineage: Eukaryota > Metazoa > Chordata > Mammalia > Rodentia > Muridae > Rattus > Rattus norvegicus. The sequence goes on from NC_141550.1 coordinate 49,421,296, forward strand.
GTATTTTGAGGCAGGGTCTCTCACTGGCCTGGAGTTTCCAAATAAACTAGACTGGGCAGCAAGCAAGCCCCAAGGATCTACCTATCTCTGTTTCTTAGCACTGTAATTACAAATATTATGCCCAAATTTTAAAATATGGATTTTAGAGATTGAACGCTAGTTCCTATATTCACAAGGCAAGCACAAAAGACATGGAAGAAAATTTTATAGACATCTAGAAATTAAAGTTAAACCTTTTTCAAGTATAAATTGGCTCATTTCCCATGAGAATTCTAAAAAACTACCATTTAGCTTTAAAAGAGAATTACCATTGCATCTGAAGAGAAAATACAATGATGAATGATCATAACAGAGTACCAGGAACATATGATACATGCAGGACTAAGCCTTTCTCACCTACATACCACATACTGTGCCTTAAAAATATTGTTCAAAGTATTAATGGAATCATGTTTTCAATATGGACCTAAGTCTGTTTTCTGTTTTGGCAAAACAAAAACCAAAACTAAAGCAAAAAATAGTATATGAATCTGCCACTTTATAAAGAAAATTTACGGAGGTCAGAGTTTTAGAGTCTGACAGCTCCAAATCAGATGTTCTCATTAATTTGGATTCAGGATAGACTCTGATAGGCCATATTATAACATGGTAGAGTTGCAAGAACAGAAATGCCTGTAGAGAAAACCAAATGCATGCAGTGGCCCTGCTCCAACAGCCTGCTTTCTTGAGAGCTATTTCACTCCACAGAACTACATTAAAGATGTATTTTTATATGTTTGAGTGTTCTCTCTACATACATATCTCTATGTCATGTGTGCAATGCCCATGCAGACCAGGAGAAGGCATCAGATTCCCTAAAGCTGGAGTTATAAAAGTCTGTGATCAGTAATGTAGGTGTTGGGAAGACCTAGGTCCCCTTGAGGAGCAGACTGTACTAAATTAACTCCTTCTTGAAAGCAGAAACAGTAATAATTTCACTTTCTTTTATTTTTATTTTTATTTCACCTACTTGCTTTTCTTACATTATTTTTTAAGTAAAGATACATTGTGTTATGTATCATTGTGGCACTTTTACACAAACTGACTTTTAGTAAATTCTCCATTCTCTTCTCCCCCAATCTCCACCAGCCTTTTGGTATTCTGTTGGTCTCCTTTCTAGCTTTGCAGGCTCTCACTCCCCACCTCCCTCTCTCTAGGTCAGAATCTGCATATGAGAGGAGGACGTGGTTTTCTTTTTTTTTGTTGTTGTTGTTGTTTTGGTTTTTTTTTTCTTCTGAGTTTGTAGACATCCATCTTAAAGGTTTCCCACATGATGACCTGCATACTGGGGATCAATCTTTGAGCATGCTTACAATACTATCTGGAGGAAACACATCTGAACCACAGCAGATATAGAATTAATAGAACAAGTATTCTAGTATTAGCAACTAATATTAACTTGAAGTGAAAGTTGGTTGAACAACTATCATTACTTTTAAAGTAAACTTAATGTTCACAACAAAAAGAATCACTATTATTGACTGAACCAATAGGAAGTCCGGTGTTTATTGGTAAAACCTAAGGGAAAGTTAGATGTGGGAAGAAGGAAGGCAGAAGTATAGATTTATTCAATTTCCTGTATTTTTAAGAAACTTAAAAAGGTTTCCCAGTTTAAGTATAATCATTGACTAATGAAAAATTAATTTCATTAATTAAATTAATTAATGGGGAAAAATTGCCATTGTAATAAAAAAAGGATAATTGTAGGATGTCATACAGATGAAGGCAGGTACAAGATAGAACGAGGCCTGTCATTGTATGAAAAGGAAGGATGGGCAGGAGAAAAGTTTTAGAGGAAGAGGAGGAGACTGGAGAGAGAAGCTGCCAAGAGAACATGGAGGTTGATGTTAAGATTACACTCTACACCTTTACAGGTTGTTATGAATATTCTTAAGGGATGGATGTGTACAGGGCTTTGTGTGTTTAGGTGGGCAATTATATCTTATCAATGGGATCAGAGGTCATTGTGTTGTGTGTTCTTTCATGTAGCAATTTAAGTTTAAGAGAGTATGTGGCGGCCGAAGACACTAGGCTGTCATGGAATTGGGATATATATTTTGGGCGTGGTGGTAACCTGCCTTGGGAAATGGATGGGGAGAGAGATTGCTGCCAGACTCAGAGAGAGTCCATTGGCAGTGTGATATCGGATGGAGCAAAGCTAGTGGGAGGCTTTGATGACTGAGATTAAGATATCTATCAGATATGGGTAAAAGACAACATATAATTTTTTATTATTTTACAGCAACAGATAAGCTAGGAAAGGTAAGGAAAATGTTTAAAAGCATAAAATAAATTAGCAAAATGAGAATGAAATTAATTAATAAAATGAAGACTAATAAATGAACTTTAACCACTAGAAAAGAAAAATACAAGACACCGCCAAGACCTGAAGGGACCCAGTCAACAGCTCCCTGCACCCAAATCCCGTGGGAGGGAGAGCTAAACCTTCAGAGGGGCAAACACACCTGGGAAGCCAGAAGAGACTACACTCTGCTCACATTTCTGACTCCAGAGGAAAACATCTAATGCCACTTGGGACCCCAGTGAACGGGGCTCTGGGAAAAGGTGGGGCAGGCCCCACTAGTTGTCGCCCTCACAGAGAGCTCAAAAGCAGCACTCCAGGAGCAACTTCAGCCTCAGACCAGAGGTAAGACCAACTTTTCTGCTCCAAGCGACCTGCCTGGTGGACTCTGGACACACAGAGGCAAAATTCCTCTGGGACCGGACACTTCCGGTTTCTAGGTGGAACCTGAACCTTGCTGATCCCAGCCCACAGCTCCCTGCTCCCAAATCCCGTGGGAGAGAGAGCTCACCGCCTGGATACTCCAACATATAACAAAGACACATGCTCCACTATGTTCATAGCAGCCTTATTTATAATAGTCAGAAGCTGGAAAGAACCTAGATGCCCTTCAACAGAGGAATGGATACAGAAAATGTGGTACATCCACACAATGGAATATTACTCAGCTATCAAAAACAATGACTTTATGAAATTCATAGGCAAATGGATGGAATTGGAAAATATCATCCTAAGTGAGGCAACCCAATCACAGAAAAACACACATGGTATGCACTCATTGATAAGTGGATATTAGCCCAAATGCTTGAATTACCCTAGATGCACAAAACACACGAAACTCAAGAAAGATGAACGAAATGCGAATGCTTTACTCCTTCTTTAAAAGGGGAACAAGAATACCCTTGGGAGGGAATAGGGAGGCAAAGTTAGAACAGGGTCATAAGGAACACCCATTCAGAGCCTGCCCCACATGTGGCCCATACATATACAGCCACCAAACTAGATAAGATGGATGAAGCAAAGAAGTACAGTCAGACAGGAACCGGATGTAGATCTCTCCTGAGAGACACAGCCAGAATACAGCAAATACATCGGCGAATGCCATCATTAAACCACTGAACTGAGAATGGGACCCCCATAGAAGGAATCAGAGAAAGGACTGAAAGAACTTAAAGGGGCTGGAGACCCCATATGAACAACAATGCCAACCAACCAGAGCTTCCGGGGACTAAGCCACTACCCAAAGACTATACATGGACTGACCCTGGGCTTCAACCTCATAGGTAGCAATGAATAGCCTAGTAAGAGCACCAGTGGAAGGGGAAGCCCTTGGTCCTGCCAAGAATGAACCCCCAGTTAACGTGACTGTTGGGGGAGGGCGGTAATGTGGGGAGGATGGGGAGGGGAACACCCATACAGAAGGGTAGAGGAAGGGGTTAGGGGGAATGTTGGCATGGAAACCGGGAAAGGGAATAACAATCAAAATGTAAATAAGAAATACCCAAGTTAATAAAGATGAAAAAATGAAAAATACATCTTAACTAAGTAAACCACATTTATAGGTGATTATTTTCCAGAAACTCAACTAAAATTCAGAAAAGTTAAAAAATAATAAGGTGGAAGGAAACAAAACTAAAAAGCAAGGAAACAGCAATGAGGCTGAAGAAGATACACTAAACACAGAACAGAATAAGAATGACAATGATAACAATATCATCAATAAAGCTGAAATAAAGAGAAGTACCAAGTGGGATGAAGTGTGGCTTCATATTTTCAGACAACTACAATAAATACAAAGTAGTCTTAAATGATGCTGAATCCATCCACAGAAAATCACACAGTATTAAAACATTGAAGAACCTATTAGAAACAGAAGTTGATTTAAAATAAAGCATCTAATAGTATACTTTGATACAGAAAAGTAAATTAGGATGGATTTTAAAAATTAATATTATTAATAACATTGTATTTCAAGCTAGCTAACCGTTGTGAGTTACAATTATTAAAATCACCCAAAATATATTTTCAAAAACCAATTTCTTAGACTATATGTCAGGTTTCAATAATTCCAAAAGTGTTATATCAACCAAAGTTCTCAAAAATGGCATATTGTCAACATACTGGCTTTTAAAACAATTTTTTGCAAATAAAAAAAATCACTAAGCAATGGAATCAAGTGAGAAATTAAAACCACAGATAAGAATGATTGAGAGGGTAGTTATCACCACAAGCATAGATCTCACATCTAAAGAGAAAGTTCCTAAGTTATAGCAAAGATGCTTCATAGCTCAGCTCTCAGTCATCTGGATTTTGTAGAATGGCAGGTTGAGCATGTGTGTGCCACTGTGGCTTCAAAAAATTATACCAGCAAGTAGATAAACACTATGCATTCTATCCTATTCAGCCTGGGCAGGGCTATTCCTAACAGAGCAATCAGCCCTATGACAAGTAGAGTTACAGGCCTGGGCAGGGCTATTCCTAACAGAGCAATCAGCCCTATGACAAGTAGAGTTACAGTAGTTATCACCAATCAGAGCATCTATGGTTCTTCCTATGGACAAACACAAAACACAGGCTATAATAGTCAGCTTCCTGGAGCATGATTCCACTGGAGGTTATGGCAGCAGCCTGAGTTCCTTACTCTTATAGGCAGAGCAGCAGTCCTCATACCCTGCCTATGACCAACAGCCAGCCAGCTCCTAGCTGCATCTTGGAAAAGTTAACTGGTGGCAGTTCTTAGAGCAGGGTCTGTGGGCAGCCCCACAGTGGAAGCAATAGCCAAGAATCTGACAGGAACATTCTGGATAGCAACAAGCTATGGACAGCAGCAAAGTGTCTAGAACCTGCTTTAGGGCTATGGAGTGCAGAATCAGTACAAGAGTGGGAGCGGAAGAAAGTAATGGAGACAACTGGGGTGGTGGTGGTACTAGTTATGGCAATGAAGACCAAAGTAATAATAGGAGGTGGCTAAAGGGGGAACCAGCAGGACAGTGAAGGGCTGAGGATAGGGGTGATGGAGGTGGTTACAACCACAGCTGTGGTAGCTAAGTCTCCAAAGGCTGTGGAAGCGGAGGCGGAGGCGGAGGCGGAGGCGGAGGCGGAGGCGGAGGCGGAGGCGGAGGCGGAGGCGGAGGCGGAGGCGGAGGCGGAGGCGGAGGCGGAGGCGGAGGCGGAGGCGGAGGCGGAGGCGGAGGCGGAGGCGGAGGCGGAGGCGGAGGCGGAGGCGGAGGCGGAGGCGGAGGCGGAGGCGGAGGCAGCATGAACAGAAGTAACCATGGTGTATTCAATAGGTCTGGTGGGCCTCTGTATCAAGGATCACATCACAGTTCTGAAGAAGATAATGCAGACAACAATGCCATCTTTCTGCAAGGCTTGGGTGAGAATATTACAGTTGAGTCTATGGTCGATAGCTTCCAACAGATTGGAGTTATTAGGACAATTTAAAAAACACAAACTGGAAAGCCTATGGTTAATTTGCATACATACAGAGAAACTGGCATGCTTGCAGGTGAGGCAACAATTGTATTTGATGACCTACTTTTTGCTAAAGGGGTTATCAAGTAGTTTGATGGTAAAGAATTCTCTGGGAACCCTGTCAAGGTTTCATCTCCTATCTGTGGAGCAGATATTAATCAAGGTGGTGTAATTGTTTATGAAGGCTGCGAGCAAGGCAGACCTATTTTCTGTGGAGGCCGTAGAGGAGGTGGCAAAGTGGTGACAGTGGCTGGTGAGGATTCTCTACTGGAAGTGGCAGACGTGACAAACTGGGTCCTGTAAGTGTCCAAATCTTCTGTGTGAGTACATGAACTGAGATGACTGCAACCTGAAAAAGGCTATAACCTAGATGGCCAAGAAAGGAGAAACAGGAAGGTCTCCTATCTCCTAGCTATGGAGATGGTTGATGTAGCAAAAGACGATATGATCAGGGTGGCTACCAAGGCTAAATCAAGGATGGTGGGGCTTCTGAGAGGTGCATGGTGATGGAAACATAGGCTTCTTTGCCTTGGTAAGATGGTCTCCTGAGGTGAGCACAAACAGGGCAGAGGAAGAAACCATATTAATTTGGCTCCTGCTGTTCTGGGACAGGTCTTCTTCATATACTCAGTGTTGCCTTTGTTATTTTATAACTTTCCTATGTTTTGCTTGTTTTTGTTATTTTGGTGTGTGTGGGGGGTGAGAGTACTGTAATTGTAACCATATCTCTGGCTCTCACTTAAAAAAATCACCTTAGTCAAAACACAAAAAGATATTTCATAAAAAATAAAGATGTATGGCTCACACTTTTTAACAAGAAAATGAGTAATAGACATAGACATTGAAATTCATAAGCTAGAAGCAGAAGTTAATTTGCAAAAGAAAGAATTTTAATTTTGACAAGGCTAAAATAAAAATATGGAACATAAATGTATAAATATGCATTAAGAATCAGAAGCATCTACTATTATGGAAAAAGAAAAAGTTACCTGCATTGGAGAGGATAAGAAGGAGGTCACAGGCAGAGTGCAGATGACATTCTCAATCACTCAATCACAAAGGGCATCAGATCATATGCTTTTTAATACAAGGAACACATCTAATAGCAGATAACCAGAAAGTTTTTAATAAAATAGTGAGCCAGAGATTAAGTACACATATGCAAAAGGCTATGGGTAGAAATATGTGTAATCATGTGCAAACACATTAAATAAGGACGTTTATTGTTTTAATGAACAAGAGTAGAATTTACCATGGAAAAATAGCAGGCACCTACTCTACATGTCAAATAACATGTCCCAGAAATAAGGTAAAACAGAACATGGCAACCAAACACCCAAAATTGTTATAGCCATAGGAAAACCCTGGCAAACCTGTGTGTGTGTGTGTGTGTGTGTGTGTGTGTGTGTGTGTCCCCGCGCACATGCATATGTGTAGGCTAGACTCTTTAGTATTGCCATGTAAAACAACCCAGCATTCTCTTTGAAAATAAATGGAATTGAGGTCTTCCTGGTTGCTGCCGCTGCAGAGAGCCCCTGGGCAGCACCCCACGAGCGAACCTGAGCCTCGGGACCACAGGTAAGACCAAATTTTCTGCTGCAAGAAAGCTGCCTGGTGAGCTTGGGACACACGGAAGCAGAATTTCTCTAGGACCGGGCACGTTCTGTGTTTACCGGAAGTCCCACACCCGCGGATCCCGGCCCGCAGCAGCTCTCTGCTCCCAGACCCGGTGAGAGAGAGACCCAACCGCCTGGTCAGGTGGGCACTCCTGAGGCTGCAGAGCGAAAGAGACCACCAACACTGCTCACCCCTGCCCACATCCCTGGCCCAAGAGGAAACTGTATAAGGCCTCTGGGCTCCCGTGGGGGAGCGGCAGGACCCCTGCCAGAGACACCGCCGGACCCTGAAGGAAAAGACCGGATAAACAGTTCTCTGCACCTGAATCCCGTGGGAGGGAGAGCTAAACCTTCAGAGAGGCAGACAAGCCTGGGAAACCAGAAGAGACTGCTCCCTGCACACACATCTCGGACGCCAGAGGAAAAAGCCAAAGACCATCTGGAACCCTGGTGCACTGAAGCTCCCGGAAGGGGCGGCACAGGTCTTCCTGGTTGCTGCCGCTGCAGAGAGCCCCTGGGCAGCACCCCACGAGCAAACCTGAGCCTCGGGACCACAGGTAAGACCAAATTTTCTGCTGCAAGAAAGCTGCCTGGTGAACTCAAGACACAGGCCCACAGGAACAGCTGAAGACCTGTAGAGAGGAAAAACTACACGCCCGAAAGCAGAACACTCTGTCCCCATAACTGACTGAAAGAGAGGAAAACAGGTCTACAGCACTCCTGACACCCAGGCTTATAGGACAGTCTAGCCACTGTCAGAAATAGCAGAACAAAGTAACACTAGAGATAATCTGATGGCGAGAGGCAAGCGCAGGAACCCAAGCAACAGAAACCAAGACTACATGCCATCATCGGAGCCCAATTCTCCCACCAAAACAAACATGGAATATCCAAACACACCAGAAAAGCAAGATCTAGTTTCAAAATCATATTTGATCATGATGCTGGAGGACTTCAAGAAAGACATGAACACACTTAGGGAAGCACAGGAAAACATTAATAAACAAGTAAAAGCCTACAGAGAGGAATCGCAAAAATCCCTGAAAGAATTCCAGGAAAACACAATCAAACAGTTGAAGGAATTAAAAATGGAAATAGAAGCAATCAAGAAAGAACACATGGAAACAACCCTGGATATAGAAAACCAAAAGAAGAGACAAGGAGCTGTAGATACAAGCTTCACCAACAGAATACAAGAGATGGAAGAGAGAATCTCAGGAGCAGAAGATTCCATAGAAATCATTGACTCAACTGTCAAAGATAATGTAAAGCGGAAAAAGCTACTGGTCCAAAACATACAGGAAATCCAGGACTCAATGAGAAGATCAAACCTAAGGATAATAGGTATAGAAGAGAGTGAAGACTCCCAGCTCAAAGGACCAGTAAATATCTTCAACAAAATCATAGAAGAAAACTTCCCTAACCTAAAAAAAGAGATACCCATAGACATACAAGAAGCCTACAGAACTCCAAATAGATTGGACCAGAAAAGAAACACCTCCCGTCACATAATTGTCAAAACACCAAACGCACAAAATAAAGAAAGAATATTAAAAGCAGTAAGGGAAAAAGGTCAAGTAACATATAAAGGGAGACCTATCAGAATCACACCAGACTTCTCGCCAGAAACTATGAAGGCCAGAAGATCCTGGACTGATGTCATACAGACCCTAAGGGAACACAAATGCCAGCCCAGGTTACTGTATCCAGCAAAACTCTCAATTAACATTGATGGAGAAACCAAGATATTCCATGACAAAACCAAATTTACACAATATCTTTCTACAAATCCAGCACTACAAAGGATAATAAATGGTAAAGCCCAACATAAGGAGGCAAGCTATACCCTGGAAGAAGCAAGAAACTAATCGTCTTGGCAACAAAACAAAGAGAATGAAAGCACACAAACATAACCTCACATCCAAATATGAATATAACGGGAAGCAATAATCACTATTCCTTAATATCTCTCAACATCAATGGCCTCAACTCCCCAATAAAAAGACATAGATTAACAAACTGGATACGCAACGAGGACCCTGCATTCTGCTGCCTACAGGAAACACACCTCAGAGACAAAGACAGACACTACCTCAGAGTGAAAGGCTGGAAAACAACTTTCCAAGCAAATGGTCAGAAGAAGCAAGCTGGAGTAGCCATTCTAATATCAAATAAAATCAATTTCCAACTAAAAGTCATCAAAAAAGATAAGGAAGGACACTTCATATTCATCAAAGGAAAAATCCACCAAGATGAACTCTCAATGCTAAATATCTATGCCCCAAATACAAGGGCACCTACATACGTAAAAGAAACCTTACTAAAGCTCAAAACACACATTGCACCTCACACAATAATAGTGGGAGATTTCAACACCCCACTCTCATCAATGGACAGATCATGGAAACAGAAATTGAACAGAGATGTAGACAGACTAAGAGAAGTCATGAGCCAAATGGACTTAACGGATATTTATAGAACATTCTATCCTAAAGCAAAAGGATATACCTTCTTCTCAGCTCCTCATGGTACTTTCTCCAAAATTGACCATATAATTGGTCAAAAAACGGGCCTCAACAGGTACAGAAAGATAGAAATAATCCCATGCGTGCTATCGGACCACCACGGCCTAAAACTGGTCTTCAATAACAATAAGGGAAGAATGCCCACATATACGTGGAAATTGAACAATGCTCTACTCAATGATAACCTGGTCAAGGAAGAAATAAAGAAAGAAATTAAAAACTTTTTAGAATTTAATGAAAATGAAGATACAACATACTCAAACTTATGGGACACAATGAAAGCTGTGCTAAGAGGAAAACTCAGCGCTGAGTGCCTGCAGAAAGAAACAGGAAACAGCATATGTCAGCAGCTTGACAGCACACCTAAAAGCTCTAGAACAAAAAGAAGCAAATACACCCAGGAGGAGTAGAAGTCAGGAAATAATCAAACTCAGAGCTGAAATCAACCAAGTAGAAACAAAAAGGACCATAGAAAGAATCAACAGAACCAAAAGTTGGTTCTTTGAGAAAATCAACAAGATAGATAAACCCTTAGCCAGACTAACGAGAGGACACAGAGAGTATGTCCAAATTAACAAAATCAGAAATGAAAAGGGAGACATAACTACAGATTCGGAGGAAATTCAAAAAATCATCAGATCTTACTATAAAAACCTATATTCAACAAAATTTGAAAATCTTCAGGAAATGGACAATTTCCTAGACAGATACCAGGTATCGAAGTTAAATCAGGAACAGATAAACCAGTTAAACAACCCCATAACTCCTAAGGAAATAGAAGCAGTCATTAAAGGTCTCCCAACCAAAAAGAGCCCAGGTCCAGACGGGTTTAGTGCAGAATTCTATCAAACCTTCATAGAAGACCTCATACCAATATTATCCAAACTATTCCACAAAATTGAAACAGATGGAGCCCTACCGAATTCCTTCTACGAAGCCACAATTACTCTTATACCTAAACCACACAAAGACCCAACAAAGAAAGAGAACTTCAGACCAATTTCCCTTATGAATATCGACACAAAAATACTCAATAAAATTCTGGCAAACCGAATTCAAGAGCATATCAAAACAATCATCCACCATGATCAAGTAGGCTTCATCCCAGGCATGCAGGGATGGTTTAATATACGGAAAACCATCAACGTGATCCATTATATAAACAAACTGAAAGAACAGAACCACATGATCATTTCATTAGATGCTGAGAAAGCATTTGACAAAATTCAACACCCCTTCACGATAAAAGTCCTGGAAAGAATAGGAATTCAAGGCCCATACCTAAACATAGTAAAAGCCATATACAGCAAACCAGTCGCTAACATTAAACTAAATGGAGGGAAACTTGAAGCAATCACACTAAAATCATGGACTAGACAAGACTGCCCACTCCCTACTTTTCAATATAGTTCTAGAAGTTCTAGCCAGAGCAATCAGACAACAAAGGGAGATCAAGGGGATACAGATTGGAAAAGAAGAAGTCAAAATATCACTATTTGCAGATGATATAATAGTATATTTAAGTGATCCCAAAAGTTCCACCAGAGAACTACTAAACGTGATAATCACCTTCAGCAAAGTGGCTGGGTATAAAATTAACTCAAATAAATCAGTAGCCTTCCTCTACACAAAAGAGAAACAAGCCAAGAAAGAAATTAGGGAAACTACACCCTTCATAGTAGTCCCAAATAATATAAAATACCTTGGTGTGACTTTAACCAAGCAAGTGAAAGATCTGTATGATAAGAACTTCAAGCCTCTGAAGAAAGAAATTGAAGAAGATCTCAGAAGATGGAAAGATCTCCCATGCTCATGGATTGGCAGGATTAATATAGTAAAAGTGGCCACTTTACCAAAAGCAATCTACAGATTCAATGCAAACCCCATCAAAATACTAATCCAATTCTTCATAGAGTTAGGCAGAACAATTTGCAAATTCATCTAGAATAACAAAAAACCCAGGATAACTAAAACTATCCTCAACAATAAAAGGAATTCTGGGGGAATCACTATCCCTTAACTCAAGCAGTATCACAGAGCAATAGCGATAAAAACTGCACGGTATTGGTACAGAAACAGACAGATAGACCAGTGGAATAGAATTGAAGACCCAGAAATGAACCCACACACCTATGGTCACTTGATTTTTCACAAAGCAGCCAAAACCATCCAATGGAAAAAAGATAGTATTTTCAGCAAGTGGTGCTGGTTCAACTGGAGGTGAGCATGTCGAAGAATGCAGATCAATCAATGCTTATCACCCTGTAGAAAGCTTAAGTCCAAGTGGATCAAGGACCTCCACATCAAACAAGATACACTCAAACTAATAGAAGAAAAAGTGGGAAGCATCTCGAACACATGGGCACTGGAGAAGATTTCCTGACGAAAACACCAATGGCTTATGCTCTAAGATTAAGAATCGACAAATGGGATCTCATAAAACTGCAAAGCTTGTGGACAGCAAAGGACACTGTCATTAGGACAAAATGGCAACCAACAGATTGGGAAAAGATCTTTATTAATTCTACAACTGATAGACGGCTTATATCCAAAATACACAAAGAACTCAAAAAGTTAGACTGCAGGGAGACAAATAACCCTATTAAAAATGGGGTTCAGAGCTAAACAAAGAATTCACAGCTGAGGAATGTCAAACAGTTGAGAAGCACCTAAAGAAATGTTCAACATCTTTAGTCATAAGGGAAATGCAAATCATAACAACCCTGAGATTTCACCTCACACCAGTGAGAATGGCTAAGATCAAAAACTCAGGTGATAGCAGATGCTGGCGAGGATGTGGAGAAAGAGGAACACTCCTCCATTTTTGGTGGGATTGCAGACTGCTATCAGAAATCAGTCTGGAGGTTCCTCAGAAAATTGGACATTGCACTACCTGAGGACTCAACTATACCCAAAAGATGCCCCAACATATAACAAAAACACATGCTCCACTATGTTCATAGCAGCCTTATTTATAATAGCCAGAAGCTGTAAAGAACCCAAATGCCCTTCAACAGAGGAATGGATACAGAAAATGTGGTACATCTACACAATGGAATATTACTCAGCTATCAAAAACAATGACTTTATGACATTCATAGGCAAATGGATGGAACTGGAAAATATCATCCTGAATGAGGTAACCCAATCACAGAAAAACACACATGGTATGTTCTCATTGTTAAGTGGATATTAGCCCAAATGCTTGAAATACCCTAGATGCATAGAACACATGAAACTCAAGACGGATGATCAAAATGTGAATGCTTCACTCCTTCTTTAAAAGGGGAACAAGAATACCTTTGGGAGGAAATAGGGAGGCAAAGTTAGAACAGAGGCAGAAGGAACAGCCATTCAGAGCCCGCCCCACATATACCTATACATATACAGCCTCCAAACTAGATAAGATGGATGAAGCAAAGAAGTGCAGTCAGACAGGAACCGGATGTAGATCTCTCCTGAGAGACCCAGCCAGAATACAGCAAATATATGGGCGAATGACATCATTAAACCACAACTGAGAATGGCACCCCCATAGAAGGAATCTTAGAAAGTACTGAAAGAGCTTGAAGGGGCTTGAGACCCCATATGAACAACAAGCCAACCAACCAGAGCTTCCAGGGACTAAGCCACTACTCAAAGACTATACATGGACTGACCCTGGGCTCCAACCTCATACGTAGCAATGAATAGCCTAGTAAGAGCACCAGTGGAAGGGGAAACCCTTGTTCCTGCCACGACTGAACCCCCAGTGAACGTGATTGTTGGGGGGAGGGCAGTAATGTGGGGAGGATGGGGAGGGGAACACCCATAGAGAAGGGGAGATGGAGAGGTCAGAGGGATGTTGGCCTGGAAAAAGGGAAAGGGGATAACAATCGAAATGTAAATAAGAAATACTCAAGTTAATAAAGATGAAAAAAAAAGAGGGAAACAGATTGCACCAGGGTAAATTTCTGATCCTCTCTCTGTGTCACAGCACAGGGCAGAGTATTCTGCTGTGGCCCTTGTTTTCCTGAGGACCCACCCTATAAACCTATTTAATTTCAACTCCTGGTACCTACTTGAGAAATGAAAGTTCCATTCATTATATTGCTTCATGATATAAATGTGGTTAGTGGATATATAAATCAAGAAGTTGTGTGGCCCACCCACTCAATCAAAGCTGGGCATGCATAAACCCCTCAAGGAGAAAATATCTGCAAGGAAGCCTATTTAAAACTCCTGCTGGAGGGTGAACTTGAGAACTGGAAATTGCATGAGTTTGGCACTTGTCTTCTTTCTCTGATTTCAGCTTTGTAGAGTCTCTGACTTCTCATTTATAGAGTAATAATAACAACATTGCTCTGGGTGTTACAGAAGAGCCACAACTAAATGTTTACCCAAATCCTACACTGTAGTAGGTTTCAGAGCAAATCATTTACTAGAATCTGCCTTTCCACTGTGAAACTGGCCCAGAAGAGTAACTGAGAACATGATAAAGTTGTATTTTAAGGCCTTTGCATTATCATGCTGATGCTGTGACAAGCCTGTGAGGTTGGTATTATTATTATTACTACACAACTGAATGGAGAGCTTCCACACATATCCTATTCAGGTCCCACCACAGCAAGGAGGTCCGTTTCTTTTGTTCGACAGAGACACAAAGACACACAAGGAAGGGGAAAGCTGTGGATGAGGCAGCTTCTGATGCCGTGCTGGTTTCAAGGATCAGATGGTGGTCTATATGGATGGTTTGTTTGGGTGAGGTTCATTTTCTCTAGATGTTCTAAGGTGTAATGGAACTGAGGCAGCTGATACTGAAAGATCCCACGCAGAGAGACCCTACTCAAGTCTTGGGAAATCGAGGACCCCAGACACAGAGAGACCATTTTGGATGTAATAAGCAAAGGCGAGCTTTATTACAGAGACCTATTACAGAGATCTCCGGGCCGACACATATCCCACGCAGGAGACAGAGGTGTCGACCCCGAGAGGCTGGGAGAAAGAGTATTTAAAGGCAGAGGCTGTGAGCCCAGGGGTTGGGGGATGTCAAAGGGGAAGGCACCACAAGTTATAGGATTGTTTTATGGCTCCAGGAGATAAGGGGGCACCAGAAGGTTTTATGGCCCCCTGATTCCTGGAACAGAGCTACTAAATCAGGAGAACGGTCAGGTCTTCAGGTCCTCATTATTTTTAAAAGTTTGTCAGAATTGATGAAGCATCTGTATTTGAAACACCTCTGGTTAAGCTTGGGCCACCGGTTTCCTGGAGTGCTCTCTGTAGGACTGGAAAGCACAAGTAGGGGCTTAAATAAACATCACAGGGGCAGAACAAAGAACAGTTACTCACACGGGGTGATAAGCAAAGTAGTTCTCTTGTATTCCTTTTCTTTATCCTTATGGCCTGCTACTCCTGGTGGCAGGGCTTAGCCCTGAGTTTGTGGCTTTTGGGGCTTACTCTTTTAGTTTTATATTCTTAAACCTTAAATTTGTATAATTTTCCTTTCAATACTTATTGAGCAAGACCTGCCTTTTGCATTAACTACAGATGTTTGACTTCTTGGTTATCAGGGAGCTGGAAAGTCAGCATCCCATCGTTGTATTCATTCTGGTCATGTACACTTTGCTCTCACTCATCATATTGCCTTGGGCTGTCTGTACTTCTGTTCCCTCCACTCTAATGGTAAGGACGGCAGACTAGGTATACAATTCCTTCAGACCCACAGTTCCAAACAGAGGTCAGATACACAAGCAGATCTCACTCACTTCTGTCTGATGTGGTTCCACTCATTGCCTTCCCTTGCTGAGTTGTAGGAGCTACACTAAGGGGCTTTGCCCCCTTTGCCTTGTATTCCCTCACCTAGAAGAAGACAATTAGGAAAACAGCAACAACAAACAAAAAGCCAGTCTTCTGACAGAGCCTTTATAGGAATCAAGCAGATAACAGTTGTGAAGTGACTGGCAGAGACAAGACCTACTAAATACAGATTTTATGGTTTTTGAGAGAACAAGCATACACTTTGTAAAAATAAAAGCTACATATAAAACTACAGGAACTGGTGACTGGACAGGTAGTTGATAATTTATGTCCCCATATCTTTTGGTTGCTGTATGCTTTTAACAAGAGATTGGAGATATTTGCCTGAAACATCTTCCAGACAGCTCTCCTCTGAGTAAGGTGTTATGGATGTATCTGCTCCCTCCTAATTATAGCAAAGTGTCTGAGGCCTTGTACATTATTTCTCCAATTTCTTTTCATTGAGATTGCTGCAGCTCCAAGTCCTTTCTGCTGTTTTTCTTCTCCTGGCAGCCCCCACAGTGGCATCTGCTTTCTATTTACAGAGCCAAACCCACGGACAGTAAGCTCATCTGATTAATCAGAAATTGCCATGGGAGGATAGGCTCTCTCCCTCCCATCCCTGAACCCAACAGTGAAGCTTTTACATTCAGCTCATGTCCCCCAAATTAAAGCATTTGGCCTTCACAGTTGGTGTATTTCAGGCCCATTCAGAAGCTGGTACTATGCCTGATGGAATTCCTGGTTACTGGTGTGGCTTCCTGAATTGTGTTGGGGAGTGAATGGTCCAAATCCAATTTTGAAGAAGTATAAGGTAAGCCAATGGGACTGTTGAAATGGAGGTGCCTTGAGTATTATTCCCAAGGAAGCAGCACCAACTTGAAAGGTAGAGGGCCTCTGGGGAATAGAGGATGGAACCTATATATTGTTCATAATATTCTGGCATTACTCATATCTGTCATGCAAATGATGGATGCACTGCAGCCTTGGAGAGGACATTGTTTAATCACAGGGGTTATACTGTTTTAAAGGGATAACAAATACAAAGTGTATTGATAAGACTCTAGCCATCTCAAAAGCAGAATTTTTTTCTTCTAATAAATTTCCAAACAAACAGTGTAATGTCCCCTAGTTGTAATTCAGCAGAGTCAGGGACACAGATTTAGCAGAAATTATTGTCAAAATTCTGGTCTTAATAACTACAGAGATCATGCCTCTGACCCTCAGCTGCTGCAATTCAGATGTTCCCTGACCCCTTGTTATCCTTTCCTTAAGATAACTGGCAGGATGCTGAGTGAGGAGGGTCTTTGAATTGTGCTGAGCTGTGCCTTTGAGGCTATTCGACAGTTTTTGACAGTCTCACTTGTTCTGTTCTGTGGGGTTAGAGATGGGGAACTGTTTAGGTTTCCACATGAACTTAGAGCAATTCGCTAAGCTTGTGGGCTGTGGCTCACTGGCCTGGAGGAAAAGATCTGACCAACCATCAGGAATGGAAATAATGTGTGTTCTCGAATTCTCATCACAATCCAAAATTAACTCTCCAGTGTCATTCAGCAACCAAATGGCAAGCTACAAAGTCAGGTCTGGTTTGTTTCCAGAGCAACTATCTCTCTTAACTGCATCACATGGAATTGAGAAGTCTGAAAAGGATACCCAATCTGCTCAAAAAATCTAAGAACTTAAACTCTTTGCAAAAGAGCTGCCAAGGAGAGAGGCTGGCAGGGGCGGGGCTGGCAGGGGTGAATAGGTGCTAGCAGAAAGCCCTCTCCTTGGTCCTTAGTACATTGTCTTTTACTATTTCTACTTTGGTTTCCTCTCTTGCTATTAAGTCACCACAAGTCACTTTCCTATATTGGCCACCCTTGTGAGCCCATGAACACAGGAATGTTCATTTTCTTCATTCTGGACTCTGACAATCATGGCAGAAAATCTACACATAGGCTTTTGTGTAGAAATTCAGATGCATAGTGGTCTCCTCCTGGTGGAAAGCCAGCAAGTTGTCCTCTAATTGCATTTGCAAAGAGAAGATTACATTGTCCCACTTCCAAACTCCAAATCCATTAGCTACTTGCCTGACCTTGGATGTGGCAGGAACAACTATCAATAGGATGTCAGAAGAGCCTTTCCCTTCAAGAAAATGTCTTTGTCCACAAATCTCTATTGGTTATTTCTTTATTTTATTCAAGTCTTCATTTAAAATTGACTTATTTTAAAAGTTTCTACATTCATTTATTTTTACATTTTGTGTGTGTATGTGTGTGTGCCTGTGTGTTGTATGTCTATGTCATGCAAATATGTCCATGTGTGTGCATTTTTGAGGGGGTGCATGTGTGCCACAGTGTGAATGTGGTATAAGAAGACAGTTTGCAGGAATCATTTCTTCCCCTTTACCTTGTGAATACAGGGGATTGGTGTCTTTAGGTTTGGAGGCAAGCTCTTTTACCTGCTGAGCTACATCACAAGTCCTAAAACTTACATTCCTTATCATTTCCATGTCCATGATCTCCTGATCATACATCTCCCATTCAACATGCATGATACTTCACATTATTCTAAGTTCCAATAGCACCTTGTAAAGCAAAAGTCCTTGTGTGTTATGTTAACAGATTATCACTTCTTTCTCTCATTAAATAACCCCTCTCCAAAGGAAGGAATTTTGGTCAGTTTGATCACTTTACATACTTCATGTACCTCAAACAATACCTGACACATAGTAGATGCTCAAATATTTAATAAATTTATTGGGTTAATATAGCGACACAGTCTTCGGGATTGTTCTCAAGTTATATCTCTATTTTGACGTAAGTATGGCATTTAGTCAGGAGATACCACACTCACAAAATACAGAGGACAGGTTGTTTAGAAACATGAGGAGTATCCTGTGAATTTTGTGAAAACTGACAACAGAACCTCTAGTTTGGTTCAGTTAGGAGAGGTGTAACCCTTAAGAAAGGGTCCATTTGTGACCCTCCCTCTGTTCCACACTAGATATAAGCTGACAGGATTACTACTCCATGGTAGAGTTAAAGGGAAGGTTTTTATTTCAGATATAAGAGAGGGAAAAAGAAAACAGTCAGAGGCATCTGGAAGAATCCAGAGAAGAGAGAAAGACTTACGCAGAACATGGCCATTAGGCTGGACATGGCTAGGGTGATGAGAGGGGTGGAGGTGTGGTATAGTAGTATTATAAGGATAATGAGTGTAGCTAAGGGAAGAGAAATCTATGAGCTGAAAAAGTTCAGGGTAGAGAAATAGGTGAGAAGAGCTAGAATGGGCATCAACTCTGAGTTTTGAACCAGGTACTTTGTGATACTGAGGAGCCTAGAGGCCACCATGAGCTTTGGAATGCTAAGAGGCACGACAGATAACCATTTGTTCCTTCTGCTAGTGATAAGGGAAATGACTCCTTTCTATAGAGAGGAGCTGGCTTGACTTCATAAGTTCCAGAGGAATGCTGGCTTTCATCTAACTGCCAGAAATTCTCCTGTAGTCCAGCCTGAGCCCACTTCTGGATATTTGGACTGCCTTTTAGAGTTTGGAGAATTACAATGTCCTTTACACCTGATAGATTCAGTAGATTCAGTCTTTTGCTTCTGCTTCTGTCTCCTTTTCTCCTTCTCCTTCTCCTTCTCCTTCTCCTTCTCCTTCTCCTCCTTCTCCTTCTCCTCCTCCTCCTCCTCCTCCTTCTCCTTCTCCTCCTCCTCCTCCTTCTCCTTCTCCTCCTCCTCCTCCTCCTCCTCCTCCTCCTCCTCCTCCTCCTCCTCCTCCTCCTCCTCCTCCTCCTCCTCCTCCTCCTCCTCCTCCTCCTCCTCCTTCTTCTTCTTCTTCTTCTTCTTCTTCTTCTTCTTCTTCTTCTTCTTCTTCTTCTTCTTCTTCTTCTTCTTCTCTCCTCTTCCTCCTCCTTCCTTCTATTTGTTTTTGAGGTTGTTGGTTTCTTAAACAGTTTTGTTTTGGTTTTGCAAGTACACTTTTAGATCTTAGGCAGGTTAGAAAAATATCTCTGAAGGCCTATATAGAACAGTAGAAAGCACAGATTTCTGCATCAGACCTGAATCTGAAGTTCAGTGGTGATACTAGCTGTGCAATGTGATGTCAGTTATAAACCCCAGCTTTTCTATAAAAAATTTTTGTCACTGTTTAATATTTTCCAAATGATATTCAGTAAAAACTATATTCTGATAGATGCTTCTTGAAGAACACGTTTTAGGACTGAAGAGGTGGCTATGCTTTTCAGAGTGGTTAGAAACACTCTATTGTGCTCTTTCATTTTCTTCTTTATAATTTTAGTTGACATACTTACAGAACTCATACTTAGAGTACCAGAGGACACAAGTTTGGGTCGTAACACTTCCAAAATGCAACACCCAGCTACCTTTAATTCTGGATTCAGGCAATCTAAGGCCATTTTCTGGGTTCCACAGATATCTGCACACACATTACGCGCACACACACACACACACACACACACACACACACACTAAAATATTTTTCAAAAAGGAAAGATAAGCATATCTTTATCTAGAGAAATATGGATTGGATTGAACAAAATCAGATAGTTTTCTTGATTTGGAGGAGGTCATAGAGGCATTAATATATTTATGGACAACCTATAGATTGGGGAAAAACCTCACTAACCCCACATCTAGTAGAAGGCTATTATCTACAATATATGAAGAACTCAAGAAGCTAACCAAGAAACCAAGCAACCCAATTAAAAAATGGGATGTAGACTAATCAGAATTCACAACAGAGGAATCTCAAATGGCCAAGAAACACTTAAAGAAATGGTTAACATCCTTAACATCCTTAGTCATCAGAGAAATGCAGATCAAAACAACCCTGAGATTCCACCTCAGGCCATCCTGAATAGCTAAGTTCAAAAACTCAGGAGATGAACCCCCAGGGAATGTGATTGTTGGGGGGAGGGTGGTAATGGGGGGAGGATGGGGAGGGGAACACCCATATTGGAGTGGAGGGGGAGGGGTTAGGGGGATGTTGGCCTGGAAACAGGGAAATGGAATAACAATTGAAATGTAAATAAGAAATACCTAATTTAATAAAGATGGAGGGGAAAAAAAGAACTCAGGTGACTGCAAATGCTGGTGAGGATGTGGAGAAAGAGGAACACTCCTTCATTGCTGGTGGGATTGCAAACTGGTACAACCACTCTGGAAAACAGTCTGGTGGTTCCTCAGAAAATTGGAACTAGTCTTACCTGAGGAGTCAGCTATACCATGCCTGGGCATATACCCAAAAGATGCTCCAACATACCACTAGGACACATGCTCCACCATGTTGATAACAGTCTTATTTATAATAGCCAGAAACTGGAAACAACCCAGATGTCCCTGAACTGAGGGATGGATATAGAAAATGTGGTACATTTACAAAATGGAGTACCATTCAGCAATTAAAAACAATGACTTTGTGAAATTCTTAGGCAAATGGATGGAACTAGAAAATATCATCCTAAATGAGGTAACCCACTCACAAAAGAACACATGGTGGTACATATTCACTGAAAAGTGGATATTAGGCAAAAACTTGGAATACAATTTGCAGACCATATGAAGCTCAAGAAAAAGGAAGACTAAAGTGTTGATGCTTTAGTCCTACTTATAAGGGGGAACACAGCAGGTAGAGAAAGGGAGGGATCTGGGAGGGAGAGAGTAGATGGGAAGTAAAAGAGGGACAAAATAAGGTGGTGGAGGAGATGGGGGAGAAGTACAGAGGGTCGGGAAATTGAATGGAGATATGTAGCAGCAAGGGATGGGAAACCACAGGTAGCCACTAGAAAGTCCCAGATGCTAGGGAAGCAAGAGGTTCCCAGGACCCAACTGGGATAACATTAGCCAAAGTACTCAACAAAGACGAGGGATGGAGCCACCGACACATCAAGTATATTAACACAGAACTGCTCCTATCTAAAGGAAATTCAGGGACAAAGAGTGGAGAAGAGAGTGAAGGAAAGGCCATCCAAAGACTGCCCCATCTAGGGATCCATCCCATCTGCAGACACCAAACCCAGTTACTATTGCTGATGCCAAGAAAAGCTTGCCCACATTAGCCTGGTATAGATCTTCTCTGAGAGGTTCTGCTAGAGCCTGACCAATATTGATATAGATCCTCCTAGCCATGAAGGTTTGGGGATGCATCTCTCCTCATTTCCCTATTGTCAGGGCAGGGGGACAGCCTTACTAAACTCACCAGATCCCACCACTTAGGTTCATTTTTAGGGGTGTTCCTCTCACTTATTCTTTTCTGGTAGTGCCAGTGGTTATTGGACTGAGCATGGGGACCCAAATTGAGGAGTTAGGTAGGGATTGAAGGAGCTGAAGGGGTTTGAACCCCATAGGAAGAGCAACAATATTAACCAATTAGACCTCCCCAAATCTCCCAGGGACTAATCCACCAACCAAAGAGGGACCCATGGCTTTCACACAATGAGCATTGCCTTGTCTGGCATCTTGAGAGAGGATCCCTTTGGTTCTGTGGAGGCTCAATGTCCCAGCATATGGGAATGTTAGGGCGGTGAGGTAGGAGTGGATGGGTAGGTGGGGGAGGTCCTTCATAGAAGCAGGAGGGAGGGGGTGTGATAGGGGGCTTTCAGAGGGGAAACTGAGAAGAGAATAACGTTTGAAATGTAAATAAATAAAATAACCAATAAAACCATCTCCCCACCCCCCCCAAAAAGTAATACTTCAAACTAATGCAACACACCTGATTGAGTCTGAGGAGCATTTGCCCAGTAACCCCAATGAAATCATATTACTCCCGGTAGCATTTAAGTTAGAGACCAATTTATAGCTTGCCTCCTGGCCAGTCTCCATAATCCTGCTCTTAAGCCAGTAAATTATGGAAAACTCCAAGAGGTCATCCAGGACAAATAGGAAAACTCAACTAATTTTTTAGAGCACCTTACAAAGCCCCTTTATCATTTACTTAAGTAGACCCTGAAAACCCAGAAGGTAAACGATTCCAGATGACGTATTTCTTTTCCCAAAGCTACCCTGGTATTAGGGTCAAGCTCAAGTACTTAGAGAGAGGATCCCTAATTCCACAGGCAGAAGTCTTAGTATTAGCCTTTAAAGTATACCATGAAAGAGATGAGAAGGCCTGGCAATAAAAATATCATATGTTGGCCAAGGCTGTTCAACCAGCTTCAGAGACTGCTGAGGCTTCCTGGCCTCCTAAGACTCAGGAACCACTAAGTCTCAAATGCAGTCAAGAGGGTCACTGGGTATGGACCTGCCCTAACACACACCAACTACTGTGGCCATGTGTCATCAAGAGGAACATTGGGCAACTGATTGATCTGGTGTCACTGGTGGCACAGGGACCTCACTCCCAGATCTCCTTACAGCTGATCTCCTCCTGCCCATGGATGACTAAAAGGGTCCAGGCTCCCTTAACCTAACTACCACCATCACTAACAGGTATCCCTGGGTAGTCATTATGGTATCAGGGAAGCCCACCTCTTTCCTTTTGGACACTGGGACCACTTACTCGATCCTGATGAAGATTTGGGGACACATCTCTCATTTTTCCCTATTGTCAGAGTAGAGGGACAGCCTTACCAAACTCACCAGAGTCCACCACTTAGGTGCATTTTTTAGGGGCTTTCCTCTCACCCATTCTTTTCTGGTGGTGTCAATGTGTCCCATTCCCTTATTAGGAAGGGATATTTTAGTAATAGTTGGAACCTCTGTTTCTTTGGCTGCCCCCTTTCACTTGAACTCAAACTTGCCAGCAGCCCCACTCCTCTTTCTTCTAGCTATCCAACCTTCTTGCTTTAACATGTCATTTTCTTTGCCAGCCTCCCAGGAGGACCAGAGTCTGGGATGTCTAGAACCCTAACACTATTCCCCCATCATCATCCAGTTAAAGGACTCTATCCAGTCCATCACCCAAGCTCAGTACTCCCTCTGACTCCAGAGCCTCAGAAGATTTAAACTTTTCAACTCTGACCTCCTAAGGGGGGGAAAAACCCAAACTTCTCTATCTTACTTTTCCCTTGTTAACACCCAAATACTTGCAACTAAAAACCTTCATTGGACCTATCACCTGGTTCAAGATCTCTGGTTCCTCAGTTCTGCAGTGATTCCTCTCCATCCTATGTGGCTAAGTCTTACACACATTTTTCTACTATCTCCTCATGGACCTCTAATTTCTTGGTCCTAGATCTCAAGGACACATTCTTCTCTACGCCCCTAGATGCCCAGTCATAAAACATCTTTGTCTTTTCTTGGAGACCCTGACACCCACTCTGTACCCAACTCACCTGGACCCCAGGGATTCTGAGAGTCCATACCTACTTGGCCAGATCCTAGCTTCTGACCTACTCTCTTTGTTTCTCCCTAAATCTAATTTTATTTTTTCTACTGATGACATTCTCCTCTGCAGTCCCTACTCTAGATATTAGCCAACACCACTGGTCTTTTAAAATTTCTGTCCAACAGAAGTTATAGAGTCTCACCTTCTAAGATCCAATTGTCCCCCCCCTCAGGCCATTTACTAGCAATTATTCCAACCCACAAATTCATTACCTTAGATAGAAAGCACCAAATCTTCTACTAAATAGGAGATTCTATCATTCCTAGGAACAGCTGTTTTTATGTTTCTGGGTTCTTTCCTTTTCCCTCTTTCCCACCCCTTATATGAGGCAATCTTAGGCCCCTACCAAAAACATCTTTTTAAACCTGTTACTAAGCACTTTCAGAGGCTCCAACAGGCCCTCCTTTGGGACTCAGTCTTACACTCCTCAGACCCAACTCATCTCTTCTCCCTTTATGTAACAGAAAAAGAGGGATACGCCCTAAGAGTTCTAGGTCATCAACTTGGCACTTGTAATATACTTGTCAAAAAATATTAGACCTGGCCATCTAGAGATGGGCACCCTTCATATGTGGACTTCCAAAGTTGACTCAAGATGAAAGAGAGCTCTGGATGAGTCTAAAGGAGATCAATCCCACTTGCCATTTAAACACTTCCCAGAGAGAAGAGACCAGGCCTGCAGGATCTTTCTAGTTACAGTGACTAATCGAAGAAAACATGACTCCAGTCCTGAAACTGCCCCAAAAAGAGGAGAAAAGAATGCTTTCTTACTCATTCTATTTATCTAGCACTGCACTGGTACCAAAACACAGATGTTATAAGAAAAAAAGGCATCCTAGTATCCTTTATGATTTTAAATATAAAAAGCTCAACAAAAATACTAGTAAAGCAATTTCAATGTTATATTTATAAGATAATAGGCTTATGACAAAATACTAATTCTTCCAGTCACACAAGAATGATTGAACATAAGAAAATCAATGTGATATACTATATTAGTAGAATAGAAAAATCCATATATAGAATAAGAACTAAAACAAAAAACAAACAAACAAAAAAAGAACTCTAGCTTAAACTCTGGTCTAAGAAAAACACTAAACATAATAGATAGAGGAGAAAGATAACATGGTCTAACATAAAGAAAGCCCTAAAGAAGCTATAAAAATAACAAGTTAAAGTGCTGGGCAAAGCACTTGACACATGAGTATGGAGACCTGACTTTAATTTCCCTAAACCCATGTGAAGATGGACTCAATAGTACATGTCTGAAATCCTAGCATCTCTATAGTGAGATGAGAGAATCCTGGGAAGCTCATAGTACAGCTAGTCCTAGCCTGGCCTTTTCAGGAGCAAATGGTAACAACCACAACAGCAATTGGGGGAGGTCATTGTGCTTAAAGATGAACTGAAAATAGAGCATACCTGCCCCATCTTTACCACTCCTTTTGTCTCTATAGTTTACCCTTCCATTTACATTCCCTATCTCCACAGTCTACAAAACCAATACTACTTTATTGTAGTTTTAATTTTCTTTCTTTAGACTCATACCCTCAAAAATTAATACATCATTGCTCATTTACTCTCTAACTATATGGTACTTAAGAAGTGATGAGTTTTACTCTATTTTCATAGTCTACCTCTTGATAGTGACTGTTGTTTTGATAGTGTTTACTCTTAGGAGGAATTCTAGAACTGGAGCCTGGTTCCCTGATACACAGTCTAACAGAAGAAAGGGTGGGCCAAACCTACTACAACTCTGGTCCCTCTTGCACACTGCAAACATTTCCACTGGAAAAGATGACAAATGGAAGGGAAATTAACTGATGGTATAACTCCAGATATGCATATCTCAATCAAAAGAAAAAGTATCATGAAAAGCCAAGATAACACATATCATCCCCAAATTACCAACCTCACATTAACAGTGAAAAATGAGACTGTCTTAGATGAAATTCCAAACAAAACATTCCAAAGAAGCATGGAGATATTTAGAGAAATTGGAGAGAAAACAAAATCCTAAAGAGCTTAATGAAATAAAGTCAATGTATTATATGAAAATGGAATTAAAGAGACAGATGGTGGCTATCTTCTGAGAAGTTCCAGCTAGCAGCTGACTCAGACAGATACAGACACCCACAGTTATGGAGCTTGGGGACTCTTACAGAAGAATAGGAAAAAAGGATTGCCAGCCCAACAAGGATAGGAACTCCACAGGAAGACCAACAGAGTTAACTAACCTGGACCCTGAAGGTCTCCCAGAGACTGAACCACTAACCACAGAACATACACAGGCTCGACCTAGGCCTCCTCACACATGTGGAGCAGGTGTGCAGCTTGGTCTTCATGAGGATCCCAAACCACTGGAGTGGGGGCTATCCCAAAAGCTGTTACCTATATATGGGATGTGTTCTTCTAGCTGGGCTGCCTTGTATGGCTCAGTGGGAGAGGATGCATCTAGCTTCACATAGACTTGAAAAGTCAGGGTGGAAGAATATCCGGGGTCCCCCACCCACTCAGAGAAAAAAGGGAAGTGGGATGGGTGGAAGGATTGTGGGAGGGTGTGACTAAGGGGAGCAGTGAGCAAGATGTAAAGTGAGTAAGTAAAAAAAATAAAATAAAAATAAAAATAAAGAGAGAGAGAGAGAGAGAGAGAGAGAGAGAGAGAGAGAGAGAGAGAGAGAGGTCAAACTGAGGTCTGGAAACGAAAAGTCAGTGAATTGTACACAAACCTCAGTGAAAACCCTCCCCAATAGAATGGAAGAATGGATCATGGAAAGGACAGACTATCAGGGTTGGAAACAAATTAGAGGAACTGGGAGTATTCAGTGTATGACATAGACAAATTAATAATATTAATTAATTAATAATAATTAATAAACGTTTATGAATGGAAAATGTGAGATGCTTGAGGGATCTTGAAGAGACACAATCTATAAATTAAGAGCATTAACTAGAACACCAAATAGTAGGACCAGAAAAGAAAATCCATTAGTACTGTATAATTAAAACACTAAGTATTTTTTAAAAAGCAACAGAAGACTGTATTGAAAGCAGAAAGAAAGAAAGTCATGAATCAAGGCATACCCATGACAATAACAACTGATTTCTCCACAGAAACTTTAAAAGTTAGAAGAACTTGGAACAATGTATATTTGATTTTAAAAGACTCCAACTACCAACCCAGACTATTTTGTGCAACAAAACTGTCTGTCATGATTGAAGGAAAAAAGAAAAAAAATTGTGCGGTAAAAGCTGACTTAAGTAATTTATGACCATGAAGTCTGCTTTATAGTGACTACTGGAAAGAATTCTTCAGGTTGAAAATAATCGTAAATAAATCCAAAAGGCTACAGAGGAAAAAGAACCCCAAGAGATTCTAGAAGGGAAGTTAAACAAACAAGGATTAGAAAAAACACTAAACACTATAAAATCATCAAAATAACAAACTTTTTAAATAATAACTCTGGATGTTAGTCGACTTAATCCCCCAATAAAAGATAAGCCAATTGGATCAAAAATCAAGATCCACCGATTTTTTACCTTTGAGAAACTTGTCCCACCATAAAAAAGTATACCTTATGGTGAGAGAAAAAAATGTATTTCAAGCAAATGGAATAAAAAAATGAGTGCACATCACTGTAATATCTGGCAAAATAGATCTTAAACAAAACTATTTGGAAGAAATAAAGTTCACTTCATATTGACTGAGGGAGCAACTATCAAGAAGACAGTATAGTTATAAATATATATTTATCCATCACTCAATTTGATAATAAAATTAGTGTAGTTTAATTTCTGATTTTCACCAATAGACAAACCATCAGGACAAAAAAGCTAGAGAAATACTGGCATTAAATGGTGTCATATATCAACTGGCTTTTACAACTACACTTTACATTCACATGCTACAGAATATGCATTCTTCTCAGCAGCCTTAGCACTTTCTCTAAAAGAAATCAGATAACCAGACAGTAAGCAAGTCTCAACAAACAAAAGGAAATTGAAATAAATTCTTATATCCTATCTGACCACTGAATAAAGCTAGAAACACCACACACACACACACACACACACACAGAGTCTAATTTCACGTACATTAAACAACACACATTTGAATGATGGATGGGGTAATTTACAAATCAAGAAGGGACTTCTGTTTTCTAATTCCAGTGATGCTTGTGACTCTCAGAGCTCCAGCAGGGAGAAGCCATAAATAAGGTAGTGTCTATACCCTGACTGGTTCAGAGCCTACTGCCTGCAAATCCGCAGTGGGTAAAGTAGTAGTCTACAAAGGTTGGTTGCAAGGGTGCATGCTTTCCTGGAAGGGTGAAGAAACCTCATTGTTACAGGCTGATACAGTGGCTCTCTGTCATCAGACACTATCAGCAGGTCATCAAACTTCAGATTCGCCACAAGCTCCCTTTCTAGCATCTGATGTGGGAAATGCTCCGGACTCAGAACAAGTCTGCTCTACCAGAGTGGCTGACCTCTTTGAAAAATGCCAACCCTGCAATAATTATACCAAAGAATAACTAGCTAGGAGGCCGCAGACATGAGGAATGTACTTAACAATCCACTATGAGGGAAACATTTCATTCTCAAAAAACACATTTTTCTGTTCTTCCTGTTATTAATAGTCCTGAATGTTCAATCCCCACCCCCACCCCCACCCCCATCCCCCAAGGGCTCAAAAGACCCATCTTAGCTAAGATTGCTATTTCTGCAATGAAAAACCACAAAGAAAAGCAACTTGGGTGCAAAGGGTTAATTTGTCTTATGCTTCCACATCACTGTTCATCACTGAAGGAGATCAGGGGCAAGAACTCAAAGCAGAGCAGGAACACGGAGGCAAGCTCTTTCAGAGCCCAAGGAGAGCTACTTACTGGCTTACTTATGACTCGTTCACCCTGTTTTATTATAGAACCCAGGACCGCCAACCCACTGGTGGTATCACCAACAATGTTCTGTGCCCTTTCTTATGAATTATTACTTAGGAAAATCCCTTGCCTACTGCCTAGTAATATGGAGGAAATTTCTCAGTTGAAGTTTCCTCCTCTCAGATGAGAAGCTCCACACAAAACAAGCTGATACAATCGACCTGTTGTCAACCACAAAGAAACACATCACTGTTAAGCCAGTTTTGTTCATCCCCAAGATCACACATTAATTTCAACATCACAATGTAAAACAGTACCTAAGCATATGATTACAAGAGGAAAAATGAGGCAGGAGTCATCAGTTTATTGGTAGCTTTTCCATTTTTCATTTGAGTGTGAATTTTTTCATATAGATGATGGAAAGTATCAACGACATCAAAATATTTCAGTGAACATGTTTCAACAGTTCAACTTTCCAATAATTATAAACCTGTTTTAAAATACTTAAATCAAGAAAGGGCTAAAAAAATTCTTAGTATTGAATGAAAATGAAAGAGCAACATAAGAAAACCTGTGAGATACATAGCTATAAATAAGTAAATATATATATATATGTATATATATATACAACAATTAGAGATCTCAGATAAACAACCTGAGGATGTACCTTAGAGCACTGGGTGAGAACCAGAAAAACCAGAAGCTGTGAGGTCAAGAACAAAGGCATCCGTTTTCTTCACACCTACTAAATACAATGGCTGAATCTTAGCTAGAGCAGTATGATAAGAGAAGGAAATTTATAAAGATACAAGCAGGGAAGGAAGAAGTCACAGTGTTTTCATTTGTAGATTATATAATTCCAAAGTAAGTCCCTGGGAAAAGCTATTTTTCATAATCTTAGTATTCCTAGAGTTGTCTGCAGTTTTTGCCTAGAGGTGAGGCCCCATGACCTTTTCCCTTTGTACATCAGTGTGTCTGTGTGTTGTTTTTGTTCAAGTCATGCTTAGGCAGTCACAGTGATGAGACTTCATAGGTATAGCTTTAACATTCTGAAGAGACAGAATTTTACAGCAGACTGCTTAAGTGATGATATGATATTTATATAAGGTATTTATATGAGTAGGTTTCAGAGGCTCTGCCAGTTGTTATTGTCCTGTGAACCTCTTGAGTCATTTGCTCCAGTGGCCGCTGTGTTCACAACAGTGCCCTAGGGAGGTCAACACTGAAGTAAATGATATTGTCTGTCACCAGCAGCACAAGTGAACCCTCAACTGAATCCTGATATCACCATAAATTCTTTAGAGATAGCACTCCCTTCTGACAATAATCTCATGTGTGACCCAGAAGAGCAGGCAGCTAACATCCCTGAGTAATGAACCCTCAGAAACTGAGAAAAGAAATTATTATTTTCACCTGCTAAGTTATAGAGTCATTTATCACAAGCTACTGGACAACTAGGGCAGCATTCTGACTTTACAGAAGAAATGCCTGTCTTAAGAACTTGTAGTATAGCAATACATTTGTCGATTTAAAGTTTATTATTTATATTTTAAACTATTGGCCATTAATTTTCAGCCATATTTTTGTCTGTATCTCATTATTTGCACAACTATTTAATCACCAACGATGTTTGCCCTGTTCTGGGCTTCAAGAACAGAGCAGTGCACCAGTGACAAAGATCATACCTCATATATGGTTCAGATAGACCATGTCTTCAGGAATGATTGGATTTGCTAATAAATTTCATGGAATAAATAAATGATTAGTCTACATGAGGGTAACCAGTAGTGAGTTGCAACAAAGTAACATCTCTTCTATGTGGATAAAGAAGGCCTCATGGCCTTTGAGTTAATTGCAAGGAAACTCTTTATAAGAGTAGGCTTCAAAGACTCTGCCAATTCTTATTGTCCTATGAACCTCCTGAATCACTTGCTCCAGAAGAAGCTGTGTTCACATGGAAAGAATTTGTGATGAGAAGGCTATGCAGAAAACAGCAGTGCAAGGCCCTAAGTTGGCAAAGCAAACCAAAAGTAGCCACTGTGTCAACTCTGGTCCTTCTTTCTGGCCCTCCTAGTATGCTATGGTCAGGTGAGCAGCTGTCCCTTCAACAATCTTGCAGCCTTGCTATCCTCCTGCTGCTGTCAACATCTCTTGCCATTTTTATTTTTGGTTGTGAGCCTAGCTTTTAATGGTTGAGCCATCTCTCCAGCCTTCTTGCCATTTTTAAAAAGCAATAGAAAACGCTCTTGCAGATTAACTTGTTGAAATGTCTCTCATGGTCTATGAAAGATTTATTAGGTAATATTTGAGGTAAATAGTTAATTCTTCATAAGTAAGAGTTTTTAATAAGCATTTTTATCATCTTTTCTCTTTATCTACCAGTTTCTCCTGAATATTCAGAGAACATGGGGGAAAGATCGAACATATTTTGTCACATCTTCCCAGGCCATTCTCTGACCCAAAGTCTGGGACAGTGATCCATGGTCCTCTGACTTAAAATCTCATGCCTGCTGTGTCAATTTTGGAATGTTTCTGGGGCTATTTTGACTGCTTCTTACAGTCCAAATCCTCAGCCATGTTTTATTGTGTTTGCCACGATCCTTAATGTGCTGTCTTATAAAAACCCAAACAAATTATCCTACCATGAAGAGTGACTGATGCTGTGCTCCATAGGGAATAAGCCTCTATACTGCTTTGTTGATCTGAGCACCCACAAAGAGACCCTTCTCCATCACCTGTGTGCACTGCTTAGCTTATATTTCAAAGTACTTAATTTAGAGAAAGATAATGCTTTATATTTCACATTGTAGCATGACAGCAGAGTCAGCCATCACTGTCAATTTGATGACAGCACTGTGTGTTCTGCAGTGAGCTATGGAAGGCAGTGTGACCTTTGAATGGGGGATGACACATGTGCAAGTCCTTCTGTTTCACATGACAGTGAAAAACCATTGAAAAGCTAGTTAATTTCTATTTCCCTTCCCCTGACTCTCTACAACATGAATTATGATGCTGTATGTGTCACCAGATCAGTAATTGAAAGAACGCTTGGCATCTTCAGATGGGAAGATAAATCTAGCCGAACATTGCTGAACTGCCCTTCCCTGAAGCTCCTTGCTTCTGCCTGGACCAGTTTCAAACTGAGTCATGAAGTGTGACTTCTCCTTCTATGAAAAGACAAAGATTAATGAGTCAAAACTAATTGTTGCCACAAATAATATGCTTTCCAGCTGGAAAGGAAGCTGAGACATAATGAGCATGCTAGTTGAGACGACTTTATATCAAATCCCCTTAAACACAAAGAGTATCAGAGAAGACTGCAGAGACCTGAGGGGTGCCGGCATACTAGATGAAATAAGATAGCTCTTTGCTTTCATTTTCTCAAGACAGCAATCTCACAATCTGAGGAGGAAAAAAATCTTAAATGCAATATTTTTAAAATCATTAATCTCAATAGGAAAACAGATAAACTGGATTACTTTCAAATTGAGGATCATTTCAAAAGATGCCATTAAGAGAATAAAGGAGGAAGTGGCATGGAAAAACACATTTGCAATATATACACATACACCCCAAGAATCAGATCCAGGACATAAAAAATTCTACAAAGTAATCAGAATAAATAGACTCGCAGAAATGTGAAGAAGAGCATTGACTAGGCCCTCCAGTGATGATGGGCTTCAAAATGACCAGTAGCTATGTAAAAATGTGCTGAACATAAGTAGTCACTAGGTCAAATCAAAGTACAATGTGAAACTAGAAAACTTATTCTATAATGGCAAACTAGAAATAGCCAGATGGTCCTTCATGTTGCTGCTTATGGAAGGGACTGTAACACATATACACTGCTGGGAAGAAAGTCACATTGTTTTTGAAAACTATTTATTAGTAACTACTCAAACTGAGGATAGGAATACATTAAGGGTCAATCATTTTACTCCCAGACAAACACAAAAAAATGTTCATATACTCACTGCAAAACATATAAAAGAACTCAAGAGTGACACCGTTAATGCTAAGAATTACATCCCAAATATTCATCAAAAAGCAGATGGTAAACTCTGGTATTACACAATGGAAAAACCAGAGAACCATGAAACAAAATCAATGACAACTACAAAAACCAGTAGTGATCTCACAAATGTTAAGCTGAGTAAAGAAACTGAATATAAAAGACAACAAATTCAATGACTCCATCTGCACACAATTTTGCAAAGGGATAGCATGAGAAGCAGTAGTAGTTGAAGAATGACTAGAAACCTAAAGAGGATTCTATAGGCTCTGATAATTCTGGTAACATCCTGTTTCTTGATTTGGTGCTGATGAACTCTCTTGACAAGGATTCATTAAGAGATGAATTTATGATTGACATTCTTTTCTGTATCAATTCTATACTTTATACTTAATTCTATACTTTAAAACTTATACTAAAAATACTCATTGCTAAGTGGTTAAGAATAGTTGCTGTTCTTATAGAGGACCCAGGTTCTGTTCCCAACATTGATATGGAAGGTATTCAGAATTCTAGTTCCAAGCAATCTGACACTTTTCTTTGGTCTCTGCATATGGTATATTCATAGATATGAATAGCAAATAATTTTAGAAATTTCTCAGGCTATGGATAAAGCTCAGTTGGTGGAGAGCTTGTCCAATGTGCATATATTCCTGGTTTGCTCCCCAGCACCACATGAACTAAATGTGGCAGCACTGGACTGACTATAGTAACAGCATCCTTGAAGTGGAGGCAGGACTATCCAAATTTCAAGATCATCTTTAGCTGCTAGTAAGTTTGAAGCCAGCTTGGGCTACATGAGGCTTTGTCTTAAAACAAAACAAAACACACACAAAAAACCCACTTCTGTACAAATAAAAGATGTACAAAATATTATATATTTAGGTAATAAAATACTACTGAATAATAAAAGAAGGGAAGTATTGATAAATTTTCCTGTGAATAAACTTTGAAAACATTGGACAAGTTCTGGTTTCTGCCTGTGCCTGGAGCTGACCCAATTCCATGGCTGTCTGTACCTAGATCCCATGGGAGAGAGAGCTGAACTCTCAGAAGCACAGACAATCCTGAGAGCACAGGGGACACCACCACTTCTGCTCACATTTCTGGACCAAGAGGAACCTAACTGGAGCCCTCTGGACACAGAAAACTAGGAGCAGTCAGAGATAAGATCCTTCTGGTCTCTCCTGTGCCCAAAGCTGAAAACCAGTGTCCAGGAATGCTGACACACCTGAGAGTGGAGGTAAGACCACCACTTCTGTTCTGAAGGACCCACCTGGAGCACTCAGGACACAGGAACCCAGGAGCAGTATGGGACAGGATCCTTCCAGTTTCTGCCTGTGCCCAAAGTTGATACTGTGATACAGCTCCCTGTACCAAAACCTTGCTGGGAAAAAGCTGGTCTCCAGGACTGTTGACACACAGTCTTACAGGAGGGTTAAGCAACTGTAAGAAAGAGCAAGACCAGATAATACCAGAGATAACCAGATGGCAAGAGGTAGCACAGGAACCTAAGCAACAGAAACCAAGACTACATGGCATAATCAGAGCCCAATTCTTCCACCAAAGTAAATACTGGATATCCAAACACATTAGAAAAGCAAGATTTGGATTTAAAAATCACATCTCATGATGATGATAGAGGACTTTAAGAAGGATATAAATAACTCTGCTAAGGAAAAGCAGGACAACACAGGTAAACAAGTAGAAGCCCTTAAGGAAGAAACACAGAAATCCCTTAAAGAACTGCAGAAAAACACAACCAAAAAGATGAAGAAATTAAATGAAACCATCCAGAATATAAAAATGGAAATGGAAATAATAAAGAAATCACAAAGGGAGACAACACTTGAGATAGAAAACCTAGGAAAGAGATCAGGAGTCATAGATGCAATCATCACCAACAAAATACAAGAGATAGAAGAGAGAATCTCAGGAGCAGAAGATTCCATAGAAATCATTGACTCAACAGTCAAAGATAATATAAAGCAGAAAAAGCTACCGGTCCAAAATATACAGGAAATCCAGGACTCAATGAGAAGATCAAACGTAAGGATAATAGGTATAGAAGAGAGTGAAGACTCCCAGCTCAAAGGACCAGTAAATATCTTCAACAAAATCATAGAAGAAAACTTCCCTAACCTAAAAAAAGAGATACCCATAGGCATACAAGAAGCCTACAGAACTCCAAATAGATTGGACCAGAAAAGAAACACCTCCCAACACCTAATAGTCAAAACACCAAATGCAGAAAATAAAGAAAGAATATTAAAAGCAGTAAGGGAAAAAGGTCAAGTAACATATAAAGGCAGACCTATCAGGATCACCCAGACTTTTCACCAGAGACTATGAAAGCCAGAAGATCCTGGACAGATGTCATACAGACCCTAAGAGAACACAAATGCCAGCCCAGGTTACTGTATCATTCAAAACTCTCAATTAACATAGATGGAGAAACCAAGATATTCCATGACAAAACCAAATTTACACAATATCTTTCTACAATTCCAGCACTACAAAGGATAATAAATGGTAAAGTCCAACATAAGGAGGCAAGCTACACCCTAGAAAAAGCAAGAAACTAATCGTCTTGGCAACAAAACAAGGAGAAGAAAAGCACACAAACATAACCTCACATCCAAATATGAAGAAGCAATAATCACTATTCCTTTATATCTCTCAATATCATTGGTCTCAACTCCCCAATAAAAAGACATAGATTAACAAACTGGATACGCAATGAGGACCCTGCATTCTGCTGCCTACAGGAAACACACCTCAGAGACAAAGACAGACACTACCTCAGAGTGAAAGGCTGGAAATCAACTTTCCAAGCAGATAGTCAGAAGAAGCAAGCTGCAGTAGCCATTCTAATATCAAATAAA
The DNA here is from genome assembly GCF_021556685.1 of Rattus norvegicus. NCBI lineage: Eukaryota > Metazoa > Chordata > Mammalia > Rodentia > Muridae > Rattus > Rattus norvegicus. Next base: position 49,457,135 of record NC_141550.1, read on the forward strand.
ATCAATTTTCAACTAAAGGTCATCAAAAAATATAAGGAAGGACACTTCATATTCATCAAAGGAAAAATCCACCAAGATGAACTCTCAATCCTAAATATCTATGCCCCAAATACAAGGGCACCTACATACATAAAAGAAACCTTACTAAAGCTCAAAACACACATTGCACCTCACACAATAATAGTAGGAGATTTCAACACCCCACTCTCATCAATGGACAGATCGTGGAAACAGAAATTAAACAGAGACATAGACAGACTAAGAGAAGTCATGAACCAAATGGACTTAACAGATATTTATAGAACATTCTATCCTAAAGCAAAAGGATATACATTCTTCTCAGCTCCTCATGGTACTTTCTCCAAAATTGACCATATAATTGGTCAAAAAACGGGCCTCAACAGGTACAGAAAGATAGAAATAATCCCATGCGTGCTATCAGACCACCACGGCCTAGAGCTGCTCTTCAATAACAATAAGGGAAGAACGCCCACATATACGTGGAAGTTGAACAATGCTCTACTCAATGATAACCTGGTCAAGGAAGAAATAAAGAAATTAAAGACTTCTTAGAATTTAATGAAAATGAAGGTACAAAATACCCAAACTTATACGACACAACGAAAACTGTGCTAAGAGGTAAACTCATACCTCTGAGTGCCTGCAGAAAGAAACAGGAGAGAGCATATGTCAGCAGCTTGACAGCACACCTAAAAGCTCTAGAACAAAAGGAAGCAAATACACCCAGGAGGAGTAGAAGGCAGGAAATAATCAAACTCAGAGCTGAAATTAGCCAAGTAGAAACAAAAAGGACCACAGAAAGAATCAACAGAACTAAAAGTTGGTTCTTTGAGAAAATCAACAAGATAGATAAACCCTTAGCCAGACTAACGAGAGGACACAGAGAGTGTGTCAAAATTAACAAAATCAGAAATGAAAAGGGAGACATAACTACAGATTCAGAGGAAGTTCAAAAAATCATGAGATCTTACTATAAAAGCCTATGTTCAACAAAACTTGAAAATGTGCAGGAAATGGACAATTTCCTAGACAGATACCAGGTACTGAAGTTAAATCAGGAACAGATAAGCCAGTTAAACAACCCCATAACTCCTAAGGAAATAGAAGCAGTCATTAAAGGTCTCCCAACCAAAAATAGTCCAGGTCCAGACAGGTTTAGTGCAGAATTCTATCAGACCTTCATAGAAGACCTCATACCAATACTATCCAAACTATTCCACAAAATTGAAACAGATGGAGCATTACCGAATTCCTTCTATGAAGCCACAATTACTCTTATACCTAAACCACACAAAGACCCAACAAAGAAAGAGAACTTCAGACCAATTTCCCTTATGAATATCGACACAAAAATACTCAATAAAATTCTGGCAAACCGAATCCAAGAGCACATCAAAATAATCATCCATCATGATCAAGTAGGCTTCATCCCAGGCATGCGGAAAACCATCAACGTGATCCATTATATAAACAAACTGAAAGAACAAAACCACGTGATCATTTCATTAGATGCTGAGAAAGCATTTGACAACATTCAACACCCCTTCATTATAAAGACCTGGAAAAAATAGGAATTCAAGGCCCATACCTAAACATAGTAAAAGCCATACACAGCAAACCAGTTGCTAACATTAAACTAAATGGAGAGAAACTTGAAGCAATCCCACTTAAATCAGGGACTAAACAAGGCTGCCCACTCTCTCCCTACTTATTTAATATAGTTCTTGAAGTTCTAGCCAGAGCAATCAGACCACAAAAGGAGATCAAGGGGATACAGATTGGAAAAGAAGAAGTCAAAATATCACTATTTGCAGACGATATGATAGTATATTTAAGTGATCCCAAAAGTTCCACCAGAGAACTACTAAAGCTGATAAACAACATCAGCAAAGTGGCTGGGTATAAAATTAACCCAAATAAATCAGTAACCTTCCTCTACACAAAAGAGGAACAAGCCAAGAAAGAAATTAGGGAAACGACACCCTTCATAATAGACCCAAACAATGTAAAGTACCTCGGTGTGACTTTAACCAAGCAAGTGAAAGATCTGTACAATAAGAACTTCAAGACTCTGAAGAAAGAAATTGAAGAAGATCTCAGAAGATGGAAATATCTCCCATGCTCATGGATTGGCAGGATTAATAGAGTAAAAATGGCCATTTTACCAAAAGCGATCTACAGATTCAATTCAATCCCCATCAAAATACCAACCCAATTCTTCAAAGAGTTAGACAGAACAATTTGCAAGTTCATCTGGCATAACAAAAAACCCAGGATAGCTAAAACTATCCTCAACAATAAAAGGACTTCAGGGGGAATCACTATCCCTGAACTCAAGCAATATTACTGAGCAATAGTGATAAAACCTGCATGGTATTGGTACAGAGACAGACAGATAGACCAATGGAACAGAATTGAAGACCCAGAAATGAACACACACACCTACGGTCACTTCATTTTTGACAAAGGAGCCAAAACCATTCAATGGAAAAAAGAAAGCATTTTCAGCAAATGGTGCTGGTTCAACTGGAGGTCAACATGTAGAAGAATGCAGATCGATCCATGCTTATCACCCTGTACAAAGCTTAAGTCCAAGTGGATCATGGACCTCCACATCAAAACAGATACACTCAAACTAATAGAAGAAAAACTAGTGCAGCATCTCGAACACATGGGCACTCGAGAAAATTTCCTGAACAAAACACCAATGGCTTATGCTCTAAGATCAAGAATTGACAAATGGGATCTCATAAAACTGCAAAGCTTCTGTAAGGCAAAGGACACTGTGGTTAGGACAAAACGGCAACCAACAGATTGGGAAAAGATCTTTACCAATCCTACAACAGATAGAGGGCTTATATCCAAAATATACAAAGAACTCAAGCAGTTAGACCGCAGGGAGACAAATAACCCTATTAAAAAATGGGGTTCAGAGCTAAACAAAGAATTCACAGCTGAGGAATGCCGAACGGCTGAGAAACACCTAAAGAAATGTTCAACATCTTTAGTCATAAGGGAAATGCAAATCAAAACAACCCTGAGATTTTACCTCACACCAGTGAGAATGGCTAAGATCAAAAACTCAGGGGACAACAAATGCTGGCGAGGATGTGGAGAAAGAGGAACACTTCCCCATTGTTGGTTGGATTGCAGACTGGTAAAACCATTCTGGAAATCAGTCTGGAGGTTCCTCAGAAAATTGCACATTGAACTACCTGAGGATCCAGCTATACCTGTCTTGGGCATATACCCACAAGATGCCCCAACATATAAAAAAGACACGTGCTCCACTATGTTCATAGCAGCCTTATTTATAATAGCCAGAAGCTGGAAAGAACCCAGATGCCCTTCACTAGAGGAATGGATACAGAAAACGTGGCACATCTACACAATGGAATATTACTCAGCTATCAAAAACAATGCCTTGCTTTCTACTCTTTGACGCTGGCGAGGAAGCATCGCTGAACGCTCTCATCATCCTACTGTCATGTCTAAGTCAGAGTCCCCCAAGGAACCGGAACAGCTGCGGAAGCTCTTCATTGGAGCGCTGAGCTTCGAAACAACCGAGGAGAGTCTGAGGAGCCATTTTGAGCAATGGGGAACACTCACCGACTGTGTGGTAATGAGAGATCCAAACACCAAAAGATCCAGAGGCTTTGGGTTTGTCACATATGCCACTGTGGAGGAAGTGGATGCTGCCATGAATGCAAGACCACAGAAGGTGAATGGAAGAGTTGTGGAACCTAAGAGAGCTGTGTCAAGAGAAGATTCTCAGAGACCAGGTGCCCACTTAACTGTGAAGAAGATCTTTGTTGGAGGTATTAAAGAAGTCACTGAGAACATCACCTACGAGATTATTTTGAGCAGTATGGGAAAACTGAAGTGATTGAAATTATGACTGACAGAGGCCGTGGAAAAAAGAGGGGATTTGCGTTTGTCACCTTTGATGACCATGACTCTGTGGATAAGATTGTTATTCAGAAATACCATACTGTGAATGGCCACAACTGTGAAACAAGAGTTGAAACAAGATATGGCTAGTGCTTCATCCAGCCAGAGAGGTCGAAGTGGTTCCGGAAACTTTGGTGGTGGTCATGGAGGTGGTTTCGGTGGCAATGACAATTTTGGTCGAGGAGGGAACTTCAGTGGTCGTGGTGGCTTTGGTGGCAGTCATGGTGGTGGTGGATATGGTGGCAGTGGGGATGGCTATAATGGATTTGTCAATGATGGTGGTTATGGAGGAGGCGGCCCTGGTTACTCTGGAGGAAGCAGAGGCTATGGAAGTGGTGGACAGGGTTATGGAAACCAGGGCAGTGGCTATGGCGGGAGTGGCAGCTATGACAGCTATAACAACGGAGGAGGCAGAGGCGGCTTTGGCAGTGGTAGTGGAAGCAATTTTAGAGGTGGTGGAAGCTACAATGATTTTGGCAATTACAACAACCAGTCATCAAATTTTGGACCGATGAAAGGAGGAAACTTTAGAGGCAGGAGCTCTGGCCCTTATGGTGGTGGAGGCCAGTACTTTGCTAAACCACGAAACCAATGTGGCTATGGAGGTTCCAGCAGCAGCAGTAGCTATGGCAGTGGCAGGAGGTTCTAATTACAGCCAGGAAACAAAGCTTAGCAGGAGAGGAGAGCCAGAGAAGTGACAGGGAAGCTACAGGTTACAACAGATTTGTGAACTTAGCCAAGCACAGTGGTGGCAGGGCCTAGCTGCTACAAGGAAGACATGTTTTAGACAATACTTATGTGTGTGGGCAAAAACTCCAAGACTGTATCTGTGACTAATTGTATAACAGGTTATTTTAGTTTCTGTTCTGTGGAAAGTGTAAAGCATTTCAACGAAGGGTTTTACTGTAGACCTTTTTCACCCATGCTGTTGATTGCTAAATGTAAAAGTCTGATCATGACGCTGAATAAATGTGTCTTTTTTTTAAATGTGCTGTGTAAAGTTAGTCTACTCTGAAGCCATCTTGGTAAACTTCCCCAATAGTGTGAAGTTAGAATTCCTTCAGTGTGGTGCCAAATTCCATTTGGAATTTATTTATGGTTGCTTGGGTGGAGAAGCCATTGTCTTCAAAAACCTTGGTGTTGCTAAACTGCCAGTTACTGTTGTAAATTAATTAGTTTCACCATTTAAAGGGTCATCCAAGCAAGATCACAATTTGGTTATAAAATGGTTGTTGGCACACCCTATGCAATATCAAAATTGAATAACGGTATCAGATAAAATAACAGATGGAATGAAGCTTGTGTATCATCCATTATCATGTGTACTCAATAAACGACTTAATTCTCTTGAATGGAAAAAAAAACAATGCCTTTATGAAATTCATAGATAAATGGTTGGAACTGGAAAATATCATCCTGAGTGAGGTAACCCAATCACAGAAAAACACACATGGTATGCACTCATTGATAAGTGGATATTAGCCCAAATGCTTGAATTACCCTAGATGCATAGAACACATGAAACTCAAGACGGATGATCAAAATGTGAATGCTTCACTCCTTCTTTAAAAGGGGGAACAAGAATACCCTTGGCAGGGAATAGAGAGGCAAAGATTAAAACAGAGACAGAAGGAACACCCATTCAGAGCCTGCCCCACATGTGGCCCATAAATATACAGCTACCCAATTAGACAAGGTGGATGAAGCAAAGAAGTGCAGGCCGACAGGAGCCGGATGTAGATCGCTCCTAAGAGACACAGCCAGAATACAGCAAATACAGAGGCGAATGCCAACAGCAAACCACTGAACTGAGAATAGGACCCCCATTGAAGGAATCAGAGAAAGAACAGGAAGAGCTTGAAGGGGCTCGAGACCCCTTATGAACAACAATGCCAAGCAACTAGAGCTTCCAGGGACTAAGCCACTACCTAAAGACTATACATGGACTGACCCTGGACTCTGACCTCATAGGTAGCAGTGAATATCCTAGTAAGATCACCAGTGGAAGGGGAAGCCCTTGGTCCTGCTAAGACTGAACCCCCAGTGATTGTGATTGTTGGGGGGAGGGCGGCAATGGGGGGAGGGTGGGGAGGGGAACACCCATAAAGAAGTGGAGGGGGAGGGATTAGGGGGATGTTTGCCTGGAAACCGGGAAAGGGAATAACATTCGAAATGTAAGTAAGAAACACTCAAGTTAATAAAAATAAATAAATAAATAAATAAATAAATAAATAAATAAATAAATAAATAAAGGCCATCTTGCCAAAAGCAATCTACAGATTCAATGCAATCCCCATCAAAATACCAACTCAATTCTTCATAGGGTTAAAAAAAGAGCAATTTGCAAATTCATTTGGAATAACAAAAATCCAGGATATCGAAAACTATCCTTAACACTTAAAGAACTCCTGGGGGAATCACCATCCCTGACCTCAAGCTGTATTGCAGAGCAATAGTGATAATACCTGTATGGTATTGGTACAGAAACAGGCAGGTAGATCAAAGGAATAGAATTGAAGACCCAGAAATGAACCCACACACCTATGGTCACCTGATCTTTGACAAAGGAGCCAAAACCATCCAGTGGAAAAAAGGTAGCATCTTCAAAAAATGGTGCTGGTTCAACTGGAGGTCAGCATGTAGAAGAATGCAAATCAATGCATTCTTATCACCCTGCAAAAAGCTTAAGTCCAAGTGGATCAAGGACTGCCACATAATGAGATACACTCAAACTATTAGGAAAAAAGTGGGAAAAATTTCCTGAACTAAACACCAATGGCTTATGCTCTAAGATCAAGAATCGGCAAATGGGATCTCATAAAACTGCAAAGGTTCTGTAAGGCAAAGGACACTGTTGTTAGGACAAAACGGCAATCAACATTGGGAAAAGATCTTTACCAATCCTACAACTGATAGAGGGCTTATATCCGAAATATACAAAGAACTCAAAAAGTTAGACTGCAGGGAGACAAATAACCCTATTAAAAATGGGGTTCAGCTTCCAGGGACTAAGCCACTACCCAAAGACTATACATGGACTGACCCTGGGCTCCAACCTCATAGGTAGCGATGAATGGCCTAGTAAGAGCTCCAGTGGAAGGGGAAGCCCTTGGTCCTGCCAAGACTGAACCCCAAGTGAACGTAATTGTTGGGGGGAGGGCGGTAATGGGGGAGAATGGAGAGGGGAACACCCATATAGAGGAGGAGGGGAAGGGGTTAGGGGGATGTTTGTCCGGAAACAGGGAAAGGAAATAACATTCGAAATGTAAATAAATACTCAAGTTATTAAAAAAAAAGAAAAGAAAAAAATGGGGTTCAGAGCTAAACAAAGAATTCACAGGAGCATAAGTCATTGGTGTTTTGTTCAGGAAATTTTCTCCAGTGCCCATGTGTTTGAGATTCTTCCCCACTTTTCCTTCTATTAGTTTAAGTGTATCTGGTTGAGGAATGCCAAACAGCTGAGAAGCACCTAAAGAAATGTTCAACATCTTTAGACATAAGGGAAATGCAAATCAAAACAACCATGAGATTCAACCTCACATCAGTCAGAATGGCTAAGATCAAAAACTCCAGCAACAGCAGATGCTGGCGAGGGTGTGGAGAAAGAGGAACACTCCTCCATTGTTGGTGGGATTGCAGACTGCTACAACCATTCTGGAAATCAGTCTGGAGGTTCCTCAGAAAATTGGACATTGAACTTCCTGAGGACCCAGCTATAGCTCTCTTGGGCATATACCCAAAAGATGCCCCAACATAAAACAAAGACACATACTCCACTATGTTCATAACAGCCTTATTTATAATAGCCAGAAGCTGAAAAGAACCAAATGCCCTTCAACAGAGGAATGGATACAGAAAATGTGGTACATCTACACAATGGAATATTACTCAGCTATCAAAAACAATGACTTTATGAAATTCATAGATAAATGGTTGGAACTGGAAAATGTCATCCTGAGTGAGGTAACCCAATCACAGAAAAACACATATGGTATGTACTCATTGATAAGTGGATATTAGCCCAAATGCTCGAATTACCCTAAATGCACAGAACATGTGAAACTCAAGAAGGATGACCAAAATGCGAATGTTTCCCTCTTTCTTTAAAAGGGGAACAAGAATACCTTTGGGAGGGAATAGGGAGGCAAAGTTTAGAACAGAGGCTGAAGGAATACCTATTCAGAGCCTGCCTGACATGTGGCCCATACATATACAGCCACCAAACTAGATAAGATGGATGAAGCAAAGAAGTTCAGGCTGACAGGAACTGGATATAGATGTCTCCTGAGAGAACCAGCCAGAATATGGCAACTACATAGGCGAATGCCAGCAGTAAACCACTGAACTGAGAACAGGACCCCCGTTGAAGGATTCAGAGAAAGGACTGAAAGAACTTGAATGGGTTGAGACCCCATATGAACAACAATGCCAACCAACCAGAGCTTCCAGGGATTAAGCCACTACCCAAAGACTATACATGGACTGACCCTGGGCTCCAACTGCATAGGTAGCAATGACTAACCTAGTAAGAACACCAGTGGAAGGGAAACCCTTGGTCCTGCCAAGACTGAACCCCCAGTGAATATGATTGTTGTGGGGAGGGTGGTAATGCGGGGAAGATGGGGAGGGGAACACCCATATAGAAGGGAATGGTGAGGGGTTAGGGGGATGTTGGCCTGGAAACTGGGAAAGGGAATAACAATTGAAATGTAAATAAGAAATACCCAATTTAATAAAGATGGAGGAAAATGGGGTGCTGAACTAAACAAAGAATTCTTAACTGAGAAATATTGAATGCCCAAGAAGCATGTAAAGAAATGTTCAATATCCTTAGTCATCAGGGAAATGCAAATCAAAACAACTCTGAGATTCCACCTCACAGTAGTCAGACTGGCTAAGTTCAAAATCTCATTTGACAGATTCTGGTGAGGATATGGAGAAAGAAAAACACTCCTCCATTGTTGGTAGGATTGCAAGCTGGTACAAGCACTCTGGAAATCAGTCTGGCAGTTCCTCAGAAAATTGAACATAGTACTACCTGAGGACCCAGCTATGCCTCTCCTGGGCATATACCAAAAATATTTTCCAACCTATTAACAAGGACATGCTCCACTATGTTCATAGCAGCCTTTTTAAAAAATAATAGTCAGAAGATGGAAAGAAGCCAGATGTCCTTCAACAGAGGAATAGATACAGAAAATGTGGTATTAAAACAATGACATCGTGACATTCATAGGCAAATGGATGGATCTAGAAAATATGATCCTGAGTGAGGTAACCCAGTCTCAAAAGAACATGTATGGTAAGCAGTCACTGATAAGTGGATATTAGCCCAAAAGTTTGGAATACCCATGATACAATTCACAGACCACATGAAGCTCAAGAAGAAGGGAGACCAAATTGTGGATGCTTCAGTTTTTAGAAAGGGGAACAAAATACTTACAAAAGTAAATACAGAGACAAAGTATGGAACAGATACTGAAAAAAGGGCCATCCAGAGACTGCCCCACCTCAGGATCCATCCCACATACAGTCTCTACTCATCTTTCTATACTCACCTTTGCTGCTCTGAGCCTCACTCTGGATACAACCCTGAGTGATAAAACTGTATGGTCTTGACCAATTGAAATCAGTTGGGGAGTTTTGATCTGAGAAATCTCTCTCTTTGTGATATGGGGCTGTATAAATAGATGTAGAAAGTAGGACAATGAAAGCATTTGGGCTTTTAAAACAAGGCCATCCTCACTCACTTTCACCACAAAGTTCTCTCCAAAGTGTCTGCTCTGTCCTGTAGGTATGCAAGCACAGAGGCAGGAGGGGTGAGGGAGAGAAAGTAGGTCACCTTGCCTCTCCTTGATTAGCTTCCAATTCTTTGGAGAGGAGCATGGCAAGCAAGAACAGGTGTTTTTCCTTTAGCAGTATTCCCCAGAATTAGCTTCTGTCTCAATGTAGCAGGAGACAGTGTCAGTGTTTACAGTTTGTGTTCTTAGAACTTGTTCTTTGTAACTTAAAGTCCAAAAGAAATTCAGACATAACAGAAAAACATTTGTGGGGATTGCAAATAGCAATTGAAATGATTTCCTATTAGAAGAAGTAGCAGAGGCTTGTCCCTTCTAGCCCTAAATCTCATTCCTCACAGCAAGCATTCATACCTACAATATTTTTACACTCTCGTAGAGGAATAGGTAGATATGCTTAGGTAGGATACAAGAATAGGTAGACATGCTTAAGTATGATGAAGCAATTGTTTTTAAACTGGATCACTCAGTCCTAAGAGGCTTGTCTAAAGTGCAAATGGAGCACTTGTTTTTATGTTTGACAGACATAATGATGAGGTGTTTTGCTGAGCAGTCTCCCAGTTGCTAAAGTAGCTGTCTGGATTTCTTATTTCCTGGGATACATGTCTTGTGGTTCTCTTCCCATAATGAGAGTTGGTTTTTATAGCCAAAAGAATATGACAGATGCCATAAAGTGTCACTTCTATAACTAGACTATAAAAGTTACTGAAGCTTCTACATTGTGTGTCCTTGGACTTCTTTCTGGACAAAATCAGCTGTCATGTCTTGGGGACACTAAAGAATTTTATAGATCCCTATTGAAGGAAGTTGAGGCTTCCCACCAACAATAAGCATGATCTATCAATCTTATATATTAGCCCCTAGTCAAATACATGGACAAGTATATTCCTATCTTGTGAATGGTGTTCAGCCCCATTCACATTACTGACCCAAAGAAACTGTGAAATAGCAAGTGTAGTCATTTGTGAGAGGAAATAGATATCCCATGACAACACTGCTCTGAAACACACCACTGGTCCCAATGGCCACTCTTTCAAAGCAGTCCAATGCCTTACACTGGAATACAGATCAACACTGCAGGTGGCATAGTGGTAGCATCCAACACTATGACAGGCTGAAGTTTCTTTGACAACTTCCAAGTTGCAAAACTAGTCTCTAAGCATTATAAAAAGAGGAAGATGACTTCTTGCTTCTATTAACTATGCTGGAGTTGGACATAGGTCTCCTCATATCCCTCACTGGTTTTCTTAAAACGTTTTACGGAAAAAAAAATGTTTGTGATTTTTGGGCTGCATCCCAGGGCCTTCTACATGCTCAGCAAGTTCTGTACCACTGAGTTGTACCTCTTGTGCAAGTTGGTTTTTAGATCAGCAAAAGGACTATAGGCTTAGATTTTTCTAAACTTTGGGTTTTTGAATGCTTCAACCACCTTCAAGCCCACCAACCAGAGATAGGGAAAAAGGAAAGTTAATAGGAAAGGGGCCTGTGCTTCTATTTAGAAGTAGTTCTTTGGGGTGATCTCACCTTTTCTTAGGATATCATCTGTCTAGTCCCATAGCAAACACCAAACACAAATCAGTAGTGGTGACATGATCCAGCAGAAACCACAAGGAATTCTTTGGTACATTTATCTCTAGGAAATGAAGATCAATGAAGACAAGCAAAGACCAGCGAAGCATTGCACAGTGTCCCAGTATAAGGGGATCCTTTCATTGTCTGTAGGGTTCTAATTACATTCCTTCTAAGTACCACACAAGTCTCTCAAGTCTCTGCTTTCAGCAAAGCATCATGTGCCTTCTCATAAGACAGCTTCCAGAAAAACATCATGTGACACAACTGAATTCTTAAAGAAACCAGAAACTTCCAATTCACAGGACATACATATTTACATAAGTATTTCACTACATACTGCATCTCAAAGCTAATTTTTTTTAAATATTTTTTTTATTAACTTGAGTATTTCTTATATACATTTCAAGTGTTATTCCCTTTCCTGGTATCCGGGCAAACATCCCACTCCCCCCTCCCCTTCCTTATGGGTGTTCCCCTCCCAACCCTCCCCCCATTGCCGCCCTCCCCCCACCAGTCTAGTACACTGGGGGTTCAGTCTTAGCAGGACCCAGGGCTTCCCCTTCCACTGGTGCTCTTACTAGGATATGCATTGCTACCTATGAGGTCAGAGTCCAGGGTCAGTCCATGTATAGTCTTTGGGTAGGGGATTAGTCCCTGGAAGCTCTGGTTGCTTGGCATTGTTGTACATATGGAGTCTCGAGCCCCTTCAAGCTCTTCCAGTTCTTTCTCTGATTCCTTCAACGGGGGTCCTATTCTCAGTTCAGTGGTTTGCTGCTGGCATTCGCCTCTGTATTTGCTGTATTCTGGCTGTGTCTCTTAGGAGCGATCTACATCCGGCTCCTGTCGGTCTGCACTTCTTTGCTTCATCCATCTTGTCTAATTGGGTGGCTATATATGTATGGGCCACATGTGGGGCAGACTCTGAATGGGTGTTCCTTCAGTCTCTGTTTTAATCTTTGCCTCTCTCTTCCCTGCCAAGGGTATTCTTGTTCCCCTTTTAAAGAAGGAGTGAAGCATTCACATTTTGATCATCCGTCTTGAGTTTCATTTGCTCTAGGCATCTAGGGTAATTCAAGCATTTGGGCTAATATCCACTTATCAATGAGTGCATACCATGTATGTCTTTCTGTGATTGGGTTAGCTCACTCAGGATGATGTTTTCCAGTTCCAACCATTTGCCTACGAATTTCATAAAGTCGTTGTTTTTGATAGCTGAGTAATATTCCATTGTGTAGATGTACCACATTTTCTGTATCCATTCCTCTGTTGAAGGGCATCTCGGTTCTTTCCAGCTTCTGGCTATTATAAATAAGGCTGCAATGAACATAGTGGAGCAAGTGTCTTTTTTATATGTTGGGGCATCTTTTGGGTATATGCCCAAGAGAGGTATAGCTGGATCCTCAGGCAGTTCAATGTCCAATTTTCTGAGGATTCTCCAGACTGATTTCCAGAATGGTTGTACCAGTCTGCAATCCCACCAACAATGGAGGAGTGTTCCTCTTCCTCCACATCCTCGCCAGCATCTGTTGTCCCCTGAGTTTTTGATCTTAGCCATTCTCACTGGTGTGAGGTAAAATCTCAGGGTTGTTTTGATTTGCATTTCCCTTATGACTAAAGATGTTGAACATTTCTTTAGGTGTTTCTCAGCCGTTCGGCATTCCTCAGCTGTGAATTCTTTGTTTAGCTCTGAACCCCATTTTTTAATAGGGTTATTTGTTTCCCTGCGGTCTAACTTCTTGAGTTCTTTGTATATTTTGGATATAAGGCCTCTATCTGTTGTAGGATTGGTAAAGATCTTTTCCCAATCTGTTGGTTGCCGTTTTGTCCTAACCACCGTGTCCTTTGCCTTACAGAAGCTTTGTAGTTTTATGAGATCCCATTTGTCGATTCTTGATCTTAGAGCGTAAGCCATTGGTGTTTTGTTTAGGAAATTTTTTCCAGTGCCCATGTGTTCCAGATGCTTCCCTAGTTTTTCTTCTATTAGTTTGAATGTGTCTGGTTTGATGTGGAGGTCCTTGATCCACTTGGACTTAAGCTTTGTACAGGGTGATAGGCATGGATCGATCTGCATTCTTCTACATGTTGACCTCCAGTTGAACCAGCACCATTTGCTGAAAATGCTATCTTTTTTCCATTTGATGGTTTTGGCTCCTTTGTCAAAAATCAAGTGACCATAGGTGTGTGGGTTCATTTCTGGGTCTTCAATTCTATTCCATTGGTCTATCTGTCTGTCTCTGTACCAATACCATGCAGTTTTTATCACTATTGCTCAGTAATATTGCTTGAGTTCAGGGATAGTGATTCCCCCTGAAGTCCTTTTATTGTTGAGGATAGCTTTAGCTATCCTGGGTTTTTTGTTATTCCAGATGAATTTGCAAATTGTTCTGTCTAACTCTTTGAAGAATTGGATTGGTATTTTGATGGGGATTGCATTGAATCTGTAGATTGCTTTTGGTAAAATGGCCATTTTTACTCTATTAATCCTGCCAATCCATGAGCATGGGAGATCTTTCCATCTTCTGAGGTCTTCTTCAATTTCCTTCTTCAGTGTCTTGTAGTTCTTATTGTACAGATCTTTTACTTGCTTGGTTAAAGTCACACCGAGGTACTTTACATTGTTTGGGTCTATTATGAAGGGTGTCGTTTCCCTAATTTCTTTCTCGGCTTGTTTCTCTTTTGTGTAGAGGAAGGCTACTGATTTATTTGAGTTAATTTTATACCCAGCCACTTTGCTGAAGTTGTTTATCAGCTTTAGTAGTTCTCTGGTGGAACTTTTGGGATCACTTAAATACGCTATCATATCATCTGCAAATAGTGATATTTTGACTTCTTCTTTTCCGATCTGTATCCCCTTGACCTCCTTTTGTTGTCTGATTGCTCTGGCTAGAACTTCAAGAACTATATTGAATAAGTAGGGAGAGAGTGGGCAGCCTTGTCTAGTCCCTGATTTTAGTGGGATTGCTTCGAGTTTCTCTCCATTTAGTTTAATGTTAGCAACTGGTTTGCTGTATATGGCTTTTACTATGTTCAGGTATGGGCCTTGAATTCCTATTCTCTCCAGGACTTTTATCATGAAGGGGTGTTGAATTTTGTCAAATGCTTTCTCAGCGTCTAAGGAAATGATCATGTGGTTTTGTTCTTTCAGTTTGTTTATATAATGGATCACGTTGATAGTTTTCCGTATATTAAACCATCCCTGCATGCCTGGGATGAAGCCTACTTGGTCATGGTGGATGATTGTTTTGATGTGCTCTTGGATTCGGTTTGCCAGAATTTTGTTGAGTATTTTTGCATCGATATTCATAAGGGAAATTGGTCTGAAGTTCTCTTTCTTTGTTGTGTCTTTGTGTGGTTTAGGTATAAGAGTAATTGTGGCTTCATAGAAGGTATTCGGTAGTGATCCATCTGTTTCAATTTTGTGGAATAGTTTGGATAATATTGGTATGAGGTCTTCTATGAAGGTTTGGTAGAATTCTGCACTAAACCCGTCTGGACCTGGGCTCTTTTTGGTTGGGAGACCTTTAATGACTGCTTCTATTTCCTTAGGAGTTATGGGGTTGTTTAACTGGTTTATCTGTTCCTGATTTAACTTCGGTACCTGGTATCTGTCTAGGAAATTATCCATTTCCTGAAGATTTTCAAGTTTTGTTGAATATAGGTTTTTATAGTAAGATCTGATGATTTTTTGGAATTTCCTCTGAATCTGTTGTTATGTCTCCCTTTTCATTTCTGATTTTGTTAATTTGGACGCACTCTCTGTGTCCTCTCGTTAGTCTGGCTAAGGGTTTATCTATCTTGTTGATTTTCTCAAAGAACCAACTTTTGGTTCTGTTGATTCTTTCTATGGTCCTTTTTGTTTCTACTTGGTTGATTTCCGCTCTGAGTTTGATTATTTCCTGCCTTCTACTCCTCCTGGGTGTATGTGCTTCTTTTTGTTCTAGAGCTTTTAGGTGTGCTGTCAAGCTGCTGACATATGCTCTTTCCTGTTTCTTTCTGCAGGCACTCAGCGCTATGAGTTTTCTCTTAGCACAGCTTTCATTGTGTCCCATAAGTTTGGGTATGTTGTACCTTCATTTTCATTAAATTCTAAAAAGTTTTTAATTTCTTTCTTTATTTCTTCCTTGACCAGGTTATCATTGAGTAGAGCATTGTTCAATTTTCAAGTATATGTGGGCATTCTTCCTTGATTGTTATTGAAGACCAGTTTTAGGCCGTGGTGGTCCGATAGCACGCATGGGATTATTTCTATCTTTCTGTACCTGTTGAGGGCCGTTTTTTGACCAATTATATGGTCAATTTTGGAGAAAGTACCATGAGGAGCTGAGAAGAAGGTATATCCTTTTGCTTTAGGATAGAATGTTCTATAAATATCCGTTAAGTCCATTTGGCTCATGACTTCTCTTAGTCTGTCTACATATCTGTTCAATTTCTGTTTCCATGATCTGTCCATTGATGAGAGTGTGGTGTTGAAATCTCCCACTATTATTGTGTGAGGTGCAATGTGTGTTTTGAGCTTTAGTAAGGTTTCTTTTATGTATGTAGGTGCCCTTGTATTTGGGGCATAGATATTTAGGATTGAGAGTTCATCTTGGTGGATTTTTCCTTTGATGAATATGAAGTGTCCTTCCTTATCTTTTTTGATGACTTTTAATTGAAAATTGATTTTATTTGATATTAGAATGGCTACTCCTGCTTGCTTCTTCTGACCATTTGCTCGGAAAATTTTTTTCCAGCCTTTCACTCTGAGGTAATGTCTGTCTTTGTCTCTGAGGTGTGTTTCCTGTAGGCAGCAGAATGCAGGGTCCTCGTTGCGTATCCAGTTTGTTAATCTATGTCTTTTTATTTGGGAGTTGAGGCCATTGATGTTGAGAGATATTAAGGAATAGTGATTATTGCTTCCTGTTATATTCATATTTGGATGTGAGGTTATGTTTGTGTGCTTTCATTCTCTTTGTTTTGTTGCCAAGACGATTAGTTTCTTGCTTCTTCTAGGTTATAGCTTGCCTCCTTATGTTGGGCTTTACCATTTATTATCCTTTGTAGTGCTGGATTTGTAGAAAGATATTGTGTAAATTTGGTTTTGTCATGGAATATCTTGGTTTCTCCATCTATGTTAATTGAGAGTTTTGCAGGATACAGTAACCTGGGCTGGCATTTGTGTTCTCTTAGGGTCTGTATGACATCAGTCCAGGATCTTCTGGCCTTCATAGTTTCTGGCAAGAAGTCTGGTGTGATTCTGATAGGTCTGCCTTTATATGTTACTTGACCTTTTTCCCTTACTGCTTTTAATATTCTTTCTTTATTTTGTGCGTTTGGTGTTTTGACTATTATGTGACGGGAGGTGTTTCTTTTCTGGTCCAATCTATTTGGAGTTCTGTAGGCTTCTTGTATGCCTATGGGTATCTCTTTTTTTAGATTAGGGAAGTTTTCTTCTATGATTTTGTTGAAGATATTTACTGGTCCTTTGAGCTGGGAGTCTTCACTCTCTTCTATACCTATTATCCTTAGGTTTGATCTTCTCATTGAGTCCTGGATTTCCTGTATGTTTTGGACCAGTAGCTTTTTCTGCTTTACATTATCTTTGACAGTTGAGTCAATGATTTCTATGGAATCTTCTGCTCCTGAGATTCTCTCTTCCATCTCTTGTATTCTGTTGGTGAAGCTTGTATCTACAGCTCCTTGTCTCTTCTTTTGGTTTTCTATATCCAGGGTTGTTTCCATGTGTTCTTTCTTGATTGCTTCTATTTCCATTTTTAATTCCTTCAACTGTTTGATTGTGTTTTCCTGGAATTCTTTCAGGGATTTTTGCGATTCCTCTCTGTAGGCTTCTACTTGTTTATTAATGTTTTCCAGTGTTTCCCTAAGGGAGTTCTTCACATCTTTCTTGAAGTCCTCCAGCATCATGATCAAATATGATTTTTAAACTAGATCTTGCTTTTCTGGTGTGTTTGGATATTCCATGTTTGTTTTGGTGGGAGAATTGGGCTCCGATGATGCCAAGTAGTCTTGGTTTCTATTGCTTCGGTTCCTGCGCTTGCCTCTCGCCATCAGATTATCTCTAGTGTTACTTTGTTCTGCTATTTCTGACAGTGGCTAGACTGTCCTATAAGCCTGTGTGTCAGGAGTGCTTTAGACTTGTTTTCCTGTTTTCTTTCAGCCAGTTATGGGAACAGAGTGTTCTGCTTTCGGGCGTGTAGTTTTTCCTCTCTACAGGTCTTCAGCTGTTCCTGTGGGCCTGTGTCTTGAGTTCACCAGGCAGCTTTCTTGCAGCAGAAAAGTTGGTCTTACCTGTGGTCCCGAGGCTCAAGTTCGCTCGTGGGGTGCTGCCCACGGGCTCTCTGCGGCGGCAGCAACCAGGAATACCTGTGCCGCCTCTTCCGGGAGCTTCAGTGCACCAGGGTTCCAGATGGCCTTTGGTGTTTTCCTCTGGCGTCCGAGATGTATGTACAGAGATCAGTCTCTTCTGGTTTCCCAGGCTTGTCTGCCTCTCTGAAGGTTTAGCTCTCCCTCCCACGGGATTTGGGTGCAGAGAACTGTTTATCCGGTCTGTTTCCTTCAGGGTCCGGCGGTGTCTCTGGCAGGGGTCCTGCCGCTCCTGGGCCCTCCCCCACGGGAGTCCAGAGGCCTTATACGGTTTCCTCTTGGGCCAGGGATGTGGGCAGGGGTGAGCAGTGTTGGTGGTCTCTTCCGCTCTGCAGCCTCAGGAGTGCCCACCTGACCAGGCGGTTGGGTCTCTCTCTCACAGGGTCTGGGAGCAGAGAGCTGCTGCGGGCCGGGATCCGAGGGTGTGGGACTTCCGGTAAACACAGAACGTGCCCGGTCCTAGAGGAATTCTGCTTCCGTGTGTCCAAAGCTCACCAGGCAGCTTTCTTGCAGCAGAAAAGTTGGTCTTACCTGTGGTCCCGAGGCTCAAGTTCGCTCGTGGGGTGCTGCCCACGGGCTCTCTGCAGCAGCAGCAACCAGGAAGACCTGTGCTGCCCCTTCCGGGAGCTTCAGTGCACCAGGGTTCCAGATTGTCTTTGGCTTTTTCCTCTGGCATCCGAGATGTGTGTGCAGAGAGCAGTCTCTTCTGGTTTCCCAGGCTTGTCTGCCTCTCTGAAGGTTTAGCTCTCCCTCCCACGGGATTTGGGTGCAGAGAACTGTTTATCCGGCCTGTTTCCTTCAGGGTCCAGCGGTGTCTCTGGCAGGGGTCCTGCCGCTCCTGGGCCCTCCGCCACGGGAGCCCAGAGGCCTTGTACGGTTTCCTCTTGGGCCAGGGATGTGGGCAGGGGTGAGCAGTGTTGGTGGTCTCTTCCGCTCTGCAGCCTCAGGAGTGCCCACCTGACCAGGCGGTTGGGTCTCTCTCTCACAGGGTCTGTCAAAGCTAATTTTTATTTTACAGATGAGAGAATTAGGATTCAGAAAGGTGGACTTTTTAGGCACAGCTTTTGCTACTAATTTGTATTTACTATAGTGAATAGAAACCTTGGTGGGACTTGGAGTAGGTTATTTTCCACTGTCATACACTATGCATATGGAGATCATGTGGTTGAGAATTACTTCTGAATTCTTGCTGAGTTCCAAACACAATGATAAGCCTTGGAGCATTTCTGGTAGAGCAGTGAACCTGTACTGTGCTTCCACAAAGCACATAGATTGTTGGCTGAGTTACTCATAGTTTATCATGATTTATCTATTTATTGACTGAAAATCAGAGACAATAAGAATACCTGTTGGAGAAAATGTCTGTTACTTGCAAATAGTGAATTTGAAAAGGTAGGGTTTTACCCTTTATTTTAATTTAATCTTTTTTTTTACAGCCCAGACTTTATCCCCCTTCTAGTCCACCTTCTGACTGTTCCACATCCCATACCTTCCCTACCCCATCTCCACAAAGATGTGTCCACCCTCCAACCCCACTCCCTGGGGCATCCAGTCTCTTGAGGGTTAGGTGCATCTTTCTGACTGAACCTAGATCCAGTAGTCCTCTGCTGTATATGTGTTGGGGGCCTCATATCAGCTGGTATACGTTACCTGGTTGGTAGCTTAGAGTCTGCGAGATCTTGGGGATCCAGGTCAATTGATACTGCTGGTCCTCCTATAGGGTCATCCTCCTCCTCAGCTTCTTCCAGCTTTTCCCTAATTCAACCACAGGGGTCACCAGCTTCTGTCCATTGGTTGGGTGTACATATCTGCATCTGACTCTTTCGGCTGCTTGTTGGGCCTTTTGGAGGGCAGTCATGCTAGGCTCCTGTTTGTAAGTACACCATAGTACCAGTAATAGTGTCAGGCCTTGGAGCATGCCCTTGAGCTGGATCCCAATTTGGGTCTGTCTCTGGACCTCTTTTTCCTCAGGCTTTTCTCCATTTTTATCCCTGCAATTCTTTCAGACAGGAACAATTATGGGTCAGAGTTTTTGACTGTGGGATGGCAACCCCATCCCTCCACTTCATGTCCTCTATTTCTACTGGAGGTAGGCTCTACAAGGTCCCTTTCCCCACTGTAGGACATTTTATCTAAGGGCCCTCCCTTTGAGTCCTGAGATTGTCTCACCTCCCAGGACTCTGGTATATTCTAGAGGATCTCCCCACCTCCCACCACCCAAGGCTGCCTGTTTCCATTCATTCTGCTGGCCCTCAGGGCTTCAGTCCTTTCCCCCCACCCAATATCTGACCATATTCCCCTCTACCCTGATTCCTTTCGCACCCAGATTCTTCCATCCTTTCCCCCTCCTGTGATGGCTTTCTTCTCCCTCCTAAGTGGGATTGAGGCATCCTCACTTGGGCCCTTGGCTTGTTATCCTTCTTGAATTCTGTGGATTATATCCTATGTATTGTGTACTTTTTTGGCTAACATCCACTTATTAATGAGTATATATTATGCATGTCCTTTGGGGTCTGAGTTACCTCATTCAGGATGATGTGTTCTGGTTCTATCTATTTGCCGGCAAAACTCACAATGTACTCATTCTTAATTGCTGAGTAGTATTCCATTATGTAAATGAACCACATGTTCTGTATCCATTCGTCTATTATGGGACATCTGGGTTGTTTCCAGCTTCTGGTTATTACAAATAAGGCCACTGTGAACAAAGTGGAACACACACCCCTGTGGCAAGGTGGGGAATCTTCTGGGTATATAACCAAGAGTGATATAGCTGGGTCTTCAGGTAGATCTATTTCAAATTTCCTGAGGAACCTCCAGATTGATATCCAGAGTGGTCTCAAGCTATACTACAGAACAATAGTGATAAAAATTCCATGGTACTGGAACAGAGAGAGACAGGTTGATCAATGGAATAGAATTGAAGACCCAGAAATAAAACCACACACTTATCTACACTTTTACAAAGCCAAAAATATACAATCGCACAGTCTGTATAAAAATAGATCCATATTTGTCACCTTGCATGAAGCTCAAGTCCAAGTGGACCAAGGACCTCAACATAAAACTGAAACTATGCTGAACCTAATGGAAACAAAGCGGGAAAGGGCTTTGAATTCATTGGCGTAGGGGGAAATTTCCTAAACAAAATTCCAATGGCTCATGCTCTAAAATCAAAATTAATAAATGGACCTCATGAAACTAGAAAGCTTCTGTAAGGCAAAGAACATAGTCAATGGGACAAATAGGCAACCTATAGATTGGGAAAAATCATCACTAATCCCACATATGATAGATGGCTATTATCCAAAATATGTGAAGAACTCAAGAAGCTAACCACCTAGAAACCAAACAACCCAATCAAAAAATGTGGTATAGAACTAAACTGAATTCACAACAGAGGAATCTTGAATGGATGAAAGGCACTTAAAGAAATGTTCAAAGTCCTTAGTGATTAGGGAAATGCAAATCAAAAAGACCATGTGATTCTACCTTACACCAACCAGAATGGCTAAGATCAAAACCTCAAGTGACGGCACATGTTGGTGAGGATGTGGAGAAAGGGGAACACTCCTTCATTGTTGGTGGGATTGCAAACCGGTACAAAAAGGTGTTTTTGATAGCTTGAATGGTACTTGGAAGAAGTTGTGTCCAACTATCCCCTTTTCTAGAAAAAAATCAAGGTTCAAAAAGCATTATCTAAAGAAAAAAGGTTGAACACACACCTGCATGAGAAATAGAGTCCAGTGCTTTCCTCCATGTGGTAAAATAGTGTCTTAGAATTTAAGGCTTGTCAGTTAAGACCACTCCGATTATTTAACTTGTTTTGACAACAGAATCTGGCTGATTACTCACCTTGAGCTGTTGCCACCCTGGAGTTGGAAGTCAACTTTAACTTTATTTCTAAAGTCCTATGTGGAAAATTTATTGACAACATCATAAAGAAATCGAGTAAGCAGTAAGGTGAACGGCATCTAGTCTGTTCTTGTGTGTTGAGAATTATATTCAGAACTTTTGTTCAAGATCCTAGTTTTTTATAGTTTGCCCTGAGACATGAGAGTGAAAAAGCAGGAAAAAAGAAACACCATTGCCTCCTTTCTCCCTCTCTCTCTCTCTCTCTCTCTCTCTCTCTCTCTCTCTCTCTCTCTCTCTCTCTTTATGAGAGAGAAAGGACAAGGATGTGGGTAAGGGGAGAATCTTGGAAGAGTTTGAGAGTTGGAAAGAATATGATAAAAGTATATACAAATATCAAAGAATAACTATTTAAAAGTACAAAAATTGAAAATATAAAAAGTTGAAGGGCGAATAGGGACATAGTTCAATAAAAAGATACCTTAAAGCAGGAAAAAAGAAATTAAACAAATATCAATCAATTATTAAACTAATTCAAAAGGATAAAACTCATTAAATTATAATTATCAAAGATGTTTTTAAATTTGAAATATTAAAAACAACAATGAGAGCAGTGAAACTCACAAGAAAACATGCAACTGTTTGCAGAGGCCATGGACACTCTAGGGCCTGAATGGTTCTTCCAGGAGGAGGGAGGTCCCCTGGATGGTTCCTCCAGGAGGAGGGAAGTCCCCTGAATGGTTTTTCCAGGAGAATGGAGGTCCTCTGAGCTGAGCTGGAGGTCAAGGTTACAGCTCAGCTACTTTCCAAGAACTTAAAGGTGAGCCTTCAAGTATAGAGCTGAAACAGGTAGCTTCTGCCCATGCTCTCTGCCTCCTATGCTGCCAAGCATCCAACTGTATGGCTGCCTTGCTGTTTTCCCTTAGGCCATTTCATGGCTTGGATTTGATTTGTCCCCAAAGGTCCCTATGCTGAGAACTTTCTGTGGTGATGCTGAGATGATAGAACCTTTAAGAGGCGTGGCCTACATCCCTGGGCATATTCTCAACTGTCCTACTTGACATGACTTTGCACAGTCACTGGAGCATAATCTCTTTTTGGACAGTAGAAGGGGACTGGCCATCACTTTTACTGGCTGGCATGGTCTGCTGAGATCACACTTCACAATTCTATCTTGGTTAACACATGTTTTATTCACAGAAAGACTGAATGATTTGAGACAGAGTAGAAAGCTTTACAGCCAAGAGGTTACTTAATAATCCATGCCAATCCCTCTCTGCCTTTATCCCTCCACAATGAAGCAGAGCAAGCCATATATTATTTTTATTAATACAGGAGAATTCCAGTCAAGGGACCTTGGACCGTGGTCCAAGCCTTTTGTCTCAGTAGTCTGATTAGGTGCTCAATCTTCTGTTGTTATCTTGATTCAGGCCCAAACTAAGATGCTCAGTATTTCTGGGCTCTCAAGATTCACTGGGGCTTTCTGTGCATCAGTGCATTTTGAGCTTAACACACTGTGAACTGACAGTTCTGAAGGGGTTTTACCAAGGTGGGAAAGGCAAAGTGTCTGCAGAGACTTCTGACAGCAAGCTCTGATGCTGACACTCCTGGGAAATTCACTGGGGCTTATGTGAAAGCAGCTTCAAGTGGTGCCTTGCTGACAGCAATCAGTTTAAAATTAGCCCTAATGCGCTTTCATCAAGGAAGACTTAATTGCGGAACCCAATCAGTATGCAAAATACTCCAATGACAATTTTGCTGACAGTGTAATTCTAAACAAACTGAAGGGTTCCGAAATGTGGATAAAATTTTATCCATGGAAGCATTAAGTGTTTGGTGTCATATAAGCCTGCTTTCATTTAAACCCATCTCTTCTTGCTCTGTGTTGGAGGTTGTATGCATCTAGAATCTGTAAGTTGTTCCTACACCTTGGCAGTTTCTTTCTGGACTGGTACACCACTGTGAAGGAGGGACTCGTATTTACCTGCTGTGTGATGGGTCTGGACAAGAGCTCACTTTCTCTGAGCATCAGTTTTCCCACCCTTAATGAGAAGGAACAAGGCTGACCTTCTGAGGTTGTCAAGAGAACTAAGTTATAAGTTATGTTCCTTCTGTATTTCCTGTCTTTTCAGACCCAGAAGCAGCTGTACATCTGAGCTCTAGCATTCTCAAAAATGCCACTGAAATGTCTGTGACTTGCATGCCTTGCCTGTGTGATTTAATGGTTCTCAACTTGGGGTTATTTTTGCCTCCCCAGGGACAATTGGTAATATTGGGAGTGATTTAATTATTACAACTACTGGACAAGGGGCCAATATTGTTGGCACAGAGGGTGGAGGGCCTAGATGCTGTCAAACATCCTCACAGTAGTAGTCACCCTTTATATCAACATGTCACCTGGGTGTCACTTGTTCATAATCATCAACAGTGATGAAGCTGGAAAATTTGCCCAGGAGAGAATGAATACTGTAATCCCCACATTCCCTGAACTAAAGTGTATGCTTCTTATATTTCCCCTTCTTGTTTTGTTTTGTTTGCTTTGGTTGGATTTTATTGTTTTTGAGACAGCACAGGTGAGCCTCAACATCACCATTTTTACTGCTTCTGCTTCTTCAACTAATGGGATTGCAGGCACGCACCATCCTGTCCACTTTATCTTCTGGAAATACTTTAAAGAAGATTGTGGAGAAGTGTTTAAATGGATTACAGTGAGCACAAGTTAATTTTCTTTTTTTTTGTCCCTGTACTGAAAGACCCTGACAAAAGCAACTTGAGAAATCAAAGGATTATTTGACTCATAACTCCATATTGTAGATCATCATGGCAGGGAGGCCATGGTCCCAGGGTCTTGGGAGAACTGGCCACATTATATCTGTTGTGGAGAGTAGAGAGGAACAAGCAGGCTCACAGCCTAACCTGAGTGATTCCTCATTGAGACTCCCTTCCCAGGTGATTTTATATGTGTCATGTGGACAAACAGAAAACATCAAAAAGCATAAAGGAGACAGATGCAAATTCTGTCTCAATCCGGGTTCTAACCACTCTTTCTTCCATTTCTGCCTCACCCTCCATCACCTCAGTTCCTTTGAACTTGAAGCCTTTCACTCAGTTTTCCCTCATGTAATACATAGCCTTTGCTAATTTTGCTATTCTTCTCATGTGTTGATGTTCATTGAAATGTGAAATCCTTTGCATGTGAAGGTGAGTCTTCCAACCATCAGGAAGTTTTCAGAGGGTCCTGGTGTATGGCCTTGTGTAAAGAAATTTGGAGGGAGAACACTAGGTCACTGTTACAACCCCAGCACACCTGGTTAAACCTGGTTAAACCCTCTCCAGGTGTTGCATTTTAGTTGGTGACAGAAACACATATAGAGAGAGCCTATAGTCTGAACTTTATGTGACATGATGGGGAATATATTAAAATATTAATGATAGCTGTTATCTTGATTGCAGGTACTTCTCTAGGCATATGTTTTTAGATCCTCCAATTTTTAAGGTTTTTATGCACAATAAAATGCAATTGGTATTGTTTTGAAAAGAATTAAAGAACCATTTCATCTGTATCTCCTTGGATCTTATGTGCTGAAGAATCTTGCTCACAGGTGGCAGGTTAGCTGTTGGCAAACTGCTGCTCAGAGATAAATTGCTCTCCTACCTGTCCAGCTGGGGTCACGGCTGGGTAGCGGCTGCTTCGATAATGGCCTTACTTGTGATAGATGAATTCTTGATTTACAGATGCTGAAATAATTTGGGCCAAATGAAACGGCATGTTTGACTGTTCATTTCTTCTCTCTCCACTCACAGTAGGTGCCAGGATAGATGGCCGTAGGACAGGGTAGGGGAGTGATATGACATTGTTTTCCTCTTTCCACAGGACAAGTCAGACAACTGTATATGGATGACCAACTCAGAGCAGCAATACCACCCACCTAGCAGCATGTGCAGCTGAGCCTGAAGTCTGCTCCCACCCCAGGTGCTCATGCCCTTTTCCTTTCCATTTTGTCATGGTAACATATGGAAATTCTGAGATTTCCTGAGAAACAGTACTGAGAAAGATTGTTCTCACCTGGAAAGGAGTTGCTAGTTTGCAATGGGGAAAATGCAGCAAAGCACTTAAGAACTCTATGTTCTTTATAATAGACAGTGATTTTGGAATTATATTTTCTATTCTTACCCATCCATATCTATCTATCTATCTATCTATCTATCTATCTATCTATCTATCTATCTATCAATCAGTCATTTATCATATATCTAATCTATCTATATCTGTGACATCTATCCATCTATTATTTATCTTTCACCTACCTATCATTTATCTATCTAATCTATTCATCCATCTACACATCTATCTATATATCATCTCTCTATGAGTCGTTCTACTTTTCATTATCTGTAAATGTGGGTATGTACGGATGAGGATGAATTCAGGTGCATAAAGACGGCAGAGGCTGCAGAAACCCCTGGAGCTGGAGTCACAGGAAGCTGAGCCATCTGACATAGGTAGTCTACAAGAGCAGCACATGCTCTTAATGGTTGAGCATATATATTTTAATCTAACTCTCTAAGAAAGCATCCCCTCCAGTGCTCATAGACTACAATGATCCCGAAAAGAATGGAGAAGTACTTAGAGAAACTACCTAAGAGAGACAGAACAAACAGAAGAATCAGGAAGAGATGAGTTGGGAGAATAGGATATATCAAAATTTACAGGAGATGTTGAGGACAGTGAGGAAATTCTCTTACAATTTCTGACCTGGTGAAGAGATTATGGAACATAAAGACTGGTGAAAATTCTTAGAGGATCGATCCAACTGTATACATGCTGAGGCTTGAGGGTGAGCTGGTGAGGCATGGAGCCAAGGTGCTAGCCATCTAGATGTCTTGATTGGGTTCTTTTTCTCTACTAGTTAAAGAATTAAAAAGCAAGAAAAATATTGAGCGCCACAGGTAGCAGTGGAGAAATTTCAAAGGTTGCAAACAGTCAGCAGTTGAAAAATGGGCTTTTATTGCAGGTGAGGAAACACATGTGGAACAGACACTCAGAGGAAAAAACCCACTGGAAAGTAGAAGGGAGACTTGGGAGGCTGTAAATTCTTCTTGAGGGCTGGAACTTTTAAGTTTCTGAAAGATCTTCCTCTCCTAATTGAGGGCTGACCAGATTGAATAGAGACAGGTAGCTGATGAGACAATTGCTTGTAACATGTTGAACCAGTCCATCAGCAGAGAACCTCTTGGCAAGAGAAAAGCCCACAGATCTCAGGTCTGGAGAAAAAAAAGCAACCATGTTGGAAGTTCACCATCTTTCTTTTCTAGTTATAGCCCTTCTACCTATTTGTCTGCCTATCGGGGGATCTGTCTAATTCCTGGTACCTCAAAGGGGATCCAATAAGGACTGCATGTCCCCAAGTACACTGACATTCAAGGCATGTGTCAGAGGCTTACGAAGAGGACTAATATATCAGAAATAAAAAATTCCACCAGAAAAATGAAGTGGTCTATTTCTCCAGCCTAGAAAGAAAGACAAGGCTCCAGAGTTAGAATGTTAAGGACTGACTAGCATGATTAACACAGGCTAGTTCTTCTACACACTTTTAATAATACAGTAGAGTCCATAGAATCAGAAGGGCCTGACAACTCCGGAGTCAACAACTTTCTTCTTGAGTGACAGTGGGGAATGAGCTTTGATCTTTCATCTGTAGAGTAAGTAACAATACCAGCACCCAGGGCTGGAAGGTGGGTGGTCAGAGAGTGAAATATAGTATCCTCTCTTATTTTCTGAGAGCATGATCCCAGACTCCTGGAGGATGCCTTAAACTATGGGTAATAAACTCTATATGTGTCATATTGTTTCCTACATATAAACTCACCATAAAATTCCATTTGTAAATTATGTCCACTAAGACAGCCACACTAATAAAATACAATGATCATAACAACACACCATAATGAAATCGACAACATCACTAGCCTTGCATTTTATGGCCACAAGTATTTTTAAGTGTTACTTGAACAAAAGCACTAGGTTACTGTGACAGTCCATCTGATACCTGGGATGGTTCCTGCCTAACAGAAGGAGTGGCATTTACAGAATTGCTGTGCTAAACAAAAGAATAGAGGTTCAGTCACATTCTGGGTTGGTGGAGAGGGATGATGGGCAATTTTATTGTGCTTTGCAGAAGAGATTGCATGAATTTTTGCATTTATAACTGTTGGTCTCAGGTAACCAAAGCCATAAAAGGTAAACTATAAAGAGAAGAACACCATTTTCATGAAAGACAAGCATAGAGCATTGTGCTTTGTACCAGGCAGCTAGCGAATAGTAGCTGCTAGAACTAATTGCAGACAGCTCAACATCCATCCCAATCTCTTGCCCAACAAAGGCAAGCTGTGGAGATGTTACAACCATTTTTTGGCAGCAGATAGAGTACTGGTAGCCACTATCTGCACTGTCTTTTCTGGTCCTGTTCAGTTTTTGTGCATTGACTCAGTTTCCATATTTAGCTTTATCTCTGCAGGTTGCACCACTGATCCTGGTTTTCCAGGTCACATCCAAAGCCTGATCTGTCTGTTCTTCACATGGCCCTACCTACAGGAAGATGGGGATATGATTTGGAAATCAAGATTTTATCTCATTCTAGCAAGAAGAGATAGAATTCTATCTTACTTTCAAATTCAGAGGAACCTCAAAACTGGACATGGGCTTGCCTTTGGGCATCAAAGAGAACTAACTGAAAGTATTTAATATGCATTATTTAGCTGAATATTTACTCTATGTCAAACATCACCTACTGAAAGTAATACATATGCTATAATATAATTGTTAGGCATTTTGATGTTTAAAAAGGATTGTACAAAAATTACATGTAATATTTTATTAGTTATTTGAGAACTTCATGGAACTTATCTTGATTATATTCACCTCCACACTCCTCCCAGATCCACTCACACCCTAGTCCTAACTTCGCATCCTTTTTTTCTTTTAAATAATCTATCAAGTTCAGTGTTTGCTATCCACAGCTGACCTACACACTCTTTAAGAAAATTGACTCTCCCTGGCCCCCCAACCATCAACTTAAATGTTGCCATGTGCCCTTAACGGCTTTGTTCAGTGAAAGTTACTGAATGTTATGAACACTTTCATGTCCTTAGTCTTTACTAAAGGGAACATTTTGGTGGGACCTTGAGTTTGGGTACCATGGTTCTTTTTTTTTTTTTCTTTTTTTCGGAGCTGGGGACCAAACCCAGGGCCTTGCGCTTGCTAGGGTACCATGGTTCTTACAAAGGCTGACTTAAGAATGATTTTTTTTCTTTTTGCATCTGGATAGTTCAAATTAATGATGGCTAAGAGTCTATTAAAAATAATTACCCATATTGACAGAGTTCTCTTTACTAGTTAAAGCTTTGAGAAATCTGGGGCAGACAAATTAGAGGTGTAAATAGGGATGCAGCTGCCCATAGATGACAAGAGGGAGTGACCAGTCAGAGAGGATAAGATGAGGAAAATGACAGCCGAGCTGAGTCCAGGAGAACTCAAGGGGAGCTCAGGAGGGACTGGCATGGTGGGTAGATCAGCTGAGGCCTGAGGACTGGAAAGCAGCATGGATAGGTGAATGCAGAAGAAGAGGGAAATCTGTTGACAGAGGATTTTATTTTTTCTGTCTTGTGTTTTTATTTTTTCTTTTATTGAAAGTATATTTTTTGTATGCAATGTATATTGATTATGTATTCCCCCGACCCTTCCCAGCTCCTCCTCACCTCCCTTCCCATCTGGATCTACACCCTTTCTGACTGAGGATTTTAAAATGCAATGCAGAGGGCTTGAAGGGTTGACTCAGGGAAGAGTGCTCACAGTACTCAGTTCAGATCCCAGCACCCACTTAAAAGAAACAACGGTGCATGGGTGTACATGGCTGTAACCCCAAGGCTGCAGGGTTTTGGGAGGGGACAGAAGGCTCTCTGGGGTTTAATGGCTACCAACAGACAAGCTCCACATTTAATTAAAGACCCTGTCTCAAAGGAGTAAGATGAAGCATGGTGGACCAGGACATTTAACATCCTTATTTGGCCTCCATAAACATAGAAATCTTAAAATTCTTAAATTAACTTATTATTAATTAATTGTTATTATTATTTTATGTATGTTGCGTATGTCATATATGTGTGTACATGTATGGTGTGAGTGTGTATGTGTGGTGTGAGTGTGTGTGCTGTCTGTGCATTTGTGGTATGAGTGTGCCCGTGTAATGTGAATGTGTTTGGTGCATGTGTGTGTGTGTGTGTGTGTGTATGTGTGTGTGTGTGCATGTGTGTGTATGTGTATGTGTGTGTTTGTGCATGTGTGTGTGTATGTGTGTGTGTGCATGTGTGTGTATGTGTGTATATGTGTGTGTGTTTGTGCATGTGTGTGTGTGGTGTGAATTTGGGTGTGCATGTACTAGAGTATACATGTGGTGCTTGGAGAACAACTTTTAGAAGTCAGTTTTCTTTTTCTATATTTTTTTGTTTGTTTCTTTGACAATTTCATATATATAAATAATATATTCTGTTCATTCTCCTCCATACGGTCTTGTCTCCTCCACCCTTACTAGTGCCCCTTCTTCTCCACAGATTTTTTTCCTACATTAATTACTTTTTGTCTTGTTTTGTGTCCACTGAATTTGACTTGGACATCTATGTGACTATGGGGTTAGAACTATCCATTAAACCCTGATGGCTTCACCAGTGGGTACCCAACTGGACTTCCACACCATTATAGATTCTCCTGCTGGAGTTATAAGGCAAACAAACTATTACACAATTCACTTTTATCATAAGAACAAAAAACAATTAGCAGTGCAGCAGCGGCCTTTTATTGCTACTCGATGGGCAAAGCCTGTTTGTCCTTCTTACTCTCTCAGGCCAGCCTTCCTCCCTCATGCTTACCATGCAGGCTCAGCAATGCACATTAAGTCACTTAGTCACTTTAGGTATGCACTGTACTCATTTTAATCTTTTTCTAATTCTCAATGATAACCAACTTCAAAACATTGTCTCATATTTCTTTTTTATATTCTGGACACTATGTATAGTTGCTGGCCATGGAAGCTCCATGGAATTTTGCACCATTTGTCCTTAATTCTTATACTCTGCCAAGGACCGGTCTTCTAGCGTTGGATGAAGATCATGAGTTTCTGGACCTTTCCAGGGCCAAGTTTTCCTGCTGGCTCTACTTTGAGAGTCCCCTTCCCAGTCTCCTACTGATCACTTTTTCCCTGAACTCACTTCAGAGCTCATATGGTCCCTTCAGAGGCACCCACTTACTTTATTTCTCAAATGGCCAATGGGCACATCCTCCACTCTGCACAATGGTGACAGACATGACCTGCTTACAGGTTATCTATTGAAGCAGCTATTTTAATGGAATGTCTTTTCCCAAAGTTGGGAGAAGGATATTTCCTTATGAGTATGATGTTGAAAAACACGAGAGCAGTATATCCCAACATGCTTCCTCATTTTTTTTCTGGCTTCCAGGAAGTCCAGATTTAGGCTTGGTACTCAATGGAACAACTATCCTTATGTCAGGAGGTTTTAAAAATTGTAGTCATTTCTCTCCTTCATCTGAGTATATTTTGATGATTTTTCTGAATTAAAAATAAGCATTGGACTTGAAGTGATTGTTTTACATACATAGCCTCTCTCAGAAGAAATAAATTACATAAAATTTTAATTCCAATTATATTTTCATATAGCATTATGGCATGCAACCTTCTCTTCCGAACCTATTTTTGAATTGTGATTTTGTTGTTTTATCTCAGATCTTCTGTTATCTATATTGAGTTTTATTTTTCTAGTTTTTCTGCTCTCCTTACAAAACAAGGTCTCCCCTTTCCAATTGCATATTTAAAAGTCCGGGTTCAAAAAGTTCTTACTTTGAACTATTTCAATAACATCTGTGCTGTTATGTCTGCTTCCAATTTCTTTGACTCCAATCTTTCCCTGACATGGCTGTCTTACAATATTTCTGAATTCTAAAACAGACAGTGACATTCCTAATGGATTTTCTTTTGTCCTCAAGTAAAATTCCCTTGCCGACTCCGTCCCTGAATTCTTATTCCATGCCTCTTTCCTATAATGTGTGCCCTCCTCACCAGCCACAGAGAAATGTACATGTTCCTGGATTGCTGAAAACATGGCATTTACTTCAACTGTGTAAAGATCCTAGACACAGACTGTTATGAATAACAGAGGAGAGGGAGAGTGCAAAGAGAATGGTAGAGAATGGGAAGGGTACTTTCTGAACACTGACAGTTTGCAGACATCTTATTCATACTTCCAATTAATGAGAATTCCATTTTAGAAGTGACGTAAGAGGCTCACAATGGTTAAGTGACTTGCCCCACATCTTAATTTTCTGTTCGGAGAAGTCCAACGAATGTACCTATTGCATTATCTTATTATCTTATTGCATTATCCTTCCCTAAACTCTCCCTTTCTGCCTTTCTTCTTGATTTTAGATATGGGCCCAGCCCTATTAGGTGCTTACCCATACATTATTCCGGAAGCCCAGGAGTCCACTGCACTTTCTCTCCCTCAGTCCCTCCTTAATTAAGTCTCTGTGTCCAGCTTGTGCTGCCTCTCTGATGACTTCATTCCCCTTGCCCTTCCCCTTTCCAATTGCAGATTGAAAGTCTGGGTCCAGAAGGTTCCAGCTTGGGACTATTTCAGTAACTATTTCTTTGCTGTATGTCAGCTTCCAATTTCTTCAACTCTAATCTTTTCCCCACATAGCTGCTTTGTGGTATTTCCTGTGAATGCTAAAATGGACAATAACACATCTAATGCATTTTCTTTTGTCCTCAAATGAAAGTCCCTTGCCGACTCTGTCACTGAATTCTTGTTCCATGCCTTTCTCCTTCTTTTGCTGTGTGTACCCTACACACAGAGAGGCTTACAGATTCCTGTGTGGTCACAGGTGTTCCCTTCTCCCAACTCTATACTCTTTGCTTTACCTAGAAAGTTCTTTTCTTCCATGGTGAGTACATTTTCTAAGCTCTAAATATATTTTCTGCCAGTCATCCCCTCATTTTCACTACCACAGTATCTGCTTTTTGTTAACTTTGGAGACAGGTTTCACTATGTACTCTAATGCCTTGAGCAGCCTTGGGAGAGGTGAGGTGTTGAATATGGGCAACAACCTTTTCCCACCTTGCCACAAAATAAAATAAATACGGAAGAATGACAGCTTGTTCTTAAGCTGTTGTCAGTCTGTGAAGAGGAATGTCTTCCACACATACTAAAAAGGAAACAACAGCTTATCAGGAGAAACCTGCACTCTCATATTTACTGCACAAAACCTGGTGATGTGGGATCAACTTCAGTGTCCACCAAGAGGTGAGTGCAAAAATAAAAGGTGGCATGTGTACACAGTGGGCTACTATGGAGCCATAAAAAGATAAAATGTAGTCGCTTTCAACACCATGGATGGGACTGGAAGACATTATTAAATGAGATAGGCTCAAGGACAGTAAGCAGAACATCTGCCATGGAATCCTGTAGCTGCTGAGGGCAGAATAGTGAGTGAATACTGGAGGCCAGAGAGAACAGAGGATGGGGCATACAATGGACTGGCCAGTGGGCACAATGAGAGAAAGAAAGGGTACACTCTGGGGTCCTATAGCACAGGAATGTGGTTATAGTTCACAAGGTTGTGATCACTAGAGGAGGAGATTTCTAGTGAATTCATTATAAATATGATAAAAGATTATGGCAATAGAGAGGCTTTCTCATTACCCAGTGTAACATGGATCAAAACACTGTGTTGTCCCCTACATGTGCACAAGTGTCATATATAAATTGAAAAGGAAAAAAAAGTCCCCACAAATTTCTAATCTATGGACCAAACTAGGAATACCAAGAGATGAATTCTTCTCAGCCAGGTCACAGGACAGGTGGATTGCTTAAGCTTTGAAGTAAAAAGTGTTATGCCTCTATCCACTTTCTTTTAACTAACTTATTACATAGCAGGTAAAACAGGAGATGACTCTGTCAGGAAGGGCATGCATGTTAATAAGATTCAAGCTTAAGAATGGAGGAAATGTCAACCTGTCAATCTGAAGTGTCAGATGTGGGCACTCTGCTGGAAAGAATGACCCTGCGAATGACTATGGATTTTGCAATTTATGGGGTGCTCTGGACCATGTCATTTGAGTCCAGGCCAATCTGTAATCGACCATTTTGATAGCCACAAAGAGCAGTCGCCTACATGTACCTACAGCTTGGCTGCCAGTTCAGAGTGGCTTAGCTGCACTGCATGGAGTTCTGTCATCCCTCCCAGCCCTGAGAGTTTACGATCCATATGACATTTGTAGGGGAGCTGACTTCAGAAGAAATCTCTGTGGTGCTCTGGCAGGAACTTATTAATTCACAGTAAGATTGGTTTTGGTGTAACTGATTTCAGGTGTGTGGGTTTGTATTCTTTTCCATGGTGCAACATGTCCGCTTGGTGTCAGTAGTATCTTTAATTGGACTAGCTCTATAAATCATGAAATAGTAAGGGGGAAATAATGGGGAAGTGTGCTGAAGAGGCAGCAATGTAAAAGGAATAGATCATATTTTTGTACAGTGAGTCTCATCTCTTTGGCGAGTTGGGATGTACCTCCTAGAAATAATATCGGTAAGGCTTAGAGCTGCCGATTGATGCTTTTCAAATTAACACCTCCTCAAACAGTGCGGTTCAGAAGTCTGGAGGGGCTGCCTGATTTTGCATCTCTAACAAGTTCCCAGGTGATGGATATGCTGGAGTAGCAAGTACCCACGTTACTAAATCAAAACACCAGCTCCCCAACTCATCACATTTAATTTTATTCCACAGCATGTTTAAGGGAATGTTATTCTCAGGAAGATGTTTGGGGTTAAAATAATTAAAAAAAAGGCTGGAAAGTACACACATTTATGTATCTCTTCTTTTCATTAAATATATATCTGTTTGGCAAAAAATGTTAGACTCTTTTATACAAAAACAAAGCCAACAAAACAAAACAAAATAACCCCAAACCCTTGCAAATTTTAAAGACCTATAATAATTACAACGATGTAAACTTGGATGTCTGACAGCTTGACCACCCTGGGGAACCTGGGTTGTGGCAGGAGCCACAGGGAGAAGGTGACACGGAACTGTTGGATAGCAACAGCTGCCTTAGAGGCGGTTAGGTTTAGTCTATCAGAGATGGAGCAGGACTACTGACTTCATTTGTGCTTTCTGCTAAGGGCTGGGAGCTTGAAGAAATAAAGAAGGCAGGTCCGGGCTGGAGCAAGGACAGGAGGCCCACGACTAGACAGTGTGATAGAGAGGGTGGTCATGGTCACAGTGCAGACAAGGAACAGGCATGGACTCTGGACTGTTTAGGAGACCTGATGCTGTAGAGAACTACAATGAGGCTGCTGCTGCTACATGTGAGACCAAAGTGGACCAAAGCAAGACCAAGGCAGGGAAGGGGGAGAGAGGCAACGAGAAAGCGGTCTCAACTCACATAGAGCTGATGATGAGAGGTGACCCTGGAGAGAAGGGGTAGGAGGCCTTTGGTCTTCTTATTCACTAGCAGAGCCATCTCATCCAGCCCTGGCCTTAGGCATTTCTCTTGGTTTGGTGAGCAAATATGGGGCAGCTTGGGACTAAATGGCTTTCCTACTCCAGGCAAGAAGGAAAGATTGAAGGAAGGAAGGAAGGAGGTAGGGAGGAAGGAAGGAAGGAAGGAAGGATGGAAGGAAGGAAGGATGGATATGCTCATAGCTGGTTACAATGAGAAGACTTTTTGACTTTCTTACTAGGGGTGACTTTTGCTCATGACCCATCAGTGAGCTGTAGCAATGGGAAAGGATCTAAAACACTGAGTTAGGAAATAGATTTAAGGAGATGGTGATATGCCAGGAAGGGTGGGGGGGAGGGCTAAAAATGAGGCCAAAGGAAGAAGTGACCTGCAGCTTCTACTCCACCAAAGGGTGGTTGCAACATGTGGATGTGTTTGCTCTCTTCTCTGCTGATAGCTAGATCTTCCAGTTTGGGAGGAATGTGTCCAGGGCCCAGCCAGTTCAGTTACAGTCATAAACAAAGTCATAGTTGCTAGGCTCCTTAGGGATGGGGGGAGGTGCATCCGGAATCTGGATGTTTTCCAGGTCCAGTAGGCGAAGCTTGATCTCCATGCTCAGCAGGGTGTCCAGGTCATTTCGTGTCAGGTCACTCATCATGTCCTTCCCAAGCAGTGCATTCAGCCCATCTGTCCAGATGCAGTACTGGTGGGAGAGGAGGTGGCAGTGAACATCATTGATGGTAATTGTGGGAACACTAATTATAGGCACTTAGTACACAGCATGTACCAGGTGGTCTTAGGTGTTCATCTAATACACACACCCTCTCTATACCTTCTATTTAACAGAGACACAAACTCCTGTTATCATGTTTTTCAAGTTTAGAAAACCAAGGCACTGAAAATGGAGTGATGTAGGAAAGATGGAGTGGACAGGTTTTGAACTCAGGCAACCTGACTCTAGAAGCTTCCTCTTATGTGTAATAGTGTTTCCCTATGCAAACAAAGAATTGGATTCCCAGATATTGCTAATTAAGATGTTGGTGAAATGTATCCCAATATGTCTGCACTTAGTAGCAGGCCAAACATTCTCTTCCTTGATATTTAACACAGTTCCCTGTTTAGTAGCTAATGCCTTCTTATCATATCTAATATTTAAGCATAGACATTAACAGCTCAGTTCCATCATGAAGCCAAGGTGGCCTTTAAGTTTCTTAGCAAAATAAGACCTAGAAAATAGCCTTCAGTTGCTCAGTGTTTGGTAACTAAAATGGCTAGCCTCATTGGTTATCTTAGGAAGATGTAGGTAGGTTGAGTGTCTGTCTGAACCTCTTGTGTTCAGGTCCCTAACACCCAGGACTTCTAGCGACTTATTCCTAGGGACATCACCTCTTTTGGAAAACACACTGGATTACATTATTAAGTATTTTTGTTTTCTTTATAAAATAAATGATAGCCTTTGTCTCTTCAGTTGACTATGAAATTTTGGGGAGAAGGAACCATAGGTCATTTATTAGAAAAGCTACATTGTTCTTTGCAGATTCCTCTTCAGAGAGTAGAGTTCTGCTCTAACTTCAAAAGAGTACCATTAGTGTCTGGAGAAAGAGCCAAATCTCAGAAAATGGTCTGTGTATTCAATGGATACTGCTTATTCACCTGTAAAGTGGTCCTTGGCCCTAAATAGGACTCCATGCTGACAACTGTCTTGCTTCTTGCTGGTTTGGAATGTCTCCTAATATCAGCTCTAGATTCCATCTGTTCCTGTACTCTCTGGGTCAAGCTGTAATTCCAGCCCAAATGAGCTTACACACCGTATATCTGGTTACCTAGGGTATGCTTCACCATGTGATAGGAGATTTCAGCAGGAGCAATTGAAACCTACAAGCAATGGAAATATTCCACAATGCACGTCAATGGCATTGGTGTGAGTCATGCATGAGGAGAGCTGTAAAAATTCCTTTCTACCTCAGTCGTGTGATCTCAGACAAAGCATACAGCCCATCAAAACTCAAATGCATTGTTAAAACCAGTGTGCTCATGAATATCTCAGACATTTTGACCACATCCAACCAGTTATCTGCTCATAAATAACAGATAGAAATAGATACCTAATTCCTTGCCTGGAGATAACTGATTTTGTTGGTCATAGGTGGGAGACCTTATTTATAAAAGCTTCCTAGATCATTGTGACAAACACCCAGGTATGGGTGCCTGTGAGTGCTGTGTTCTAGAAGGCCTTCACAGCTCTGGCAGCATGTCACAGTGATCCCTAAGTCCTAGGACTATTTTCCTTTGAACAAAGACTTCTCAGCCTTGGCTACCTTCCTGGTACAGATTAACCTACAGCAGTATTGCTTTTGAGAAGCAGCGGGCAGTGACCTTTTCATCAAAATTACATTGACCAATAAACAAAACTCGTGTACTCCTAAATTTGAGTTGAAATTCTCAACACTAATTCATGATATATTTTACATTAAAAAAATCTCACTTTCAGCTGTTTTCTGAAAAGCCTAAAAATTATAACCAAATTGTGATAATTTTATCTTTTTACCAAGGTTCTGTTTGCTAATTACTAAAATTCCTATCAAAATTAAGTAAGTTTGATAGAAACAAAGCAGGAACTACACAAGGTGAATCTGGACTATGTTGTCTTACCAGAAAGACAGATAGGGTAACCTGGAAACTAGTAAAGACAACAGCAACATATGAAGACACAAATATGTTTAAATTCTGACATCATAATGACACTCAAACACCAAATATACTTTCTTTATCTTCTTTAGGACATAGTTATTATTTTAGAGATTGGCGAAGGAATCAAGTATTTGTCCTGCCATCATGTGTTCTAACTTTAGGAACATAAGCAGTTGTTGAGGCCTGGTTCTCTTTATATCCTCTCACTCATGAATAAATTGGAATGATGGAATTGCAACAAGGCAAAGCAAACTCTAGTATAGCCAGAGTTTAGACAGCAATTAATCATCAGTGGACACTAACCTTTACAAAAGAGACAAAGCAAGAACAACAACAACAAAACACACACACACACACACACACACACACACACACACACAAACAAACACCACTGGCGTTACTTAAAGGCTTCACTGAAATAGCTGAGACTTCTGACTACGAGGAATTCCTGAAAAAGAGAGATACTACAATGATGTTGCAGCTTGGGGCAGACAGAAAACTCCTTCAAAGATGTCTATTCCCAGGATCTAGGGAAGAGCTTAAGTTGAGTGAAAAAAATTAAAGTTGATGCCAATTGACTATAACAGAGAGAGATTATTTTAGATTATCTATGTGACCCAATGTAATTCCAAGGGCCTTTAAGTTCAGAGAGAAGAAAAGGTCAGAAGAGTGAAAGACAATGACTTCACTATGGAACAGAAAGTGAGACAGGTTTGTAGAGAGAATTCAAGTTGCCACTGAGGAAATTGGATAAAGACCAAGGATGCAGGTGATCTCTGAAGTGGAAAAAAGGTAAGGATACAAGTCTTCCTAGAGCCTCTGAGAGACAATATAGCCTGCTGTCACCTTGACCTTAGCCTGGTGGCACCCACATTAGACAGCTGCCTTCCAGAATGTCTAAATTTGTGTAGTATTTAATCAGGTACAGAGCTAGTAAGGTTAATTATAATTATCCTGTGTGCATGTGCATGTTCATGTGTGCATGTGTGTACCACAGGGTGGAAGTCTTGGTCTTCGTCTTGGTCCTTGTTTAAGAAAGGGTCTGTGTGTTGTTCATTGCTGTGCATGCCAAGCTAGCTGGCCCATGAACTTCTTCGAACTCTTCCCTTCACACTGCAGAAGCACTGGGATACACACCTGTGCTACGGTGCATGGCTTGTGCCTGCATTCTGGTTATCAGAGCTCAGGTTGTCACCTTTGGACAACAAAGGCTTTGCTGACCAAGCTAGTCTTCCAGACCTGTTATCCTTTTCCTTGTCAGGGATTCAGTTGGGGAGGCCTCTTTCTTTCCTTGATTAATGAGCTTATCTGAAAAAGAACCTTCTATTCCATGTAGCAATTATGAAAATAAAATGATACTAGATATGCAAGTGTCTTGAAGAAATTGAAAGTTCTTATAAGCATATGCAGTCTATAAGAAGTGGCCGCTATGTTAAAAAAAGCTTGGCAGCCATATAGCATTTATCCTTATCTGGAACTAATGCACACACTGGGGAAAATAGCTTGGCAGCGACTTAAGTAACAGCCCAACTTCTATTTTTGGTTGTTTTCTGTGTCTCTTCTATATCTTGGATATGTTGGCTTGTTCATAACCACAACTTTACTTAAAAACAGAAATAGGAAGATATGGCATCTATTTTCAGCAAGATAAAGACAAAGTCTTACCCTTCTGCAAACTAAATGTCAAGTGACACAGAATTATATTTAAGTACCATTCTAAATGCGGGATTTGTGTCTAATCTTTCCTCTTTCTTTGGGATGGATAATTTTATTCAAAATCTTCAAACCAGAGAAAACCAGATACTAAATACCTTTGAAATGACTGAGTCTCCTCAGGGAGATGGGAACAAAAGTCAGATTCTATTCAAATGTTCCTTCCTTCTAAATGCTGTTTGTGCAGTTACATGCAAAACAAAAATCTGAATGGTATTATCTAAAAATAAAGTTTCAAGCATTATGGTGGGGTCTAATTTACAAGAGAAAAAGTTAAATCAACCATAACTGCTACTTTATTTTACAAATGCATTTTCTTAGACTTATGCTAAATATTTTAAATATAGCTGACAGTGTGCTTCAAGAAGAGGAACAAATTATACATATAACAAGATGTCAAAAAGGAATGAAAGCATCTTGGAAATAAGATTCCAACAGAAGAGACAGCCCTAAACCTCTTAAAATAACTTAAAGAGACTTGGTAGAGAAAGTACTTCATCAGATGCTCCCACGAATAGAGACACCCATTTATCTGGAGAAGCTCTGGAGCAAAACTTAAATATTCAGTAGGCATCAAAGCCAAAGCTAGTGTTTCCTCTGCCTCTGGATTAGTTAAGCCCTTGCTGAGCCTGAGTCATTTGCACATCAATTTTCTTTAAGACTAGTCTACAGTTTAGACTTTGAATATCCCCCAAACATTGTCTTAAAGGAGAAATATTTGGAGATGCTGGACATTTCAGGAGGTAAGGCCAGTGGAAAAGAGTTAGAACTTTGGATGGTATATTCCTGAAGAGGAATACTGGGACATTCTCTCTGCATCCTTGCTGCCACGAAGCAAGAAGACGTCTCCTCCATGTGCACCTGACACTCATCTAAAGGCAACTGACCACAGAAAAGAGAGGCCAAATGTAAACTGTTATTCCAAGTCAAATGCAAACCACGGTATTTGTTATAGTAACAGAAGGGAAGCTGGGCAAAAGCATGGTTGCTGATTCAGCTGCTAACAAGTGTGAGCTGTTGTAGCTGGTGGTTTTCTAGGAGGTGTCTGCTCCATGTCAAAAAGATAACCTTCTATTTGTGATTTTC
Source organism: Rattus norvegicus (assembly GCF_021556685.1). Taxonomy (NCBI): domain Eukaryota; kingdom Metazoa; phylum Chordata; class Mammalia; order Rodentia; family Muridae; genus Rattus; species Rattus norvegicus. The sequence continues at coordinate 49,497,750 of NC_141550.1, forward strand.
AAACACAGGTTTCTACAAGAAGTAACATTTCTTCTATTCTAGGATCTTTGCTTATTTTTCTCTCATCAAGTAACCCTTACCAAGACCTCTTACCTCATGCTTGTCAGGAGCAATAAAATTCAGTTGGCAATTTGAGTCATATAAGATGGAGAAAGCAAGTTCAAGCACCTCCTAGGAGAGAATAAAGGAAACATGACATTCAACAAAACTTGTGTTCTTTTCTACAAAACTTATAGTTGAGCTTAAACATGGAACATGGCCTCTTTTCTGTTCAGAGAAGAGGAGGACCCACAAGGCTGGCAAAAGGAAGGGTTTTGCTCCAGGTTCCCAGCATGAGTCCTCCTCTGCATTCAGCACAGGCCTGCATGAATGACCTTACTTTCATAAGAACACAGGGACAAGCTTTATTACTGCCTTTTTGTAAGGCAGGGTTTTGAGAGATTAATGGCACATGGCCAACAACACTGTGTATCTCCCTTCCAAGAAGATAGAAAGGTAGACCACTCTTTAATTAGCAGTATTAAGGGTGATCAATTTTAATCACTCCTAGCAAACAGAAACCCATAGAGGTATGGACCCTCTAAAATATAGATGCTATTCCAGAGTTAATAAGACTTCTGAGTAAACCCTATCTTGATATCTATCCTAGGATCTTTGTACCACTGTAAGCGAAGGATATACACATCCAAGACTTATCCACTGAGGCTACAGGATATCAAGGAGAAGCATGGATGTCAGAGTTAGAAGACATTAAATCACTAATGTGAACTTACTAAGTGCACACTATGAGGCGGACCTACAATACCAAGTTTTAAGAACACTTTGATTGCATTGTGGCTAGATAAATTTGGCTGATATACCTAGTACCATGTCTAATACATAGGCTATAAACAGTCATGCATCTCACATTCGAAGGGTCCCTCACTCCACCAGAAATAGAAACCCTGGAAGGAAAGGATGCTGAATCACGGATGCTTGTCTGCTCGTCTGCATAAACTCCTCTCTCCACTTCTTATTCACTTTCTCCCTCAGCCCTCCATTCAGGCTCCAGGAAAGTTATATAACAATCAGGCAAGTAAGCAAGCAAGCACATTTTCCATTGAGTTTGGCATCTGTTTTTTTAACACTGTCTCAGGGCCTTTAAATTTATAATCAAAATGTTGACAGTTGTAGCAGTGGTACCATAAATTGTTGTCATCTTTTAAAAAAATCAATAAAAAACCCCACATATCAGCAACCACGAATTATACTCCTGGGAGTATTTAAAAGAAAATCCCCAAGCAAGCCAAAGTTACAAATTATTACTTGTAGGAAAGTTATGAGAAATTAAATCTCTCCTGCTTCTTTGGGTATTAAGGAAATCACAAATGGTGAGATAATTATGAAGGAGAGTCTAATGTTAAGTTTAAAAATAAAACAGGAGAAATGTGCCTATTGGTCATGGTTGTGATAATGCAGCCTGCAGACAGAGACTGGAAGTGAGCATGTGAGATGAAAATGACTATTGGGTGCTCGGACTATGGGCCATTATGTCCTCTTAAAATAGGTTTTTGTTAAAATTGTTTTTGATTAGAAATCTTATAGAAATGACTTTTTCTTTATTGATCTGAGAGTCATTCATTGGAAGGACTCTGACTCATACTTGAAAGACTGGAGGGAAAGGAGGGGTGGCTTGGCTTTGGAAGTCTAGCTTCAAGGAGGTCCTTTTGAAAATAAACAGGACAAGGTGAATTTCACCAAGGTCTTTCTGCCCAAGCCTGTGCAACAACAGTGGCAACAGCTGGTGTGAACAACACATAGCTAAGACACATGCCCTTGACTAGATGCTGAAGCCATTGGCAATCAGGATGTTGGAACTGAGATGTTTTTTCTTTTAAGAGAGCCAGAAGGTACACAGGAAGAAGCACAATGACCTTGGGTTTTACCCTCCTTTGGTATACACTTCTCAGGACATGAAGGATCTGAGCTGCCATGACCTAGATTCCTGATAAATACAGGCAGGAAATGGGAAATTTGTGAGAATGTCAATTCCCACTCTAATCTCAGCAGGGCTCCCTGGGAGGGGTGGGAGGAATTCATTCTCTCAGCTGCATGCCTGCATGAAAGGGTGCTATCATTTTTAATGGGTTTTATTGACATCCTTGGCTTGCTGACACTGAGTCATTTGCTCAAGGTCAGCTGGCTTTCCAGTACTTTAAGAAGGGAGGATGCAGAGCTGGAAGCAATGGCACCTCCCAGGCTAACTCTCCAGAAACTGCCACCTGTTCAAACTGCCCATAAGAAAGACAGGCTCCAGGTGGCAGCTGAACAGGCTCATACTGATCTTGGCTAGTGTCTCCCTCTGCGCCTAACACACACACACACACACACACACACACACACACACACACACACACACACACACCACTCACAGGTATCTAAAACCTCAGGGTTTTGTTGCTCACTGTAAAGGTCTTGTGTTCCTTCTGGAATTATGAGAGAAGCTGGATCTCATAGCAGCTTATCTCTGCCCTGTTCCCTGAGGCAAGGGACTTCTTTGCCTTGTCCAGGAAGGCTTTGAATGGGCCTTGATATGGGGAGAGAAGGGACAAGAGTTGCTGAACAACCCCCCACTTGCTGAGACCTCTGAACTCATAGTCTCACACTCAGTTCTGTAGCTATGGTAACTGTAACAAGACAGGCAGAGTCACAGGTACTCAGAGAAACAGTACCTTAGCATAAGAAGGCATTTGAACATTGAATTTTTCATAGGTAAGTGATGGACTGGCAATATGAGAATAGAATTTTATACAACATATCATTAGTATACAGTGTTTGCTACCATTTTTCATATCACTTTGGATAACAACACAGTGGTCATTTTGCTCAGAGCTCATTGAACTATGTGGGTTCTCCAGCTATTCAGTCACATTAAGAGTGTTTTGAAGAAAGATACATGGAATAGTTTGGCATATGTGTGGATGTTAAGTATGGCCATATACATAGTAGTAGATTTCAAAGATTTATTTTTTATTTTTTTTTCAGAAGCAATATTTTAATTTATTAAATAAAAGTTAACCACTGGTTGGGTGAGTGAGTTTCTGTATGACTTTATTTTATATTACACATACATTCAGAGGATATGCAGATGACGAACTCTCTATAAATCTTACATGTAATGTTTTTCACATTTGCTTGAGAGCCTGGGCATGTGATGCTTCCTTTAATCCTAGTAATTGGGAAGACATAAGTAAGTAGATCTGAGTTCAAGGACAGTCTAGTCAAAAGAGGGAGTTCTAGGACAGCCAGGGCTACACGAAGAAAACTAATCTCTGACTAAGGGGGAAAAAAATCCAGATTTCCAGTGTGTCTAAAAATTAAAAGGCTAATCTTTAAAAAAATGTGGGTTTATAGGCCAAACTATGTATCTTAATTTAGAACTGGCATAGAGCTAAGGGATCTGGAAACAAATAATCCAATGACTTTGATTAAAAAAGAAAGAAAACCCAAGGTTACTGTGGAGTTAAGGGCGCCCTTATTTCTGGTGAGGTGAGAAGGTGAAATATAGCAGAGAGTAGAGTGAGCATGATCAGTAAATCAAGGCAAAGACATGGTCAAGCCAGAATGCTTTAGCCTTTCCACTCTTTACTGGAATAAAAAGAACCTACAGAGTCAAGCTAAAAACACAGAGGGAATACAGAATAGGGGGAAATTTTTAATACTGATCTTTAAAAAAAGTCAATTTGCAACAAAGCCAAGCAATGGTTCAGAATGAGGTGATCCAGGTGATGATTAAGGAGACCTATGAGCTTGAGTTTCTATGTTAAAAGAAGAAAAAACTATCTTTTATCCCTTTAACACAGAGATTGCCCTTTTCACAAAGGTAAACCTCTCAAACCTTCTGGCTCAAGTTCATCTGAACAGCCCCACAGTTCTTCAAAACAGTGTCTTTAGTTGTCCCTGTCTAGTCAGACGCAGGCAGAAGGTGCTTCTTCCCATGAGGTCTTCTCTTCATGTTCCCTTTACCTGGAAGCTTGCCTACTCCATACCTGGTGGATGCCACTTTAAAACCCAGCTCAGGTGTCATGTCCTCCTGGTTAGTCTCAGATTTCTCTTCATTACCTTTGTGTTTATTTGCTTCTTTTCACAGACATGTGATAAATGGTGACTATGTTTATATATACATCTATCCTAATCCACTGGACACCCAGAACCAGGAACGGACCATATTAATCTCTGCATTTAAAGTTCCTGGCAACCAGGAAGATGCTCAGTACACTCAGCGAATTAAAGATTAGTGAAGTCAACCAAATAGCAGGATATTTAGTTAAGATGAGAACTTAAGTTCTAGTAGAAACTGCTTCTTGTCTTGGTTATCATGGCATAATGGAAGCTGGGCTCAGTGAAACAGTCAGGGATCACAGGGAGACAAGGGAAAGCAAAGCAGTTCTGGTGGCTTCTTGTTCTTACAAGACACTGTGAGGAGAAATGGTTGGAAGGCATGGGGCTGGATATCAAAGTAGGACCAATAGGGGAAGGGAGAGGGGACCCAGCAGCCCTATAAAGTACCATTCATTTGGTGGATCCCAGCCCCAGGTTTCACTCATCCTGAAGGGATAAAGCAGTTATTTTTCCCTTCTTCCACACATGGTCTTCTGTCTTTCCAAGATGTTCATTTGTCTGAGCCAGAGAATGAACTCAGCAATCCATAGATGGCTACCAACAGCCACATTACATTTCTTTCTGAACATGGACATATGGTAGTTCCTCTTATATGAAGTACATTCATATTTTATCCTCTAGGGTTCAGTGAAGTCTGTGTTTTGGTAATATTTGATGGCTGCCCAACTACAAGCCTCATAACTAGGGAGCCAAGAGCCAAGAATACCTGACTAAAACACACCACAAAACATCAAAGACTTTCAAAATTACAGAGTGTCAGTTTACAATCCCTAGTTTCTTTAAAATTGAAGTTTTATCCCTCTGTGATAATTCAAATGTCAGAAAACTCTACTGCGAAGAATCTCCACACTTCTTGCCCCCATCAACATTTTCCTGTTGCACTAACCTCTGTTAAATCTTTATACTTTAGCTCAGTGGTTCTCAACTGACCCACTGAGTGGGTCACAACCCCTTCAGCAAACCTCTGTCTCCAAAAACATTTATATTATGACACAGAGCAGTAGCAAAATTACAGTTATGCAGTAGCAACAAAAATAATTTTACGGTTGTACCCCAACATGAGGAACTGTACTAAAGAGGCACAGCATTAGGAAGGTTGAGAGCCACTGCTTTAGCTCCAAGGGGTTGAGCCACATCTGCCCTGGTCACCACTCTTTGTTAGAGCTCATCAAATCTCTGAAGGTCAGTGCTGACTGACTAAATATACAGGTGCTCTGTAGCAGAAACCTCAAGGGAAGGGCCAACTCTCTTGCCTTTATATTGCCATCCTATGGCATGACAAGACTAAGTCACTGAACAAAGTCTTGTTTCTGGATGCTAGTGCCTAAGGTGGTCTTGTTCAGAAGTTTAGCTCATGGAGAGTTCTGCTACACAAAATCTCAGAAGCTGCTCCATAGCTGCAAAAACTGTTTAAAGAGCTAACACTATGACTTGGCTTTTGGACACCAGGTAGAGGTGGTCCTGTTGTAGATACACTTTGGCTAACTCTTCCTTGAAATTGTAGATAGCCCTTTCTTACCCATAAGTCCCAAAGGGAGTCTCTTTGGGTCCTGGGAAAATAGTTGTGGGCGTGAAGCTGAGGTAAAATGGTGGCTTTCCTTTCTGCTTGACACTGCTTAAAAAATAAGGTCTATGGATAATAATATCATAAGGCAAGTAATTCTCAAGTGAAGGACAGAGCTAGGCTGATGGAATATTGAGTTAGGCTGGAAATGGCAAAAGTGGCCGGAACACCTGGTAAGCACAAGGAAGCAGCTTCCACTTACAGACAAGTTTATCTGTTTACAGCAGTATGCCCTACCCATCCACTTGTCCATCCATCCATCCATCCATCCATTCAATTTTTTATGACATCCTGGAAATAATGAAGACATTAGTGCCTTAGAAAATAGTATTTACTAATTTGTGGATTTGTGAGTGGCATACAGCCTGAAAGAAGAAGGCCATGTCACGTGTTCTCGAGATCCTGTCTCCACACTTGACCCACACTGGTGACTCAGATTCTCGCCTTCCTTCTCTCCCTCTCTTTCCACCAGGCCACAGCAGAATCAATCTCCTCCTTCTTTTCCACTTGAGTTTTGTTGAATATTCTCCTGTTTTTAGTTTCATTATCTTTAATTTCTATTCACTTATTTCTTAGTAAACTTCTTGCTTTTTACAGCATTTTATGATAGGGACACATGCTTTTGGAGCATGCCTCTCTTCTGAGCACCTAATTTAAATTTCTTCACAAACGATACATTCACTACATCCAGCATAAGTTGTTTTTTTGAATTTTATTTAGTTTAAGATGCAAAATTTCTCTTGACTTCTTTAAATTATTGGTTATTTAGAAGTGTGTTGTTAAATTTCCAAATAGTTACATTTTTGCTTTCTTTTTTGCCCTATTGTTTTCTACTTAAATATGCTTTGCAATATTATTGTTATGAAAAAATACAACATTTTATTTTTGTCATGATGAAAACCAAACCAAACATGTTTTGTGGCTCAATGTGTATCTTGGTGAATGTTTTTGTGAGCTCAAGAAGAACGTGGATTGTGCTGTTGGCTAGAATATTCTATTAATGTCAATTAGACTGAGTTGATTGATGGTGCTGTTCACACCACCAGTAACCATTTGATTGGCCTTTGCTTGATCTCCATTTAGTTACTGAGGCATGGATGCTTAGGTGCCTTTTGCTCTGTCAGTGTCTGGATTCATGTATTTGATGCTTCTTGTTAGGCTTCCATGTGTGTAAGGTAAGGTCACTGTGTCTTTTCGGAAAAATAGCTCCTTAATAACAAATTCCTCTCTTCTGAGGTCTGATTTCTATAAGGGTGACAGGGATACCTCAGCTTTCTTTTGATTAGAATCAATATGGTGTGTCTTTCCCATCCACTGCTTTATAGTTATACTGGAGGTAGGTTTCTGACAGATAGCATGTAGTTCTTAATTTAATGCAAATCAGTTTGTAGCTGCTATGCCTTCTCCACGTTCTCATTGCCAGCCCAGCAGCTCAGGAACAGCTTTTCCAAATCACTCTCCAGCTACTTGCAGCATTTATAAATGAGGTGCCACCTGGGGCCCTATGGGCAAGAGGCTGGAGCAGAAGCACTGAATGTCTGTTGACAAATCTATGCTCCTTGAATTTCCAAATGGACAGGGACACTCATAGAGCTGTGAAGAATTGAGGTATAAACTCTCTACAATTCTGCAGTTGCTACCTTTATAGGTGTCTAGTGTTCCCCAGAACCTGATACTACCTGAGCGTGGCTATCCAGGAAACATCTGCCTAGACATCCCCAAGGGAAAGTGGTCTGTCCTCTATGATGTCAGGAGTATTTGATTCCCTATCAAGAGCCTGTTGGGAAAACCCAAAATAGCCCTTTGAACACACATGTTGCTGAGTTCTGAAAAATCCCCCTCCTAAAAGCACCAAGCCCATCTGTGCAGCCTCACTCCTGTGTCATCATTGCTTCTCCTGAGATGGTCTATCCTTTATTTATTTACAGGTCTCTGTTCCTTGAACTGTGGTGCTATAAGTTTTCTTGACTCTTTACAATGTATATTAAATAAATACACTTTTATCATTTTTAACAAAAATCAGTTTGAAAATTGTTGTCTCTTAATTAATGTACTTACTATTTATAGCAAATGTGATCAGTGCAATGTGAGCATGTTGATAACTCTATCCACTACTTTTGCCCCTTCCCTTCTGTCTTCTTGTTTAATGTGAGTGTGGCAATTACTCCTTCCTGTCTTTTAAAGTCAGCTCCCATTTGTTCTGCTTATCCAGTCACGTTCACATTGCAGTATTCTTTTTCTACTATGATCTTAAGTAACACATGGTTTTTGCATGGCTGACTTAAAAAACCAATTTTTATTTTATCTTCCCCCTTTGCTTTTTCTGATATTACTCTTGCTTCTACTTTTATCTAAGTTTCTAGTCCTTATCCTTTCTATTCTGTCAGAACCAATTCATTTGAACACTTCTTGTATAATGTTGACTTTTTCTATTGTAGCCTACAATATTTTATATCATAGTTATTTCTTTCCAATCCGACAAGTTCTTTATCTGTGTAGTTCTGGTAAAGGGTAAATGATTTACACAATCTAAAGAGAAATCAGAACTCTGATCCTGGTGGTTGTCTTGTTTCTGTAGGCTGCCCCACCTCACTCCTCTTTTTAGGGTAAGAGAAGGCACGCCTCTAATTGTTTTGGAATTTATTAGGTAATACGAAATGACATAGCGAGGTCGTTAGAGTGATAATTTATGTTACTATAGCAAGAAAATTTTAGTCTTTTTTTTGCATGTGTATGTGGTATGTATGAGTGTTCATATGTTGGGCACACATGTGTGTGCTTTCAAGTGCACATGCATGTGTGTATACCTGAATCTGCAGGCTCAAAGTTGACATTAGGTGTCTTCCTATGTCATTTTCCATTTTACTTACTGCCTCAGGGTCTCTCGCCAAACCTGACACTTTGTTCAGCTCCTTAATATAAGGAGGAGAGTAACAGACAGCTCTCAAAACCTCTATGTTCTGGGCTGAGGTAGGAAACCCCTCTGAACATATTTTACAGAATTCCCAGTTCCCAGTCAGCATGTTCAAGTCCTGGCAGACTGCTCTCTTGCCAGCCATGCCTTGCAGCCCTCTGGGTTAGACTCCTGTTGTCAATTTCTGCACATGGCTTCCTGCTCAGTTCAAGTGTTATCTAAGTAAGAACCTTCATGGAGCTGAGCAGAGTCTGTGCTCTCTGAGACTGCAGATGGAGCACCTGACATGTGAAACATATGGCAATCCCTGCTGCTGTTGAAGGAAGTCAGCACCATAAGAGGCAAACCATGAAATCTGAGACTTGTTGCCACAGTTTAGAATGCTCCTGGGAGTCTGTGCACAATACAATCCTTGTTTGTCTGACATGGAAACCCCCACAGGTGTTATGCAACACATTACCCAGACTCTAGTCTCTCCAGCATTCCTTCGTCTTATTATGCTTGTCACTGGAGCACCTTATAGGCTGGTGCTCCAAAGAAGCCATGCTCATGGACTTGAGTTGAATTATATCTGTATAACACAAGGAACAAGGATCTTGTAAATTGGCACCCTTGCCTGTATCTTTCCCCTCTAACATCTTGATAAATGCCTTCCCTGTACCTTTTGTTTTCTAAGAGCACAGTTGTATGCAATGACCTTTTATCTTCATTTGAAATCAGAAAACAGGGATTATTTTTGTTAATGCTGACTAATAAGCAGGATAGATATTTTCATTCCTCTTAGACACTGATTTTAGAATCAAAGGAAGAAATGATCGATTCATGGAGCATTCGGCACCCAGATATCTAGAGCAGCCAGGTAAATCTAGACTTTGGTTAGTTTTGTTTTTAAGGCAGGATTTTGCTTTGTAGACCAGACTGGCTCATAGTTGCTTCTTCCCCCTTTGTGCTAGGATTACAGGTGTATACCATGCACTACAGTCAAATTGTTTTATTGATGTAGCATGTAACACAAGATGCATAGGGGTATAAGAAAAAAATCAAAAATGGGTCCTGAATCTGTCTTTCTAGATTCTGTCCCCCACTCTGTTTTCTCACAAAACACTGTGGACCATCGTGGTGAAAGCTGGCTGGTAAGGTAAAGGGGAATGGGGAGAAATGCTGCACTGCTCATGATAGCCAAGTATGTACCCCCTGGGTATTGTTCATGGTAGCCAAGCATGTACCCTTGGTATCGTTCATGGTAGTTAAGCATGTACCCCTGGGTATTGTTCCTGGTAGCCAAGCATGTACCCCTAGGTATCGTTCATGGTAGTTAAGCATGTACCACTGGGTGTTGTTCCTGGTAGCCAAGCATGTACCCCTGGGTGTTGTTCCTGGTAGCCAAGCATGTACCACTGGGTGTTGTTCCTGGTAGCTAAGCATGTACCACTGGGTGTTGTTCCTGGGAGATAAGCATGTACTCCTGGATATGACTCTCCTTTAAGCTTCATTTGGATACTAAATAGTCTACTTTCTATGATGCTAAATGGCCAGGTGCTTAATATTTTCTAAAATCCTTTGATTCATGAGGCTGGTGTCCACCTGTCTTAGGCCTCACTGAGACTCAGTGAGGTCAGGTAGGGAGAGGGAATACCATAAACTGGCAGTGAGAAGAAGACTGTAGAATGGATGAAGATGAGAAGAGGAGGCTCATACAAAGACAGAGGGAAGACAGACATTGTACTTCCTACCAGAGAGTGGGGGAACAGGAGAGAACAGGCACTAGCAAAGTGATTGGGCAAAGAGAAAGAGAGAGAGTAAAGCACTAACAGGAAAGGAATGGATCAAGAAAGGAGGAGAGCGAAGATGCACAATCCTACATAAAATACCTTTCAGTTCCATGCAAACCCTCCAATACATGCATGAGTGAAGGCAGGGGTCATTCTGATGGCTCATTGCACTGTACAGGTAGAGACATTTACAGTAATCTAGAAAACCATACCTTGTTTTGTTTAAGGGCACCTTTCTCTTTCATATGCGGGCAGTCCTTTCCCGTCACCACTGCTTTGATATCTGCCACCGGCACTGCAATTCATAAAAATAATGAAAGTTATGATACCACTGGAAGCTTCAATATTGATAAAGGAGTGAATGTACTCATTGACGTTGCTACCATGATTGGCACTGCCTGAAGTCACTGGAGAAAGAAAAAGGCAGGACTCTAGAGGAAAACACCTAGTGTCATCTAGGTCCCCTGTGCACAGGGACCTGGGAGAAGGTGGGGCAAGCCCTTCTGGTTGCTGCCCTCATGAAGAGCTGAAACCCAGCCCTGAGGAGTGACTTCAGACCTGAGACCAGAGGTAAGACCAACTTTTCTGCTCCAAGTGACCTGCCTGGTGGACTCAGGACACACAAAGGCAAAATTCCTCTTGGGCCAGACACTTCCGGTTTCTAGCTGGTGCCCTAACCTCGCTGATCCCGGCCCACAGCTCCCTGCTCCCAAACCCCGTGGGAGAGAGAGCTCATTGCCCAGACTTGTGGGCACTCCTAAGACTACAGGGCAGGAGAGACCGCCAGTACTGCCCACTTTTGCCCACATCCCTGACCGAAGAGGAAACGGTATAGGGCCTCTGGGCACAGGAATATAGGGGCATTCAAGCTGCAGGAGCCCTGTGGTCTAGACTGCGCCTGGATCTGAAGGGACCTGGTCAAACAGCTCCCTACACCCAAATCCCTTAGGAGGGAGAGCTAGACCTTCAGAGGGGCAGACACGCCTGGGAAACCAGAGGAAACTACTCTCTGCTCTGGGTACTGAAGAAAATTTCCTGAACAAAACACCAATGGCTTATGCTCTAAGATCAAGAATTGACAAATGGGATCTCATAAAACTACAAAGCTTCTGTAAGGCAAAGGACACTGTTGTTAGGACAAAATGGCAACCAACAGATTGGGAAAAGATCTTTACCAATCCTACAACTTATAGAGGGCTTATATCCAAAATATACAAAGAATTCACGACATTAGACTGCAGGCAGACAAATAACCCTACTAAAAAAATGGGGTTCAGAGTTAAACAAAGAATTCACAGCTGAGGAATGCCAAATGGCTGAGAAGCACCTAAAGAAATGTTCAATATCTTTAGTCATAAGGGAAATGCAAATCAAAACAACCCTGAGATTTCACCTCACACCAGTGAGAATGGCTAAGATCAAAAACTCCGGCGACAGCAGATGCTGGCAAGGATGTAGAGAAAGAGGAACACTCCTTCATTGTTGGTGGGATTGCAGACTGGTACAACCATTCTGGAAATCAGTCTGGAGGTTCCTCAGAAAATTGGACATTGAACTACCTGAGAATCTCCTGGGCATATACCCAAAAGATGCTCTAACAAATAACAAAGACACATGCTCCACTATGTTTATAGCAGCCTTATTTATAATAGCCAGAAGCTAGAAAGAACCCAGATGCCCTTCAACAGAGGAATGGATACAGAAAATGTGGTACATCTACACGATGGAGTACTACTCAGCTGTCAAAAACAATGAATTTATGAAATTCATAGGTAAATGGATGGAACCGGAAAATATCATCCTGAGGGAGGTTACCCAATCACAGAAAAACACACATGGTATGCACTCATTGATAAGTGGCTATTAGATCAAATGCTTGAATTACCCTAGATACACAGAACACATGAAACTCAAGAAGGATGACCAAAATGCGAATGCTTCACTCCTTCTTTAAAAGAGGAACAAAAATACCCTTGGGAGGGAATAGGGAGGCAAAGTTTAGAACAGAGGCAGAAGGAACACCCATTCAGACCCTGCCCCACATGTGGCCCATACATATACAGTCACCAAACTAGATAAGATGGATGAAGCAAAGAAGTGCAGGCTGACAGGAACCGGATGTAGATCTCTCCTGAGAGACACAGCCAGAATACAGCAAATACATAGGCAAATGCCAGTAGCAAACCACTGAACTGAGAATGGGACCCCCATAGAAGGAATCAGAGAAAGGACTGAAAGAACTTGAAGAGGCTTGAGACCTCATATGAACAACAATGCCAAGCAACCAGAGCTTCCAGGGATTAAGCCACTACCCAAAGACTATACATGGACTGACCCTGGGCTCCAACTGCATAGGTAGCAATGAATAGCCTAGTAAGAGCACCAGTGGAAGGGGAAGCCCTTGGTCCTGCCAAGACTGAACCCCCAGTGAACGTGATTGTTGGGTGGAGGGTGGTAATGGGGGGAGGATGGGGAGGGGAACACCAATAGAGAAGTCGATGGGGAGGGGTTGGGGGATGTTGGCCTGGAAACCGGGAAAGGGAATAACATTTTTAATGTAAATAAGAAATACCCAATTTAATAAAGATGGGAAAAATTAAAAAAAGAAATGTAAGTAAAGAAATATATTCAATAAGAAGAAAGAAAGAAAGAAAGAAAGAAAGAAAGAAAGAAAGAAAGAAAGAAAGAAAGGAAGGAAGGAAGGAAGGAAGAAAGAAAGAGGCAGAGAGATGTGACAGGAGGAAGAGAAGTCAGGCAGTGTTTAGAAACCAGACACCCGAGCATATTATGTTTTGGTAAAATGTATCTCTAGCATGGTAGTTCTATAAATATAATCTGGTTCACTAAAACCTGAAATAATACCCGTAGTGGTGTTGTAAGCGATGGTATTATGATAGATGCAGCAGTGCTCAGTACGATGTGGGCAGTTCTAATACTGACACTGTAATGGCTTCTCAGTTCCAGGAGCAAAGCCAAGCATGTCATATGTACTGGCATCTCCAGCTATAGCATTTGCACCTATGTTTGTTTCTGATGGTTCAATGAACAGAGTAAGCAGATCTAGCTCAAATCACCAATCTGACTCCAAGAGCTCTGAACTTTCCTTCCAAATTGTTCCCTTTCCCAGATCATGAGCTGTCAATAGCAGCTCTGTAAGATTTGGTTGTCCTTGTTCAACAGGCAATGGAAAGAAACTCAATAAAATAAAGGAAACCTTTCTTTCTTGTCGAGCCTTTGGAAAATAATGCAGTTAGATAGAATGATGGTATCTTATGGCTTGCTCAGGAGTAGGAAGAAGATAAGAAACAGAAAAGGCTCTGCATTCAAAATACTCTTTAAAATTAGAGACAAGGACAAGTAGCATGGCAATCTTCATTAAAAACAAAACAAAACAAACTAAAAACCACTAAATTATCCATCCTTCTCCAATCCCAAACTGCCCAGTCCCACAATGATTGTGAATCTAGCTGCAAAAGAGGGTTGTAAGCAACCAGTGCCTTACACATTCTTAAGGAGAACATAGTGGCAGATTTCATAGTGAGAGATTGTACTCTTTCACAGAAGAAACTGATTGTAGTATGAATAAAAAACAAAATTATAAAGTTATGGAATATTAAAACAGCAGTAAAAGCTAATCTCCCAGGGATACTAAGACTCTGCCTAAGTATGGAAAACATAGCCAGAGCTCTCAAGCCCACAGAAGGGGGCATGTTATGAGCTTTAATTTCTGGAGGCTTCACCACTGTTTGTTTAACATCTACTCCCCTACCATGTAGCCCTGATTCTAGTCCACTCTGTCCAGAGTACTTGTATTCAATTTCAATATCAGTATCTGGCTGCTCCTCCTCCTAGGCACAAGGAAGACTATGCTTCCCAGGAACTTTTATGGTTAGCTGGGGTCTGGTCACTAGGTGAGAGGTAAGAGGAAATATCTACACTAAGGGGGCTGAAAAGTTCTAATCTACCATTTCTTCTTCCTGTGTTCTATCCAGATTTTGCAGTTATATCTGTTTGTCAAAAGGGAGATTAGCTTGTGGTCTTTAGTGACTTGTTGTGCTGAAGCACACTAGTAGGGCAGGGGGGGGGTGCTGTTTTCTCCTGCACCATGGTGTAGCTGTATAGCCTCTTGCCACTGGTTCAGCCCTGCCTCAGGTGCCTTTTCTTTCTGGCCCTCTTCTGATCTCCTTTGAATAGGAATCCTACAGGTGGATGTTATGATTCCTGAGCCTATCTTAAACACTGACTTCAGGTCTCACAAGTCCACTTTCATAACCAAAGGCTAGCTAGTCTTGCTGCCTCTGTGACTGATCTGTCTGCAAGGCATATCTGAACACTTGGGGAAATTGGTTACCTTCATAATGGAGACATTGAGGGGAATTTTAAAATCTAATTAGCAAAGGAATTCACAAAACCTCCTAAAGCTTCACCTGGAGTTTAAATCACAAGAAATTGTAGAAAATCCTTTGTATAAGATATGGAATGTTTAATGAACTCCATTATCTATTCTCTATAAAAGTAAGCTAGTCTTGGCTTTGAAAACACATAGAATGGGACAAAGAAAATACAAAACTGCTTTGGATTTGTCTTTTGAATCTTTGATGAAAAGGTTTTACAGAAGAAAAATCTCTTCTCGCTGGGTACTGTGGCTGCACATATTCTATATTTAACTATCCATTGTTCCTTATTGGGGTGATAAGCTGCTGTGTCACTCATGGAATTATGACTAAAAAGAAAACACAACTGCTAAAAATATAGTCCTTTAAAAAGCTGTTTTTTTCTTCTTCCCTCCCTCCCTCCCTCCCTCCCTCCCTCCCTCCCTCCCTCCCTTCCTTCCTTCCTTCCTTCCTTCCTTCCTTCTTTTATAGCTCTTCTCTAGATGCACTGGAACTTTAAACATGGGAAAAACTGAAAACAATGTCCTCTGTAGTCCAGGGGCACAAACTCACACAGTAGGGAGCTCCTGAGGACTTCAAAGCCAAGCTAGCTTTGTGATTTGTTTTTTCTACATGGGAAAAAGATAAAGCTGTAGGGCACAGAGCTGGGGGAAGCAGAAGGCCACCAGAGAAGGAAGTAGCACCCTTACTTCATGGCACATCTGCATTTCTCATATTTGCCCAGTTTAAGAAGGGCTGGGGTGGTCTAATTCAACACACCATCTTGCAGATGGGAAGCCTAAGGTTCAAGAGGTAGAATTCCTTATACAATGTCACACAGTTAGCCAGGGACAGGTCTGCTCTTAGTGTTCCATGCTCTTCCCTTACTAGGCTCCTGCCCCTTTGTGTTTGGAAGGTGTAAGCACCTGTATCATAATGAGACTAGCCACACATGAGGGCTTCACTCTAAAGACATTGATGAAATTCTTTACTAGTATCTTACAAGAAACTTTAATTATGGTTTAAATGACAAAATATTACTAAAAACCAAATGAGGTCACTATGACGCAAGCACTTTTTAACTTTTTTTCCCGTGGGAGAAGTAAAGGGACATCTTCAGGAAGTGGCTCTACACCTTGAGTATATGTTGTTTGCAGACACTTTTGTGTGCATGTATCCTCAGTAGAAGCTTCTGTGGCAAGAGCCAGGATGGAGGCAGGCTGCTCCAACAGTTAGGACAGAGCCTGCTCTTCCTACCCTAGCAGATCAGCTTCAAGGCACTACGGGAGGGGCCATCCCCTGCCTTTGGAATCAGAAACTAAGGCTTTAGGGGCTTGATTAACCTCTTGATCTACCACGCTGGGCTTGCTCTAGATCAGAGTCTCAGATCAATTTCAGTCCAGGCCTGAAAAAACAGTGAATTACAATTGGTCATGGAGCTGTTTGGCTACCTGCAAATACCTACATCTTACTGTTTACTAACCCATGGCTGTCAACTAGTTACACTTAATGCTTCTCCACCTCACTTTTCTTATCTATAAACTATGGATGAAACGTCCTTTCAGGTTGCACAGTAGATGACTTATGCAAGCTCGGAGCACAGTGCCTGGCATACCTTATGCACTTAGCAAATGCCACCAGCCATTATTCCTATTACTCTTAATTGGCATTAATTCTCTTAGTAAATGGAGGGACCCAGATTCTTCCCTGTGCTTCCATGACCCAAATCCCCCACTTTGCCTAGCTGTCAGCTGCTCTCTTCAGCCTCTATAATAGGCTTAATCTCTGAGGAGGGCATAGGCCTGTGCTTTCCACCCTGTCCCTGTGATGTGGGGGTAAGAATGCTGGCCTAGATTCTTTTACACAGAGGCCTTAAAGGGCACTAGGCATGGCTAAAGCAAACAAGCCTCAGCCTGGTAAGCACAGGGAGGGAGCAGAGTGAGAGGAGATGCAAGGGAACGTAGATTTTTCATGGGCCCCATTTCCTGTGGCTCAGAAAGAATATGAAAAGCAACAGCTCAAAGATTTAGGGAAGAAGACAGCCAAGGGGAATCCTCCAGTGCTCACTCCAGTTAGCCAAGTGATTCACTAATGCTTTAATATTCAGCCCTAGTTAACTCAAGGGGTGAAAGATAACTCCCCCTGGCTTCTGGAGAGGACAATACACAGCAAGGTGATGACTCTTACCATTAATTAACAGTAACCCTTCTTTTTCACTGAAAAATCATATTTTTATAAGTTATATCTTGGTTACAGTTTCCCCTCCCTCCCAGTTCCTCCTAACATCCCCTCCCATCTGGATCCACTCCCTTCCTGTCTCTCATTAGAAAAGAACAGGTTTTTAAGGATTAAAGATAAGACAAAATAAAAGAAAACAAAAATAAACACATCGGAGTAGTACAAAAAACAAACAGACACAAAAGAGCCCATGAAACAGATGTCATCAGAGAGAGTCACCTGTTACACATTCAGAAATCCTATAACAATACAAAACCGGAAGGCACCAATGTTGGGAACAGGGAGGTGAGATACCATTTAAAAATACGAGAAAAGGGAAAGTCCTGATACAGCATTGTCAACCAAAGAACCTTAAAAGATGCCATTGGCTTTGTGTTCTGTTGGCATTTACTGCTGGTCATAGTCAGTCCCTTAAGAATACTTTGTTCCCTCAATGAGACCCCCTTGGGGAAAACTAAAATTTCATTTTCAAGTGGTTATCGATTGGTGATAGGATTTGGATTAGGGGTAGGGCTGTGTGTCCACTTCTCCCTTCAGCTCTAGGACCCCATGTGGTGCAGACCCATGCAACTCTGTGCATGCTGCCTCAGTCTCTGTGAGTCAATCTATGCTCTGGCCCTGCTGTGTTTTGAAAGCCTGGTTTCCCTGGTGTCCTCCATCCCTAGGCTCTTAGATTCTTTCCTCATCCCCTTCTGCAGGATTCCCTGAACCCTGAGAGGAGGGATGTGATGGAGTCATACCTTTAAGGGCTGAGCGTTTCAAGATCGCTCATTCATTTTTCTAGTGGAATAGTCTTTTCTGATTCTAAGAGCTCAGACAGAATATAGAATTGGCACAGAAGGCAAGCAGGCATGTGCCCTTAATTTCCTAGGGCAGGGCAAGGCCTTCTTAGGCTCCCAACTTCATTTCATTTTATAATATAAGCATACTCCCTGCTCTTACACAGATAGATACAATCTCACCAATGCACACCCTCCCCCACCCCACCCCCACACTTTAAACATATGCTTTCTACCTATATTTCAAGGGATCCAGTGTGAGATGGCCTTGGAATTCTACATCACTGGACTTTAAAGTCTATGGAGGAAAAGGAGGAACATGACTCTTGGAATCATCTTCAGAAACAGAAGCCACCTCAGCCACTGGCCACTGTCCAACCCTGTGTGGAGAATGGAGACGCACAGCTTCAGCTGTGCTCTCTATGAGCACCCAGGCCAGGGCTCTCCTTGCATACCTAGATGATTTCTTGTTTCCTTTACTCTGGGGCTTTGGAAGTGAGGGACATAGTTTGGTGGGAAACTCCAGCAACTGCTCTTTAATAGGGCGCTGGTGCCAGCCAACTTCTAGAACTTTCTTTAGGGCTTCTCATTTCCTAAGCATTGGTGTATGGCAACTAAAACTGGCAAAGTGCCAGTTATATACCTATGCTCAAATTGAAAAGTGGATTGTTTATCTGTACGTGTGAAGGTAAATTACATGCTCTGTAAATGTACAGCGGATTTTCAGGGTGGAGTCAGGAGTACGGTGAGTCTTTGCCCAAACTACTTTCTTCAGGTAAAGAAAGTCCTGGGAGATGATGGCCTAAACAATAGTTATTTTAAGTACCAGAAACGTCTAATGCTTTTCCAGATCACTGGCTGTGGACATGCTGTAGCTCATGAGAGATTTTTGTTTTACCAATTAACAGCGAGTGGAGAAAAAGGAGGACATGTGTGCTCTTCACATAGCCAATTCAATGAGCAGAAAGGAGAGTCCTTTATTCTAAGATTAAGCCTTTCTTACTGTGTGAGCATGTGTGCATGTATGTGTGTATGCTATATATATATATATATATATATATATATATATATTGCTCTATAGAGAGAGCGAGGGAGAGAGAGAGAGAGAGAGAAAGAGAGAGAGAGAGAGAGAGAGGGAGGGAGAGAGAGAGAGAGAGATCAAGGATGTTTTCCTTTATGAAAAAAATAGTGATACTAAATCTTAGTTAGTTTTTGGTTTTTTTTATGATTCCTTTTACCAAAAATTACAGTTGACTGCATATTTACAGTTTAGGTTTTACAAGAGCTTTTAAAGAAAGTCACATTTGTGAAATTATTGTGACATGTTTAGCAATGTCACACTAACATTTCTAAAACTTAAGAGTATGCGAGAGTCACCCAGAGGCTCCATTTCTTACTCAGGTTTTCTAATTTGTGAGGCCTGACTGAGTACGGCGTTTTTTTCTTTCTTTCTTTTTTTTTTTTTTGTTTTTATTTCAAGACAGGGTTTCTTTATGTAGCCCCTGGGTGTCCTGAAACTTACTCTATAGACCAGGCTGGCCAGAGATCTTCCTGCCTCTGCCTTCTGACTGTTGACAATAAAAGCATCTACCCCAACTGCCCAGCACCGAGTTTCAAATTTCTAAGGTCTGATGGTTTGGTTCACAGGTGAAGAAGCACAGGCTTGGTATCACGTGACAGGGTGGTTTGGCTTTGTAAACTCTGACCAAAGCCTAAAGCCTAAAGGACTCCTCTCTCTCTCTCTCTCTCTCTCTCTCTCTCTCTCTCTCTCTCTCTCTCTGTGTGTGTGTGTGTGTGTGTGTGTGTCCAGGCATAGCCTTCTGTTCATGGTTCCCAATTACTTCTTCATGTTATGGGGGTGGTGTCCATAATGCATACTTGGAAAGCAGTTCCCCTATAGACAGAAATGAACTATGTGACACTATGAAGACCAGACTGCCCCATTTTTAAACTGGAGGAAGAGAAAATGTTCTAGGCTTTCTGCCTGAGCCTGAAAGTGTCAGGAAGTTTCCCACTCAGGTTTATTTTTACTTCCTGTGGTCCTGATCTGTACAGCAGGCAGTACAGATTTAACTGTCATGGCCCTAGGGAGATAGAAGGGCAGATGTGAGACTGCAGGTGGTAGGAGGTCAAAGAAACTATGCAGATACAGCTGTCTAAACACAGCAGGATCAGTGCTACTCTTAAAGGTTATTTAAGCATGTCCTGACAACTGGTCCCTAGTTGATTTCTCTGACTAGACTGACTAGAATGTATTATTTCTGTCTCATTTCTATTCCAGATTAATTCACCATCCTGGCATTTTTAAATGTTGCTTTAATAACAGTCTCTACACTTAACATTGAACCTTGGTACTTGTTACCTATTTTGGTATTAGAAGGATAACATGTTACTGTCTCTTTAAAACCACGTTAAAACAAAGTCCATGGAAAAGGTAAATAAACAGAAATAACACCTATCTCAGATGACTACTGAGTTCCTGGGTCATTTATCCTAAGTTCCCAAATATCTGCATTCTCAAAAGCAGTATTTGAATCTTTCACTAACTCTATATTCTAATTACAGTACATATGTGGTAAAAATTATTGCATATAAGTTATAAGAAATTATTTTAGGTTACTTGAAAATACAATTGATAAATCAGGTTTTTATTCCCGTAAAATACCTCTATACACATTACACACTATCCAAAGTAGACATTTGGACTCCTACTTCACCCCTCAGGAAAGGTATGTAAGCACCACTCTGACATTTGTCCTGTTCATCTCTGAGCCTCAAACCCTTCCTTGGTGGGAATGCACAGGCTGAACTTATAGGATGAGTGGTACAAATGGGTTCATTTAAGTTAATAGATTTCTATTAACCCATAGTAATCCATAGTATGGGTTGCTATGAATAAGAACTAACTAACTAACCAAAACCCAGGTGTCCTGACCCAGGAAGGGAGCCACTTACATTTGTCCTGCAGGGAATCATGGGGCACTTCTCCTTGGGGGCTCTCTTCCAAGTCACCATAATGTAAGACCTTGTGATTTGGTGAAAGCCGACAATACCAAAACTTATCTGAGGAGAAAAACACATGTTTAAAAGGTTAATGATTCTGGTTTCCAAAAACATTGTCATTGTCATGATGTTTCTTAATAGTGCTACCCGAAGGAGAAATGTCATTCATTTGACTTTAGACCAGTAGTTGTCAACCTTACTAATGGTGTGACCCTTTAATACAGTTGCTCATGTTGGGATGACCCCCAACCATAAAATTACTTTCCCTGTGACTTTGTAAGTGTAATTTTGTAATGTTATGAATTGTAGTGTAAATAGTTTTGCAGATAGAGGTTTGCCAAAGGGTTTGAAAATGGCAGGTGGTTGAGAACCACTGTTTTAGACCTTAAGAAGTAATGAATTTTATTGAACTGGATGGTGGAGCCCCCTTCTGATTTTGGTATTTCAGTATCACCCAGCATGCACTGCATACATTGGTGACCATCGAGAATGTTACCAAACCCTTCTATCTCAATGGCTAGGTATTTTCCAAGATGGTGGTTTCCATGGGCATTCTATCAGTAACTACCAATAGGGCTGGTTAGTCCTTAGATACAAAATCTTGGCACAGTGGAAAGAAGTGAAGAAGAATAGCTTTTGGGGCTTTGAGATGTTTCTACGTTGATTTCCAGCCTGCTGAGACAGCTGTACACTAGGCCATGCTTCAGTTAGTACAAATACCTAACAGTCCACATCCATAATCTGTGATTAAATTATCAGGATATTGGTAATACACTTGGAGGTGGGATCCATCAGAAATTGCCTGAATAATTTAGGATTTAGGGAAAGAATGAAGATATTCACAAGCAGCTTCCCTCCTAAACCCTTCAGTGTAGTGCCTGAATGGAAATGGCCAAGACCTTAAGGATATTCCTACTATGAACTCCCTCCATTTTATCCCTTCAGCTCCCAATGGTGATGAGAAAGTGTGAGCAAGACAAATGCAGGGAGAAGAAGGCAAATACTACTGGTGTAGACCTATACATTTACAGATTCAGAAGTTGAACCATGACTCCACTGTTTGTGTAGCTATGAAGGCTCAATTAGATGATGCCTCCTCCAGAAAGGCTTCTATGATCACCATTATGATCTGAGCATTTCCAGAAATTATTAGCATGAATAAAACATGGGATGACATGATTTACATATACATGTTAGCTATCTTATTGTTCCCTGCTATGAAACCAAAGAAAGAAAAAAGAAAAAGAAAAAAGCGACCTGAGGTAATACCCCCTAGTAAACTCAATGTAAATAGCTTTCCCTAGTGGATGTACCACAAACAGTTGTTGATCAGACAAGAGACTCGAGGGTACTCATCACCCTGGACAGTGTATGGAAGTCGACCTGTCTGTTCATAATGGCTGTGGTCGCTAAGCTTTGGTACAATACCACATACTGAATATGTGCATGATTGGTGTTGGCTAAAGTGGAAAATGAAGACTTAAAAAGATTTAGTTCGTATAAGGAGATGGCTTTGCAGACGCCCTGGGCAGTCTCTTGTCTTGTGCTCACCACCACTTGGTGATGACTCTTAAACTTTCTTGTTGTGTGCTTATAACCTGTTCATGAAAATAAATGAAAGTGTGATTTTCCTTCAAAAAAAAAGATTTAGTTCAAGCACAGCAAGCACACAGCATCTGTGCCCTATCTGCCTCTTGGTACTTTTCACACACATGGTTTACCCTATGGTCTTGGTCAAATCACTTCATTACTGTACCTGAAGTCCTAAATTTTTTTGAAACTACTCTGACAAAAATGTCCATTACATTTTAACAAAAGAAGATTTCAATATAAAATTGTTTTCACTGAAAAAAGTCCTATCTTAACCATAATTCACTTAATCAACAAAAAGCTTTAAAAATGGAAGTAAAAGCCACATAATGAACAACTAAAATGCCCAACTTGACCCACAAAAGGAAATTGTCTGTGATTCTTGTCTTAGTATATAAGAGAATTTTAGAACTGTTTGAAAATCCCTGGCAGTATCTAGAACATGGCAACTATGCACTTAAAGGACTCTGAACTCTGCTGAAATCCAAAACCAAACAAAACACCAAGGAGGAGAAGGAGAAGGAGGAGCAGGAGGAGAAGGAGGAGCAGGAGGAGAAGGAGAAGGAGGAGGGGGAGGAAGATTATGTAATGCCCATGAATTTATTTGGGCTTGACAACTGCTCAAAAATCATTTTATACATACAGTAATCACAGGTAGTTATTGAGTGGACTTTAAAGAGAGTTAAGCAAGTTATTCCCTCAGTAATTCACAGCCACTATAATCAGTAAATGTAAAAGTACTGGATTTCCAAATGAAGAATGCATATGGGGGAACTGAGCTACAATTTACAATAGGAATTGTGAAACCCAGAGGATATCAAATGTTCTGAGTATCCCAGAACTGTTAGAGCCTGAGATAATAGGGCATGGTGACCCTCTTTGCATACAAAGACTGCATAGCCTATGGCCTGGTCTACATGGCCTATCATGACCATGTTTTGTAAGGCGTGTTACCTTTGAGGAACTTTTGGGACTAAGTAAGTTACTGATGGGTAATAGGAAGGAGGCCAGTGAGGTGTGACACTAGGATCCTCAGTTCTTCTGTTGATTAAGATCTGCCTGCTCTTTGGAGAAATACCTTCTCTGCAAGCTGGGGCTAGCCCATGACTCAGTAGTACTCTGCATAGCCATTAAGTACATTTGACACAGTGATCATTTATACTCAGTTTAATCTTACAGGAAAATGTGATTGAACTAGTTTAATACAATATGTCATGAGGTTTCACTGTGTATATTCATTTATAAACTATATTAATTTTTGTGTTGCTGCTTACACTTATGATAAATTTATTTATTTAAGAGTATTTGCAATAAGTCTGCAATGTGCCAAGTATTCCTCAGGAATAGCAGGGAGCCATTAAATGAATGACAGACATGAAAGACTGACTCTCACAGAATGCCACAAAGATGTTCCATCAATTCATGGTGGCAATTAGAGAGAAAGACTACATAAAGGATGTGTCCAGGCCTGGGAAGTAGGGACAAAGACAATCGAAAATAAGAAGAGGAAATTTCTCTTGCTTATGTAATGCATTCTTAATTCATAAACCACTACAGAACACTGGCTACTTATCACTTTTCAAAAACGACCACATACATGAGATTTATTTATCAGAAACACAAGAGGCTACCTACAACTCTGGCTTGTCTATCTGTTTTTGTAACTAAAGAGAACTTTTTCCTTGAAGAGGCTTAAATGACTTTGTGTTACAGAACATCACCCTTCCCTGGTTTTCTTCTTACCTTTAGCTAGTTCTTCTCTTATTCTGTATGCAAGTTCTCCTTACTGTCCACTACTATACTGGCCAAGAGCAAAAGGGTCTCTGTATGCCTGATAGAAGCAATGCATTCCTCTTTTTCTCAGCAATTAAGAAGTGTTGGATAGTTTACAAAACAGTGAAGCAGGGCTGAAGAGACGGAAACCATGTTTGACTTGTGATCAAGTGGGAGGATGCTAGAGTAGCACTTTCTTTGGGATGGAAGCTAAATTTAGACCTTAGGGTGACAGCCATCATGACATTGTATAATTCTGTCTCAAAGGAAGGGATGTTATACCACTGTATATGCAGCCCATGCTCACAAGCACAGCATATGACACAGTGGTAGAGACATCAGTGTCAGTCAACAGCAGCAGCTTGATTTGTCATTTTCTTTTGTGGGGAAAAATGTGCATTTTCCTTTTAAGACTCAGCATGGTGCAGTGAGTTGCTCAATCCCTTTGGGCAATACAAGAGTAGATCTCCTCATTAAAAGCAATTAGCAAGAAGCAATGAGAACATTATCAAAGATTGTTTACTAGCATCTAGGAGGATGTGAGAGCTAATGTGGAGGCCTTGCAGTCAATTACAAACTAGAATATATTAACAGTTATCTTTCCTTCTCCAAACTAAATATGGAGACAATGTTGTGCTTCAATCTTTTCCTTTGTTCTTATTCATTTTGCCCTTCAGTCTCTCCCTTGTTTCTCCTTTCCTTTGTCATTGATCTCTCCTTCTTTTCCTCCCTCCATGCTCTCTGCCCATATTAAGGATCAGAGGGCTTCCAAGCCCACATTTTCATTTCTTTCTTGAACTGCAATAACTCTAACCAAAAGCCACCTGGGTTTGGGTGGTTGGGCTTTATTGGTTCAACATTTCCAAGTCACAATCCATCATTGAGGAAAGTTGATGGCCAGAGAGTACTCATGGAGGAACTGTTTCCTGGCTTGCCCACAGGCTCGTTCTTAAGCTACTGTTCTTAAATAGCCTAAGACTGCCTACCTGCTTGGCGATGGTGCTGCCCACAGTGGGATGAGCTCTCCTGCATCAATAATCAGGACAATCACCACAGACATAAGAGACATGTCCACAGACCAGTGTGATCTAGGTGATTCTCCAGGTGAAGCTTTACTCTCAAATGTTTATAGGCTACGTCAAGCTGGTAGTTAGTGCTAACTAGGAAAGCCTATAAGCCTGGGAAAGGTCCAATTAATTTCTAGTGTCATGTGGATTACTAAAAGCTAAAAATCACTGAGAAGTGAAATTTTTATAACGTTGTCCAATAACTTCCCCCAATAATGAAAATGATCTGTATCTCCTTTATCCAATAAGAAAACAAATTTTAAACGTTCCCCGATTTTACCATCTTAGCCACAGGCATGCATGCCTATTGATCTTAGGAGACCAGCATATCAAGTAATAGTTACTACCATTGGTGTGACTTGCTGGATGTTCAATAGGCGTAAGAATTGAGTCTGTTCAACTCTGCTTTGGAAGCAGGAGCCGGACTAGAGTTAGGTGCAGAGCCCCATTTGGTAGCACACCCTGAGAACCTTCGGTCACAGACACGTGGAAACATTTCCTAACCAGTGTTATTACAGCACTTCCATTAGGATGCTCCATTTTGCTAGGAGGCCCTGAACTATATCAAATCATCGCTATGTTCAGAAGGTCCACATCTTGCCTAAGACTCAATGTTTCCAAGTCAAAGATCTGGACAATGCCTGGAAAGTGAAGTGTCACTTTCCCAGTGATGAGGCCCACAAATTTCTCTGTTGATTCACAGAGGGGAATGGTACCTGTGGGTGGCAATTAAGTCCATTCCACCATCCAAATACTTCTCAATTCACTGAATACTCTCCAAAACCAGAGACTTGTGTTTTGATACTGAATTCTGCCTTCTTGGAGGCATTGTATCCTCTCCTAGCTTATGATTCCAGGAATCTCATGCACTCAGGAAGATGATTGGTCTTAATAAATATTGGGGTGATCACACAGACCTTGACTGTAGACCTCATTTTGACACTTAGCTTTAGACCTTAGCAAAATTATAGCCCGAGAGACCACTGTTCTTAACTTGCAAGTGATAGCCTTAACTTCATGAGTAAAACATACATTATATATACATCCTACATTCTCCACAGGACTGGCTAGGAGCACTCATTCATTCCAGTCAGAGAACATGCCACTCTAACCCCACTGCTTACCCTTCCACATTTCTAAGATGGTGATTACTGTTATTCGACCTATTGAATGACTTTTCCAAAATTCAACTGTTTTTCCTTCATTTGGAAATACATACTTATTTGTTCCTGCCTTTTTGTTAGAATGAGCTGATTAGGTTTCATGAAACACCAAAAGAGAAATGTAATTAAAACAGCAAAGAAGCAGCTTGTTGCCCAGAAGGGTTGATAGAGATGCTGCACCTGAATGATCCATTTGGCTCCAGGATTCTGACTGAACTATGAGAGTTATGTGAGGTACAAAGGCCTTGCTGGCTGAAGTGGGGAGACAAGTTTAATCCAGCACAGAATTCTGAGGTAACTCAGTCATGTTGGCACTTAGAGACAAGAAATTACCAAACGTATTTCATGAGAAGTAAGCTTTAAGGTATCATTTCTTGAAATGATTCTCTGGTGTCTAGCCCAGGGGTTATCAAGACCATTCAATGCAATCGATTCTGAGAAAGCTGGATTTCTGAACTGTAGAAAGTAGAGGAAAATGTTGGAGACTCTCGTGAAGCAATAATTTGTGTACCACAGACAACCTCTAGGAGTTTATCTTTGCTCTCGCCTCCAGGAGTACACGGGACAGAGAAGAATGGTGAGCCTTGCACTGTGTCAACAGAAAGAGAAAAGCAGTCCTGAGAAATCCAATAGTAGTCTGCTTCCTATGTTTAAAAATTATATGTCAAGAATGTACAACCCATCATGTTAGGTGTTAAAGAGATTTTACGTAATCCTGGCAACTACCCACTTGGTGTAGGAAGCAACATCGTCATTGCATGACAGAAGAGGAAGTGTCCAGCCTGGAGTGGGGAGACTGGGACTTAAGCTACATTAGTATGTACCATATGACTGTTTCCCAAGTGTACTGTGGCCAGATATTCCAAAAGCCCAGACTTGTCTTGTTTGCATCAGATTGTCCAAGTATCAAAGTTATGGATGAGATAGGGTGATAGGCAAATGACAACTGTATTCTGGCAAAATGTAGCAAAGGAAAAGATGCTTTGCAATCTCTTCCACTTCCAGTTCTGTGTTACTGGAAACTTACAAAGTTTCTCCTTTGAACTTAATTACTGAATCTGCTCATCTGTGTCCTCCTCCCTGTCAGACAAGTTGGAAGGGACAAGAGAAGTGGCCATGGCTCCTACACAGGGAGTAACAGATTCAATCTATGATGAAGTCTCCCTGAACATGCATGTACTTGAAAGAGTGGCAATCAATTTTACAGCCCAGCCTACTTGGTTGTGCAAAATCTCAGCACAGTGTTTGGCTGGAGCAATGGAAAAGCCCATGCAGCAGAGGCAGAGAGCTGGTAATGAGATTTGCATTTCTCTGTCCAGGTGTTTGCTAACTTATCAGCGACATACTAACACCTTTATTCATTAGAACGTCCATCAACAATGAAGAATAAATATTTTTTAAAACAAAAATCTGGAAGGAAGTTCTGGTAGAGCCTATCTGTTTCAGCCTAGAAAGGGATATCAAATAGGGTAGTTAGTGGCTTAAAAGTTTTAACTCTAAGCACTAGGACTCAGCTGGCATCAGTCAATGCTTTTAGTGTCTCTATATGCTTTTCCCATTCCCAATACTTCTAGGTCTTTTGAACAATGTCAAGTACAAAAAGAAAATGATTTAAATTACATTTATGGATCCATATATTTTGGATATTGAACTGCACCGAGACAATAAGGAGATAAGGGCACATAGCTAATAGCTAATAGCTCTCAGAGCCCAGAGTGCTAGACTCCCAAGTTGTAGGGTTTTCAGACATCTGATATCTTGCCTGAAGACACTGATAGGGCTAATTGTAGAGTGGAGAGTCTTGTCACTCAGACCGGTTTTTGTTGTTGTTGTTGTTGTTGTTGTTGTTGTTGTTGTTGTTATTGTTGTGTGTGTGTGTGTGTTTATACAATCTTCCACAAGAACAGTGATTCTTTTTAGCTTGACTCCTAGGAGCTACATTGCAAAAATCATAAGAAACAGATACTTATACTGACTGAAAACTATTCAAATCCACATAGTTGGACAAGAGCAGCCAACGCTTAGCACTAGAGTATAATGTCTTGTTGGAGTATCATATACCTGGATATGAAGACCAGCATGAGGAATGCAAAGAAAAGGAAGGGAGTGACCTCATTCTTCAAAGGCTGAGTTCTCTCCTCCACTGGTTTTATAGTGCAAGTCTTTCTCATGTCTAACTCATCCTTTCAATTTGCTGTTCCCCCGGCTCCCTAAATCCTCTTCGTAGGCTTAGTATAAAGCTCAAGGCTTATATCCAAATAATCCACATTTACTCTGGGAAGGTTCGCCTTCTGAAGTTCTTCAGTGTAATTTTCAGTGGTAACATTAACATATTTCAGTTACTGAACACTCAGCCCAGAGCAGTTAAAGTAAATGGCCAGGGAGATGGGCACAAACACAAATTGATTACTGTCATTAGTGGGTGAGCTTTGTGTCTGAGCAAAGCATCTATTGGGTTTCAGAACTACCTGCCAGAGTTGCTCCCAGCACATAACTAATATTTGATCTAAGCACAGTTGTTGATGCCTCTACTTATGGCTGACCTTGCTCAGTTTCCTCACCTCTTTTCAAATCTTGTTTCTCAGTTCTGTTTTCCAGCTGTTTTCTTCTAGGGCAGTATGATAGGAACACTTTTTACAGTCAGAAGCACATAGAGGCAGCAAGAAAACAATCAAGGCAGAGGAACAGTTGGGACTGCTTCCTACCTAATGTGCTTGGTCTACTGTTGTCTTTTTGATTTGACATTTTGAGGTCAGAAATCAGAGACAGATCAGAAATCTGACTTGAAAGATTCTGAAAATAGATTCTTACATCACCTTGCTAATACCTCAATAAAATAACTTTGCCATGGAACAGCATTAGTGTGAGAAGTTTGAGAGTGTGAACCACCCATGTTGCAAGGGCCAAGATCCACCCAGACAGTGCTTGCCAATTTCCTGATGGTGCGAGAGAGTCACAAAAAGAAGGATTTGATACCAATGCCTCAGCATCATCTGGTAACATCTGGCTCAATGGGTGAAAAAACATTTGGGATGAAAGCCTATTGACATAAGTTCAATTCAGTGAACATACAGTGAAGAAAAGACTCACAAATGTTGACCTTAGACCTACATTTGTGCACCATAGAATGCATACACCTTTACCCACACATAAGTCATACAGACAGAGATATAATAAGGATAAACAAAACAGACATGTAAAAAGTAAAAACTAGAAGAAAGAGCTTATAGCTTTAGATGACAAACTGTTGCTTTCTCAGGACTTTACAAGTTGCTTAACTCTTGGGCCCTCTGTTTTGTTATATACAAATGTGTGTAGCTATAAGTACGCCAAGTACGCCCAAGACTGGAAGTACACTGTGTAATTTTACCTCATTTCACTTCCCCCAGATTTATACATTTATATAAAAACTAAGGTGGCACAATGTTCCTAGTGGCCACCATTGTATGTGTTGTCCCCAGTCAAGTGGCACATGATCCATGGTTGTGTATGTAACATATTGAGAGAATAGCCTTGCACATGGTTGAATTATAGCATGCATTACCAGTTGTTGGCACCACCATTAAGCAGCCTTGTGTCACTAAATGGCAAAGTACAGCCTTTTAGCTCCATGGATCTTTTGTAATTTGGTTCTCCCAACACATAAAACAAGAACTGATCTATACTGCTGTTCTTCTATCAAGAACAATGCTGTCCTTGAATGACACTATGTTTCTTGTGAGTACCAAGAAGCAAGCTACTGTTGTCCCTGCCTGTGTATGGAATTCGCTAAACCATACCTTGTCTCCGACGAGCATTGAGTTTCCTAAAGCAGGTCCCTTCCACAAGGCGATTCAGACGCTGCTGTTTAATCAGCTCTAAGATTTCTGGCTGGATCTTCTCCTTTAGTTCCCTATTGGAGAGCAAACACAGCATATTATACAGTGCACCCTGATAAACAGCCCACTGTGAGCTGATGGGCAGGGAGCATGAGTGGCCTTCTTTCACCAACACCAACACATGCTTTAGAGAATCATTTAGCGATTTTTTTCTAAGTGGTGTTTGGACAATTTAGGTCAGGGTTCCCTGTTGAAATAACAATATTGGGTTCTCTGACATTTATAGACTATCCACAAAAATACCAGCCACTTTTGTGACTTTTCTCTAGAACAAAGCCTTCTGAGAAATTCCTTATTTACAAAGCAATGGATGCAGCTTAGGCAAAAGTCCAAGAAAATAGATGCGCTTAGTTTTATAGAAAAACAAAACAAACAATCAAAAATATAAAACAAAACAGAAAACCTCTACATTAATTTTGTGGCTAACCAAGCAGGAATATAGTGTAACCATGGAATTGCAAGAAACCAATACTAATGGTATCTTGTGCAAGGACCCCTTTTTTGCTTTCCATTCAATCTCTCATAAATGAGAACCACAACACTGTCCCAGATTCTAGCCCACAGAGATTGAGATAATGATGGTATAAATTCAAATTATTTATAATGTCTCAGGCTAATAGGATGTAATTTAGTTTTAGATGAACTATGGTGCAAAGCTTTCATGATAGAGTGCAGTACTTTCTTTAAGGGATTTCTATCTTACAAGGCTTTTTGAGCACCCTGGCATCTGAGGCTAGTAAAGTCAGCAGTATTCTGATCAAAGCTGTATTGGGAGCTATAGAGCTCAGCCCTCAGAGACGTATTAAAAATATTGCCTATAACATGGATCCAGTTGTCAGAAAACCAGGGTCCAGTCTAGGCCAAGTCTATAACTAGTGTTTTACATAGCTCATTTGAGTCTCAATTTCTTAAGCATGAATGGAGATTAGAATCTTTTTTTGAGAAAATGCTATGACTCCCAAAGGAGACAGTGTTAGCATTAAGTCTTTATAAACATTGAACAGTAATAAACACATTGCTGAATATACCTTGGTGATCACCTCTCTTTTGCTTAGCTAAACACTCTAAATGACTATTATGACAGGCACTCACGGCTTACACATTCATCAGATTTGACCTTGATTCTGTACTTTGCCTGGTATTGGGCAGGACATCTGTTTTCACCTGTTCTTGATTTGCAGGTGGGGTAGGCACTTGTGCTCCTCAAATACTCACAAGACTGGAAGTACATTGTGTAATTTTATCTCATTTCACTTCCCCCAGATTAAAATGAATTTGGCGGATGAGTACTTAATATCACCATTTCTATCCTATAGATGTAAAAACTCCTCAGAAAGGTTAAGGATAGAACATCATTCAGACTCAGGTCTTTCTTGTGATAATGAGTGACAGAGAAAAGGAAGTGGGGAGAAGAGATGGCTCAGCAGCTGTGAACACTTGTTGCTCTTGCAGAGGAACGGTTTGGTTCCTAGCACCCACCTGACTCATAACTGTCTGTAACTCTAGTTTCAGAAGATCTGGTGACCTCTTCTGTCCACTGTGGGCAGCTGGCATGTATATAGAGTATACACATGCATGCAGGCAAAATACTTATATGCATAAAATAACTAAAGAGTGTGTTTTTGGAAAAGTAACATAAGAACAAATATGGTAGTTAAACTTAATTTTCAACTTAACAAAACCTGGTAGATAGGTTTCTGGGTATAGTTGTAAGAGATTATCATGATTAGGTTAATATAGGTAGGAAGACCTGATAACTATGGGTGGTATAATTCCCTGGGCTGAGATCCCAGACTGTATTAAAACAACAACAACAACAACAACAACAACAAAACAGTGAGCTGTGCACAAGCATTCTTTTTCTTCTACAAAACTCCCACTGCTGTAACTTCTCTGGCCCACTGTACATTAACTTTCACCTAAGAGCCAACATGAGTCCCTTTAACTTGCTTTTGCCAGGATATTTTGTCACAGCCATGGGAAAAGTCATTAGGACAACAATACACATTTGGGAGCTGACATATCCTTGGAATCATGTGCTGTATGGAAATGCTACACTAATGATAGAGTTTGGAGCGTTTGCAAGGCCCTCCATCCACAGGCCTCTGGGGATCTCTGGTCAGGCTTGCAGATCACTACTTTAACTATTTCTTATTAGTGCTCATCTTTTATAAAATACACTAAGCAAATCACGGCTTTAATGAACACTACAAGGAATGGAGAAGTTGAAGACTGCATAGGCATGTTCATGGTGATAAACCACTGCTTTAGACTTCTAAGTCTGGGCAACTGAGCAAAGTGGGAAAGACATCCTCTAGGGATGGAGAGAGCACAAGAGAAAAGAGTTTGGAACACATCAATCAATATCCAGTATATGCACTAAAAGAAGAACTAAATCCATATCTCTCCAAGGGAACTTAAAAAAGAGTCAGTCCCCTCCCCCCTGCACGCCCCTCCCTGCCTCTCCCTTCCTCAAATGAAGCTCTAAAATTGATTGGGCAGAGGGAAATAGGTTAAAATTTTTTTAACTTTTTCATTTTCTTGAAAATAGATTCAGTAGCCATATATTCATCCAAAGCCCAGGGAGGATAAATGAGTGTGTGTGTGCAGCAGTTCATTCTAGAACCTTCTCTAGAATACAATTCTAATTTAGGCTCAGCAAGATGAGTGCAGTATTTGGAAGACACAACACCTCTAGACTGAGGTTAACTCTTAGCTTTCTATCTACCCAGCTGAGATACTACTATTCCCCACTGGCCATCTAGAACAGGGTTTGCTAAATGTTTTCTTTAAAGCATCAGAAAGTCAATGTTTTAAGCTTTGTGGGTTTTTAGGCTAATAGAAAAATGAGTGAATATGGATGAATTTTAATCAAACTCATGTACAGAAAGTGGCAGTGGGTAGACTTGGCCCAAGATCTATCGTTCAAGGACCCCTGATTGAGTCAGAAGCATTGGGCTGAGTGAGAATGGCAGTTTCCTAGAAACTGATCTTTTTCTGTCTCCGTTGTAGAGATCTTCAGGGTCCAGTCCCAGTCTTAGTCGGTTCTTCAACTAAACAGACTCATGGATTTAAGTGCCAATTTTATTCTGACAGTTTTCAAATTAGTATTTCTAACCTAGACCCATCTACTGACCTCAAACTCATCTGCCTGATCATCCATCTTGGATGTTCCATAGCCTGGTATGTTCAGAGAAGAAACCCTGGTTCCTTGTTCAAATTATCCATCCCGAATGCTGCCCTTTAGTGGTTTAGGTCCCAAATCTAAAGCTCTTCTCTGAGTTTTCTCTTTCTACAACTACATTTAATCTACCAGGAAATACCATTTCCCTTCTCTTCAAAATATAACTAATGAAGAGTAAAAACTAATCTTATGATCTCTTGCTTAAATTATTAAAACAGCTCCCTCACTGACCTCCTTGCCTTTAAATGGGCCTCATTACAGTGTGTCCAATGCAGAACTCCATGTTTGTTGTCCACTAAAAGTCCCAAATGGTTCCAGCAAAGCCCTAACCATTATGGTTCTAGATGCCTCCCCAGAATCACCTCCTATTGCAATTGTCCTCACTCACTCGAATCCTGCCACATTATCTCATGGTTCACTGAGAACCTAGATATGCTCTGACCTCAGGATGCATGCACAAGTAATTGTTTCTGCTTGGGGTATCTTTCATCCAAATACTAGTTGGTATGCTCCTTGAATCCCTAATGAATCTTCATTTAAATGTCATCATTACAATTAAAGAGATATTTTACCATCTTTATAATTATATTTTATTCCTCTTATCTGGCCCTATATAGATGTTCTATCTATAAAGCTTTTCTATCACCATGTAACTTGCTGTCCTCTTACATATGTTATATGTGTATATTATCTACTACTCCCTCTAAAATTTAATACCATGAGGGTTAGGCTTGTATATGTTCTATTCATTGTTGAACCATAAACAAAAAGAACAATGTCCAGCATGTATCAGGCCTTGATAAGTATTTGTCAGATGTTTGAACACTGAACATGGTATACCTATATAAACTGACCTACTAGAAAAGGCTTTGAGCGAAACACTAGGCTGGTCATCCGGGCTGTAGAAAAGGTACAGTGTGTGTGTGTGTGTGTGTGTGTGTGTGTGTGTGTGTGTCTATCAACCTTATTTCTGTTTTTTTTCCTCATTTATTTCTCTTGTATATTCTTAGCTAATGTGAGAAATATACAAATGCACTCAGGGTTGGGTTTTCCATTTATATACACCACTAATACCACAATTTGTGAAGTTCTGTGTTTTGTAATAAGCATGATCATTCAGTCAGTGCATAGCATAAACTGAGCATGTGCTTGTTGCTTTTCAAATACGCTTGAAATCCTTTTTATATACATGTGAAATTCACTTAGTCATGTGAATCTTCATAGCGGCATAAGGACAGGATGGTTTTTCTTTCTTGAAGAGGGGAAAGGCAGGCTTTGAATGGACTGTGACAAGGCACGCTTGCAAATGGCTTCGCTGAGAACTGAGCTGGTGCCTGAGCTCAAGGTTGCAGCACAGTTTACTTGTCTGTTCTACTGTTCTGTCCTTGTCTTGTCTCTTCTTCCAACTCAATGCTAAATGACCTATTTCTGGAGTGTTTAAGCTCTTCATATTTATTAGTCTGTATTGATAATGAGGATAGATTTATCTTCTCTGTTAAGTGGCAAACAAAAAAAGTATCTACTCTTTGAAATCATTCATCAGGAACCAGGAAATAAGGCAGGGGTGCTTCTTCAGCCGTAGCTGTTCAGCAAACATTTGTTCATGTAGAGTTTACTTTTTTCTTCTTGGGGTACATGACCATTTTTATCAAGACAATTGGACTTGAGGTTTGTTGATGGGTTGTGTGTGATGTTCAGGCAGCCATGGACAGGACAGAATGCTATGGGGGAGATACTAGAGAGCCAGTGAAGAGCAGTGGACTGGTACCCATGTTCTAGCCAGGCTGCTGTCCCTGTTAGCAAAATTAAAGCCTGAACTAGACAGTCTTAATGGCACTTTTAGCTCTAAAGCTTTGGTACTGTAAGAACTGAGCTTTCATGAATGCAGTTCCTGTGGTCTTTGTAGAAATTTAGTTGTGTTTACTATAACACCTAGAAGTCTGTGATTAGCCCTACCCTTCCCCCATCTTTTGAAGTCTGGATACTGAGGCACCTTAGTGCTTCTTAGCACCTTGTGCTGAGCCTACCATGGAGAGATTGCTTAATATGCATTTGTTCAAATGATTAAGAAGAAAAGAGACATGCACAATGATTCCTCTTCCCTTGAGTGACTTTGTTCATCGTGAGTTATGTGCATAGCACTTACATTTCATGCAATCCCATGGTAAGTTTCCCATCTAGAAGATCATAGCAATAGACAGAACAGATGCCCAGTGGACAGATCCCTCTAACTGCATTCTTCTTCCTACCACTGGTAGCAGAGGCTGTAGCTGCAGGCTGGTCCCTCAGCTTCCTGTTGAATCACTAAGGTTCCTAGCAGCTTGTTATGACTGTGCTACAGTTATATTTATCAATAATTCCAGTGAGACCTGGTGCTTTCCAGTCTCCTAGACACGAGTGGTATCAAAGTTATATCAGTGAAGGAGATAATCTTTTCATTGGCATTGTGTCTCCTCACTCAAGAAATATCAAGGTAAGAGCTTGTGATAAAGGGAAAAACCACCAGCGTGTAGAGGCAGAGTTTTGCAAGTAAAGAAAGAAAGGCAGAGTAGAGCAGTGCTCACTCTGGGCAGAGCCGACATTCTCCTCTCCAACAGTCACGGTCAAGCACTGATTTAGACTCACTTGGCTTTGCTGAAGTGGTAGTAATTTAGAGCCACTCGACCTTCACTTAATCAACTGTTCAATTCTCCCTTTAGGTTTTAAGAATTGTCAGAGAATAATAAACTGTCCTTGTGTTTGTACACTGGCTAGGACAGATAACTGAAAAGTCAGCATTTTGTGAAGGTGGGTCCTGAAAGGGTGTGGCACCATCGGTCCTCCTTGTGAGTGCGCAACTGCATTTCTCAAGATCTAGCTACTGACTCCAATGGTTCTGTGTTTGGTCTTTCTGACTGTAACTATCTCCTGGCTGAGGAACAAAAAACAAAACAAACAAACAACCCAGTTGTGTCTCTTATAAGGACCAGTATTACATGTATGGTATGTCTTATGTTTTATAATGACATGAGCCAAGTCCCTTAGAAGCATTTTCTGGTCCCTATTGATGAAGTTCATGTCCACTGAACTCTACAGTTGGAATGTACAGTTTCGGGAGGAATTTAAGACCTGAAAGCAAATCATACATGTTACAACTTGACTACTGTCCTTTCTAACCCGTATACTTTCTTAACTTACTCTCAGTCTTGCACATGCAGACCCAGTCTGAAGGTGTGGTTGATGGAGTAGCTGAGGGTTCAGCAGGTTCAAGGCTAGCTTCTTCCCTAGGTGTCTTCTCCCTCTTTGGGAATAACACTTGCCTACCTCAAGTGAAGTAAGGAAATGAACTAGAATAAAGGGTGTTTTAACAATTGTCAGCCATAAAAATTATCAGATTATTCAAGCAAAGAACACACACACACACACACACACACACACACACACACACACACACCCCATAGAGAGAGGTAGGGAGAGGGAGAGAAAGAGAACAGTAGATAATACATAGGAAAGCTCAGAGGAAGTCACTTCTAGTCTTCTTGTTACAAAAGAGAAATAACTGTCAAATCCCTTCCCTGCTTCCCACCGTTACTCCTCTGTCCTTTTCTATAAAATACAAAGGTGATGAATCTAATCCGGTTCTTAGCAAAGAAAAACAGGCCAGGTCTCAGAAGAGATGAGGTGAACAAAAGAGTTCTTATTTTCCAGATTCAGAGCATTTTAGAGATGGAGATACATGAAGTTTTGAAATGGTTGCAAGTGACATTTAATGCAAAGTCCTATAAATAAAGGGGGCCCCTGCTGTCTTCCCACTGGGAGCCTGTAGATTTATAGTCATAAAAGTGACAGGAGATGCTCTGATGCTAACCACTGGCCTACGCTTGGGGCCGGGGAGGGTTGTTCCCCCTTTCCCTCCACTGCTCTCACTGGAACTTATGCTACCTTAGAGTTCCCAATTCTTTAATAACTAGTGTACCTATCTCTGGATAGCATGATATTTTGCCACTTAAGAGGTACCTGTGTGAAATACAGTTTTACATGAGAAAACAAAAGACATCCTTTGCGCATATCCCTTTTTAGGTTCTAAATGTGAAAGAAGTCAAGTGTATTTTGGCTACAGATCCTGAGGGATCACAGCTGCCAACCCCACAAGTCCCACTTCAAGGAGTTACTGGAAGGCCTCCATTTTTAAAAATTATTATTTCATTTAGTTATTCACTTTACATTCTGGTTGTAGCCAGACGTCCCTTAAACGCTATTTTTTTTGGAAGGTCTCTTGCGCACATCCTAAGGTCGAAGGAGCTTACAGCCTGTCCCTGCTGTTACAGCACCAAATCACTAGGGGGCTGTAGCAGAGACCGCGATCAGATGTGGGTAACTTACAAAATCGGGCGAGACTGGAAATCTTCCTGGTTCATCCTCTCAGACTGGCGGATTTTCAGGATCTCAGTGTAGCTCAGGTTTTGCAGCTTGCTCTTGAACTGGTCCAGGGAACTAGGCTTGGTTGTAAGCGCTCTCATAACCTGCTCCTTCACCACCTGCATTACCTGTCAAGGAAAACAAGAGCTTTACATTCCTGGGGCCAATCTTTCCTGTTCAGAAATGACTACCTTGTTAAAAGCTCCCTGCTCCCTGGGTGCACAGCGTGACCTCTCAGCTCCAACCTTGAGTGTGCTCTCTGAAAACATAAACTTTCATTATGTATACTTCTATTTTTTTTTCTTGCACCGTGGGAACCACGAGGAAAAAAATAGACTAAGTTGAAGTGAAGGGCAGGAGAGAATGCCTAGTCGCTCTGTATATTATGTGACAGCTACTGATATGGCAATATAAACAGCACAAACTCGAAAGTCAGAAAGCAGCAAAGGCCAAACCACAGCTAAAAGCCTGCATATTAATTATTTCTTCCAGGAGAAAATTGCTGTGATAAAATTAACTGTGAGGTTTGGCTGGCACCAATTCAAATGGATATAGAGATACACCTTCCAGATCTCTTTCTCCTGTCGTTAGGGCCTAAGTGTTCATACACATTAAGGATTTGGATATGCATTTGGAAATGGGCACAAGCTCTTTCTCTTTGAGTCAGCCACTAGGCAGAGGGTTTGTTATATTACAACAGATATATCCCACTGGAAACTTCAAGAAAATAAGGACATGGTAATTTATGCCTCTAGACAGGTCCACATGGGGCCATTAACCATTGCCTCTATGAATGTAGACTCATCTTCATCAAAATACATAAAGAAAAAAAAAGGTCAGAGGTATCCAAAGGGCTTGTAATCTCATTGCTACTCTTCATCGCTCATTACAAATGAGAACCTCTATTACAAATGTTACCCTTTATTGGCTCTGTACCAAGTACCCAGTGGCCTAGTAGATACTTTATGTGGTGTGTGTGTGTGTGTGTCTGTGTGTGTGTTTGCCCTTTCTATTATTTCCCCACTTAAATCTACAAGCAGATATGACCAGCATTTCTATTCTATGAGGAACTGAAGCTACAGAACATTAATAAATTAGCTTAGAATCACAGTCAGTTGGTATGCGGATAGGCTGAGATTTAATTTCAAGTTTGTAGAACTCTACTGCCTCTTTACTGTTTCTGAGTGCTGTTCAGACATTTAAAACAGAATAAAACAACCTATATGTGTCTGCTTCATGATAAATTTGGTACCAAGTACTTTTGCTATGCATCATCTCATTTAATCCTCTCTCTAATAGAGAAGAACAGGATATGAGTATTGTACACATAAAGGAACTGAGGGA
The DNA here is from genome assembly GCF_021556685.1 of Rattus norvegicus. Classification (NCBI taxonomy): domain Eukaryota; kingdom Metazoa; phylum Chordata; class Mammalia; order Rodentia; family Muridae; genus Rattus; species Rattus norvegicus. Next base: position 49,536,951 of record NC_141550.1, read on the forward strand.
AGATTGATAACTTGCCTAACATACACCTAGAAGCATCCTCAGGGACCAAGTATGATGACTATAATACTGAATTTATGCTGAAGAAATATGAATCAGATGCAGACTCTGCCTTCTGTGAGCTAGTGGTCTAATGAGAGATGGAAAGAAGGCACCAGATCATCACAACAGACGTGTGGGGAGAAGAGACATTTACACTGTACTGACAGACAGGAGACATTGTATTCAAATACACTTGAGATGATCTTTGGAGGAACAATGGGTGTTCCACTGGTGTATACTCAGACAAATAACCTAGAACACCTCCATACATTAGCGATTCTGAACCTGGGCTACAACTAAATCAGAACTGACTACCTAAGCATCGTTCCATGCTCCAAGTGTAACAAGATAGGACACTTTCCAGCTGACCTTCAACTGCGTTGGCTTTTCTAATCAGGCATAATTGTCAATTTGGGATGCTTGACAAATTTTAAAATTCTAAACATTTCATGCTGTGAAGCATATTCAATGGCTAAATTTGGTCAAGACTGAATTATATGCTTTGCCATTGGGGGTTACCAGCTGCCCGTTTATCGAGCCTTGGAGTGAAACCCGGTGTTATTTGCTCTTCTGGTAGGATGATGGGACATGCAAGAGAATGGTGCAATAATTAAAATAAAGAAGTGGTATTTTAAATAGTATCAGGACAAAACTGAGATAGTGTGGAGCTCGCTCTATCCCCTTCGTTTAACAAATGAAAAACTGAAAGTTCAGAGAGCTAAGGTGATTTTACCACTCCATGTATTTAAGGAAGAGTCCCAAAAGATGGGAGTATCCACATCATAGCTGCTAAGATTCATGCTAGGGCTCATGAGTGATCATGTGATCCAAACTGTTCCATCAGCACCCTTGTTGAGATTGTCCCAATTTAACTTGTGATATAGTCAAAGGCTGCTCATTCTCAAGTTGAGACTAAGAACATGCCCCTTAATATAGAGGATATGGGACATAGAGAAAATGTAACAGAATCAGGTAAAAGGTAGACCTCTGATTGTAGAGAATATTGATGGAGGTTATGCTTTGTACAATCTGAAATCTGTCTAAATTTACATTTTGGTATTTTTGGTACATTAATCAATATTCTTTTCTTAAGAAAAATTTTTTTCTTCTTAAGTTGATATACATTCTATTTTCTTAAGTTGATATGAATGGGACTCTTACTATTTGCAGCCAGACCCCCGACAAACATCTGGTAGACGCCTATGGGCTGAAGAAGACAGACAGAAGGAGACAAGGGGAACGATGAATAGAGTTGACTATTTTAATAAGAAGATAGTTAGACTGCAGAAATAGCTAGTGATTAAGAAAAATGGCTGGTTTTCTATTGGGCTTGGGTTTATTTCCTAGAACTCACCAAGTGTCCCACAACCATCTGTAACCCTAGTTTTGGGAGGCCAATGCTCTCTGGACTCTGTGGGCATCAGTGATATAAGTGGTACACAAACATACGTGCAGGCGCATATACATGTGCACATAAAATCAAATTTAAATTTAAAAAGGGAAATGACTTTTAAATTCACATTTCTTTATATACCACGGTTGAATATTTGCTTGGAAACAATGAGTTCTTTACTAAATGCATAACTAGTCAAATCTGATGTGCAGTGCTTATTGGCTTACTACACATGGCTTGCTCAGCCTGCTTTCTTATAGAAGCCAAGGCGACCAACCCCACCAGCAATGGGCTGGGTAGCTCCCATCAACCACTAATTAAGAAAATGTCCTATAGGCTTGCATATAGGCCAATGTTATAAAGGCATTCTCTATTATGGCTCCCTGCTCCCCAATGACTTTAGCTTATGTCAAGCTGACATAAGACAACATCTGTAATCAGATTTAGGAAATGCTGACCATCGAGGATCATATCTTATGAAGCTCCTTCTGAATTAAAATTTAAAAGGTAGCTTGAACAGAAAATATAATCTCCCTTTCAGCCTGCAGACATGCACACCTCATGTGAGGACTCTATGTATTCATAGGACCTAGATGGCAGCTCACCATTATATTTGGGTTGCATTGACAAAAATTGGTTCAGAAAGATTCTACAGTGTGCCCACTGTCACTCTGAGTGGTTTCAGGGCTTTAGCAGATTCTGTGGCCTGTTTCTACACCCTTCTGCCAAACATCTTGCACGGTATGGCCATTCTATACCTCTGGTATGAGGCCTGGCTTGATGAAAGCTGTGTGGGCCAGGCTTATTGTGAATAAAGAGGAATGCCTTGAAGTAACAGAGGCCTGGTGTCAAACTCTGGCCTCTCATGATTTCATTGTGTGTTCTCAATTACTTCAGATGAATCAGAAACAATTGTGTCACTGATAAATGCAAAAATGCTCTTCAACATCTCACAAATGATATGATTTCCTTTGGTATCATTAACTATACTTTGTCTCCACTTCTTCATTGTGTTCCTCCTCATGGTGCTCTGAGAACCCTGCCTCTACCATGTCTACCTGAAGGAGCAACAAGGCCTAATTTATAACCACAAGCCAGTCCATGTTGATAAGTACAGAGAGGCTCTTGGGTTTCTTTCTCTGAACACACCAGTTCATAGTATAATAGTTACTTCGTATAGTCTACTAAAAAGCTAAGGATCATGAGCTAGGAAAATGACCATTTTCTGGAGACTAAATCTTCATAATGGTGTTACTATGTTTCCAGTTAGAGTTCTGGGATCTAATTCATCCATAAGTCTGTTCTCTAGGGAACAGATACCTGTACTCATGACTGTCAAGTAAACCCAATGGTGAATTCTGAACCAATGGTTATAAAACATGGAACCATTAGGGCTTAGGTGGCCCCCTGCTCACAAAAAGCTGGAAATGTTGCTCTAGGGTCACGGCTGCCAAGTGAAGTGTAGTGAGATGCTGACTGCCTTCTGACCATTCCTTCTGTTAATTTCACAGTGTTTATGCTGACCTTTCCAGAACTGTTGCCCATATGCCTACCCTGGTTTGACCAGTAGACTTTGAACTTGTCTGTCCTTTCCAGCCTCTCCTCCCAATTTCCACCTCCTTTAAAAATATAAAGTCAAGTCAATCACTTGTTAAAAGCTACAGTGACTGAGTATTACCTTTGGTGTGTAGACTGGATAGTCAATGTGTCACTGGCTGTCATATTATTGTCAATTGAATGGAAGGCTAAAATCACAGGCTCCTAGACCTGTCCTTGGGGGATTATCTTGATTATATTAATTAAAGTGAGATGACCCATCCACTATGAGAGGCAGAAAATATCTAGGCAGAATATACAGATTCAGAAAATGAACTGAACACTGACGTGCAGAAATGGGTGCTCTCTGTTTCTGATTAGGGATGTGCTGTGACCATTTCCCTTAAGTGCTTGTGATTTTCTAGATGTGATGGACTGCAGTCTAGAACTGTGAACCAAAAGAAGTCTTTCAGCCATAAATTGCTTTTGCTACAGAACTTTATCACAGCAACAGAAAGGAAGCTAATGCATCTTTCATCTTCCCTTCTTTGCTGGGTCCCACATGTGAACTCCATGACCGTTCAACACCAAGGGTTGCTCAGCACCTTGACTTTCACTCTTCTACATTCCTTCCTATTCTCTTTCCCTTTGCTCTTTACATCTTCCTTTTAACACCTGTTCTTTAGTTCTGCCTGAGAAGACAGGGCTGATATGCCTTCCTGCAAAGCTGGGATTTGAGCTTACATCCCCTATCACAGTACTGCTTGCATCATGTGAAGACTACTTATCTTCTTCACTTATAACTCTGTCTCCAGAACATGGAGCAGTCCAGTCATGGAGTAGTTACTGGGGAAAACATCTGTTTCCTTTATGTTTTGAGGGCTCATCAAATGGTCAAAAGAAAGAATCTAGAAGAAAGCCCCAAAGTCAGCAGTTTCCAAGCATCAGAGAAAAACAGAAATTAGGATGAGTTTTGTCTGGCTTGACCCTCAAGACTTTGATTCTAGAATGGGTTCAAGAAATGGGTTCTCTTTTTCCAGTTCCTTCCAGGAGGCTAATTTACACCTGGACTTGAACAAAGAGGAGAGATGAGACAAGTAAGAGGACTGCCTTGTCAGGGAAAGCTAGTGGGGCTGCTTCTGCCCTCTGCGTGACTGCTTAGTGTGACACACAGATACCAGCTGAGGACTTGAGTCCTACTGCTACTGCCTGACAGTCCACTAAAATGCAGAGGACATCAGTGCTCTTGCCAAGAGCAGTCAGGCACCAAGAGCAAGCAGCTATAGCCAAGGAAGTGGCTGCTCCAGCCTGTTTGTGCAATTTCCTCAGATGTCACCTTTACTAGGGTCATAGCCTGTTTCCTGGGCTGTTTTTCTCTAAGGTAGCCACAGAGCTCATGTTGAAGGGATCTGGTGACTTCAATGAGGAATGCTTTCACAAATGTGGCCAACGTTTTCCCAAGGAGCTCACAGTTCCTTGGGCAACAGTCTCCAAATATGTGATTAGAGCAGAGCTGTGTGCAGAGCAGGCAAACTATGGCTGACAGAGTGCAGGAAGGGCTGAGGATACACAACTGTGAGAGTATCACAGGTGATTTTTCAAGTGTTCCCTGAGACCAAAATAGAACGGGGCTGCTGTTTAGCTCTCCCACGGACTGGTTTTTGCTTCAGAGAAAGCGTAACAGCTTCAAGCATGCTGTCATCATCCGGACTGAGATCTCTGAGGACCTTGGGTGTTACAACCAAAATAACCAAAATAATTCATTATATAATGACTGAACCTAATGTGTTCCATGCAGATGATAATACAGAGATGTCCAGTTCTGAAGACTAAGGTGGGTAATGTCAACAGCTGCTCTGCCCTTCCTGTGAAGATCTTTTAATGTAAGGTTTAACGCATTTTTATAGGTGGTAAAAATAGTAAACCTTTCAACCAGTGATTCATGTAAAAATCTATCAGTGCTAGGTTCACAGAAGAACAATGACCTGGGAAGCACATGCTCCTCCCTGTTGTCTCTGTAGTCTCTGCAGGAAGCTCATTCATGGAGGAAGCTGGAGAGCAGAGGTTGAGAACTAGCTCCCCTTGTGCTAGTATGATCAGGAGTCATGTAGCTGTGTGACAAACCACTTTGCCCCACTGAAACAGGGAGCCAAATTAACATGGGCAATCAGGCTAAATTTGCTGACTAGTTAATTGAAGGCCCCAGTGGGCAAGAGAAAGCTATTTTCACCAGCATCTGATAGAATCAGCCTCAGGCAAAGAGGAACCGTGCCAGTCACATTAGAGAATGACATTTAATCCACAGCTTTAAATAAACTGACAGGTCAGGCAAGTCATTATGAATGTGTGTAGGGAGGGTATGGGAGGGTACTTTATACTTTTTCCTTATTAAGGTTGGGGTAAAAAGGTAGCATATTTTTAGCAAGCTCATTCCATTTTGGTCCTCTAATTCCCGCTCACGAATCTCATAGAGACACTGTCAGCATGGGCCGAAGCAGTCTTTGCAAGGCCTTTTGAATTTACAAAGAACACTCCCAGCTGGAAAGTACATTGATGAGAGCTACTGGGAGTTTTGGGTTTTGTTGTCTTTAAACTATGGCTGCCTGGTAATGGGGGAGGAGGAATAATGATCACATTTTGCTAAGATCCCCCTAGTTAGGATATTTACTGGAACATGGTTTCTCACAGAGTTCAAGACTTGGCTAGGATGGCTGGTCAAGTGATTCCCAGGACTCCACCTGTGTCTGCACTGTTCCTGTTAGCCTTGGAGTTACTAACATGAACTGCCACACCCACTTTTTATATGGGTGTCTGGGATTCCTGACCTCCTGCTTGCTCAGGATGTACCTTTACCCTGCCGAGCAACCATCACCTCCGTTCCTCCTCACACACAGTCATGGTGCCAAAATACAGGGTGATTAAAAATAGTGAAGAATTCCTTATTTTTTGTCAGGAGTTACATGGTCTGCACAGCTCTCCTGTTGGCAGGTACTACAGCTGCTTGCAGCCTGTGTGAGGTGCATCACCGACTCTGTTTCCCTTCCTGTTTAAGGCCCGGGAGAGGGAGCCATTGACTACTATGCCACTCCGTTTGTGTGTCACAACAGCTGATCACTGGGGTTCCCTTAATTCATCTGTATGTTTCTTGTTGTCAATTTAATAAACATTTGTGGGGAAATGAAGGAGAAGAGGAACATAGCAGGCCCAAATAAAGAAGACTCTTGTGACGTGGTGATCAGACATCAGGAAGGAGTAGATGAAGTGCCTTTGGTCTCATCTTGAGGGTAAAAACCTAATATGTGCTGGTTTAAATCTCTCAGCCTGTTCTGAATTCATTATTAAATAGTGACAAATGAAAGTGAAGAACTTGCCCCACTGGAAGGGAGATTTAATAAACTTTAAAAGCAGTCTGCTTAGGTGCAAACACAGAGGAAATGGAGTGGGAAAGAAAAGTCTGGCTCCATAAAGAAGTCCTGGTGTCAAGCAAGCCATTGCGTGGTTGACTCAGCACATCCTCCACAAAGAGTCGGTATCCAACACTGGGGATGCCCCTCTGCAGATAGATGGTGGCAGGGCAGAGCCCCTGTAGGGGCTCACTGGTCAATACTTAGCTATCCATAAAACCCTCTTTTAGTGTCTGTGAGGGATTAGTTTGAAGATTCTCAAATTTGAAGATCTGAATTTCTTACATAAAATGGCATAGTGTTTGCAAACGCCTACTACCTATATCCTCCCCTCTACTGCAAATCACTTGCAAATGAGGTACTATCCCTAATAGAACATCAGTGCTGTCAGGAGCTTTCCTAACATACTGTTTATAGACTAAAGATAAGAAGGAAGCTGTATATACTCAGCACAGAGACAACCCTCCATGGCCTAAGAGTTTAGATTCCTTATGTGGATGCCATGTCTGTGAACATAGAGGGCTGGGTGTCCTCACCATCTGACTACCTTTCCCTGTTCAGAAGACACGAGGCTGATTGCAAAATAGTAAAGGCCCTAGTCTTAGCTGGAACATTCAATACCATGATATGTGACCAAGTCTAGCAGATTTATACTAAGGATAAATACATTTGGGTTTAAGTTTATGTAATAAGTATTGCTTCCTGGTATTGGTATGAAGATGATTTAGCTAGTTTTGGTGGTGCCTGCTAGTAGAAAATAGTGAAAAGGTAAGGCAAAAAAATCACAAGTTCGAGACTAGCCTGGGCCACACATTTACAGCAGCAAACAGAGGAGGAGTTGCAGGGGTGTAATGTAGATGTGATACTTACATATGATACTCATGTTTGAAGTTCTCAAGAAAGCTTAAAAAGAAAATTTAGAAATATAATCAATCTTGCATCTGCTCATATGCACCACATACATGCTCGTCACTGGGTGAGGTGCTGGCAGGGACAGGAACTAGACCTAATGGCCACCCAGAGAAACCAAGCAGGGAAGATGTACATAAACAAGTCACGGTGACTTCAGAAAGTGCTGTGTGGATATGGGCTCTTCATATAATTTAAGTGGCAGGGACTCAACATGAATTAAGCAGACCCCTGGCTTCCTCATCAAGCAGAGTTCTACTCTTAATCTAGGTTTCACCAACTTCTCAGAGTGCACTGAGAATATTTATTCACTACTTGTCTCTCCAGTAGGACCTTGAAAGCTTTACAGGGAGAGACTATATCTCATTAGTCTTCTTCTTTTCTTTTAATATCACCACTGGATTTTAAAAATCCTTCTAACTAGAAAAATTCCCCCTCGGTCCAATAAATTGAAGGTCAGCTGGACCATATTTCTAGAGTTACATGAAAAATATGATTTCTGGCCAGTCTTTGTGAAGGCTAGGGACAAATCCCTGTGATAGTCTTAAGCAGGAGAGAAAAGGGCTCATAGCAGGAGCAATGATAGATTAACTCTGGTAAGCACACGGTCACACTGGCACTGTGCTGTATTTCTCCCAGATGGTTGAAATGGAGACATCTCATAAATCCCTAGGCCTTTGCTTTCCTTTTGCAGGTTATTATAGTGTCCCAGGGCAGAAGAGCACTCTCCAAAGTAAAGTAATTGTGAGCCATTTATTATGTTTAAAGGAGAGCCTGCCATCCATTATGGCCACAATGCTCAGACAATTAAAGTGGTGGAAGTGACTATGCAAAACTTGCTGCCACTTGGTGTCTGAAGTCAATGAGCACTCAGAACTGAAATGGCTCCTCCCTAACCTCCACCCTGGCTCCGGTATCTCTTTCTGTTCTTTGTCCAGACCACTCAAAGCTCTGTAACAAACTGTCCCCATGGCTTCCAAAAATTCACTGGTTTCCCCAGATACTCCTGTTCTCTTTGCATCCAAAGCAAGGAACAGCATGGATGGCAATTGTGTGACATGTGCACCAGCATTCTTCTTTATCATGCCAGTGGGCAACATCAGTAATTGATTATGTCACTTTCTCCTTTTTGAACGAGGATGCTACAAGCAAGGAATTGTTAGTCATCAACTGAATTTCATGCAGAAAGGCAAAACACTAGTTAATCTTAATGCACAGGAATGATCAATAACTTTAGATCTAATATTCTTAAAAGTTCCAATGTCTACTAACTAAAATTCCTTACAGAGTAGCCAAAAATTATTATAACTTGAACTTGAATGTATGTTTATGTGCTCATGAATATTGATTGTTTAGTCCAATAACTAAATGGAATCTCTCTATCATCACCATTTCGGTCTATGAAGCCCATATACGTATCTCTGGAAATAGTATAATATTTGGGGTAAGAACCCACTCATGAGCCATTTCAAGCACTCAGGAGGGGCTGAGGAATACCATTGAATGAATGAAACTATAAGCAGACATTAGGCCAAGGGATAGACCTTCTGATACCTAGAATGACTATCTTTATATTAAAAATCCAATGTTTTATACTGCCAGGGAAAGTTGAGTATATTTAACTTCTAAGAAACATCTTAGAATTATAATTAGAATGAAATTAAGTTTAAAAACATATATTTATTCATATAACAAAGATGTTCTTGTACCCACATGTTACACATCATGTTAAATGACATGACAACTAGAGCAAGCTTCAGAAATAAATATGTCAAACTACATCATGGTAACTCTAAAGTTCTTTTTTACCCCTTGTATTTTTTCCTTTGGTAATTTCATATATGCTATAATGCATCCTAATCACGTCTACCACAACTCTTCCCTCCCACTCCTCATACGTCATCCAGAAAAGTTTGTATCTTGTTTTGGACTTTGTTATGTATATCATTCTTAACTAGGAAATATACTTTTAAACTGAGAATAAATGTAATACTTAGTAGCTCATCTTTGCTACTTTTGGGTTCTTTTTTCTTTCTCCACTCTTTTTTTCTTCCACCCTTTCAACCTCCTAACTTAGATAAAAGAAAAAAGGATAGAGAGAAAAGGGAAGATATCCCTGAATAAAGTCAGCAGTCAGAAAGGGGGAAATGCTAGCTGTCGATGCCCACACCTTCACGGCACCGAGAACCAGGCCCAAGCCTGCGGGATTAAAACACACACACACACACACACACACACACACACACACACACACACACTCACATGCACATGTACATTCACATGCACTTGCGTGTGCAGGTTATTTGTGTTAAGAAAGAATGCCCATTCTGTAGCTTTATTTTCCAAATATATACCCCAAGTTGACCAGGAGGAAAAATTTAGGAAGCACAGTGGGAAACCCGGCTCAAGACTTCGGTAATGAAAGTCCGAATAGTACCCCCAATTTTCTGGGGAGAAATCCTGGAAGACCAGCCTAAATCTCAAAAACAAAAGACTGTGAAGACAAAAGACAGGAAAGAATTGACCATCACCATTGCCCACAGGTGTACTGGATCAGACTGCTCCTTTGTTAGGAACAAAAGGCTTCCACATGCATCAGCAGGGCTCAGCAGGGGTCAAACCCTGCAAGGGACCCAGAAGGGTCTGACAAGGGGAGGTGAGACACTGCAGGGGACCCAGGAGACTCTGACAGTTAGCATTAAACTACTTCCTGATAATTAGGGGTATCAAGTTCCTTGGGGGCAAGTTTGATCTTTGCCATCAGGATATCTAATTTCTTCTTTATGCATGACTACCTAAAAACCCATGACCAACAAGAACCAACAATCCCCCTCCTCAACACTTCTAAGAATCCTAGCATTTATATATCCGATAAAAAGTCTCCAGAATCCCAAATGTCAGCCAATCAAAGAACTCTCTGTGGCATGGCAAAATCACATCCCTACTAGAGCATGAGGCAAATCACAATGGACAATCTGAAGCAGTCCTATATCCTAAACCTGGGACTTAACAAGAAAAAAAGTTTTTATAATATTTCTGTTTTTTAAGGAAACCAAAATTCCATAATTCTCACTACGATACCTACTTACCCCCTTCTTTCACTTAACTAGACAGTTATGAATGTGCAAAATACTGGGTGTGTATTTGTGTATGTATGAATGTGTGAGTGTATGCATGTGCAGATGTCCATGTATGTTGAAGGTGTAGATGCCAGTATTTGTGCATGGTAAGAAGAGAACATGGGTGTCTTTGTTACTCTTCACTTTATTCCCTTGATTTAGGGTCTCTCATTGAATCTATAGTTAGGCTAACAGCCAGCAAGCCCCAGGAATCTCCCTGTCTCTACCCACTTTGCTCAGAGGTTACAGGTGTGCATGATGCCATACCTACATTTTTGTAGTGAGTGACTGGCATTGAGCTCAGGTCATACCCACTAAGTCAACTTCCCAGCTTACAACATCAACCAAAACCATGGTCTTTGCCATAGGGAACAGCACAGAGACTGCTAACATTTACTGGGACCTACTTGCATACACATAGTGAAATGTCAGCACATATCTTCACTGTAATCCTCCCAAGTAGATATGTTCTATTTTTTCTCAGTTCCAGAAACAGAGCTTGATAGTTTTCACTGGTAGGTAACATGGGACTTTCTGTACTTGGGAAGCCCATGCATTAAACTGGTACAGTGTAAATTTTGAGTTGCAGCTGATTTTGGAATACTGGAGTTGAATGAAAAATCTTTTTCACTTTAACTTACAGTTGACAAATGACTCTGCACTAAGTAGTTGACAAGAATAGCGAGTAATACACATCAAACAAGCCATCACAAATAAAACCCACTCAATGCTATGTTTTTATCTTTGCTGTTATTGTTAAGATGGACTCTTGGAATCATCATGAGTTTTTGACAGAGAAAACTACGGCTCTGGCGCTGAGGATTGAGGGAATGCTGGCAACATTTCAAAGTGCTGGCTGGTATTTGAAATCTCATACACTGCAAAGAACTTTTCTTTATTTATCTTTGTTTTATATATGATTCTTATCCCCCCAAAGACTTAATCCAAATGAATAACTATGCTTCCCAATGCAGAGTGAGGTCTCCAAAATGTTTGGGCAACATCTTGGAAAGTACCAGGAATATTCAATATTAGCAATAAATGAAAGCATGAGAGATATTAAACCAACAAGTAGACAAATAGGGGGTGGAATTTAGAGCAGAAGAGCAAATGGTCTTGCACCTATTTAATTGCCCTTCTGCATGATTATTCTACTAGACATTGGAAAAACAAGAAGTGAGATTGGCACTGGCTACAGATAACTGCATCATATATATCTATGTATGTGTATCTCTAATAAACTGAGAATCCTCGAATTTGGGGCTGATATTAATATTTGGAGACAGGATGAAGCAACTGATAGGCAGAATTCAGTGACTTACTCAAAATAATATTCTGAAAAGTGGAAAAGCAATTATATGAACCTGAAAGCTTACAAGTCCCAAGTTTCTAACTGTCTGCTGTGCAGGCACAGATGCCCAGCGATCACCCCAAGTACTCTGTAGGTTAAAGGAGGAGCCCCACCCAACTGCAATGTCCAGAAGCCCTCTGTGAGCTGAGGAGGTTCCTGATGGAGGCTAAGAGTTTCTTCTAAAAAGAAGAGGTGACAGAAAGGCTGCTGCTCTGATCATTTTGACATGAGAGGAAAGTCCAATGTAAGGGTTAAAACTGAGTCAGAAGAACTGAGTTTGATTATTGGCTCACTCACCATCTGTGCATCCTTGGTCAAATATCTGACTTGTTCTAAGTCTCAGACTCACAATAAATTGGACAGTCAAGTACAACCCCAGCCCAAGATTAAAAGTGAGAATCTTGTCAAGAAGCTCTGAGGTGTTGGCTACAAATGGCTTGTGCTTGTTTTACATTTAGGAAGAACCAGGAATTTGAAGACAACTTGAGATCCAAGTGTAGACATTTGGGGCAGCTACATGCAACAATGCAGTCTGAACCTCACCTTGCAGATGATAATGGAAATGCACAATCTTCATACATAGGGATGGATGATAAAAGTCAAAGACCAGGGCTGGAGAGATGGCTCAGAGGTTAAGAGCACTGACTGCTCTTCCAGAGGTCCTGAGTTCAATTTCCAGCAACCACATGGTGGCTCAAAACCATCTGTAATGGGATCCGATGCCCTCTTCTGGTGTGTCTGAAGACAGCTGCAGTGTACTCATAAATAAAAATAAATAAATCTTTAAAAAAAAAAGCCAAAGACCAGCAGTGGAGCCCAGGCACGGCGCCCTTGTATCACGATTTTCTGCTTACAAGTTTCATCCTTCCACATTTCTGTACTTTCTCCAAGTGATGTTAGGTTTCCATATAACTTTTTTTAAAGATTTATTTATTATACATGAGTTCACTATAGCTGTCTTCAGACACACCAGAAAAGGGCATCAGATCCCATTACAGATGGTCATGAGCAACCATATGGTTGCTGGGAATTGAACTCAGGACCTCTGGAAGAGCAGTCAGTGCTCTTAACCACTGAGACATCTCTCCAGCCCTCCATATGACTTTTGATCTGAGTACTGCTACCATGTTTGTGAGAAACCCCAGCTCCATACAATAACGATTTTGTCTTCAGGAACTATTTTCCAAGTCTTTGGTCCAGCAATATCATTGGAATGTAACACTAAAATAGAGGAAGGTGTTTTTGCTAGGGACAAACATCCCCATGGTGGTAAAGAGAAAATGTGTTTATCCTGTAAAGTACAATAACTTTTAGGAAGTTTTGTGTTTTATTTGAGCTCATGATTAAAAAAATAATGGCATTTTCTGTACAATTTAAAAACCATCATATCCCTTTCTTATGTTCTACTTAAATGATAGAAAGAGACCAAAGAGAGAATAATAGAGTAAATAAATGGATGTCCAAGCAGCCTACTACATGTGGAGATGAAATGAGAAAAAAATATAGGTGGTACTGTCAGCACAACCAGACCACATCAAAACAGTTGTAAGTGAAGAGTGTGTTTGTAAAGACAAGGTAAGGCTATGAACCTCCCTGTTGTAGCATAAGATCTTTCCAAGTATCTTAATAGAAGCTGCACTTGGAATTTTGATCTTTTCCTAGGGTTATGATGTGTATCATGGCACTTCGTCCTGATGCTGGGCAGTGGAGAAGTCTGCCATTGCTGCCAAACAATTGTTGGGCCATGAAATACTGCGTAGGATATTACGCCAGTAAGATATGTTGTTTGTATAGATTAAGTTCATTTAATGTGTTATTTTTAATGGGGCCTATGTTGCCCAGGATAGCCTCAAATTCTAAGCTATAATAACCTCTTCTCTAGAATAACTAGGATTACAGGTATACACCACTGTGCTCAGCTAAATTTACTTTCAACATGTGATATTTTCAACTTACCATGGGTATCTTAGAAGATAGCCTTGTCCTAAGTCAGTGAGCACTAGTACATCAATAACATGCCTGAGAACTATCCTGAGTATCTACCACACGTCTAGACCCCCAAACATGATCAATCCTGGGCTAGGCCCTTCTTTAGTTAGATAGCCAGAAGTCTTACTAGTGTCTTTGAATGACCCTTCTGTTGCGAAAGCCACGCCCCCTTACTTCTCAGCCAACTTTCAGCTATTTGTCTTTGGTTAAGTGGGTTTCTAAGGTGGCTCTGCACACTGCTTGTTCCTTGCACATCATTAATCAGTGCCAAACTTAGCAGGCTCTAGGCCCAGCTGAGAATACAAGCTGCTTGGCTCATCACCCCAATACCTCATGAACAAACATGAGTGATGACTGTTGGGTAAACACCTCCCAGAGAATGCACGTCAGCTAAATGAGCATTGCTTTAGCTGTTACACTGAGGAGGAAGAATGTATGACAAATATTGATATCCAAGCTGTTTTAGACAGTCATTTTCTAATGTGCTGAAGCTTGCTGGCTTTAGTTAGAGTGTTAAATTGTGAGACTGATGAAATTTGGGTCATTCAGTGAATACAACCATGAACTTTTATGATATTGGTTAGATGTATTAGAGCTATGGTAATCATCTTCTAGGAGTGGAGCCACCAGAGAGTTTGTTACTAGCTTGGTAAAAAGGATGAGAGGTCCTGAATTGTAAGAGGAGAGCTCTCTCTTCTATGGCTTCAGAGGGAATGCTCATGGTTACAAAGCCATCAGGAATTGTACAGAGAGTCATGGAGTCACATCCAAATGGATTGAATTTTAAGTTCTTAGAACATATCTTGTAGCCAGAGTTGTTCAGGGATAAGTCTAATTGATGTATGGTATGCAGGAGGAAAGAAGAAGTGAGAGAAGAGTGAGATGCTGACAGTAACTAAATGGTCGCACTCTTTCCTACTTTTTTTCTTATATTGTTCCTGAGGCCTTTTCAGTGATATGCAGTAGAAACAGCATGCTTTAGAAAAACAAGGTCTATGGTGGTTTGAATATGCTTGGCCTATGGGAAGTGGCACTATTAGGAAGCGTGGTCTTGGAGGAAATGTGTCACTGTGTAGGTGGACTTTGAAGGCAGGAGGTACTACCTAATGTGGAAGAGACCCTCCTGCTAGCTGCCTAGGGAAAGAGAGTCTTCTAGGAATCTTCTAATCAAGATGTAGATAAAACTATAGGCTCCTCCAGCACCATGTCTGCCTGTCTGCTGCCATGCTTCTGCTCTGATAATAATGGATTGAACCTCTGACACTGTAAGCTAGCACCAAATAAATGTTTACTTTTATATGAGTTGCCTTGGTCATGGTGTCACTTCACAGCAATGGAACCCTGAGACAAGGTCTTGAGCAACTTTAAACTCCTGAGCCTTTGTAAAAACTGAGGTGGTACCTACGTCAAAGACCAGTGAAGAATTAAATTAGATAATACGAGGGGAAGTCCAAAATGATTTCCTTGTATACAGTATGTTCTTGGTAAATATTAGGGGACATTTTTGCCTTTGTTCTTCTATTTATGCCCTATATAATATCTACCACTTCATAGAGCTCGTTTTATATATTTTAATTAAACTGGGGAAGTATCTCAAATTCAAAGTTTATCTCTGAAACACTTAGCACACTGCTGAGAAGAGATATAGCCTTGGAAGAGGATTAAAGTGCTTCAGTATGGGACAGAATAGAACATGCATCATGGAACTCAAGGTTTGATTCTCTGCTATTGAATCATTTATCTCCTTCATCAGCCTGGAATCTAAGGGACATCTAGTGTACACAAATATTCATTACACACTGTAATGACAATAACACACTATGTGTGCACCTTTGATTCAAAGGCGGCTGTTACATCAGAGGAGAGGAATGCCAATGAGATATGTGCTCTGGAGAATAAAATATTTACTTTATTTTGGGAAAACTTAAACAGGGCTTGTTAAAAAAAAAGGGTCTGTGGGGCGGTGGTCTGAGAAAAGTACCCTGATTCCTGGTTGAGATAGGTCGAATCCCTGGAAACCCTAATAGGAAGGGCAGGCACATTCCCAATCTTCCAGACCAAGACCTCACTAGCTGCAGCCCCCTCCCCCCACCCCAGACCCCTGTAGAGAGGTTTGAGACATACCAGTCAGGTAGAACAATGCCCCAGGCCCTTCCTCCACAGGTGAGGACAGTTACATAGGCTCAAGACAGATCAGTCACAGAGAACAACGCCCCAAACCCCTCCTCTACAGGTGAGGACATGACCACAGGTCATGTAGGCTCAAGATAGATCAGTTGTAGAAACAGGACCATGACCCCGAATATGTAGATGAGGTCTTTCCAAGTTCAAGAGTCAGTGTTCAGGATTAAAAATGTGCAGGAATTATTCCATCATCTGAGAGCTTCTGTCATAAGAGCTGTAATACTATCACTTGGGAAAGAGATCTACTCTCCTGAAACCACTGCCAGAAGCTCCTCTACACCTCTTGCCAGCAGCAGGGGCAGTGAAAGCTGTTCCCCCTCTCTGCCTGAGTTCTCTCCCCTTCACCTGAACCCATGCACATAGCCAGGCTGGAGATTGCTGTGGAGAGCTCCAGGTGCCAGAGGCCTGCAAGTGTCAAAACTTACAAGTGAAAATTGCAGAATGTTTGTATTATTGGAACAACAAGACCAAATTTAATTTTGACAGCTTGCCCAATTTATGAGCAGAGAAGACAGTGGGAGACCAAGCGCATGGATATCATTGTTACCTTCATGAGTAGAAAGCATGTCTTGTATGTCTTATAAAATGAACTGGAAGAAAAGAAGGAGCACATACAAACTACTTAAAAAAAAACAAACAAACAAAGAAAAAAAAACCTCAAAGCCTGAACTTGTGTCCCACCCTCCCTACCGAGGAGGAAAGTCTTGAGCACTTTGTGAATTAGGCAAACAATGGAACACAAAAAGACTTTGAGTAATGTGCAGATAAGTCAACAGGAGCCTGCATGCTACAGCTTCTAGGTGGAGCAGACATTGGGTCATTGACTGACTTGTGATGACAACGAATCATGGGACTGTGGTGAGACACCTCCCTATCAGAAGCCGCTGAGAGGGATCCCTCACAGCCTATCACCATAGAACTTGGCAGCTCAAAAGTCTGTTCAGAGCTTGAAAGCACCATTAGGCAAGGATTAACAATGAGGAATTCTACAAACAACCTGAAGAAGTGCAATACTCTCCCAACAGGCACATACATGTTCTTTCTCCACCAGGAGCTTCCAGGGGTCTAATGGGAGCAGGCCAGTGGAAGCTGGGGACCAGAAGTTCTTCTGAAGGAAAGGATATGAGGGAAATCAGTTCACACAGAGGAACTTGCACAGAGGAGGGTGCAAAGCCTTCCTAATTCATTCCAGGAATCCAGCCCCACCCCCTGAAGAACAGATCACTTGGATATGCTGGTCCTATGTGAATCTGTCCAATCTCCCAAACACACTGGTTTTCAAAACCAGTACTAGATTATAAAGTTGACTTCTTTATTTTTAATTTTGCATCTGAATCTGTTTTGTGGAATACAAACAATAAAATCTACCCATTATAAATCTGGGTCACCAGATTTATAATAGAAATATAATATAATGAAATAGACAGTGCATACAGGAGCTGCGGAAGCTTGAAGGCACTAAAGGAATGCATCTGTTTACTGCATTGTTTTCGAACGATCAGAAACATTTGAGTAAACTAGCCTAAAATACACAACACTCTCAGTTCAAGCACTGAAAAACAGTCAGCTCTTATTTAATACAGCAGTATTTATTTATTTATTTATTTATTTATTTATTTATTTATTTAACCACCAGCCCTAATATAGTTCCCGTTTAGGTGGCTGATGTGTTCGGCTCAGGATGCTGATCATAACCTATGCATAGGTGAAAGAAACCTTTTCAGCCATGCATTCTAATATGCTTACTCATTTAAGACAGGAAGAGCAGGGAGTTTGGCTTCAGACCTTGTTGGGTTCTGTGAAGAGTTAAAACAAAGACAATGCCGACTTGAAGGACAAAGGAATTCATGAATAGAGAGAGAAGGCCAAGCAGCGACAGCAAAGCAAAGCAGAAGGCTGCAGGGCTACCTCCCAATCCTCCTGTCTGAGACAAGTTAAAAATAGCACTGGCCTCTGTTGCCAACTCAAGAAATCAAAGCAGGAAAGATGCCACCAGCTGAGTCATGGCAAGAGACCTGGGAGATAAGGAGGATGGATGTAGCTGTGGGTGACAGGTGATGAGGACTATGTGGTTGGAAGGGATGAAGGCATTAAGCAGGTGTCCATGGAGAGCCTGAAGTGCTTACAGAGGGCTTCCTTCCTAAGCTGCAAGTGCTTCAGTAAAGGTCCCAGGAGACCAGTTTACAGGAGGCTTATGCAAAATCACCATGCAGCAGTTGAAATAGCAAAGGTTTGAAGTTCAGGTAGGAGGGGTGGGGCAGAGTGACGTTTTTTCCCCCCATCATCTTATTAGGTTACACTTTTTCATTTTGAAAAGCCCTCTGTGGGAAGCTCTACGCATGAGGCACCTGGCATGGGGGCTGCACCTGAAGCTGGTCAATAAATGGATAAACGGGTGGAGTTCTTCCAATGAGACCCATTTTACTCCTTTGTGTGTGTGTGTGTGTGTGTGTGTGTGTGTGTGTGTGTGCTAAGTAGCTCCCCTTTACAACTCTTTAGTAAGTTCTTGTTACCACTGATCACATCTTGGAATACATCTGGGTATAACCCCCTAGAGCCAGGGGGTTGGATCCAGATTGCAAAGTCAAACTAACTGTCCTCTGAGTGAACATTTAGGGAAAACCCTTTATTTCCTACCTTATGCCTATGTATGATTGAGTATACTTATGGTTAAAATCAGATACATCATGGGAAAGTATATGTGCAATGAATCAGGGCTTACACACAACCTAAGCCCATCTAATTGAAAAAAAAAACTACCCATACTACCTCCTTACTCCTTTTTTTAAATGATATTTTCCTTTGCAGTCAATTCTAGGCATAGCAAAGGAATTAGAGGATCATTTTCCACCATGCTTCTCATGGCTAGCCTTCAGCCTTCTGCTGGAATGGAGTCTGAACTGTACAGTTTTAAAAATAAGCTGATTTGGCCACAACTCTTAAAATAAACATGCCTTGAGAGATTTCATAAATTTAAAGCACTATACAGGTGTGTGTGTGTGTGTGTGTATTGTGTGTGTGCTTGTGTGTGTCTGTGTGTGTGTTGTGTGTGTCTGTGTCTGTGTCTATGTGTGTGTCTGTGTGTGTGTCTGTGTGTCTGTGTGTGTCTGTGTGTCTGTGTGTGTGTCTGTGTGTCTGTGTGTGTGTCTGTGTGTGTGTGTGTGTCTGTGTGTCTGTGTGTGTGTGTCTGTGTGTGTGTCTGTGTGTGTGTCTGTGTGTGTGTGCGTGCACATGCGCGTTCTATTAAGTAGCTTAGCTCTCTGATGCAGTACTTCTCAACCCTACTCTACCACCCCATCCTCCTGAGGGACAGTAGGACATTTCCTCACACAGATTGTGCATATTACCTGCTAATACACAAAGCCAATAAAGGTAGCATTTGTATGGACAAATTTCAAAAGGGGCTTATGCCAGCTTCCTGTCTGGTCCCAGCCTCCTCACTCCTCTTGCAAATTTGAGGAGCACTGAGAGCTTACAGAAACAGGACATAATGGCCCCTGCCTAAGGAGACAAGGCACATAGACACTACCTTTGTGCTTTTTTGGACATTCCTAGACAAGGCAGAAACACTACAGAGAATGGATATTCATGCTACTTGAGCAAAATGGCTTCATTTGGGTACAAATAGTAATTAGCTTAATGAAAGTCAAAGCTATAATTTCAACCAGCTTGGTTGCAAGGCAATTTAAGACACTTTGTGAGAATTTAGGGGCAGAAAGGAAAGTTCAGTGGAATTGAATGAAAGGCTATAGAAAAAATTTTGAGAGAACTTTGAGTAAAACTCAGAAAATAATTTACATGTACTTGATACCTGATTGCTTTTAAAATGTTGTGAATATCATGATCTAAGTTGTGAACAGTTAATTACTGAGTTTCAAGTCATGTTTCTGATTGAGTAACATGAAATAATAATTTCCTCATTTACAATAAAAAGCTAAAGTTCTTATTTGGAATAGAAATTATTTCCTAAAAATAATTCCGGAGTCACTAACCACTAAGTATCAGTATGCCAGATTTGCCTGCATGATGTAGTAGTTATATTTGGTAAAAAGAAGATATCATTGATAAGTTATTAAATTACAAATTGAGAGTTAATTATTGTAGCATTTGAAAGTAACAAGGTATTTATACTAAGGCTATTAAGAATGTATAGTAGATAAAAGACACAAAACACAAATTTTCAGAAAGGAACATTAGATTTAAAAAAAAAAGTGAAGATATACAATCCCAACTAGCCATCCAAAGAATGGAAACTAAAATAATTAAATGCTACTTTCAGATATCAGAATGACCAAGAGGTATTTCATATCAAATACTGGTGGAAAGGTAAGGATATGGGACCTCTCATATAACGGCTTCCATTCTGGAAGCCAACCTGAAATTAAATATGCATATATAACATGACTCACAGATCTAACTCCTGGGCAAATCTAAGAAATAATTCCATGTAAATCTTCAAAAGTCACAAATGAGGATGTAAGTTGTGGAATTCTTTGTGGTAGAAGGGAGCTAAATAGAGCATGAATGCTTATCAACCAGGGTAAATATAAACTAAAATGGGATGTATGCTGTAGATGGGCCGTTGTTACATTGTGGGTTCTTTTTACCCTTCTCCACTCACCCTTTTTCACCCTTTCAATCCCCAAACATTAGGTAGGAGAGAAAAAGGATAGAAGGGGGAAAAGGAAAGGAGGTTACTGTTTTGAGAGACTACTACTTCCTGCTGATTAGGGACATCGAGGTTGTTGGGGCAAGTTTGAATGTTGCTGTCAAGATATCTTATATCTTTTTGTCATTGTTTCTTATTTTCACACGACTACTTATCAAACTGCAACCAACAGCAACCAAACAACAACCCTCCAACATCCCCTCAGGACCTTAGCATTTATCTACCCACTCAAAAGTCCCCAGAATTCCAAATGTCCTTGTGCAAGCTATCTGCAACTGGCAAAATCATGCCCCTGCTAGAGCATGAGGCAAATCATAGTCAGCTTGTATAGATAATCTGAAGCAGCCCCATATCCCACACCTAAGATTAAAACAAAAACATATTCTTATAACATTTCTATATTTTTTAAAGAAACTAAAATTCTCACTACAGTATGCAGACAATGAAACAGCAAGGGAGTGCTTGAAAAGCAACATAACCATTACCAAAACATAAGAATTAATCCTAGTCATTTAGAAAGGGAAACAATAACAAAATAAAGGAGGGGCTGAGTGGACTTGTGGCAAACTCTAAGCTAAGATGAACCAATAGTTCACTCTTTACCTGAGAGTCAGTTTGTTCTTTAAATATTGTGATTTCTTGGGAAGATTAAATGCCATGCCCTGTAAGTCATTTCCTGGCAAAATCAGACCCATTGAACATGTGTTGCTTCCCTACAGCTCTTAAGAATAAAAGGATGAGTTTCATTTTCTCAGTCTTATAGATGAAAATATGGGTTCAGGAAAATGAGGTATTTAGAGGACAGTCAGGTGTGCACGGAGGACTGCTCTTTTAAACTTGGGTGTACATCAGCAGTACTCAGTGACTTTAGAAAAGGATATAGATAGCTAGGCTCAGTCCCTCTACAACCTACACGAGCACAGGACAAAACAGTCTGTATCTGTAGGACGACATGAATATGGGAGTCCTAGCTGAGCTTGAGGGTCTTTCCATTTGGATATCAGCCACTCATGCTCTCCCAATTGATGCTTTCAAAACTTTCAAGCTTTTGCTAAATTTGAGGTTCTCAAAAAGGAATGTATTTCAAAGCACACAATGAGTATATACAGCAGGGTGTACTGTCTGCTCTCCCAAAATACTTGAATCTTAGAAAATAATGTTGTAGATAGGTCTATAAAATTGCTAGCTCCCACCAAACAAAGTAGTCAAGCTTTAAGGGATGATAGGAACTATTTTTCCTCCGGTTTGCCTTTTTAATAAAGCAAGCGAATCTACAGCAGTGAGAAACATGTCTTCATATTTCCAGTCAGCCCAAATCTGGGCTAATAGAGAATGCTTGAGTTTGAACTTATTGTTCACAATAATGGTAACTTGCACAAACTTTGCAATTTTTCCTCCTAACAGCTCAATAGGCCAACAAGCAATGCGCACCTTCAGTTGGATAATGGAGAAGCCAGAGTGTGCAATGCATCCTGTTGGACGTCACTCTGAACTCTGTGGTATTGGTCACATAGTGAACATCAACAAAGATATCCCCTCCAACCACAGGCCCTACAGCATTCAGCATACACAAGTCTTGGTCTCTGTTGTTCTGCTTGGATACTGAAAGACAACTGAGATACGTTACTCAGGCAGTGTCTCTTGGACAGTAAATCAAGCTTGGATTGTATCAAAAGGAAGCAGTACAGGAATCATGCACACTTGGGACATTCAGGGTAGCTCTCCCACCTGATGGCTCAGTTTCTTCTGTAAAGTGGGATAATGGCATCAACCTTTCTAGGGAACTGTACACTGTCCATATCGTGCTAACCAAAGAAATTGAACACAAAGCTGTTGCTGTTTATAGTGTGTTGCTACAAAGCCAGTGCCTGAGCTCCATGGGAAACTCTAATCTTAAGTGCTCATGGAGCTATGGTTCACAGCTTTATTGAGGATAAAGCTCACTGATGCTGTGGGCAGAAAGAACGTTTCTGCAACCAGATCTCTCATCAGAGCTGTAGCCCATCTTAAAACCCATTGCCAAACATCCTGTATGGTCATATCTAGCCTCTGCTCACAAAGTCCAAGCCCATGCCACTAAATCACCAGCATATGTCCAAAATGTCTTAAATTCTGTGCATTGATACAGCTGCTACTTGACTATTGGGAACTCCTGGTAGGGTGACAAAAGTTCATCTTTTTGATATCAACAGTCCTAGAATGTATGCTTTGGCTCTTTTCCTGAATGTTCTGTTTTGGACTGTCAAGAGCTTTCTACTTCAAGGGCCAGACCTAAACTTCATTCCTCGAGATTAGCCAGTAACACCCAACTCTTGCCTCTTCTGCCTTGGCTAATATGTTTCTTGGCCAAGTCATTCAAAGGCCAACTTATAGGGAATATACTTTTTGTGGTTGTTAATTAAAGAATTTAATGAAATTGAATGACTGTGTGAATGAGTGAGTTACTTTTCATCTCCAAGTCATATTTGGGTTGATTGCACACATGGGATCACTGCCCAGTGTAGGCTGTCACCAAGCACTACCTGTTGGGAGACATGTGAAATGCATGGAGTTTCTCATTCTGATGATTTCTAAATATTCAAAAGGTCTTTAAAATTTAATCAGAATATAATTTCTGGTTATATTATATCATCCCTCACTAAATACATTCATTTATATATGTACATGATGAGATTTTCTCTCTCTCTGTATGTATGTATATATATAGTATATATAGTATATGTATGTATATATATAAGTATATATATAAGTATATATATAATATATAGTCTCTATAGTTTACTATAGTTTTATCTATTTAAAATCTTGGCATAAAGTATCCATACTAAATTATTTTTTCAATAATGTAATTGTCCATGTTTTTCGCAGTTGCTCACTTAATTTCCTTCTGTCTGATCACTTTTGTTTCACAAAATGCCCTCTTGCTTGACTCTTCCTATAGTGTCTCTATATTTTATACATCTCCCAGGCTTCTATGAGCATATTCAGTCTATCAGTGTTCAGATCAGTGTATGGCCTGAATGTTGCTATCTTCACTAAATATCATGTTGACATCTAATACCAATGCAATAATGTGGAGAGGTAGGGTCTTTGGAAGGAAATTAGAATGGTGTTAGAGCTATTATAGAAGAGGCCCAAGGGAGCTTACAACTGCTTCTGTCATGTGGAGATGAAGAGAGAAGGTGCCCTGTGAAGAAAGTAAGTGCCACAAGACTCTGAACTTGCCGGCCTCTTGAGAAGCAGGTTAGTCTGTGGTCAAGAATAAGGTTAGAGAAGGTCCCCTTAGAATGGACTGTATCCAGGGAATTTGATGGGTCTGTCATACTGGATCGTAGTGACAGTTAAAGTCAGGTCACTTACAGTAGTAACCCTCTCTTAACTTGCCTGATTACCAAGGTCCAAAACTTTTCTTTCTTGTGGAACTTTTTTCAAACAATTGAAATTCTAAATAATTGTTATCTTCTAATTTTGGCTAATTCACTTGTGAGAATGAGGAAAATCTTAGTAAAGCCAAAGTGCAAAACTAATAATGAGTCCAGCCATCTCACCTGAAGCAATTTAACACAGAGGAGAAGAGGGCTGTATGAGAGATGCCGTGTTTCAAAGCAAATCTAAAGACTCATTAGCTATTTTACTATGAATATATTCCATCAACCTGCAAATCCACAAAGCTCATGAAATTCTGTTATTTTATATTATATGCTTAAATATTTTGCTATCATTTGTTCATTTTAAATTCACATTATTATTGATTTAAAAAATTAACAGACAATTAAATTTCTTTTATCAGCCTCTTCCACCAGGTATTTAAAAGACATTTTATTTATTTCATGGCTTTGGGGAAATTTTCAGCCCACAGATTGTTTTTCTCATTTTGGTCAATTTGTCATTATAATTAGTTTTATTCTTAGACAGAAGGCTCCTTTGCCTCAGAAAGTTAGGAAATCACCTTCAAAATGAGTTTATAGAAAAGGAAAATGGATATAAAGAATTATTATCTTCATTTTATAGGTAAATTCATCTTAACCATGGATTTGCTGTAGTTTGGAAATGATGGCTACACTGGAAATGGCCTGGGCTCCAGGCAGACATAAGTGCTTCTGCTTGGACACTTTAATTGGCTGCAAGTGTCAACCAAGGACTAAGAACACCCTTCCCATTCACCCTCCACCATCACTTTTAAACAAATAGCAGGTTTTATTATAAAGACAAACTTCTTATGGAAAGGTTTTGTGTTACCCTTCATTGTATCTTATGCCATTCTTAAAGATAAGAATGACAAGGAGTGACCAGTATCAACACAGTTAGACAGGGTGAATGGCAAGCATGTACTCAAGTTGCATACACCAGAGTATAAGGGTTAATACTATCAATTTGACAAGATTTATAATTCCCTGGAAGACAGTTCTCTGGGCATGCTCATGAGTGATTGTCTAGATTAGGTCAACTGAGGCGGTAAGGTACATCAAAATGTAGGCAGCACCATCCCAGAAGATGAGGCCCAGGTTGAATAAATAAGAGAAAGCAAAATGGGCAGAAGCATTCATCTCTACTTTTTGACTGCAGGCCCAGTGTGACCAGCTGCCTCAAGCTCCTGATGCCATGATGTTCCTAAAATGATGGGCTTTAACCTTCGACTGTGAGGACATCATTTCTCTGTTAAGTTGCTTGATGTCATTTACCTATGTCCTGTGCCAGTACAGTCTCTCCTCTTACATGCCCTCAATGGCTTGGTCAATTCCCAGCATAGAAGTCCCTAGAGCATGAATTATGGAGAAGGAATGTTAAATGAAGCAACTGTGAACTCTCTGTGGTAAAATTGCAATTTTTCTACATCTTTGAGATGCTCATTAACTGAAGAGTAACAAAATACATTAATTAATTAATTCAAAGATATGGAAATTTGTAGGATAGAAGATGCCTTTATAGAACTAATGAGTTTGTTAATTTAGCAATGAGTGAAATTCTTTATGAAAATGGGCCCGCCCACATCTTTATAGAGGAGAGTGAAGGATAGGAGGAAACACAGCTAAATCTTAGGGAAAAGAGTTCTAAGATGCCACTGAGGAACTCACAAAGACAGATCATGAAAAACACAGCCTGCAGGTTGGTGTCAGAAGCAGAGAGCCTCATATATGAGGTTGGGCCTGGGCAGAAGTCTCTAGAAATCAGCAAAAGTCTTTTCTAGGATGGCAAATCTAAATTAGTTCTGTGAGAACTGGATCATTCCC
The DNA here is from genome assembly GCF_021556685.1 of Rattus norvegicus. Lineage (NCBI taxonomy): Eukaryota > Metazoa > Chordata > Mammalia > Rodentia > Muridae > Rattus > Rattus norvegicus. The sequence goes on from NC_141550.1 coordinate 49,562,775, forward strand.
CAGCCCATTCCTCTATGCAGAGAACATCTAGGAATCTGCACCTAGACTAGAAACTCATAGAAGAGCAGAAGTGAACAATTCCATTATTTCCTTAGATACAGAAGTACAGCATCAGCACTGAACCCAGAAGCAGTATCATAAAGATGTGTGAATCAGGCTAAGAGTAAGTAGGAATTCCCCAGGCATAAGAGAAGAGTGGGACTCTCCAAATAAATGCAAGAAAGAGTTTGGTATGTCTGGGAACTGAAAGTGATGGCCCACCTTATCTCTCTGGTTGTAAGGAGAGGGAGCAGGGGCTTAGGAAAAGAAGGCAATGGGCATATGAAGCAGGTCAGAGGGACCTTGCATCCCAGGGAGGAAGGCATACTCAGGGGTTCTAAACAAAGAGTCACGCTGTTATCCCTGGAGCTGTATGGTAGGGTATTGTTCTTCTAAACCTATCTGATTCCTGCCAGATTCCACTTCCAAATTCTAAATTTAGGTTTTAATCCTGGCCTTGATTTCATGGTTTAGTTTGCCTTTCCTAAGAAAATAGTCTCTCTTCTTTGAGCATACCCTTAAGTGCAGTGGGGAGTGAGCTTGCATATCCATAGATTGGGGGCTCCCCACTAGATAACACAACCTTCTCTTATTAGGGAATATCAAGGTACTTTGACTCAAGTCCTCTCACCAGTAGACTGTATCTCTGCTTTCCTTCTAGAGGTTCAAACATTAGGAAAGAGAGTATCCAAAACAGCAGAACAGAAGCTGCATGTGGATGGCTGTTTTAATATCCGTGCTCACTTAAGAGGCCTAGTTAAACCCAGTAGGTCACAGAACAAAGACAAAGGAAACAAAACAAAATGAATGAAAAAACAAATCAAAAAGACATGAAACAGGACCTGTTGAAAAGGGAGTGTGTGGAAGGATAGGAAATGGGGTGTGTGTGGAGAGGCACGGTGTCCATGACTGATGTATGACATCCACATATAAATCAACAAGGAATAGATTAATAACAGCAAACACACAACTAGAACCACAGCAGCCCCAGCATGAACACGGCCTCCGGGCCCTGCCTTGGATTACACACATAAACAAAGCCAACATAAAACACAGTGGAAATGTGTTTCTCCAGCAGAAGCAACATATTTTGCCAAGTTTCACTTAATGTGAATACATTTGGTAAATACAATGCAAACATTTCCTGACAGACTGGCACACACTACGTTTGTTCCATGGATGGGGGTGGAAGGAGGGGAGAATGCTTTCACTATGCTCGAGGACAGCAGAAGACAGGGAACAGTAACATCAGGAGAGGTGGCACAGGAGCCTGGAAGGAAAGAGGACTTGAGAGACACTAGTGCAGGAACACAGCTGACCACAAGAAACATATGCAGGAGCTGCAGGAGAGGCCCACTGTGCTGAAGACAGAACATCAATGACTGAATGACTGACTTCAGAGCAATGTTTCACCTAGGGGCAGTTCTGTCCCAGGAAACATTAAGCACTTTGTGGTCCTCCTAGCTTGAGTTGGGATGCTACTACAATCTAGGTGGCAGAGGTAAGAAGTTCTGTTTCACATTCCAAGATGTATAAGGCAGCTTCCCAACCCAGGAAGATCGAACCCTAAATGCCAAGGGTGCTGAGGGTGAGGCAGCTTGACATCTTAGACATTTCCTGCCTGTGCCCACCTCTGGCTGCACTATTCTGCTTCCCCTGGCTGCCTCTGAAGACAGCTGTCAGTAGATTAAAGAAAACACACACACACACACACACACACACACACACACACACACACACACACACAGTCATGTCTAAAAATAAAACCATTTTTATACTTCAAGGAACAAACAGAGCGATCATTTCTTCGTGACTCTCAGAGTGCTTGAAGGTTTCCAGAGTCTGGAAAGCAAAGCCCTGCAATCTATACATAGCTCGGCCTCAGATCCACCACGCTCTGCTTGTCCCCGCCTCCAAGGCTAGCTGCTGCACAAAAGAGAAAGCTTTAACTTATGAAAGGAGGCTCTTCTCAGCATAAAATGGCAGGAGCTTGCAGTAAAGGTTCTCTTTCTCATGAGCAGTGTCTCCCAGCTCATCTTTCCAGCCCTTCTGTTTGGTTCCAAGGTTACCCCCACCTCATTTCAAGCCTCCTGTGCCCCAGTATAGGGTTTGAAAGTTCAATGTTTGATCCTTTTCTTTTTTCTTTTGCTCTGATCCTTGCAAAGTTGATGACTAAGATTATCTGGAAAATAAACTTTCTAACAAGCATTTTTTTTTTAAAGGCAAAAGGTACAAATACCTTAAGCATCCAGAAACAGCCTGGTGATTACCTCAGCCAATCACCTACAGGTAATTTTCTTCCCTCAAAGGCCTGTGAAATGTTTTTAATGACAATTTCTGGAAAATTAAACACTGAGCAATGGTGATGGATGTGTCTCCACTCCAAACCCTCCATGAAGGCTCTTGGTCTTAGGCAGCTCCTGCAGTGAGCAGGAAGACAAAGCATAGATGAATGGCAGGGACCCATCCCATTCCTCTCTCCTACCCCTTGGGTCCCTCCATCTTCATTTTTCCATCCCCAGAACTCATCTCTGTGGTAATATTTTTACCTTCCTGTCCTCCTTTTCCTGAGCATGTTACATAAGGGAGATCCCAGCTGTTCAAGGGAAAAAGTGGAGGGAGAGAAGAACCCCAGAATCTAGATGCATAGTCCACTCCCACTTCTACAGAAGTCCCTGTGGTCAGCACAAGTGAAATGTAGAACTGGACCGAGTCTGTTTGACTTTTACAAGGTTACACATGGGGCAAGGCTAGGGAGCAGGCCTTACTGGACTCCCATTGCTCTAGAGCCCAGTTGTGTGTTTGTAATGAGTGGCAGGGTTAGCATTAGGGTTGACTAGCCTTCTGTATTAAAGATGAGAGCCACAAGGAAGGTGACCCACTCACACTGTGGTTAGTCCTAGCTTTATCATTCTTATCCATAGAACTTGTTTAGAATTGTAGCTTTTGGGTTGCTGAGTCTTCCCCCTTCTCCTTCACAGATTAGGATGGCAGCTACATGCTGCTTTCTAGGTACTCCAGAACATCCTTGAGCCAGTCTCCAATGCCTGACACCAGGGATGCCAGGCACTGCCAAAAGCCAAGGCCTGCCCTTTATTGATCTCAAATATAACGCTAAATTTCTTATTTGACTCTTATAATTTATATTTGTGTTTTAATGTAAATTTATAATTTAATGCACAATGAGTCAGTCTTGTAATTTATTTTATGCTTCCTGTTTTTGTAATTGTGTCTTAATTCCATATATGCTAAAGGAAAAACAAAATACCCTAACTTAGAACAAGTACCTCCATCGTTTCTCGGCCTTTTGGCTAAGATCAAGAACAAGTACCTCCCTATAATGAGTGTGGGTCATATAGGAGCTTTGGGTGGAGGCTTAGCATCATTTAATAAGACAAACAGCCTTAGGATTGAATGTCACAAGCAAGAAGGTTCTACCAGTGAAAGCACATCCACTGCTGTTCAAGAACCCCTGAGCATGTTACATAAGGGAGATCCCAGCTGTTCAAGGGAAAAAGTGGAGGGAGAGAAGAACCCCAGAATCTAGATGCATAGTCTAGATGCATAGAGCTCAGTTCACTCAATTACTTCAAAACTTAGGTACTGCTCTTACTCCTCCACCACAGAGGAGGGGAGACTGAAGGCAAAGCAGAAAGTGAGCGGGAGAGCAGGAAGTAGAATTCCTTAATCACGATACAGTAGGCTTAGTGAGCAAAGGACGATGTCCCAGAACATTGGAAATTCACAAACTGCCAAGTTCTGGACCCTTGCTTAATGTGTATATGTCAGAGATGCTGGACTGCAGAACACTTTGATATGTTATACCTATTAACAGTAGCATGAACATGTTTCAAGGAACATAATGTGTAAGAATCTTTGTTCATATAACTGCTAGTGAGAACCTTCTAGTCTTTCTCGACCAATTCTTGTACTAATGTCAATGAATCTCAATGAGTGAACTAGAGCGACAATCCCTTGAGAAAAATTAGACTAGTAGATGGGCAAGCTTAAATTAAACAAGGTAGCCCAGGATGGGGAACTCTTCACTGTTTTTCACCACACCAAGTTCTACTGCTTGGGGAGATTGTATCAGACTATTGGGTTTTGCCATATATATATAATATATATATGCATTTATATATATATTTATATATATATATGCATATATATGTGCATGCTCTCTCTTCTAGGGATTAGACTTGAAAGAATTTGTTTCTACTAATGTGTTGATGGATGATGGACAGAGCTTAAGTGCCATTTATATCCCCGAAGGAATTAATTACTCCCCAAATCTACCATTAAGCACTACAGTAGGCTCAAGCAGAAGAGACTTTTGGAATGCAGTGTCATATAATAGATGAGTCATCTCACACTGTTCCAGTAAGCTAGACTTCCATTTAATCGGTATTTAGCCTGAACTAGTTAACATCTGCTTATTCAGAAACCCAAACTTGACCTTAGATGTTAGCGAGACTCTATGGAACACAGAAGGTAGTCAAGGATACATAACATCTCAACGTTTCATTGCTTGGACACTTGTTAATTTAATGAGTGCCTTGGAGTCAAATGGAGCAATAGGGCTAACTCTGGAACTCATAAGTGCAAATTCCCAGAAACAAGAAGCTGGCTGCCTAAAATAATCTTTGCTGCTACCCCAGAATAGCATCACTGGATCTCCTCCGAACTCCTTGCCTGCAGAATGGCAGGGCTTTGACAGGAAGGTTTGTCCTTCCTCACCCAATCGATAAAGGTTTAAGTCAACAGGCACCGTCAGGTGCAGAAGGCAATTACAGTAGCCTTGGCAACATGAGGATGGCACTGGATAGCTGAAAAGCTACACATCTGATAAGAATGGTGTAATATGCCATCTTCTCTTATAGCCATTCAGGAAACACTGACAAGAAAAGCCAGAGGCAGCAACATTCTGCCACCAACAGTGAGAGTTGACATTTATGCCCGGCCCTGATGATCTACTGCTGCCGGATGACTACCAGTCACCACCAAGCAGCCTGCCAGGCAGTCTTTTGTCCTGCCCCTTTACAGTGCAGACTGAAAATATTAACTATTGCTTGAAATACAGTTAGACATCACACCCATGCAGTCTGCTTGGAGAGGCCCCCAGGAATCAAACAGCCCCACAGGGAAAGTCTTTCTCTACCAGATGGGTGTAGAAAGGAACTTTCCCAAATGCTACAAAGCATCCACGTACACACAGGAATGTCCACGATGAACATTGTGATAAATGGACTAGAGGTGACTAAGAACAGTGTAAGAATATCAACTGTGGGCAGTTTCCATCTACAAAATATTTGCTTTAGCCGGTGGCTAAGTTGAAGGTCATATGTACACAAGGACTCAGTGGGTACCTAGGAGCGGGAGAGATGGGACATATTAAAGCTTTACTACTGTCTCCATGGGAAACCACAGACTGGGGAGAGGACTCTTAAAAGTTCACTTAATTCCCAGTGTCCGGAGGCTGACCACACCACTAGGCCTGTACCACCTCTTCTAAGCACGCAGGGGTAGGGCTTAGCTTTACACCCCATCCTGTGTGATGGAAGAGATGGTGTGGTGTTGCCATAACTCTTAGGTACCTGGAGCCATGCCTTCCTCCTCTTTAGGTCAAAATACTTGGATAGATGTCAAGACACTGAGCAAAAAACTCTACGTTGGAATTAAAATGATCGTATATAGCTATTTCTCAATGGACAATACATTAGTACTCTCAGCATCACAAGGAATAACCCACAAAGCACCATATTTGTTCTCTTGCTTTGTACTCAGCACGGTCCATTCTAAAATGTTCATCTCCTAGGAAAATATTTGTTGAATGAATTAACAATGATTGTTCAAGCAACAGGTAATTTTTTGTAAGTCTCAAGAGTTGCTATACAAGAACAATATAAACATTGCTGGCGACACTGTACAGAAACATGAAATATTAATGTGTATGATGCTCAGATCAATTATGGTGGTTTGCACAGGCACTAAACTCCTGAGTTAGTTCTCTGGATTTGGGCCAGAGCTTTCCTGGTCATTGAATTGTGCCCAAAGTGTAAGTAAGGAGTTTCATCGGCCATGTACATCCTTTGGGAGTGATTGAGAAAATGAACAGTTTGCTGCTTCAAGAGATACAAGTGGCCTAATGAAATAATGCATTCCCACAAGGGCCTGAATCATGGTTAGAGATTATATTGCTCATTAGGCAGCGTCCCTGCTGTGAGGAGATCTGAGCATCTCATAGCAAAGAGATGTGGGAAGAAGCCATCATTAAGCAGTCACAAACTCTCTTTACATATACTACAATTGAGCCAACCTACTGTTCAGGATTGTCCAGCCCAGGGCCAGCTACCATTGATAGAAGAAGAGCAATGCCATGTGTCTACAAATCTAAGGTTGATTTTTTGGGCTCAGGGCACTTATGTTATTTAAAAATCAATAACAGACCAATGTTAGAATAATTCTAAAGCTATATTTTGCTTCACATTATACATCTGGTGAATTTTATTCCACTCGCATATATTGTAATAATTTAGGGGGTGTCTTTTTAAGATGAAAAGTGTAGAATTTTTACCCAAGTAAAAGGTGAAATTTCCCAACCTTTGAAGATTTATTTCTCTTAGTCTGTCATTAAAATCAACTCTGCCTCTGATTCCCTAAGCTGAATTTATCAGGAAGTCTCCCAAGTCTGGCATACAGTGCCTGTGCTCCAGAGGCATTGGTCCCCAGAGCTCCCAGAGAAGGCATCACTGACATACCCCAGAGAGAGCCATTCCCTCCTACAGCGCATGCTTAAGCACATTATTTTTAATGATCTGTTTTTAGAAACATCACCAATTTTTAAAACATAAACTTGACTGGATTTTTCCACTTCAATGAGCAAGTTTATCAACCCAAACAGGTCAGATTTGCAATCCCAGTCGTTTCCAGTGAGGCAAACAGAAAAAAGAAAAAAAAAAATCAGAGTCTGTTTTCCTGTGTTAAATAGGAGACTGTTCATAATGAGAGCGTGTAGGGAATTAGCAGACTGTGGAGAATTGTCTGACGAGTGAGAGGATGAGCCCCATTGGGTCTGGCTCATTCTGTCTCCATTCCTTTTTGAAAGTGGTAAGAATTGATGTGAGCACTCAGCATTCACATTGCCCTCGACCTGCTTGATGGTTGAAGAGTTTAGTTCTAGATGATGCAGAATTTAGTATACATTTTTATTATTTTCTATTCTTTCCACCATTGTTCTGTTCTTCTATTAACAAGGGTACAAAATAAACTTAACCCAGAACAGGATGATAATTGGTAGGAGGGAGCATGAACTAAATCCCTTTTTTCAGTTTCATGGACGGAGTGCAAAACGTGTGCTAGGGTGGGGATGCATTTGCCTTTAGTTGGGACTCATTAAATGCACAAATAACACGATATCAAAAGCCAGTAATTGAAAGTCTTCCAGAAAGGGTTAACTATTGCTTACCTGTAAGAGGTGGTGGTGGACAAACTAGCAAGTTAAAATCAGGTGAAGCATGGCTGTGTTTCTTTGTGGGGTGTTCTGCATGTGCTGCGTGTACTTGCTAGTACATGCACATGTTTGTCCATGTAGGTTTTGAGGCCAGAGGTTGATGTTAGATGTCTTTCCTAGATTGTTCGTCATCTTTGGGGTCAAATCCATTCAGCTAGGAGAGCTGGTCAGCAAGCCTCAGGGATTTGGCCTGTTTTCCCCTACTCAGCTCTGGAGTTAAATGCACATGTGACTAAGGCTAGCCTTCTATGTGGGTCCTGAGAGTCTGCACTCATACTTACAGACCATGTGGACTGAACCATCCTCCCAACCACAAAGCTGTTCCTGTTAGCTGGAGAGGGAAAGTGGAGAAAAGTATGTGAGAAGAGGCACTGAGGGCCAAGCCTTGGCCAGTGCATTCTCTGTTCTTACATGTTATCTAAGGAGGGGGCTCCTGTAAATCTTCAGCCTCTTGCATCAGCTTAGAAACACCCTTGGTGTTGTTTCCATTCAACAGCAAGAGTTCATGCTCAGTGCCTAGCACAGAAAGGGTTCACAGAAGGTTGTTGATACAGCAGACAAATGGGAAATGTTTGCTCTCATCTGTGACAGTGAATGGGATTCTTCTGCATCTGAGACAGTGGGTAGAGAAAAGCTCCTTTCAGGGCTCAATTGCCTGAAAAGGACAAGAATCAATTCTACCCCATTTTTTACTGAAGCCCAGAGCTACAGTGTTTAAGATGCTGAGGTAACCTTTTCCTCAGTTAACCCCTGCCTTGAAGCAACACCAGAATATCTGAAGACAAATTATATGTGCTATTCACTGACTCCTACTTGAGAAGACTATGGGACTTCAGGCTTCAGGCTAGGAATGACTGAATGCCAACCTTGCTTATGAAAAAAACAAGCATAAGACTTCAGTGAACACACCACTTTCCTAACAATATGCCTAATATCCTCTAGGTAATGTGGGACCTAGACCCATATTAGCCTGCACATATACCAGCTTTAAACAATGGGATTAAGTTACTTCCCCCGGCTAAAGCTCTGTTTCTATTCAAAGATATTCTAGAATACATCCTGACACCAGGGAAGAAAGGCTGGTCAAGTCAGGACTGGTTCAGGGTACATGTCCTGAATGAATTTTTTAAACAGAATCTCATTAAAGCCTTATGCCTATGCATAAATGGCTGTACACGATTTAAATCAGATGCATCATGGGGAAGGCCATTTGCAGTAGAAGACAGGTTATGTAACTCAAACCTGTCAACCAGAGAGCCACCCACCCAGTTCCCTCTTCTACTGGACCCCAGAAAAGGGCACCCCCAAACAATAACCGGGGCCTTTGAATGTCCTTCTATTCATGCTATCTGCTGTCACACCTGGCAGTGTACCCCAAACTTGTACATTCTCTAGTAAAATGTCTTGCTGCTCTATTTTTGCTTTTCTGGTTCTCCTACTCTAAACAAGAGGCTACAAGTCTGGAACAAGGCTGGGTGGTGGTGGTGCATGCTTTAATACTAGTACTCAGTAAGCAGACGCAGGTGGATCTCTGTGTGTTCTAGGCCAGATTGATCTACAAAGAAAGCTCCAGGGCGGCCAGAGTGGTTACATAGGGAAACCCTGTCTCCAACAAAGAAACAAACAAATGAACCCTAACAACTACTTGGTATAGTAACCACTTCAACACTTAAATGTGACAATTCACCATTCTACAGACTTTCTTTTCCTCCATTCCTGTCTAGTTTTGTTGATTTTTTTGAGCCAGGGTTTTATATATCTAAGCACTTCGAATTTAGTATTAACAAAAGATGAGCTTGAACTCTTGACTCACCTGCATTTCCCTTCCCAGAAGAGTGACTTACTATACCATCCTTGGTTTCACAACTTTCTACAGTGTGGCAAGGGCCTTCAGAAGCCCCCACCCCCACTCCATTAATGTTAGTTACTTTTCTCAGAGTAATAAAATAACAGACAAAAGCAACTTAAGGAAAGAAGAGTTACTTTGGGCTAATAGTTTGTGGGGAGAAGTGGGAAGTGGGAAAACCACGGGAGAGGGAGCTTGAGACAAGTGATCACATTACAGCAGCAGCCAGGAAGCAGAGATTTACAACTGTTAGCACATGCTTAGTGCTCTCCTCCTTGTCAGCATTCTGCCCATGAAATGGAGTCATGCACATTTACAGCATTCCCACCTCAGTTAGTTCAGTCTAGAAACTTCCTCATTACACATATCCAAAAGTTTGTCTCCATGGTGACTTGTAATGTTCAATTGATAATTAATATTAATCATTGAAGACAATAAAGCAGGTTTGGCCCAGGATATCCCAGATAGGAATGTCAGGTCACTTTCTCCTAAAAAGTCAGTGCTATTCTCTAGGCAAAGTTTCACAAAGGCTCTAGGTCTACCCTGTTCTCTTAATACTTTAGTGTGGTGGCCCTTGTCAAGCCTCCTAGGTAAGAAATAAGCTACAGAATCTCAATTACAGGTAGGCTGGAAAATCCTGTGTGTTGGAGCACTCTAATGAAAGAGATAAACAGATATCTAGGACCAGAAGAAAAAAGATATAGAGTACAGTCTTCAGCAGAGGGGAAGACAGTTTTGTGGGGACCTTTTGGACATGTGGCAAAACCTGGAGACTTGGGGTTTTCAGCAAAGCAGGAAGGAGTCAGAGAACAGAACAAAGGAATAGCTAGGAGTTCTAGCCTCACTGGTAGTATCTGTGGAATTTCATGTCTGTGCCTTTTCACCATATTAGAAAGAAGCAGGTGTTATAAGCTGGGACTCCCTCAGAGAACCAAGGGGAGAACTTCTTTGTCCCTTCCATCAGAATGACAACAGCTCAGCTTTGATATACACTACTACTGAGTTTCCCCCTATTTCCTTTAAAGATAGGGTTTGGCAGTGAAAATGTTTGAAATGAATTGAATATAAGATATGATAGCAAGATTGTAGCGGTTTTGAGTGGGTTGGGGCCTGGGAAGAACCCTTGGGAAATGAAGCTGAGAGGTTTAAGTTTAAGGACAAGTATAAGGCTAGAAGGTGCAGAGCAGATGAAGCAGATCCTGAGTGGATGTGTGCTGTTTGACATGAGCACAGCCATGTCAAGGACCCCAGTGCCTCAGACTTATGGGAGTGGCCAAGCCTTCTCCTGGTGAGGCTGGAGAGAGTTCTGAGTGCAAAAGTTAACAGTGTATGTAGAACCTATCAACCTCAACTTTCTCCTCCAGGAGAAACTACAACCCGAGACTGTTGTCTTATGGAGACTTCCAACAGAGGTTAGCTAAACCAGCCTCCTTGTTCAGTGGGTGCAATAAATCCACCTCCTCAATTCAAACACAGAAAATAAACGTGCTGGGGTTCTGCTTTGTTGAGGGATGCAGTTGGTGCCCTCAATAAGAGCAAGTGCTGTCTTTTCTGTGTGGGTTTCTGTATTGTGTTCATCCCTTCATTATCTCACTTAGGTCATCCCTGAAGCCATGCAGAGTGCTGCAGTGGGCCAGGACAGGTGAGGACCAGGACAGGTGAGGGCCAGGACAGGTGAGGGCCAGGACAGGTGAGGGCCAGGACAGGTGAGGACCAGGACAAGTGAGGACCAGGACAAGTGAGCAAGGTTTCAAAGCAATTGGGCAAATAAGCAAGGAGCATAAGAATGTGCAAGGCCAAGGGGTCCTAAATGGCAGCCTTCCTTCCGGGCAATCCAAGTAGCTATGCTGGGGTGAGGTTGGGAGCATATTCTGATAAGGCTCAGGAATGAGAGTGGCTGAGGGGTGGCTTTGGGAGGATTACAAACTTCATCTTGGATTCAGAGGCTCTGCAGGCCAGGAAGGACACTAGAATTGATACTGTCCACCCTTGACTTCAGCACTCATATGGCACTGTAGCTGGCCTTCTAAGACAGGTGGGCCCTTTGAGTCATGTCAGGGGAGGCTCAGAGATGATTATTTCTGGCCATTAGAAAAGGTGATAAAACTGGGATGGTTTCTGTTTAGGATGCAAATAACTGAAATGATTGAAACAGAAATGAAAATATGAGCTTCTGATGATAAAGAAATGAAAGTAAAAAAACAATTAGCTCAAAGGTTAATAATAGGCAATACACTTCTTCCTTTTTTCATTCCTTTCTTCCTTCTCGCCACTCCATCCCCTTCTTCCCTCCTTCCTTTCCTCCCTTTCCCTTCTTGACAAAGAGTAGAATACCCATAAAAGGAAATCCTGTAGTGGCTCTAGAACAAGCCTCAGATAGCCAAGGGCTAGGGCAATTCTAACTGAGTACTTGGAAGGAATTCAACTCAGGTCAGAACTAAAGCCTAGCTGTGCTTTAGGTGTGAGCTGCAGAAACCTACCCCTCCCTCCACGTTTTTGGGAGCGTGGGAATGGTTGACGCCCAGCACGGTCTATGGTTCTGAGATGCCCAGCCTTGAAGCACTTTCTCCTCTCAGACCCAGATGGCCCAACACAAAGTCAGGAGGCTCTATTTCCCCACATGACCTTTCCTGAACATCTATCTGCTATCCTGAGAAAATGATTCCAGGGTTCAGTGGGAAATGTCTATTCCAGTGAGAGATCCTCCAGCCAGAAGCAACCTTCATAATTCTTCCTCACCTCTCAGTGACATTGCATTTCACACTGTGATCTTGTTAGAAAACACAACCAAAGGTTTTGAAGATCAGGTTTCTTTCTAATAAGCTGCAACTTTGAAACTACTCCCCCAGCCATAGGAGGTGGTTGGCCATTCTCTCTAGTACAGGATGAGGTAGTGAAGCACTGAAGAAAACAAATCAGAGCCCACGTCTGGGAATCTCATACTTGGAGCTGTGTGCTTTTGCAAAGATGCCTGGTTTACCGAACCTCAGTGATTTCATCTCTGAGTGGGCCTGCTGCCGGTACTAACCAGTCCTCTTCCTTCCTGGAGAACATTTTTATTCTATTCTTCCATCAGACAGGCCTGGAGTCAGACAGACGCCAAGCCCTAACTCCCGTTTGCCACATAGGTGTAGACCTAATTGGTCTACCATTTCTTTTCCTTTGATAGTATGTGAGTTTGATGTGTGAGTGTCCCAAGGAGATGAGAGGGTTGGATCAACTGAGCGTGTCTGTAAAAGTCCTTGCTCCTTCTGTATTCCATGAGGTGGGGTGGTATGCAAATGTCCCACACTACTACCATCACTGAAGTAAATCTGCTGCATGTGGGAAGAACTCAGGGAAGTACACTGCTAGCTGCTGGCCCTGAATTAGGCCAGTACTGAAGTCAACACCATGATTATATTAGCACTGAAGTCTATTCTATTTTTAGCTTCTGCTTACTTAGCAAACATTAATGTTTCTAGTGAAAGATGTGTTACATATGAGTGAAGACATAAGACATGACAAGTATACTTGTTATGATTTTGGCAAATGAAAAAATTAATGAATTGCAGGTAGTACTTGTTTGCATAGGTCTGAGCAAGAAGCAAACTACAGATTACTTTTTCTCACAGATTACTTTTTCCTTTATCTGGGGCTTATTGCCTGACCTACGCTTCAAAATCCTTCAGGGAATGTATTTAAGGCTCTTCCCAAGCCTGACATTACAAACGTTAACATCATTCCGTGGAAGTCCTTAAGGCTTGAAAGTGCTGGGGCCGGGGAGCAGAACTAGTCACTGCTGGTATAAGTGGCTAAGATGTGGACCTCTGACTATCTAACAAATAGTGTCACATTTGAGGCATAGTTCTGGTCCCTGGATCCAGCACACTTAAGGACTGCCGAAGGCTACTAAAAAATCATGAGAAATACCCAGGAGGCCAGGAAAGATTTCTCTGCAGGATTCAAAGGCCCAAGGCCTTGCAGGCTCCTTGACGTTAGACCTTTGGCTTCCAGACTGTGAAATGACACATTTTAAGCCACTTCCCTCTTGTACTCTGTCATAGCAGTCCTAGAAAACTACCCCAAGACTAGCCCAGAAACAATGATATGAAACCAAGTGCCAAGCAGACAATTTAAATTATGTGTCTTTATAGAAAGATTTAAAACTGCTAACAGGTGTCCTCAACCAAAAGCAATTTGTGCAGGATGCTAAAAGCCTAAGATGTCCTCTTCAATGCACACTGTACCCACAGTCTAAAACACTCATCTCCTCATATCCTTTTAGAAGATAAACACAGCTCCTACCAGATCTCTTGCTGTTGAAGGGCACTGATAAGATTCACACCTGTTGCTCTCTGAGGAACTCTGGGAAATACGATTTTAGGGGACATGAATAACACGTGCCTATCACTGCATTCTTGAATGTATGAAACCTCTTAATTTAGCTGACTTGCTTGAGTAAAAAACAGGCTCAGTTCCTTCTGTAAAAATGTGCCGCCTGATGCCCAAGCTGACACTCTAAACTAACAGGCAAGCTTCAGGATTGTTCCACACTTCTGCTTCTGCCAGCTGTGATATGATACTTAGGAGTCCCTGTTTCCAAACGCGATTCTGACAGTTACACTTGTTATTGTAATTATGTAACTTGATTGCATGTTATATACAATGATGATGCATGAATGTGAAAAGGAACAGCTCTTACTTGAATGAGCTTGCCTGCCTTCAAAGGGAAGAAAGAAACACACTGCAGAAAACAAACCAAACCTGTGCTTGGCGGGTCAACCACACAAGATTAGAGATTCAGTACCTAGATTGTGTTGCAGATATTTCGAAGATTTGAGTTGCCTTTAAAAAAAAATCTCTGAAACTAGAAATAAAACGTGGTGTTTTAAGCAGAGTTATGGTACTAATAATAATTTGGAGCCCAAACACATGTTTTGGCTCTACATTTAAAAAAAAACTTTGTGGCTGAATATATGCGTATATGCTTTGCATTCAAATAAATTACTTAAAGAGGCCACCATCCATGACTATTTTACATGTCAAAGACTGTTAGTCCCCTCTAAAAATTAGGCTGAAATTCAATTGATTTTTGGCAGTTGGTGGGGGTTATTTTGATGGATAGTTGGTTTAGGGGGTTAATCCTTTCCCTGTGAGTTCTCACTCCAAGGCCTGAAATAGTTATTGGTTATTGGTAGTTATCGGTTACTTACTTTGAGAATAGGCTGTTACTTTGCTACTTTGTAAGTTTTGGATTTGTGTACTCTCGGGTATATCTTGCCTTCTAGCTTCATGTTTAAAGTGATCCAAGAAATGCCACCTGCTTTGGGCTTCTCAGCTTCCAGAAATCTGATGACCCCAATCCTTTCTTACTCAGTCTTAGGTATTCTGTTATAGCAATAAAAAGCAGAACAAGAATTCTTGTCAACGTTTTAACTAGTGAGCTTTGTGGGTTAAGATAGTCAGACTCTCTTGCAGTTGGTCTCACCTGAGATGCTTTCCTGAAATAGGCAAAGACCATGTTTTATCCTCTAGTGTCAAGAGTGGCGAGTTCCAAACTGGAATCATTTGGAAAGAGGAAACCTCAATCAAAATAACAACACAAAACAACCAGAATGAACAAACAAACAAAGACCCCATCAGATTGGTTTGTGGGCAAATATGAATGGGACATTTTCTTATTGAATGATTGATGTGGGAGGGCCCAACCCACTGTGAATAGTGCCACCCTGGGCAGGTAGTCCAGGATGGTATAGAAAAGCAGGATGACCAAGCCATAGAGAGGAAGCTAGTAAGACGAGTCCTTCATGGCCTCCACTTCAGTTCCTGACCCGGTTTCCCCTCATGATGGACTCTAAGCTGTAAGGCAAAATAAATCCTTCTCCCTCCATGCTTTTGGGAATGGTGTTTACCACAGCAACAGCAAGCTGGGATGGTGAGTGTTTGTTTTGTTTAATGAAGTTCTATATAAAACTTCTGACTCAGAACATCAAAAACACTATGATATGTTAGAGGTGCACACATGCATGTATTTATCTACATCATTAAAAAAATGAGAAGCCATAAATCACCTTCCTAAGGACATAAGAATATATTTTGACACAACGCAGGCAGGAGGTGAACTCCTTGGTCATATTAGGTGTGGTACAAAGACTCAGCTACTAACCAGAGACAAAAGTCTAGGAACTAGCCCCAGAGGCTGAGTAGCCTCGCATAGTCTTTTCCTGCAGGCTCCATTAATAATGTTGACACTAACATTAACATCATGTTAATAATGTTGACACTAAGTAGCCTTTATTCCAACTTATATTTCCGGATTGATTTCACTCACACCAGCAAAATAAGGGCTCCATTTTCTGGATATTTTGCGATGAGATGGTAGGTGAAACATCTCAGCAACCTTGCACTTTCACATGCAAACTGGTAGTAACCTGTGTATTTAGAATGCAGGAAAACCCTTCCCTCGGGAGGTCTCTACTCTAAGAACACAGATAAGACATAGTAGCAATATTCCATTCTTCTGCTTTTACTGCTGCTGGGACCTGGAGCCTGGGGGAACAAATGGCTGGCCCGTGGCATGCAAACAGTGGTATATGACTTAACAGTAACAGCTCAAAATTCTGTTTCATTCCTCGCCATGCCACTTCTCCAAGTAGGAGCAAACCAGGAACAAGAGAGACCATGAATGACTTCATTGCCTACTCTGGCCTTAGAGTTGATGTGTGCCCAATAATATTGGCAGGCTTGACTTCCTGATTCTAAAGATGGTCACAGACCGAAATACAAGTGTGGAAACCATTAAACTTCTGTAAATGAGCAGAATCTGGAGTAGCATATGTTGTTGGCATCCTTGTAACCTCATCAGCAGCTGGGCAAGTGAGAGCAAACTGAAAACCATCTCCCAGTTCTGACGCTGTGCTCCCTGAAGGGACTTTCTAAACAAGAACACTGCCTAAATTGGCAATTAACCCAAGTTTAACAAGGGTTCAGAGTCACAGTCATTAGATCTAGTGAAACAACCTTAGACAAATAGGCCTAGGAAAGAGTTCCACATTCAGACCATCTGGGAGAAATGATTGTTGCTTATAGTATTGATTATAGTGAGACTTTCAAGGAATGGGGGAGAGTTCTTTTCCTCTGAGGCCACACATAAGAATTGTGAATATTTATGCTCCTTTATCTTGAGGAGAGTAACTTTGTGATTGGAAGGTGAACTGGGTGGATCAATGCCAGTTTGGAATATTGGTTATGAGACTAGGCAAGGTATTCATAGTTTGTTAATGTCTCTGTTCTTTTATAAGCTAAGGGAAAGAATATCTTCTTCAGAGTATTGTTTTGAATGAAATAATCAATTAAAATTGATGAGCACAGTAGTGATGAATAAATATCCAACAGGTAATAATATCAATAATAATGGGAAATTAAATATGAGGAGAAGCTCACTGACTAACGAGGTATCTGAGTATCTAGATACCATTTGAATGTCTACCTCATGCCATGATCTGTGCTAGGCCTTGTAGAATTCCATAACATGAGTGTCTTTACCAGCAGAGGAAATAAACCATGTATATAATTATATAGTAGAAATTTTCAAATACATCAGGTACATTAAGATATAGCTAGTAGTAAGAAGCAAAACCAAACCAATTCCCATTTTCTCTTGCTGATTGTGTTGGGGGAGGAGTATGCTAGAGATTTGATCCATGATCTTGCATATTCTAGGAAGAAGCTCTATCAGTTAGCTAATCCTCTATCCTGAGTATAATTTCTATGTTTGTACTAATACAAGTGTCAAGATCAGAGAGCAGTAATGTTGGAATCTAACATGCATTTTTAGAGGACATTCTGTGCCATATCAATCTAAAATTTCTGAGAAGTGAAAAGAACTTTATGATAAGGACTTTTGAGAAACAGTCTTCTGGAGGCTTACTATGCATATTGTCAGCAGGCATCACTCATATCTAGTCAACTTCTTAAACTGGACACGTCACAATCACACTTGGTCTTAGAGAGCATTGACCCTGGCAGGTTAAGAGCTGGTAAATGATTCACTTTTCAGCTCACCTTGGAAACTGTTAACTCAATAATTAGCATAGCACCAATCAAACCATAAAGACAAGCCCAAAACATTCCTAGCCATTAGAAGGATTCACCCAGGACATCAGTCTGGTGACCACTCCTGGGCAATTCATCAAGCAGGAACTTCCACTGGATTTCTTGAACTTTACATTTAGAAAACTCTATGAAGTTAGTTTCATGCCTCTCTTTCCATAGATACCCTATGGAAGATCAACATGATGAGCCAATGTGTCTAAGACCACACAGCCAGGCAGTGGTAGGAACTGAATTCTTTTTGTGAAGCTTCCTTTTTTTGTCCCAGCTTGGCTGCCTTGGTACACAATAGCCTTAAGAAGTTATCATCATGATTGGTTCTAGAAGGCTACAACTTGGGCATAAAAAGTAAGCATTGATGTGCAATTTACTTCACAAACCAATGGACTAGATAGTCATCTCATCAATAGTTGCATAAAGCTGTACTTATCTTTTCTTTAACTTTTTAAAGGCAAAGCCTCTCAATGTACTCACTTGTTAGGTCAGAGTCCACAGAGTGGTTCATAACTAGTTGGACTCTGAATAAAGAACTGCAAAGAACCCTGAGTCTGACTCACTATGCAGTCCTGTCCTCTCTGCCACAGCTAGAAGGTAAATCTCTCCTCCTCTTCTGCAAAGTGTAGCAGCTTGTAACTTCTAAGACCCCTCAGCTCTATTTGGAGGAAACAAACACTTTCACTGGAGCATGTCAACAAAGCTTAAAATAGAATTATGAAGTGATTATAAGTGACAGCCCTTGACATGTGGAAAGGCTCTGGAGACAGAATGGAAAAGCTGCTGGTCACTAAGCAAGCTTACAACACAGGATGTGGATTGTAGGAAGGAACTCTGACTCAGGAAAGATAGGGAGGTACTCTCCAGGGACACCTGCGATGGAAATCCAGGTTCTGCAGGTGGCATCTGACTGGTTCCCAGTGCATGAGACCCCATGTTAGCTTGCTGCTACTTGGATTACAAGGTGATGGATCATGACTAGTTTCTTTCATGAGAACTGTAGACTTTACATTACAGGAAGCAGGTTGAAACCAATGGTATGACTTCACTCACTTGAGGGAAATTCTTGCTTTGATGATGGGTTCACTGTTGCTTCCGCCCAGAGGAACTGGAACTGGAAATCACACAAGGCTTTTGCACACTAATTCAGAAATTTAATGCTCCAGTCAAAAAAATGTTTTAGGAACATCATTGTGACCAACCATTTTGTTATCATAGCAGTAGCAAGCTGGCATAGGGCCCAGGCACTGGGACCAGAGAGATGAACCAATGGAACCTGGATTTCAAACTAAGTGTCTGTATCTGGTTCTTCATTCACAGATTGTTGCTTAACTGCTTGTATCATCAACATTCATTCGTTGATTTTACCAATTTTATTGGATTAGGATCTTATTTCTACCTAAGGTAGGACTAAATGTACAATGACTACATGTATATAAAACTTGAATGAATGAGCAAAGGATTGGAATAGTCTCCTGTCTTGAATAACAGATGTGCACTAACTTCTGTCAAATGGCTCAATCACATTTTATTCATTAAACATGGCTAATACCTTTGTTTTCAGAATACCATGCCGTCATTTTCTTCTCCAATTTAAGAATTTGTTTTCACAACCACAAGAAAAAACAAAACCTTAACTACCATTCTACCTAATATCTCTCATCTTGCTATCTCCCAGGGCCTTAAGGGCTTTCTTCTTGGCTCTGTGAGAAACCAGTACAAGGCTCCCTCTTAGGGAATCAACACTAAATAATATCATGTATAATCCTTTAGGCATATGATAATATATGTGGTTCCACATTTTAAAGTGACCCAGAACCTTCTGTGAAAGCTTGAGAGTTAGAAGTCTGTGGTAGAAAAGGACTCTTGACAGGGTGTTCTCAGTGACACCTGACATAGCATATGCGAACTACTTATGTGTCACAGTGTTCAAAAAATGTCACAACATTAAATACTGTTTACATCCACTTCATGAATTTACTTATTTGTTTTTGGGCTTTAACCCAGGGCTATGCCCTTCCATTAAGTCACATACTACCCTTATCCCAGTTTTAAAGTTGCACTCAGAAACATAACACCATTAGATACAAATCACTCTGCAGTGAACATCAGCGTGGAGATCAGAACCTGGCATTGCAGCTCCTGCATCCTTGTTTGTATCTCTGCCCTTTATAGTACCTTTTGGGTCGGGGAACCTGGAGAATACAATTATTATTGCCTATATTGTAAAAATGAAGGATTCAAAGATTAAAACTTGACCAAAGCCCACCAGTTCACATTGAATAGTGCATACATTATAATGACAGTGGCTTGATTTCAAAGCCTAAATACTTATCATTGTACTACCAGACCTCCTGCAAGTATCACATGTTTAGTGGATGGTAAGTTATGATTGTGCATGCTGACCATATTACTTGAATCTAGGGTTGGATAGGAATCTCTAATTTTATCTACAAAGTTGTTCTCTGGTTGCTTCTTCAATATGGAAGTTATATTACCTGACGACTAGGATTCATTGAAGTCACCTCCTTTTCACACACATTGATCTGTTACCTGCTGGATGCCAAGTGCTGTGTAAAATTGCCAGGACCCACAAGGGCACAGCCTTGTGTGTAAAGTGTCCACATTCTCATCCTCTGAACATGGAGCTATAAGCAGCAAGTGTCCCCAGCAGAAAAGCAAAGGAACATGCACTGATGTGACCCATTACTCAGGAGTGGGAACTGAGTAAGCTCAGAGTGTGAGGAAATGTTCCCTTGCTACACTACCAATGGTAATGTTGCCTTCCTCTCTTCTCAGTGTGGCAGCACCATTACTCCATTGTCCATGAGTTCTGTCTTACTCCAGTTTTCAGCACTGTTCTCAATTTTCTACCCATGTTTTCTGAATGTTTGGTGTCTATTGACATTGTGCTTTTTCGTGGCCTTGGTAGAGGATTTTCTCTGGTTATTATTGTTACCTTGAACATCTCCAAACTCCCTTTCCTCAGACCCTGTCCACTTTTTAAAGGGCTTGAAGGGGCTTATGATAAAGTAAACTAGACTAAGGAGCCAAAGATATAACCAGAAGCCAAAACTGACCATTAGGGAGGGATGGAGAGAGGGAAGGAAGGAGAGAGAGGGAGGAAGGGAGAGAGGGAGGGAAAGAGGGATGAAAAAGGGAGGGGGGAGAGGGAGAGAGGGAGGGAGGAAGGTATACAATCCAAGACAGAGACTGCTCTCAGTAATGGAGGGTGTATTACTCACCATAGCTCAGGAGTCTCCTAACAAGCTAACTCAGCACTGACATTTCACTGAGCTTTATTCCCTTTAGGGCTCTTAACACAGAGGTGAAAAATATTCTGTAATTTGCCTAAAATGGCTTGCCCCTCTCTCCTCAGCTTTTCAGATGTGATGGCCACTAGGTGAATGTTCTCCCTAGAATGACTCTCTGATATGAAGGGTTTCATACCCAATGCATCTCTTGGGTTGGAGTCCACCATGTGCCACATACAATAATAACCTGACATTCTTTTCAGAATCTTGAAACCCCTATTTTTAGCAATCCAGCCATATGGAACACAGTCCACAATGATCACACCTCATTCCTCCTCATTTTCTTTTCAATAAGGTTGACTTTAATTAAAAGAGGCCAATAAATCCTCAGATCAGAGAACTCCTCACTTTGACTATAAAACTGAAGAAGTGACATTTCTAAGAAACCCCCTTGGAACTGAGGGATGGAAAGCATTGGAGGGAGGTTACAGAATGATTGATCTCTACCTGTCCTGGGTCTGTCTGCCATGTCCCTTGGGCATGGGCAGTCTGATGCAGCACAGCAGAGGAGCCTTAGCTCCAGCAAGAGCAGCAAAGCTGACAGCTGTGCTTTCTTGCACCGAGCATCCTGGGAAAAATTAATGCTTGGGCAGCCCTGCTGCCATCTGTGGCGTTTCCACAGCAGACAGGTTATTTATAGAAACTTGTTTGTGCAAAGCCAATATTTACCTGTCAGGGTTGTCAAAATTTACAATTCATCTGTGCCATTACCCAGCAGTTTCCCTGTCAATAATGGAAATTTCTATCACCAGAAAGGGAGACCAGGGGCAGCCAGGAGGACTACACTGCCCTCCCAGTAGGTGGGAGAATGAATGGTATTAATGGTCAGAAGCTAAGTGTACCTGTCATCCATGGGGCCACTGGATCCTCCCTCTATACAGTGAAGATAAAAGGTATCAAGGACACAAAATTGGAATTCTTCCTATCACTTCCTTGTGGCTGAATCTTCAAAGCCACACTTGGCTAAGCTAGAATGATAATGGAGACAGTGTTTGTTTTCCCATGTCTTCTAAAAGAAGACTGTACCTATGATAAAGACAAGTAATCAGGTGGTCTTCATAAAAGTCACCTTCTGAAACCATCAGGATCCAATATTTTTCCCTGCAAAGAGACACCCCATATACCTCTCTGATTATCCTATGAGACTTTGGGAGTTCATTTTCTTCTGTAAGACTCTTAAGAGAAGGTGCAGAGTCCCTTTCCTTCTCTTTACCTTCTCTATCAATGATGTAATCCATTCAAATGACTTACTTTGATCATTAGATCTACATCTCTAAGCCATTTTTACTTTCTAGGCTCTCCACTATCAAGAAAGAAAAAGTTGCCACTTGCATTGACCTAAAGCATTTCCTTTACATAAACACACACCCTGTCTTCTCTCCTCCCAACCCTGGTCTGCTCTTGTTCCCCAGTCTCCACCACAGGCACAGATTTGCGCATATCTCATCTGGAATTCCTGAGACTAGAAATGTATTAGACGTCAACCCATTAGCATCTTGGAGCATTTTCATGCACGCAGAGAGATATTTCAAAGATAAGATCCAAGTCTAAATATAAAACTTATGTTTCATATGTACTTTATACATATGGGTTGAAGGTAATTTTATATAGTATATTTAATAAACCAGCATCTTAATTGTGACTTATCACTTAAGGTCAGGGTAAAAATTCCACTTGTGATACTGAAGTGTCTTGGAATTTGTAATATTTTGAGGTCTCAGACTATGAATGCTCATCCTATTCCAGAATTTACTAAGAAATCATCTTCAATTTCTAATTATCTAGCTCAATTTCAATAACAAGCAATTAATTGTTGGTTCCATAGTCTAAGCAATCCACTGACTCCATTCTAAGCTTTGGCCACTACTTTGGTTAGACAGTTCTATCTCCTGCTCAGAGAGAAACTCCCAACTAGGTCTCTTTTCAGAAATCAAGGTCTTTTGTCTAGAGTGTTATCTTTCTGAAGTGCAAATCTGAGTACATCTGTCCTGGGCTTAATGTTTTCCTTTTTTCCTTTAGAGAACATTGCTATAACCCTGTGTTGAAGCTTCACCTCCACATCACTTTACAGGGCGCTTTCCAAACTCCAGCACAACCCATACTCTCTGACCATTGACCTGAAGGCGTGGTTCTCTTTTCATTGGCTTTCACACACAAGTTTACTGTGCCATATTTGTCTATAGGCCCCATACTTCCTCTTCTCTGTGGAATCTCCTCATGGTCACCTCTTTCTTTCATCAGGGAGCATACCAATATATTTACTGAAGTAATATGGTAGAATTCATGAAGGCAGATGTCAAATTACAGAAGATGAGCAAACACTTTCCTGACAATCCTTCATTTTTGTCAAAGGTGTTTTTGGGGGGTTTATATCTAGAAAATATAACCTCTTTATCTGGAAACTGACATGGCAAATAATACACAAAGATGCACCATCAATAACGCAGTCTGGACAACTGGAGAGGATCAACTCCTGACTGGCAAAACTGACATAGCCATGACTGACAGACACAAGAGATGGGAGGTCTCCTACAGTATCCAAGTGGGACTGAAGACCTGCAAAGCCCCCACACAGCGTCTGGAGCTACCAAACTCACTTCTCTGTAGGAATGGAGGAGTTTAAAATCTGTCCCCCTAGCTATTTCTTCTTGTAGTTCCCTCTATACATTAGTAACTGGTTGCCAGGTCCCTTGCCCTGGATCACAGACTCCTCTAGCTTCCTCCTTTGCTCCTGGCTGTCACCTCTTCATCTGCTTCTGGCTTTTGGTTAAAACTTCACTAGAAGTATGGGCAGTCTTGGCTTCACTGCCTTAAGCCATTTACCTCTCTACTTTTCTTCTTCCTAAGGGAAGAAACTCCTCAAGCAAGGATGACAAAACTCAATCCCCCCCCCCTTTTTTTACTAGATGTATTTCTTTACTTACATTTCCAATGTTATTCCCTTTACCGGTTTCCTATCCATAAGAACCCATCCCCTCCCCCTCCCCATATGGGTATTCCCCCCATCCATCCCACTTACCAAGGGCTTCCCCTTCCACTGGTGCCCCAACAAGGCTATTCTCTGCTACATATGCAGTTGGAGCCCTGAGTCAGTTCATGTATAATCTTTCAGTAATGGTTTAGTCGCTGGAGGATCTGGTTGGTTGGCATTGTTGTTCTTATGGGGTTGCAAGCTCCTTCAACTCTTTCAATACTGCCTCAAATTCCCCCAAGGGGGTTCTGTTCTCAGTTCAGTGGTTTGCTGCTAGTGCTGACCTCTGTATTGGACAAGATCTGGATGTGTCTCTAAGGAGAGATCTATATCCGGTCCCTTTCAGCATGCATTTTTTAGTTTCATCAATCTTATCTAGTTTTGGTGACTGTATATATATGGGCCATATGAGGGGCAGGCACTGAATTCCTTCAGTTGCAGCTCTAAACTTTGCTTCCATGTCCTCTCCTATGGGTACCCCCCCCCCTTTAAGAAGGAGTGGAGCATCTGAACTCTGGTCATTGTTCTTCTTGAACTTCCTGTGGTTTGTGGATTGCATCTTGGGTAAGTCAAGTTTTGGGCTAATATCCACTTATCAATGAGTGCATACCAAGTGTGTTTTTCTGTGGTTGGGTTACCTCACTCAGGATGGTATTTTCTAGTTCATTCTATTTGCCTAGGAATTTCATGAAGTCATTGTTTTTGATAACTGAGTAGTACTCCATTGTGTAGATGTACCAAATTTTTTGAATCCATTCCTCTGTTGAAGGGGATCTGGGGTCTTTCCAGCTTCTGGCTATTATAAATAAGGCTGCTATGAACATAGTGGAGCATGTGTCTTTGTTGTATGTTAGAACATCTTTTGGGTATATGCCCAGGAGAGGTATAGCTGGGTCCTCAGGTAGTGGAATGTCCAACTTTCTGAGGAACCTCCAGACTGATTTCCAGAGTGGTTATACCAGTTTGCAATCCCACCAACAATGGAGGAGTGTTCCTCTTTCTCCAAATCCTTGCCAACATCTGCTGTCATCTGAGTTTTTGATCTTAGCCATTCTGACTGGTGTGAGGTGGAATGTCAGGGTTGTTTTGATTTGCATTTCCCTAATGACTAAGGATGTTGAACATTTCTTTAGGTGCTTTTTGGCCATTCAATAATCCTCAGCTAAGAATGTTTTGTTTAGCTCTGTACCGGATTTTTTTAATAGGGTTATTTGGCTCTCTGGAGTCTAACTTCTTGAGTTCTTTGTATATTTTGGATATTAGTCCTCTATTAGACATAGGATTGGTAAAGATCTTTTCCCAATTTGCTAGTTGCCGTTCTGTCCTAATGACAGTGTCTTTTGCCTTACAGAAGCTTTGCAGTTTTATGAGGTCCCATTTGTCGATTCTTGATCTTAGAGCATAAGCCATTGGTGTTTTGTTCAGGAAATTTTCCCCAGTGCCCATGTATTTGAGACTCTTACCCACTTTTCCTTGTATTGGTTTGAGTGTATCTGGTTTGATGTGGAGGTCCTTGATCCACTTGGACTTAAGCTTTATACATGGTGATAAGCATGAATCGATTTGCATTCTTCTACATGCTGACCTCCAGTTGAACAAGCACCATTTGTTGAAAATGCTATCTTTCTTCCATCGGATGGTTTTAGCTCCTTTCTCAAAGATCAAGTGACTATAGGTGTGTGGGTTCATTTCTGGATCTTCAATTCTGTTCCACTGATCTATATCCCTGTCCCTGTACCAATACCATACAGTTTTTATGACTATTGCTCTGTAATACTGCTTGAAGTCAGGGATGGTGATTTCCCCAGTTCTTTTATTGTTGAGTATAGTTTTCACTATCCTGGGTTTTTTTATTCCAAATGAATTTGCTGATTGCTCTTTCTATCTCTATAAAGAGTTGAGTAGGAATTTTGATGGGGATTGCATTGAATCTGTAGATTGCTTTTGGCAAAATGGCCATCTTTACTATATTACTCCTGCCAATCCATGACCATGGAAGATCTTTCCATCTTCTAAGATCTTCTTCAATTTCTTTCTTCAGAGACTTGAAGTTCGTGTCATACAGATCTTTCACTTGCTTGGTTAAAGTCGCACCAAGATATTTTATATTATTTGGGACTTTTGTGAACGGTGTCATTTCCCTAATTTCTTTCTCAGCCTGTTTATCCTTTGAGTAGAGGAAGTCAATCCCTTTTTAATAGGAAGATGGCTGCTCCTCTTGCAGCAGAGTCCTGCATCTTGCTCTTAAATTACCCTGCATTCCATGGTCTTGGATTCTACTTCTTGGACCAGCCATGCCTTCTGTGGTATTTGTCTTCACTCTGTACACAAATTTCTCCTTCCCATCACAGAGGTAGAGTGTTGTCCAGACTGGCGTGGACCCAAGAACCTTCTAGAGTGTCAAGTAAGTCAAGACTAAAGTAGGTGGGGACAGGGTTGGAGAGTTCCAGACAATGCTGATGAAGCTGGTTCTGGGACCACACCATTTGAACTATGGTCAACCACATCTAGTAAATTTTTATCTGCCCAGTTTTGTCCCCTCATAGTACTTCTTATACTTGAGAATTCTTTGATTCTGCTTTTATATGCCCTCCCTGTTACAACGGGAGATATACAGGTCAGAATTCTGTGTCTGTGACTTAGTATTATGTCCTCATTCAGAACTGGCACATAATAGGAACTTTATAGTTATGTGCTGAACAGTGACTAATTGCAGATTTAAAGACCAGAACACTGAAATGCATTGTGCCTAAAGCTGTCTTTGTGGAAATTGTGTAGTTAGTACATTGAGAAGGAGCTGGCTGGGGACCCAAGGACAAGGTATGTCATCAGCAGCATTCCCTAGCTGGGGTTTGAGGGGAGTGACTGATGAGCAGAGCTGTCCTACTGGGAAAGCCCTACACACAGATGCTCAGTAACACACTGAGGTCGTCTACACCCTTGGGGGCTGCCATTTGGCTCAGCATGGAACACAAATCCTGAGATGAAGCTTCTAGATGATCCAAGGATCTGAAAGGAAATCTGTCTATAAGGCCGGCCGAGGCCCTGTAATTAAATGTTCTGCTTGGTAACCTCTTAGTAATCTTTCCATACACTCAAGAGGGCAAACACAGCCCATGACTGGGACCCAAGAGATAGGAAGAAGGGGAGCCAGAGACCAAAGTGATGGTGGCATTTTAATGAATGCCACAGAGAACAAGCAGGGTGGGGAGAGGAGTGCTATGGAAGATGACACTAATGAATCCAACCCAAGCTGTGTGGGTTGTGTGGTTAATGACACACAGAGCAAACACCTGATTAATAAGCAGCAGCCCCAAGGCTTCAGCCTAACCTTCCAAAACTCCCAGGTGAAAGCGAATGGGATACTGAGCAAGGTTCACAAGGAAAGAAATCACTCTAGACTCACTTGAACGAATAAATGGTGAGAAAGAGGAAAGTGTATTAACTCTCTGAAAAGCAACTACAACCCATCACAAAATGTCTCAAGAAGGTCTACTTCCTTAAGAAAATTTCTACTGTCATGTGAACAGTTGGGGAAGGAAGAAACAGTGTCTGCTTTTACAGGTACCATGTCTCTTTACTGTCCCTCAAATATTTCTTGGGGTACCCAGAGAATAGTGATCAAGCCTGAGGACATCTGAATGACATGAAGACAGGGTACAGTGCTATTGACATAGAGTAGGTCATCACACGAAGCCCACCACAATTTTCTGAGAAAACATTTTTAGTCATTCAGTTAGAATGAAACGCTTGAACTGGAAAAATGGCTCAGCAGATAGGGGTGCTTACTGCCAAGGCTGATTATATGATTTCAGTATCTGGGAGCAACAGAGTTGAAATGACGGCAGAATTCCACTGGTTGTTGTTTGACCTTGACACACATACTATGGCATCTGGGAACCCACCAGAAATATTTTTCAAAAACTAATAAGAGCGCCAAATAAAATTGTTTATTAGAGAAATACATGAAGTTTGGTAGAATAGATTATGAGTAAACAATTGTTTTAAATGATCTCTAATTCTACCACTAAGAGAAAACTTTTGGCATGTATCTAAGAGTATTCTAAAATATAGTTTTAGCATATATATCATATTCTCTCTCTCTCTCTCTCTCTCTCTCTCTCTCTCTCTCTGTGTGTGTGTGTGTGTGTGTGTGTGTGTGTTTGTCTTTCTCTGTGTACCCATGCGTATTGATTACTTCAAAAGGAAATTCCAAAGGAAAAGAGCTAAGTTGCACAATTAAATATTACTAGCACTATTTAGAAGCTAATATCATAGTTTTTTTCTTCTTGAACATTTTGCAATTTCAGCAACATATACACTGCCATGTCTGAAACACAGTGAAAATTTCCTTAAACAAATGAGTTTATGTAAGAACAGTATTCTATCAGAACAGTATTACTAGCTTTTGTTGCTCATCTCTTATTTTGCTTAATTTAAAAACAAAACTTTGTCATATCTATGGAGATAGCAGATTATAAAGAAGAACATGGAGCCTGTAGGGTTTGGTGCTATCTGTGGTTTCAGGTACCCACCAGGGTCTTGGTACATATCCCAGACTACAAGGAGAGCTTACCATCTTTTAGCAGAAATCTAAAAGCTGGTTTTGTTTGTTTATTTTGGCTTGGTTTTGTTTGTTTGCTTTCAACCTAAAATTTGGCCCCTCACTCTGACTCTAAAAGTGCATAACTAATAGGCAACTTATAGAAGACCAGAGTCATCATGGTCTGAACAGTAGATACAACACAGCAGCTCACATAGAACACCCTGCATCCTGCCACAATGCGTCTTCATCACAGAAATGCTGCAAGCTATGAATGCCATCCTTATTTACAGTTGAGAGAATGGAGACTGGGGAAACAAGGCAATGGCCTAAGGTCACAGTCCCACTAAGTACCATGATTATGTTCAAGCACCTTCTATTGCATCACAGCTCTTACTTGAGGCAGGAGACTGTAGAGAGAGGGAGCAGAGGGAGAATGGAAGCCTTGGGAAAGTGGAGTGATTCGGCTGGGGGCACCCTGATAACAGAGCTGGGTCAAAGTGAGGTAAGAGGATCAGTAGGAGAGAAGGCTGAGTCTGACTTCAGAGCCTGACTGCTACCAGCAAAGACACTGGGGCCAGAAGCAGCCTCAGCTTTGATTCCTCATACCACACCCAACATGAGCTTGAAGCTTATATCCCATTTCTATCTGGAGAAAGGTGACATAACCAAGCTCAAACTTGGCTTCCCCTGATAATGAGGGAATTGTAACCAAACAATGCCAGGCTCTAACTGGTCTCACCTGAAAATAAGACCTCCTTAGGTTTTGTCTCCAGTCTTTTGTTTCTATTACAGGATGACATTGCTGATTTCTGTCTCTTTATTATATTCCATGGTCCCCACTCAACAAAAATAGAGAATTCATTTTTGTAGAAGAGACTCACAGTCTGTATTATAGTTGGAAGAGCAAACACAAGCAGGTGTAAAGTCTTCCTTTGTAGAAACACCCACCAGATAAATCAGACTCATTGTAAGAAATGCTCCAATCTCATCATTAGTTCATTAGAACAATCTGACCCGTGAATATCTCTTAGTACATAAGTAACAAAAGTGAATGTTCTCTGTAACATTTTGAAAACAAAAACATCTTTTGATTTTCTCCAAATTAGTCAAATGTCTGGTGTCCTAGGAACCTTAGTTAACATTTCCCAGGACTGGGATTGTAGCCCAGTTCTAACTGTCTCTCAAGCACATACAAGGACCTATGTGTGATCCTTCAAACTACAACAAAAAATGAATATAAGATTCTTTTCCATATGTAATGACCCAGTGAGCACTTCTTTCTAGCCCTTACTAATCTCAAGGGTTCCAAAGGCTGCCTTAGTTTTGCCTCTGTCTGTGTTCAAATTCTTGACCCATTTCTGAACCCTTTTCCTGATGCCTTCTATCTTATTCTATGTAAAATTACATGATGAATATTTAATTCCCATCCAAAATAGGTGATGAATTCCTAATTATATATCAAAATCCAATTCAAACACATTCTCTGTAAATTCCAAGTACCTCCTCCTTCCTCCAAGCCCCGCTTTCTCTTCTTCTCCAAGACAGAAAGCCATCCCCCCATATTCTGTAGGACGGAAGTCTACCACGAACTCATTCATGCCACATTCATCGCACACTTCCTTCCTTAGCTGGACTGTGTGCACGCTGCCAGGTGCACAGCAGTGCTCAGATCAGATTTATTCATCTCAGTATCTGTTCTTATTCTGAAAACCTTTTTCTGGGGCATCCTGAGGGCTCTAAACATTCAGTCTGGAGCAGGTCAGGATGAAATCTATAGTTCTTTTCAAATTCTAAATTTGTCTTCTTTTTGAAAAGAAAGACATTAGGTCAGAAACTTTCAAAAATAAGGCCTTGTTCTCTTACAATTCTAAGAAGTAATTTTAGACCCAAATGCTATCAAGTCAATCAATATTTTATATGCTTATAAAGGACATTTTTGAAATATGAGAGATTGCATTTAGGGAAAAAAAAGGTAACAAGTTTAATTTCACAGTCGCAAAAGGCACCCAGGTATTCAGGAAAACTAATTAGAGTCTAAGATGACCTAATGAATCTATTTCATGACAATTTATAATAACAACGGTTTTAGTAGTTCTAAAACAATTATCAAAATGATGCGTGTGATTTACATCGACTGTTGACTTGATTGGATTTAGCGTCCACTAGCCGACAAGCTAAGGGATTATCTAGATTAGGTTAGCTTCTGAGCCACCCTGAAGGTAGGTGACACTATCCCCTGTACTTGTGTTCTGGACTGCAGAGAAGGAAATAGGTGGGTGAGGAGCAGCCTGCATCACTCTCTCCTTGACCACACATGCAGTGTGACCAGCTGCTCAGACTCGTGGTGCTGGGATTTCTCTGTGATGATGAACACATACCTTGAGCTGAGAGCCAAAATACATGCTTCTCACCTTAACTTGTTCTTGTCAGGGTATTTAATCATTGTTATGGGGCAAGTCACTAAGATGTCAAGTTCTTTCTACATAAAAAATTATCAGTTGGTTACTTTTTCAAATGAATACTTTGGAACGGGGAAAACAAGAAAGCTGAATTTTTAATAAATTAGTAAATAATGAGTGATCTATGGGGTTTGGTTATAATGCAAGAAAAAGGATGGGGAATCATTAGTAGAAGCATGTGCCCTTCACAAATACTGCTTCATAAATAAACCAGGGTTGACCTGCAGGAGAGAAAAACTCTGGCAGCAGTGTGAGCTTCAAGTTCAACCTGTTCAGTGGTGACCAAAGAAAAATTTCATTTCCAAGTTACATTTCATGGTAATGTTGTAGAGTTTGGTCCAACTGTGATTTCCCTAAGAGACAGCCAAAGCTATTTAGGGACTGCCAGCCTTGTATCTGAGGAAAAGAAATACCAGGTCTTTTATAATGTAAATGTGGTGTGGTTCTCCATGAAAATAGTGTTTATTGATGCTTTCAACCAACTCAGGAATTCCTAAATACATTTGGGCAAAGACCCCATTCCATAATGGTTTTTTCTTTGTCAAGGATATTGTAATAATTGGAGAAGTTTCTGTAAACTTTATGGTTACCCTCAACAAAAGGACAGTTTGAAAGCAAACACCTACCTAGATATTTTCAGTTCCTGTCAAAACCGTCCCATAGACTTTCTTTAATATGTCCCACCCCATCACCAGAACCAGTAGACATAATTCCCAAGAGCATGTAACTCTCATTTCTCTTTTTACTCAACACTGGTTCAGAAGGCCAAGGACTCTACTTGGTCCATGCTATAGCAACCAGAATCTTCAAGATCTATACTTCTAGAGGCTCTGCTTATTCCTTAACCTAAGTTCTTCCCCCACATATCTCCCTGAGAGTGTCTAGAACCAGGGTCTGCCATTAGTAAATTTTGTATCTTCTCTGGGCACAGGCTACTCCTTCTGGTCCTCATATAAGCATGGATGATTCTGTGGGGGCATGGCTATTATTTCACTGTCTTTTCTAGTTTTTCTCCAACAACCTGGGTGCTTCTCATCTTACTTTTTGACTTTCTTGGTCTCCAGTGCTACTTCTAGCCTGAAGGCTTCTATTTGCTAAACTCCTGCTCATCTCTTGGGCCATTTTCCATGAGAGAATAGTACCTCATTCCTCCTATGTTCTTCAGCTCCTCCTGGCCATGCCACAGTTCTTTGGAGAATTTCTTGCCTTTCCTTCCACTCATTTTTGTTCTTAGTAATTATAAAGAACTCAAGATATGAGTCCTCCAAGTTTCTCATTCTGTGACTCTTAATCAAATGATTTTCTCCTTATAATATTCTTTATGGCCTTTTGCTGTTAGTATCCATTGAATCCTAAGCCTTGCCATTGCCAATATATCATCATCAAATACTTTTAATCACACCATCAAAACACCAAGTCACTAACAAAATTTTAACTTATGGCCATGTCATATCTTTTTACATTACGTTTTCTTGCATCTCCATTTAAAAAATGTCTTTGATCCTCTTAATCTTTGATACTAACACTTCTTCCTTTTCTATCGACCACGTGTCTGCCTTACTTCCATTCTAATACAATCACCCTTTCATATTGATTTCCAAAGGCCCAACACCCTTCCTATCATAGCTAGATCTTGCTTAAATCTTCTTCTTTGCTTCCATTCACCTGGGCAGCTTAATATGTCTGCCAAGACTATAAAAAGCAATGTTTCCATTTTAAATTTATAACTTTAAATTATTTTTTTACCCAGAAGTCCTATTGTTGTTTCCAAGTGGATTTGCTCTTCAGTTTACTAAGCTACAGTTTTTTTTTACAGAGCTCTTAAACCTCTTCCTTCTTCCTTAGTTTTTCACAAGATAACTAATTATCCTTTCACCAAGAAACTAACAGAAATTATAAGATAGCTCCCCTAATTAAGCAATGTATTATATCTGAAGCTGCTCTGATCTTGAGCACCAAGGACCTCCATGAGGCCAAATCTGATCCTTTATAACCTTCACTTCACAGTTGTGCTTCAAGGTCTGGTTCTCACAACCTTTCTTCTCTTGGTGTTGAGAAAACACCACTTTTCCACTTTTGTTGCTATTTGGTTGTTTCTCAAGCCCAGTGCCTCTCCTCCATCTTCCTTTGCTGAGTCTTTTTTGTTTGTTTGTTTGTTTTGTTTTAAATCAGACTCCTGATCCACCTATTGAAGTGTCCTGCATTTTGTCCTTGGCACTCTACTCTGTCATCTTTAGGTGATCTGATCTAACGTAATCTATGTGTGAATACCTCTTCCTAGGACTCTGGTACATGTATTCCCCTGCTTTCTCCATATCTGCTCTAGGATGGCTAGTATGTATTTTATAGCCAAGAGTTCCAAATGTCATCCTTTCTTCTCCTCTTCCTCCTCCTCCTGCTTCTTCCTTCCTCCTCCTCCTCCTCCTCCTTCTCCTCCTCCATCCTTCAATAATCCTCATCTCAATGGTGTTGTCATTAAACCTAGTGTAGTGCTGTATTCATTCATTCTCCCCCATCCCACTCCTCATCTATCATTCCCAGCTAATATGTCTTAACTTACCTGCCTTTTAAAAGCTGCAAAAGAGCTACACCCATTAAGCTACACTAAACATGACCTGAACAAGGACAACAGCAACAGATATGTGATTATGGAAGTTGGAAGCTCACAGAAGCCTCAACACTAAAGGAAAAACTAAAGGCAACTAGGAGGGATGAGAGTGGAAGAAATATTCTCCCACAGAGAAGAGCACACCAACTTGGTTATCCAACACCAAATTATCAGCCCTGAAACATTTACATACAAGCAGCATATGATGGTGTTTAGGCATGCACACGCACATGCACAGCCCGCCACCACATTTCTAACAACAATTAAAGAAAAAGAGGGCATGAAACTGAAAGAGAATAAGTGATAGTCACGGAAGAGTTTGGCAGTAGGACAGGAAACAGGAAATTGATATAATCATATTATCTCAAAAATAAAAAGTATTTAAAAATTAAAAGCTCAGAATATATTAATAGCAAGTTGACATTTTTATCATCCTGTCCACTTTGGTCTAAGATAGCATTCTTTCCATGCATGACTAACAGTAACAGTCGCACTTGCCTGTTTTCACCTGTACTCCATGTAGTCACAGTTACTGTTTCAAACCTGTCAGATCAAGCATCTTCTGACTTGCAAAATCTCCAAAGGCTCACTATCTTGCCATATGTGAAAGCAAATATCTTTATCATAGCTTACGAGGCCCTGAAAAGTCTGGTCTGTGGTTACCTCTCATCTAATTCTCTACAGCTCTTTCTTGTCCATTATCCCCTAGGCAAAATGAAAGCTTGCTTTGAAAAAATTTTATATATTAGTTAAATGTTAAATTAAATGAAATTTTGCCTTGATGTTTTTGATATGTTCCCAAGCATATTTACCTACCTCCCTTAACCGTCTCTCTGCATATAATATGTGTGTGCCATCTCTGTGTCCAAATGTGAGCATATACCTGCTACAGTATATATATATATATAAACTAGAGAAACTTGGTCCTTTCCATCATTGTTTGAAATGAGAACTCTGTTGTTTTTCTGCTGAATACACTAGATTAGCTAAGCTATCTCTGCCTCCCATTTTAACACAAGAATGTGAAAACTGCAGACCGTTGTGTTTCCATTGTATGGGGTCTGTGGATTAAAATCAAGTCTCCATGCTTACATGGCAAGTCATTCATCCACTTCCATCTCTTCAGCCCCTGCCTCATTCTTTTTATTTTTGAGATTATTTTATTTTTGAGATTGTAATATAATCACACCATTTCTTCCTTCCCTTTCCTCCCTCCAGACTCCTATATACCCTTCTTGCTCTCTTTCAAATCCATGGCCTCTTTTTTTCATAAACTGTTATTATATACACATACACGCAACTAAATAGAACATGTTCAGTCTGTAAAAAGTTATTCATATGTCCATTTTAAGGGCTGACCACTTGGAACTGGATAAATAATTGGTGTGTTCTTCCCTGTGGAAGATAGTTTGTCTTCCTCTCAGCTTTCCTCAGTAGCCTGTAGTTCTTTGTGTAGGGTTGAGGCCTGTGACCTTTTCCCATCCACTTGGGCTTGTCTTTTGTTGACTTGTTCAGTTCATGTTTAGCCAGTCAGGTTGGTGAGAGTTCATGAGTATACATTCTTCCATTACTAGATGACACAATCTCACAGCAAACTTCCTAGTCCTCTGGCTCTTACAATATCTTCACCCCTTCTTTTGCAATGTTTCCTGGGCTTTGGGTGCTAGAGTGTTTTGTAGCTCTGTCTGTTGGAACTGGGCTCCACAAGTCTTCATTTGGACTGGTTGTGGTTTTCTATACTTGGTCTCTGTCTGTTGTAAAGAGAAGTGTTCCCAGTGAGGCACGAGAAATACTTCATTTGTGGGTATGACAAATATTTAGAATGTAGTTAGGCGTTATTCTGGGTTCTTCTCCAAGCTTCAGGACTTTAGTAACCCCAGGTAATTGGTTATGTTTCCAGTACCAAGCATGGCTTCCCTCTTGTTGAGCAGGACTGAAGCCCAAGAAGAGAGCTATTGGTTATCTGGAAGGTGTGTGTGCTAATATTGCTCTCGGGTTATTGTGCCATGCTGGTAGTTCACAGGCATGATAGCTGGATAGGACTGCTGGTTGCTTCCCTTCTTTGGAAGCTCGCATGGCTCCTTCTGCTACCATGAAAGATAGTCCTCAGGAGGAGGCATCTAGGTCAGTTCCAACTCAGGGGCCTCTGGTATACATGGTGTCTCCACAAAAAGATCTACCTTCTACCTCTATCAGACAACTGAGGGCACTGGCAGCAGCCTGTAATGTTTCGGGAGTCTCTTGGACAACTCTGACCAATCCGAAGGAGGGCTTCTCATGCCTGGTTTCGGGTTGTTAGATGCTGTTTCCTCTTTCAAGAACGCTCTGGTTGAAGCGAAATTTCTGTAGCTTTAAGTTTCCCAGATCAGGTGTTTCCCCTCAAAGAAACCACTCACGATATTAGGTTTAATGATCAAATTGGCATAGCCTAAATCACTCAGAAGTCTCAATAAGGTATTATCTGGAAGAGATTGGTGTGTAACCATGGGATTGTTTTGAATATTAGTAATTGATGTGAAAAGACACAACCAATTGTAGGTGGCACTACTAGTAGCCTCGGAGATCATGGATGGTATAAGAGTAGAATAAATTAGCTGTGCAGTGAGCATGCCTGCATTTATCTCTCTCTGCTCTCGACTATGGATGTGGTGTGACTAGCTGCTTCAAGCTCCTGCCACTATGACTCCCCTGCAATGACAGAGAAGCACCTAGACTTGTGAGTTAAAATAAACAATTCCTCCCTTGACTTGTTTCTTTGTTAAGACATTTTATTATAACAACAGAAGTAAAACTCGGATACCACCCCTGAGTCCTCTGATGCCTAAAGTACCTGATATCCCACCGTAAACCCATAACTTCATTACTATCTGACATAACACCATCTATCCGCTTGTCTATTCAAAATTTACTTGCATTCTAAATATTAAGAAATAACTATTCAACAAATGTAAATTGACCCCTTTAGGAAGCAGTTTGGAGATATTTTTTATTACTAGACTTTTTTTTTTAAATCTAATACCTGCTTACAGATAAGTGCTACTTCATCAGCTCTCATGAGAAGGCAAGTGTATCACTCCCTTTATCATTCAGAATGTTCACCCTGGGAAATGTAGACTGAACTCAGCACTGTGGTCTGGGACATAGCTGACTTATATTCTGTAGAAGTTCCTTTTCCTGCTTCACAAAGTCCCACAGAGCTCATAGCCACATAGGGGACGCTCGTCTCTCTATCTATGATGACAAAAACTAACTTTTATTATTTTGCATACTTAGAGATAACTTAAGAAAATAGCTTACTTGACCCCACTACACACATATACAGGACTTACATATTTGTGAAAATTATGGAATGCATGAGTGGAGAATATGCATGAAGCATGAAGGCAAAAGAGATATATAGGAAGACGAAATAGATCTTATTTAAAAACCTTATTGCCAGTGTGCATGGCATAATAATAATTTGATAAGTCAGGTAGGTGGGTTAGAAGGAGGTCTTTATTTCTATCAGAGAATTGTTTTAGATCAAGGGTCAATTCTCTTGCGTTCATACCTCTGTGGGTGCAAGTATGCACTAGGCAGATGTTTTGCCCTGTGGCTATCACAAAACAGACACTGGGGACATGGTGGGAGATAGACACAGGTGCGTTTTGTGGAAATGGCATATATTGAGTAGGAATTTAAACCACAGAAATTGTTTTAAAATCTCATCTCTATTGTTTATAGAAATATTACCACCCCTGGTGTTCATATTACATGACTTAAAAGCTAAATGACTATAACACATTAAACTACTTCAAGGTAAGTACCCAAAGTAAAATAAAATATTATTTTATTGTCAACACACACACACACACACACACACACACACACACACACACACACACACACACACACACAATCTTTTCCAAATATTTCACCATCAATGTCAAAGAAACTTGATAGTTTACATTTGCTTTTCTTTTGTGCAACAGTTTGGTGGCATATATGTATCTCCTTTCTTATAAGACATATGAAGTATTAGAAAATGCCTGTTCCTGATTAAGGCTAAGCCTCTGGCAATTCTCTCAGAACAGTGGTCCCTGCTGTTACTTGACAACTTATGGTAGCCGGATCCTCCATGCTCCTTTCTATTCGTGCTGTGTTGAACTAAATCATGTGATGTAAATGTTGTTGTGACCCTCTAAGAGGTAATAAGAAGTCAGACCTTTCCTTTGTTATGGGGACTGGTGTGTTGATAACTGCAGATTCTGAGTTGCTTATGAGATTGCTCTAAAGATTGCTCACTGAAGAGGCTGCTCTGGATTCCTGATGCGAGTCATAGCTACCTCAGGGTCATCTCTCACTCAGCCTCTCTCTCTCTCTCTCTCTCTCTCTCTCTCTCTCTCTCTCTCTCTCTCTCTCTCATGTGTGTGTGTGTGTGTGTGTGTGTGTGTGTGTGTGTGTGTGTGTGTGTGTATGTACGCTTACAGGAATAGAAAATATCCAGAATCAAAACAAAACTGTTTCAGAGTGGTATATGGCACTGGTTGAGTAAAATTTTCCCACACCTTTGCAATCACACAGACTCTTTTTTTCTGAAAAGGTAAAAAGGACTCTGAGAGATTTCCTCATATTATGTGAACATTTGTGTGGTCATTTTTGATGGGGATAGCCTATCAGTATCTTAAGGTTTTTTTGGCTGTGCAGGTTCATGTGATGGTTTTCAGGACTGGACATTAGTAGGATAATTTTATGTATGAATTATTGCAATCGAATTGGGTAAACTAAGCCATCAAGCTATTAGTGAGGCTTCTCTCCTGGTTTTCAAGGGAAGCCTTTACATGTTTGTGTCTTCATATTGTATTGTCTTTGATGTCTTCTCACCTCAGGGCCCAGCCCTGGCCCAGAGGTCTTTTCATGCTAATAAGCTGTCAACTACAGTGCTGAGGGTACCTGGAAGAGAATGGGGGACAAGAGACTCGAAGAAGGATGCCAAGACTCAATCCTGAAAGGAATTATCAATTACAACTTCTTGCTTTCTTTCTGAATGGATCACTAATAATCTTCAGGCATTTTAAAAAGAACCTGACATTTAAATATCTCCACTAAAAACTCAGAACTTAATGCTTTAACAAAACTTCTACAAGTTAGCCTCTTGTTTCATAGTGTGGAAAACATTTGCTGCTCTGACCATGGTGGCAGCCAGCTGGACTTGTAGGAATCTCTAGGAGCCAGTATCTTTTTTGGTATTACCTGTTTTACATCAGCAGAAAAATGCACACACAGATATATAAAAATAAAAGGATCCTGACTTGGCAGGAAAAGCTTTACTACCTCAAAAATTGTGTCACTTAATTAAATTAGGCTTCCTAAATGGAAATGATCCTCTAATCTATACTTGCAAACAGGCTGCTTTTTGGTAGAATGCTTTTGAAAATTTTCCTAAAATAACTACACTGTCAGGGGTAATTTTAGGCCTTGGCTGGGAGGAGTTTCCAGCTGTAGCTGGCTCAAGCTTCCTAAAGGGGATCCCAAGCAAATCAGCATGTCCTCGGTGCCCACTTTGACATTACCAAGGGGTCCATATGCTTGCCCTAAAACCACAGAGAAAATCCAGATTCTAAGACCTTAATCCACTGACTTGACCCAGAAATAAAGGCCTGTGTATCACTTTGAGGGATTTGAAATTTATCCAGAAATGTGTTTGGAGCCATTGAAAGTTTTGAGGCAGAACATAGTATTATCAAGTTGACATTATGATAAGATATTGACTATGACTTAAAAGAGGAACTGAAACCCAAAAGACGAGAGGACTTAGGAGATCCTGAAGTCACCTGGGAAAGGTGACCAGACCATCATGCATTGTGGAAGAAAGGAAGCATGTATGCGCAGGGCTTTTTTGGAGGTATGACCCAATGCCCTCAATGACTACCAGACATTGGAGGTATGACCCAATGCCCTCAATGACTACCAGACATTGGAGGTATGACCCAATGCCCTCAATGACTACCAGACATTGGAGGTATGACCCAATGCCCTCAGTGACTACCAGACATTGGAAGTATGACCCAATGCCCTCAGTGACTACCAGACATTGGAGGTATGACCCAATGCCCTCAGTGACTACCAGACAAGGGTAACTGTTGAATAAAGAGGCAAAGTGAAAGCAGCCCAGGTCTGGCCTGGGCTGCTCATTTAAGGAAATTGATGGAGGCTTAGATGGCAAGACAGGAAGAGCAAATGATGTAAAATTCATTGACTTGCTAAGTGCTTTGAGGTACCACTTCTGGAAAAACTGATAGCTTAGCATTTCTACAGCTATAGTCAATCAGTAAAGGTCTTAAATAAGAGCTCTGTGAAGAAGAGTGACTCATAAGAGACTGAAGTGAAAATCATTGCCCTCTGTAGAAATATGAAAGTGCTATAGAAGTGGGAAAGTGCTAGGAAATAGCTTTGGACGATGCTTGTTACAGCACTGCGTGAAAAACGGGGGCAATCTCTATGTCCACTGGGCATCCTGCTCCCATGCCTGCTGGTACACCGGCACAGCAGAGAGTGACTGAAACAGGGTGACATGCCATATGTGCAGTGCTCAAGAGCCTGTGGACGATGGGGTAGACATTATGCATTTTTCTATTCATATATCTATATTTTGAAATTTCTACCTAGAATTTATTCTATATAAATATATATTTAAATAGGGGGAAAGCACTAATCAAATTTCATAAGGCTCTTGACAATGTCAAGTACGAATTTAGTACGTATCATCTTCTCCAAGTGATGTCTCAGGGGAACCTAACAGACAATCTACTCGGTACTGAGTGCTTAGTTCTGACTATAAAATACTGACAAACTTGGCCGGCTCCTTTCTGTTCTCACTCTGCCATGCCCCAGACTCATGCATGTAAGCTGTGACTGAGAGTTTCATGAAAGCCCATCTCTAAGTCCACTAACAAGTCATCTTGTATTTATATCTCCTGCCTTGCATAGTTTTCCTGTGTGTTTATTATGTGTCCTGCTAAACTGCAAGCTCCCAGAAGGTAGAATTTATGTCTGATTATGGTTGTATTCCCCAATTTGCATATATTAAGCATTCAATATTTATAAAGAGAATTATTGATATCTCTTACATAAGGCCCAATGTAATACATTATATTTAGAATTTAGCACCAGGCATTTCTTCCCCAGAGAACACCGTGCCTTTTTTGATGAATCATAATTATGTAAGCTATCATTTGGCTTTCTTCTCCCCACCCTTTCTTCTTTCTACCTGGACTCTGAAGAACTACTTTTTAAAATTCTCAATTGCACTATCTAAAGCATACCAAAAATTTAAATATATAAATCCCTCCTTCTCCTTTACATGGCTTTGAAGTTTTAATTAAAAAAAAAACACAAAAAGCAAAAAGACCACAGTATATGCCCTATACAGCAGTTTCCTCAAACCCTTTTAGCTATTGACATTAACAGGATAAAATGCAGTAAATGGAAAGTAAAAGCAGATGTACAACAAAAGAGAAACAGTGAATTTACACCATGTATAGCAGATATCCCATTATATGAACTGCTCCAACTCTAGAACCCCAAGATGGGAACTAGCTATCTGGTTTACCTCACAGCAATGAATGTGTTCTAAAGAGACACTTCAACTCTTCTCTCTAGCTAACAGTGGGTCTAAGAAATTAGACTCTGCCCAGGAATTTCCAGCTCAGGGAAGAAAAGTTGCAGCTCTGGAGACAACAGCAGGAAGAACTTGTCCTCTGGAGGAAGAGCTCCACCTTGTCAGTTAACTTTGAAGGAGAAACTGACCTTGTAGGAGTGACTTAGACCTAAGACAGTGATGGGGGGCAGGGCAAGACCTTGACAGGACAGCTTAGTTACACATACCTCTTACCTTCTATTTACCAGACAAACTTGTACTTTTATGGATCTCTCTGTCCATCTTCCCAATGTAGCTATACTGAAAAAAATACCTGCTTTATGTTTTTCATTACCAGTTTTTGGCTCTTTCAATTGATTTATCAAAGACATGTGGCCCAACCTGCTTTGTTGGGGCAGAGGTTATAGCCCTACACTCTCTAACAGTACTTTTAGAAATTTTCTATCTAGAACATTCTTTTTTTTTTTTTTTTGGTTCTTTTTTTCGGAGCTGGGGACCGAACCCAGGGCCTTGCGCTTCTTAGGCAAGCGCTCTACCGCTGAGCTAAATCCCCAACCCCTAGAACATTCTTTCCCAAGCTTTCTACACAGGTTTTCTTCTCAACACTTAAGTTCCTGTGTTTGGTCTTCCCTAACACAGGGAATGTCCTACAGGCTCCCTTTCTAGGCCTCTCACTCTCTTCAGAGGAGTGCCATCCCCATCTCCACTGACTGCTGCTCCCTTGATCAGGACAGGCATTGTCTTTCCTTTCTATTGCTGTGTTCCTACTGCCCAGAAGAGGGTCTGGCTTATCACAGGCATGGAATAAATATTTGAGAACAAGTAAACACTGAAGCAATTCCTCTCAGGTCAGCTAAGGAGTATTTCCTTAGCTTGCCTAAGGGCAGAAAGAGACAGGCACTGGGAAAAAAGCTCAGCAGGGAAATCACTGAGATATCCATCCTGGTTTCCTGTAGAGACAAACTCCATGTGCATCTGTACAGTGTTCCACTCTGAAATAAAGGTTTTGCAGCTAAAATGAAATGTGAAAAGCATATCAACATAAACTGGGTGTGTGTGGAATCACATCTTTGGTCAGTACTAAAAATTCGCATTAAGTTTCTACTAAAAACCCAGTCCCTGTCACTGTATGGTTCAGTCCATAAAGATGGCAGTAAGGAGGTACAAATGAGAGCAGAACCCATTCAAAATGTCATTGTGTCAGCATCACTTCTCTGATCATTAACATTGCTTAGAAGCAACATGCTCACCTGTTTGACTGGCTTTAATTGGAAGCATGTGCATCTCCCCATGTAAGGGTACACCTGCTAGATACAAGGCATACAGTTTTATGTCTTGATTGCCCCATTCTGCTCATTTAAATACTTCATTTTTTCCCTTACAGATTCCTTCAAAGCAAAATTCTGAAGGAAAAAAATGAATACACTTCATTTATTTTTAAACTCTGCCAAATCATCTCAGGCAGGCAATAGAAAGGAAGAAGAGGCAAGTGTGTGCTGTAATAGAACTGTATTTTCCCCCCCCGTAGCTCCACCATTAATTTCCAGACCCTCTGGCTGCCTTCCTTTTAGAGTGCACCAACATTCAAATCTTACATTACCTCGACTCCTTTCAGCCATTCATTACTGTGGAAGTCATGCACGATGGCATTCTGCCAGTGTACATTTTAATGTTACTTCAGTTTGAACTGACTGTATACCCAGGAACCATTTGTGGAATGGGAATCAGACTAAATCTACAGTCGGCTCAGCTATTTAGATTTGGAATTCTTTGTTGTAATGTGGATCACTTAGACTACCAGTTTTTAAGCAAGATTCCTAAAAACTCAAATCCATGTGCTGATTCCCAGATAACACTTGCTTCACATGACAAGGACTCCTCTTCCTGAGGCACAATCTGCAATGGAAAGAAACTGCCAGTCTGTGATTCCAAAACATAAAAGTAATTTCCTTCCTCCCTCAATGCTGGCAAACCTGGTCTCTAAAGTTCATGAGTGATGATGATGATGATGATGATGATGATGATGATGACACTATTAACAGATAAGTAACAATAATGCCAAACAACTAGGGCAATATGTTGATATTAATTTGAGTGGTCTCTTCTTCTCTGAATGTACAAATTAACATCAATTAATTGAATTAATGTGCCATTGACAATTTTGAATAAAGAAGTTGTAGGAAGAGATCACCAAAAACTATAGAGTAATAAAGAAAGGAAAACTTGGACCATAAAACAAATTATTTTACAAAAGGGGCCAGAATAGAAACATCAGATAGAATTAGGGCCAGTTTTATCTAAGGAACCCATTAACCATCTGGAAAACATGATACACAGCATGTTGATTAAATCAGCAGGTTGTTTCAAATGGATTGGCTGGCTGGCAACTAGACAACCCAAGGTGATAGGCTTAGAAATGTGCAGGAAGACTAATGAAACAATGCCCTGGCCTGAGTGGCTTTTCTGTGAGGGATACAGACTTGATGGTTCACAGCAGAAGAGTCTTCATAAGACTTTACTGTAGGAAATGAACACTTCCTTAGTTTACAAGAGTTCCTCGTCATCTCTCTTCTAAAACACTGTACAATCCAGATCATTATATGGCAACTTGAATATTTCATAACCTGCACTATTTCGTGACAAAAACAGAATACACATTTGTGAGCAGTAATCTGGAGTTGGAGCCTGATCAAACACTATCAGTTCTCTATAGGGGTAGGCTAGTCCAGGAGATTTCCCAAATGGCCACTAGGGGGAGTATTGGCTAAACTTTGTCCATCTGGGAACAGGAGCCCCTGACTCACAGAAAAGGATGGGCAGACCAAAGGAGGAAAAGAAACCACTGTTCTTGCATAGGTAATAACAAGCAGTGTTTGGGGTACAGGCTCATGTGTCTGAGAATAAACAGATGTTGTCTTCTTGGGTTAATGATAA
The DNA here is from genome assembly GCF_021556685.1 of Rattus norvegicus. Classification (NCBI taxonomy): domain Eukaryota; kingdom Metazoa; phylum Chordata; class Mammalia; order Rodentia; family Muridae; genus Rattus; species Rattus norvegicus. The sequence goes on from NC_141550.1 coordinate 49,606,729, forward strand.
CCCAAAACACAAACAAGGTGGTTATCAAAGATCTGAGGTTTGGGAGGCAGACAATGTCTCAGCTCATATCTTTCCCAAAGTCTTGCCTTTTGGCAGACTCTTGCAGGGAACACAAAACTGATAAACTACCTAGGGAACAAAGAGATGGAGCGACATCCTCAGTTTGATATACTGTGCACAATGCTTCCTGTATGGTCTTGCCCTCCTAGTAAAGCTCTCCAATTATTTTATACTAAATTTCTTCATTTGTTTTAGTATGATGTAAAAATAATATAACTTAGGGGCTGGAGAGATGGCTCAGCAGTTCTAGTGCACTGGATGTTCTTCAAGCGGACCTGGGTTCAATTCCCAGCACTCACAAGGCAGCTTACTATTGGCTGTTTCTTAGTTCTTGGGGAAATGACACCTTCTTTGGTTCTATGGACATCACATGCATGCGGTGCATAGACACACTGCAGGGCTCTATATATAAAAATTTAAAATAAAATCTTTAAAAAATTATGTTACTATTTAATATTTGGAGTATGTAAAAAAAAAAACAAGAAAGAAGGTAAAATGCAGTCTTCCAGAATTAGTTTTATGTTTATAATTACACAGTTGTGTGTCTGGATGAAATCATTGTATTTTATTTCTAGCCACAGATTTTAATATTATTAGCATGATTCCATAGCATTAGTTTTCTGAAATTCATGTGTCTTAAGTAACAGAATATACATTCAACATTTTTGTTTTCTTAGGATGAATTCCCTCACTTAGGTCAGAGAACATTGGAAAAGTTTGAAAGCTACTGCCGATTTTCTGTAAGGCAGTACCCACCCATACATGAAACAGCAAAGTGGGGATGACTCTGGTAAACTTAGTATCTCTCAGTGCCTGTGAGATGGTTCTGTGGGGAGGGGCTCCTGCATGCAGGCTTGATGGCCTGAGCTTAATTCCCAGGTCCCACAAGGTAGCAGGAGAAACCCAATACCTGGGAGCTGTCCCATATCCATATGAGTGCCTGCACACACACACACACACACACACACACACACACACACACACACACACACCACACACCACACATACACATCAGACACGGACACATGGATACAGATACACACCACACACAGGCACAATATACACACCAGACAAAAACACACATATACACCACACACACACACACACACACACACACACACACACACACACACACACTTCTTTTAATGTGTGTTTTGCCCCAAATAGTATTTATTCTCAAGTAGTCTGTAGTTTACTGTTACACATTTCCCAACATGAGTTCCACCTTAGTTTACCTTTTGATTCTTTCTAAAAGCCAGTGGCTTTAGGGATATCCATGTACGAGGTGGAGGCAGCTTTGGCTGCATGTGTTACATTTCAGCATAGGAGATTTTCAGTCAACATTCTCCAAATGCTTTTTAGGAGCTGTTTGGTTTTCTTCTTTGACTTGACAAAAAATTAACTTTAGTCAAATAAGTTACACATGTTTTAAAGAGCTATGTGAATACTGAGTCATACTCTCAATACCTATTCATTGATACTTATTAACCACACAAATTTATATATTTGTAGCATAATAGTGCAATCATTAATAAGTAATCACAGCCATATTTTGTCTCCTATAGTTCCATTTTCACTGATATGTTGAAGCTCTATTATAAGCAAAGACTCGTTTTTTACTTAATAGCTTGCGCTTTAAAATTTATAAAATGACTTTTGCTCTGTAAGCATTTGGGCTTCATGCTGTCCATATTACCCTTCCAATTTTTGTTATTTTCATTTGTTAGCTCTTCTCAAGGTGATTGCTGTGTACAGCAAAGGGTGATAATCACTGCTTTAAATACGGCCAGAATAAATCCCTGCATATGTTTCTCTAATAAAGTCACAAGTGAGAGGCCCACTTTCAAAACTTTTGTGTCAACATTTGAAGGGGTGCTGTTTTATGTAATAATTTTAGAAAAATGTATTCCAAGAATTCTCTTTAATGATTAAAATACTAAAATGTTAGTGCATATTGAAAGGTAAAAACAATTCTGCACAGACATGCTCACAAGCCAGCCTGATCTAGAAAATCCCTTATGGAGACAATCCTCCTAGGTGATTCTGGGTTGTGTCAAGTTGATAATTAAAACTATGCATCCTAACAGGCGAGTAGATTTGCTCTATTGTGTTAGTGTTGTGGAAGTCTCAGTCCAAAGGTGAGTGCCACAGCTTTCTGGTTTTGGCTCCTGGACTCCACTGAAAAGGTGAGCTCCCTGCAGTGAGGTTCTGCCTCAAGTCAGACCCCAAAGCAGCAAGGGCAACTAACTGACCATGTGCCTTCCAAACTTGGATTTTGCAAATCAGGCCATTCAGGTAAAGGTTGCACAGCCACTCACATTTAAACCCAGGAACTCAGACTTGATCTTGACTGTTCTCCTGAGCCCTGCACTTAGGAATCGGAGAGTCTCTGGGGAAGCAAGACAAATATATCCTAATGGGCAGTAAACAAAAGTAGAGCATAGTCATGAGACTTAGGAAAGTTCATCTGATGAAACTATGCTTTCAGGATCATTGTAGCTGTGTGCTAAGAGAGCATAAAAAGATTGCAGATTGCATGACAGGAACAGGAACCATCCTTATAGCTCTGGAGGCTGGGACCCTAAGATCAAAGTGTCAGGAAGACTGGTTCCTCTTGAGGTTATGGGGAGACCCCAGGCCATTCTCCTCAGAGTATAGATGGCTGTGCTCTCCCTACACATCTTCATATTATCTTCCCTCTATGAATTCAGGTCTTGAAAGCCACACTTGTCTTTTTGTATAGAAACATCAATTATACTGAGCGAGAGGCCATCTTTTGATTTCAATTTAACATAATATCTAAATATCATCATGATAAGGTCAGGACTCTAGCATAGTAACCTGTAGCATGCATCCAGATTACAAAATAGGTTTTAAACACCCCCTCAGATGCTAAACCCTCAGTACAGGTTTCTGCCAGTTGATTTACCTTCCTAGAAAGCTGCTCCTGAGATCCCCAGACCTCAGACTCCACGCTGGTCTGTAAACAAGTCAATTATTGAAGAATTTTCCTATTCTGTATGCCCAGAAGTTAAGAGACTATTCCTTGATAATCTACTATGAGGGTTCCATGTCTACATTACTACTTCTCAAATAGCAGAAAAACAGCTCTTCAGAGAGCCATTGGACCCATGGTTTGCTGCTTGAGAAACAACCAAGAACCTGTCCATTAGAATGATCTTGAACTCCTGAGGCCATGCGTAAACTGCCTTCTATAGTATACCTCTCACATTCTTATTCTCAAAAATCAAGGTAACCCTTGGTTTTAACTTCTGTTCTTGCTGATGTCACAAAATGTCCCAACAAAAGGAATTTAAACAAAGAAGCTCTTGTGCTGGCTCAGCAGTCTAGGTTATAGTCCTTCATGACAGGGAGTCACAGTGGCAGGAGGGGAGGGGACTGGTCACATTGCACAGGCAGAAAAGGAACTGGGCAACAGATGTACACTGCTGTTCATCTCCCTTTCTCCACATATTCAGTCACACAACGCAGGCAGGGCTTGGTGTCATTCATAATGCATAGGACTTCATGCTTCAAGTAAGGAATTAAAGATCATACCCCTGACCATGGATGCTCAAAGGACCATCTCCAAGAAAATTCTAGATTCTGAAAAGTTAACAATATACACTAAAAATTTCATCATATATATATATATATACATATATATATATATGGTAAAATGTTTTGCTGAAATTAAAACCATTTTAAATAATATAATTGTTCGTGTATTTTAATATTGGCATTTTATGAAGAAAATGCAATGTCACACTTTTAAATGTAATTTGAGTATCTTCAATAATACCCACTCATTTAAAAAACACAAATAAGTCCTTTTTAAACAGCTAGAAATTTTAGAACAATATTTTCCACCTTCAATGGGGTCAACAATGCTTTTCTTTTTAATGTAAAAGTCCCAATAGTAACGACCGACTAAGTGATTACTGCTGCAGCTGTTGACTTTGCCTCTGAAGCTAAAGCCTGGAACTAGGACCTAGGTGGATGTGAAGATCAGTCTGTTTATTGGACAGAGAATAAATGAATCCAAAGCTCTTATGTGTCTCTTCCTGCATTTTCAGGAGATACTGTGCCTTTTAGCATTGCTTCTAAAGCTCTGGGGAGAGACGAATGGGGTCTTTTCATCCTGGGGCTTACTTCTTTCAATGTAGTGATATTTCCTCTTCAGAAAATCCTGTTGCCTGCCATGCCCTATATCCAGTTTGCAGAAAACAAAAATTGCCTACCCTCAGGCCATATTTCTGACATTGGTCTAGCCTTGAAGCACGTGACAGGGATTAGACTTATAAAGGACAGTTATACCAGGTATGAGAGAGACAAAGGCCACCAACAATTGGTGCCCTTGCTGTTAATTTAGCTGCAATGCTCAATCTTTGGAACAGGAGGTTTTCATGCCAATTGTTTACTAGGTGATATGGAATCACAACAGTTCTAGATCACCATGGCTATAAACTTTCTCTCAAGACAGTTTTTCATGAACAATTCTGACAGTTCAGCCAACTTTGGTATAGTGGAGAGCTTTGGGTTCATCCAGGCTTTATCATGTAAAACTATGTAAAACTTTTACTATGTAAAACTAGTCTAGTAGGATGACTTGAGTTTACTTTCATAGTTTAATTTCTTAGTTATTTGGAAGGGAAGGCAGAGGCAAGGGAAGCTATTGGCCAGCTTGTTCATCTATCACTTTTAAGTTGGTTTCTAACTAACTCTTATCAGTGCACTATTTCATTTAAGTAGTAGTTTTTCCCTATTACTTAAGTGACATGGAAATGAATGAAGAAGCAAATACCTTAGTGAATATATAAGCAAATGTGAATTGTTGGACTTTTTTTCTCCATATTCTGAGAAACCTAAAACATGGATTGTTTGAAAAAATAAATTATACCACCTTGATAGATAGGTAGTATAATCCACAGGTATTCACAACCTCTAATCCTGAGGTTATAATACCTCAGTGGTTGATATTAAGCAAAGGCCAGTTGGTGAATAAACTAAGAGAATAAGAAAATGCAAACTTTGCTCCCATTGACAGGGCATGCCATTAATTTCTCTGGGGCACTCTTCCTTCCCTGTAATATGATAATACCCTCCCCTTCCTGCCCACAGGCCCACTGGGCCCAAGTATACTCCGCTTGTCTGCATGTCCTCTCTCAGCTCAGGCTTCCTTAAGGTCTAGCACTTTATGGATTAAAAAGATAAAGAAACATGATAGAGTTTGATATCACTCCTTCTCCTCTCCTGACATAAACATAAGTCAGGGGTGGGCTATATGTAGTAGATGAGGCAGGGAATAAAGTAAGAGGGAAGAGGGTAGGAACCTGCTCACAGAATAACTGGAGGTGTGCATTTCCAAAGCCTGACTCTGTCTTCAAGAAGAAAGGTACAGGTAGGGCAGGATGGCCAAGGCTAGGCTATCAGATAGATTTACGGTCTTTCTGCAGACCAAGAACATGCTGACTTACAAATGTAAAAACCATAGATTAGTTACTGCAGGTCATAGCATCTTGGAATGCCACTTAGCATATTCCCAGGAGCACAAGCCTGTTTGATCTTGACTGGTTTCCAAAGTCAGGGAAGAAAACATCATCAGCTATGAGCTGTCACTTGTTTTAGCTCCACAGAGTTCTAATAATTCTGCTATAATAAGCAAGGCCCAGTTGTTAGAAGACAGAGGATTTGGGGGGAAATAAATATTATATAATATCTTACATTATAGTCTGCAAGACATGTGGCCTGTGCCACTCTCTAAACATCTGTGTATGTCAGCTATAGAAGTATCAGTATAGTAGCAACATGAGCAAAAAAAAATTACAGATTAGGGAGGCAATGGCAGAAGAACCTAATTTTTTTTCTGATGGCTAAACTCCAATTTGACTCTACCCTTTTATCTATAAGTATTATTCCAGCTCTGTCTGGGTGGCCTCCATTGCTATTTCGAGAAGAGGGCTTCTATCTGGATGTACAAAAATGATCTAAGAATAAAGAGTCTTTGACAACAAAAGCAGCTTTCTGCAACGAGGTATGAACAAATAGGCAGCTTTGACCTGAGTGTGAATGTAATCACCCTGCTTGACCCAATGCAGCCCACACACAACTGCAGAGCAATACTCACACAGACATTATTCTTCTTTAATTTTATTGTTCTCCATGAGAACTATGCCTTTGCTTCCATTTTTACAAGCAAGGAACTCAGGGTTCCAGAAAATTTACAAAGCCTATCTACACAGTTCTCAGGACATTTCAGAGAAGGCAGAAGATGTTCCTGAAGATGCTTTTTTAGGTCTGGCCTTTGCAGAGATGTCACAACAAGGCCCAAGGGAATAAAAATGACAACGTTCTTATGCCTTGACTTCAACTCTCAAGTGCAGAGTCCTTGGCACTGGTTGTCTTGACCTAGAGAACATGAGCAGTGTGGCTGAATTTCAGAACCATTTTGATACCTCTTTCTCTGTTCATGGTAAAACCTCTGAAATACGCATTTCAAGTGGTTGGTCTACAGGACAGTAGGCTCTACTATATATGTTGGTGTGTGGCCTGGGTGACTCTGGTTTGAAATGAGTTGCTCCAAGGGCCTTTGGCTTGTGCTGCCAGTAAGAAGGTCCAAGTTCCATTAACTAATGAGTGCTTCTTTCCCACCAGGAGAGTGGATGGTAGAAATACTCCAGATGCTATCTTCAATGTTCAGCAGCAAGAATTCCAACTGAGTCAGAATGAAACTTTATTTCATTATGCTTCTAGGTCTGGGAATGATGCCAGCGAACCGTTTTCCTTGACAGGTCTCTCATCACTTACAGCTCAAAGGCAAAGAAAAGTGAGCTCCCAAAGTGCCAGCCTACAGCCCTCCCTGTCAGATTGCAGTACCTTTCCAGAGCAGCTGAGCAAGAGGATGAGCAAGAGATAGGGCTTCACCTCATCTCTGAAGCCCGGCACTGATGAAAATTCCCTATGTGCTCCATGGCAAAGTCTTGACCAAGGCATTGGAGTACAAAAAAGAGGACAGGAGTTAAAAATCTACTTCAGCTATTAGCCAATTCTGATTTCAGCTGCAGCTGGCATGGTTCTACACTAAGAAGGGATCCAAGGCTCTAGCTAGGTACACTGAAAAAGATGGCTAGAATCAGTGGAACACAGGTGCAGAACATTCAGAAAATTCTACACCTATTTTGCATATACATCAGGAGGTCTAAACTTGCCCTTTCCCACATAAAGATGCTGAAGAAGATAGATCAAGTCACTTGCGAAAGTTGGCTAATAATCGAGGCATAACCTGAGGCCTCAATTATACATTTGTGCTATAAGAACTGGTCTAGTCATGGAGTCCGGACTCTTTCAGATTGCTCAAGACAAAGCAGCAAATAAACTGGCTTCAGACACTGTAGTAATCCTGAGATTAGTGTTGTAACACTAATCTTATGTGTGTAATAGACAGCTGTGTCTCAGTGCCTCTGCACTCACTTACATCCCAAGCCACTTTCTTCCATTATTTTAGCCCTTCGCTTGGTCAAATAGCAGCAGAGATGCAAAGTGACTCATTCTGCAGTTAGGGTCAACCCTAAAGTTTTCTTTGCCTAGCCTGCCAGTGCTGCCTCAGGGAAGAAGTTCCAGTCAAGCCATAGTGATAAAGAAGTCATAAGGAAAACATACAATTCATTTCAACAAATACCTGTTAATGTTGAAGCACACTAGACATGGAGAATCTCCACAGAGATTCTGTGCTACATGAAAGAGATGGAGACTTTTGGATCAGAATGGTTCCCTGAGCTTCAGATACTATTGCACTATATGGAATTCTGTCCCTTTTTTGTATAACTGTAAATGATGCTCCTTATTTCAGGGAGGTGGGAGAGGACAGAACTTAGAGTAAGCTCTATTCTTCCTGTCACCAGATTTGGCTGAAACCATCCATTTGGGACATTTTCAAGGGGTTTTGACTATGTTAAGAAACCTTATAAGTATAATTTTACTTTAGTAGTAGAGAGTTTGATCACTCAAGTTTACTTTTACATTTAAAATATCTTTTATAAGGAGATAGAGACCTAGGAAGTATCTTGTGTTGAAGGTTAGAAGTTAAGACCAAGTTAATACAGTCAATACTTTCCAGCTAAACAAACTGAGGAATTAAAAAAGATAATTGCAATTAAACTGCTCTTGGTCTTCATTTGTACTCACCTTTGTAAAGAATTATCTGTTTGCCATGGAGTTACCTTCTTGAGGATGGTTTGCATATAATTGAAATTAAATCCACATTCTATCCTGAATCAAGAAATGCTAGTGTTTGAATGTGTTTACCAAAGTTCCTGTATTAAAATCTTAATCCTCTAATTCAGGTGTTGATGCTATGTGGGTCTTGGGGAGGCAACTCAGGCTACATAAGGATATAAGTGGTAGGAATGACTGGATAGAAGAGGGTAGAATAGACGACACATGTTCTCTTATGTGATGGATTTCCATCCTGCTTGGCATTGCAAGCTTCCTCACGGTACTGGTCTTTCTCTTTCATTTATTATTATTATTAATTATTAATTATTATTATTTTATAATTATTATTATTAATGCATTTCCATTGTGGATGTTAGTGTATATAGCAGAAATGGAGATGCTTGGTGGGTGTGGGAGAGGAGAATCCATCTGCTCCATGAGCTCTACAATAAGCAAGCAAGCATCCATCAGCTCTCCCTAAAACTCTGTGGAATATGTTTTGAAAACAATTTTATCAAATGATTTCCAAGACTATTCTTCTATAGGGCCTTGGTTGCTTCATCAAGGTGTGTGTGTGTGTGTGTGTGTGTGTGTGTGTGTGTGATTTTTAAATTGGGCCCATTGCTTTTACTCATGGATCTTCAGAAAGCTTCAGAGCTCAAACATAGGACAAGCCTAGCCCCAGGCTTCCTGCTCCATTCTTACAATTGCTCTGGTCACCGCAAGGCATTCCTGGGATACACTAGCTAAGTAGCTATGGACAACACTGGAACCTTGAAACTTCTTCCCAGCAGCCCAGCAAAGCTCAATATTTTCATCTACAAAACAGGCATTAAAAATAGCCCAGGCTGGGCATGGTGGCATACACCAGTAACTCTAATACTCAGAAGTCAAAGGAAGATGGATCTCTGAGAGTTCCAGGCCAGCCCTGGTTTACAGAGAAAGTGAGACTGTATCTGTTCCCCCGACCCTTCAAAGTTCAGGTAAGCCCTTGGAGTGAGATTACTAAGAGTGAGATTTTGCTAAATGGACATATATCAAACTCCTTGTTACTTTGTCTGTTTATTCCCCTATGTTACTGTGACTCTCAGTTCTCATCAGAGAAGTTTCTTTATGCAATGGACAACAGTTAATGCGGAAATTCACAGCTGATTTAAGTCTTGTGCCTATCTGTCAGTGGAACACTAATCTACAAATAGCACATTTCTACATCTGAAACCCTCCCCAACTAATGATCAAGGACATTGAAGAAGAAGGAACAAAAAGACTGTAAAAGCCAGAGATCAGAGAAGAGCAGAGTGAAACAATCTCTTGTAGACATGCCAGGACCCCACTGTACTTCTGGCCTCACAGCAGCCCTGGCAGCCTGCACAGAACCTAAAAAAGAGCAACCCATTCTACCATGGTTGGGGAGAGGTTTATGAGCTCCAATCCTGTACTGATGAGCTATAGATAGTTGAAGGCATTTAGGGTCAGAGAGTCAGTTTTTTTAAGGATGCAGCCCCTAGTAAGTCAACCATGCTGCATACTCAAGAGTATGTGTACAGCACAAGCTGGATTCAGTGGATTATTACAAAATACAAAGAGGATACAAAGTTGGGAGAGATTAAAGAGGTCGTGGGTGGATCTGGGAGAAGTGAGAGGGAGAAGTTGGGGGCAAATATGATGAAAATACATTGTATGAAATTCTCAAAGAATTAATAAAATATACTAAAATAGGGATAGTGTGGGGACCCCATTGTTCTTCCATTTCTGAAGCACATAATTGTACTGGGCACAGTGACAATCAAAGGCATGTTGTGATCAATTTTATTACAATTGATGGGAAAAGTGAAGAATTGTTCAAAATCTCAATACTTAATTTCAGGAATGAGATTTAACATAGCCATATCCTTTTATATTTCTACTGTGTAACTTTGTGCTCTGCAAAATAGTAACTAAATGTATCACATTTTTATCTATTCCTTTATCTTTCTAATACTCTATAGTTTATGAAGGGCAGGAAGAAGCAATGGAGAGCGGCATCCTCCTTCAGGGGTGAGCAGAGTAGTCACCAGGCACATCTCCACCCTAACACAGAAGGGACAAGTGCAGCACCAATCCCACAACTCTGCTTTGTCAACAACTCTCCGAGCTCAGGAGACAGAAGACCATTGCACCCATTGGATCCAGGGCCCCATGCACACTAGGCAGGCCCTCTACCACTGAGCTGCGGTTCTAGCCTCAAGACATTTAATTTCAGCTGTGACTGACTGTATTGAGAACCTCATTCAGAAGTCAGCCTCACTGCTAACACCAGTGGGGTTGAGGGAGATGGAGATGTAGTAATAGTTAGTGTTCACACTGGAAAAAGAAAAAATGTTGATGAGGACTTTACGTATAAAAATCCTTTGCTATTCCCCAGGACAGGCATCTCCTTCTCCCCAGAAACAGCTTGTTATCAAAGTGTGAGAAAAATTATGCAAAATATATTTTCTTGGGGGCAGGTAGGAGGCTATAGCTTTCTGAAAGAGTTCCAGGATCCAAATATAGTTTGTGAGCTACATTTTTAGAATTTCTCGAAACAGTTTTTACTTCTTCCATAAAAGGCTGCTTTCTTCTCATTCTTGCCAACAGGTGCCAGCACTCCCCCACCCATGTAAAGTGATACTACTGAGATAGAGAAGGGGCAAAAGGTGGATGGAGAATCACTCTAAGATGACTGTTCCTGAACACTGATCCATGAGAAACAAGCCTTCCTCAAACCTGTTCCTGCACTGAAGTGGGTGCCAGAGGAAGAAGCTTCAGGATGAGTTAACTCACACAGAAATGCACCTCTAATCACATGGGAGACTCAATGCATCTGACTGTATGCAGCCTCAGGATCCGAGGCCATCCTGTATGCCTAGAGAGGATGTCAGCTAAGAAACATGTCATTGTTCTGCGTGAAGGCCAGATCCTCAGTACACTGTCAGCCACAGTCAGGAAATCCTCGCTGACCCTGTTTCTCCAATGAACATGGCAGAAGATCTGTTCAATCCAGTGCCCTCTCCCAAGTCTCAGACAAGCAGAGCCTTCCTGGTTCCTTTGTATCTTTGTCAGTCTATCACAGATTTCCATTTTGGACCCAGCAATTTTTAATTTTTACCTCCATGTAAAGAGTCACAACACTCTTCAAGCAAAAGGACATTTTTAAAGGTTCTAATCAATGCATTCCCATGTACCACTATTGCAAATGATTTTCTTAATAAATGCATTGATAATGCTTTATCCATAAAAGATTCTAAAGGTGCTACAGCACTTTGCTGACATAGGATTGGAAATCACATTCTTATAAAAAGCAACAGTCACGAAGCATCAAACATCATAGAAACTCAAGTTCAGCCCTGCTCTCTGCATCCAAGCAGAAGACAACCCCTTCTCTCTCACATTTGCCAAGATCATAGCTCCTGTGGAATTCTGCATTTTGCCCAGGCTTCCTCCTGACATGTGTATTTTTAAGTTTGCGGCTAGGAGGTCTCCAAGGGCAGTGACATTTCCTCTCCCTGTGCTGATCGTCACTGCTCATTCACAGTACTCTTCTCCTGCCTGTCTGTGACTACTGTACATGGCAAATTTTAGTATCAGAAAATTAAATCCCAAGGAGCAGTGCAATAGCACAAAGCATTCCAGCTCTGGTACAGAGCCAGTGCTTAAGTGTAACTTTGCAAACCCCCTGGGTTTCCAAGGTTGGAGAGATGTAACATAGAGCCCTTTCACACATGCTTTCTGGCTGCTAAAATCTTCCTGACTGCATCTCAACTCATCTCTGAAATTGATTTGAAAAAGCACATTTCAGTTTGGACATTGGTTCCTGAAAAAGGGCAAGGACATGACCTAGCCTGGTTGCACATTTCTGGAATTGAGAACAGCAGTACATGGAGAAGAGGTGCTTCCTTCTATGGCCAGGGTTCTGAAGAGTGACAGATCATTCTAATAACATCTCTCTTCTCAATGCAAATGTCAGCTATACAACCTGGCAGCTTTAAGCCCTGTACCCATGCTGTGCCTTCCTTTTTATCACTCCACAGGGTTAATTCTTACTAATGTGGTTTTAAACACATTTTATTTGAAATGCATCAATACCCAGGCAGACAGGACACAACTCCACTCCTCACACTAATCCTAACTAGATTGCCAACATCCGAATATAATTTACAATCAACTACAAATCTGACTAGAATCAGACAAAGCAAGAAGCCTTTTGAAATAGTCTCCCATATCATGGGAACCTTTGCATGGTGCCTTCCATGTGTTCCTTCCAATTCGGCTTTCTCGGCAGACAATAGAACAAAGCTACATTCTATCTCAGCCTGCTAATACCAGTGCACAGATGTGTAAGACAAAGATTTACTCACCAAGCTTCCGTAAGTCCATCGTCTCCAACGACATATACTGCTTCTAAGCTGCTGCCACAAATATGACTTAGAGTCGTGCCCCAGCAGGACAGTGTGCTGGAAGACCAGATGGCTCCCCAGTAAGCTTGTTCAAGAAACAGGTTTCCAGTTGAGCCATGTGAACAGAGACCCGCTGCACACCTTCGAATGGAATACGCTCCAAGTCCAGAAGAATAAGCATGTAGCTTTGCTTATGTTTATGGAGCTGAAGCCCAGGGGTGCTCCGATTGGCAGGAGTTGTGGAAAGATCAGCCAATCAAAGGGAGCTTCCATTTCAGGGAAACTCCTGCTCATTTATTTAGCATCTTCAGAGATCACCGGCTTTTCTGGGAAGAGCTTTTCTCTGATCTGATAGTATCGCAGGGAAAGAGATTACTTGCAATTTAATTTCTCACAGTTGCTGTCAAGACACAAATAGCTCCCTCTCTTAGTTCTCGTTGATACCTCTACTTTCTCCTATGAAGGACTGCAGAAAGCGAGGGAAAGAAGAGGAACAAGGAGAGAGGGAGAGTTCACATTCATCAGCCTCCACCTTGGTAGGAAGGAGGGTGGGGGGAGTGCCAGGGCTCAATAATTACTGATTCTGTTGCCATGGAAACAGACTGGCTGCAGCGAGTTGGATTCGTGTAGAACATCTGCTGCCAGACCCATAATCAACTACAATCTCATCTCTGCCCCCCTCTACTTTTATTTGATTGTAATGCACACTTCCACCTTCTCTCCACTACAGTTTCTAGACAAAAATGCTACGTAAACGCTTGCTTTGTAAAATACAGCATGTGCTTAAGGGATGCTCACACACCCAGAAACACACAGAGATGGGGGAGAGGAGCATTCATCCTAGCAGAGGTCCCACGAGAGGATCCACACTCTGATTCCAACTAAGGATGCAGATGAACCTAAACAGCCTGCACTCCTAATTCAAATCCATAGAAACTTCTGACCTAGCAGATGGGTGGGTACCTTTAAATCATTACACAATAGCCCTGGAAAACCCCAAAGAAAAGTTTGCACTGGTGCCTCTCACAAAGCATTTTCTTGGTTTCTAGCAAGCCTTTACATATTGAAATGGCCAAATCAGGAGGATTTTGCAAACACAGAGTCTTTAGTTAAGCTCTTTCCTGCATTAGAATTTCATCAAAGCACCTCAGACATGAGAGAAATCCCTTAATTTTCTCAGCACATTTTCATCTCTCCCACCTCTTCCCCTCCTGCTTGCTTTAAATTCTCCTGGTTACATGCAGGGCATGATCAGAATTAATGTTGGACACTGTATGTGCTGCTGTCTGTCTCCTTAGCAGCAGGGGCCACCACTGAGCAACGAATGGCTGCATGAATGGCACTATCAGATTCCTTAGGAAGGGGAATCCAAGACATCAATCTCTCACATACATGCCTACATATAGAGAAAATGATAAACATGAAAAAAGCTAAGCTCTGACATACATGTTTACATATATAAAACATGACATCGTGAAAAAACAAGCTAACGTCTAAGCGGATCTGCTGTCACTATCAGTGTCACCATCTCCTCAAGGCAAACTGTTCCATAAAGGTCTTTGCAAGTATGGTGTCTTTGTGGTAATTACACGAAGCATGCTTTTGACAGGGCTGAGATTGAGAAGGCTCATTGGCTCTGGCTCTGGCAGCAAGGTGACTTACATGCTTAGTACATCCTCTATTCCTAAAGAACAGCAGTTCTGACCTCCCTTTATTCTTAAAGTGAGTGACTAGGGGCTCAAATCCCACACCTTCCACTCGATGGTGTTGAGTTCTACCCTGTGATCACATTAGATTTGCTCCTTGAAGACTATGGACCCTGATGTTCTACTTTGTCTCTTTATGTCACTGTGAACTCGGGAAGGAATCCTCACTGAGAAGATCCACAACCTGCAATTTTCTCCACTGTTTTCAAATTTCTGGGCCTGTGGACAGTACAGCTTTTCTTGTAATCAGCCTTCCTGATTCTGATAGTCTAAGGCCACTGGCCCACTCTTACCCTCTCACCTTGTTGAAAATATCCAAGTATCCAGTTTGTTTTATGCAGAAACATGCCATTCCACGCAGATCCTCCATCAAACAAAATTCAGTATTTTTCAGCAGCTGTTTATTGTGTCAGGAATTTAGGCTAGTGACACAACTAAGTGACACAGAGCCTCTGCCCTCATCTCGCAGCCTTGAGTATAGCCAACTAACATAATAAAGTGTACCTGTGGGTGTGCAGGAAAGATCTGAGCTATATGTGCAGTGAGCACAGAAAGTGGGTCTGACCTATTGAGGTCAGGAAGCATATCTTAGAAGCAGTGCGATCTGAGCCAGTATACAGAGCACCAGAAAATCAAAGCTAATGAACTGATGTAAGGAACACACCCACACAGGGCTTGTGCTGAAAGCTTGGCATCTAGGAAAGTTGGAGGAATGCACAGGAGACTAGATGCAGTAAGGGTGGGGAGGATGGTATGAGGTGAGGCAAATGGAGTCTTAGACACCAGGTGAAAGGTTGGGTTTTATTCTGTAAACATTAATAGTTATGGTACTCCATTAAATGATATCTTAGTCACCAAAGTATCAACTTTGTAGATTTCTCAGTTAAGTTCAATGTATTCCAACAGAATATCAATATGATTCAAATCTATTCCAGGATATTCTTAATTTGTTGGCTTGGTCAGATAAGCAGGACTAAGCTTAACAGTCACTCTGGGAAACGTCTTAAGTGTTTCACCTTGATTAACAAGGTGTAGTCCTTACTGAAAGCCTGAGAAATAGCACTATCCTTATTATGTAGATAGATGAACTGAGGTCTAAAACCATTAAATAATTTGACCACAGTTCCAAAAACATTAAGAGGTAGAGCTGTTATTTGAACTAAAGGACTCTGGTTTCAGTTTTTCCAGGTGTGCTTCATGTCAACCATCTGTATGAAAGTCCTTATTAAAATGCAGATTTGGGGTTTCACTGTCTCTTCTAAACCAGGTTCTCAAGAACTCTAGAGGATTCTTAGAAACTCAACTTGATGATTACTACAGACATGCTTGCACAGAGAAACTGATGAGCCTCAGATTAGTTTTCAGTGTATATTATGCAAAAGGGCATTATTTTTGAAAATTGATGTATGTGTCTCACTATTTCAGGCCATCTCCAAAGACCCACTCTTAAAAAAAAATAAGGTCAACTTTATCTTAGGGAGTGCAAACTCCTATCGCATCATAAGTCATAAAGTTAGCTGAGGTGAGTACCCAGCATCCTAGGGTGCTCAGGAGCTGCTCTGGTGAACAGGCTCATGAAGAAGCATGAGAGGCCTCTTTAGATTTCAGGGGGCCGTGGACAGTACAGCTTTTCTAGGGATCAGCTTTGCTGATTGCTCTACTCTAAGCACATTGACCTACTCTTAGCCTCCCACCTTGTTGAAAACATGCAAACATCCACTTTTAATGCAGAAACACATTAACCCTAAAGGTAGAGCAGTCAGTTACATCTTCACCCTAAAACTAAGTCAAAATGCAAAGTTAGGCAGCTACTATTTCTAAAAAGCTTCAGTTGCATTCACTTGCCCTTATTTGTGTATTCAATGCTAGCAAGGTGAGCATGCTTACAAACTTACCTACTCATGGATCTAGTTTAGAGAACAGTCAGTTTCACTGATATTTCCAAAGAGGCCCTTCCTAAGACACAGTCCCCTAGGGCACATCCATGACTCCCTTTGGAGTCCTGTCCTGTAGTACTGCTCCGTAGAGCACAGGTTGGCTGCTCTTTTAAGGCACTTTGCTCTTCATCTTCCTCACTAAGTTGTGGGATGAGAAGGGCACACACAAACTTTTAGAACTGCCGCTACACATCAGAATTAGAGTGCCTGGGTATCGTCATCAGTAGGAAGATGTCTCTTTCCACTGGAGCCACACACTGAGCCTGTGTTCTTTGCTCTACCAAAAGCATTGCCAGATCCCTAGTCCTGCATCTTCTCAGGCATTGATTCTAAGTCTGATTTCTTTCCCAACCATGACATATATACTGCATCAAATCTGACAATATTTTAATATTTTAATATTTGTGTAATGCTTTTAAACTTTACAAACTAAAAAAGTTCTGTTTGGAGACAAACTATTCTTTCTTTTTCCCTCAAAACTACTGCAATTGCTACAGAATGCTTTCTAAAGTAATATTCAAATCTACAAAAAGCCTGGTACATGTTACAATACACATTAAAAGATGAAAAATGATAATTCTTTCCATCACAAAGAAGTAACAGTAATAATAGTCAGCCCATCTGTTTTCAAACTCTCTGTCCCAAACATGTTGCTTCTCTTCCTTCAGTGTCTACTTCATCAAGACACATGTGAATCACTACAATGAATGTGACAGTGATGACCTCACAGTTCAAAATACAGCTCTGCTGCATGGCTCTTTCTTTGAGTGGCTAGTTCCTCTACACAGTCTTGAGGGAAAAGTTGAGCTCTAATGAAATTCCAAACAAATAGTGTACATTTCAATAAGTTCATTTTCACCCACATATTTGTCTTCTTAAGACACCCCATTTTACACGCATATACATTGCACACACGTATGCATGCATGCACACACACACACTTACTTCACTTCTAAAACAGAACCAAGCTGACTCCAGCCTAGGCTAAACCATGTTTATAAAGATATGTGGGCAGGATGTTAACTGCCCAAATAGTTATCACTGGCTTGGTTCACTTAGTTATCTCATTCCACAGACATGGGTAATACAGTTGGCCAGTCATGGTAACACGGTTGGGGTTGAGTAGTACAATCATCTTTGATTATATATTTTAAATACAGAACATACATGCACATTTTTAAGTAAACACATCAGAATAACTTTTTACCTCGAGGGAACAAGATTAGTAACTGCCCAGAGAATTATTCCACACATGGATAGCTACCTGGCTTTTCAATTACATGGAAAGACAATCATAAATAAAACATATACAACCTAATACTCTGTCACCATGTCTTTAGGTCCCAAGCTAGAAAGCTCTTTGTGACAGGGCTAGACATCTCTAGGTGCACAGAACTATCAGCACATACGTGTGCATGTTTTCCACAAGTTAGTATCATAGTCTTCATTTACAAATGGAGACAGTGATGTTCAATATTCTTAAGTACCTTGATTTCATCCATTGTCTAATGATAGGGGACTGTCATGAAAAAGATTCAGAAATCTGTCTGAAGAGATAGCATCCCATGGCCTCAGTATTCCAGAGCAAGCCACTAGAGCAGGCTCGCTCTCACAGAATCTAAGGTTAAGTTATGTAAAATAATGCTTTAACCTGGTGATATCTCCTCAGACTTTGCTATGGTGATATTTCCCTAAAAAATGCCTAAAGTGTAGGGAAATTCTACAAATGCTGTGAAAAAATATATCCACAAAATACAAACACATTTTAAAACCTGCACTGTCCTTCTTCCTTTTCCAAAATGACAGGTGACTTTCACTCACAGGGTTAGGATACAGTTGAGGGACATTTGGAGCATGGCAGACTTGACAAAATAGAATGGACTTACCTGAAGACCTTGGGAAAGAGGAAGGGAAGGCCTGCCTCATGTGACACATTTTTAACAATCCCAAGTATCTTAGAAAGGAAAGCTGGAAAAATTCAGATCTCAGCATCTTGCCAATTCAAGTTTTCCAAATATGCTAGGAAAATGTGTTCCAGAATTGAATGGTGGAGAGAATCATGCCAAAAGGAGGAAATGAAAATGCCCACATTCTCAGTTCAATGTTGCCAAGTGTGTCCCTGGCAATATGGTGTCAAAATCCTACTGGGTCAACAGGAAGATACTTTATCAATAGTGCAAAATACAAACAGCTTTTGTGCCATTGTGAAAAGGGGACTTTGGGGCTCTCACTACACACCAGTTTCCAGGCCTTTGTTGGAGTCCACCTTTCCTAACCCTGAAACATCAATTTCCCATGGAAGTAATTCCATCTTTTGAGGAAGAAAACACGAGTTTTTGATATTCTCATTCTGAAGACTACTCTTATCCAACATGTTAGAGATTGCATTTTGGCTTACTCTTCCATCAAATGTTTAAGCACTAGAGACTATCGCTTCCTCTGCCTTTCTGCTTCAGATTGACAGATACATCAACTAGACAGGCGCTAGTGCATCCTGATCTCCTGCTGCTGCTGCACCAGAGCATGGTAAGCTAGGCATGAGGGAAAGGTGATCAGTGCTGAGAAAAAGAGGAACAAGAAGCTGGAGCAAGTAAGTGGACTTCCTTTCCAGCCAGCAGGTAAAGACTACTAGCGCAGCATGCAGGACAGGGTTAGGCAGCCACAATCATGTGGCAGACGCTGAAGAGAATAGACAAAGGAGACTGGTTTGCAACAGATCCAAGAGGTCTGCAGAGAGTAAGGTATAGAAACACAGTGGGCAGGCGTTCTACAGAACAGAGTAGTCACCTAGAATTATGAAGTGTCATAAAAATTACTTATTTATATGTTAACCTTCTGTAATGAGAATGGATATTATCAGAAGTGGGGAGTACCACAACTCTGTGTGAAGTTGCATTGAGCAGTGGCAACTGTACAGTGTAGAAACACAATGTCAGCAGTGTGCTTGAACACAGTGAAACACTGTTGCCCTCACTGTGATGAGCTGCTTGTTCTTTAAGCCCAGTCTTTGTCTGCTTAACATGACCCTATGGCTTCAAACGGTCCCTCATTCTACTTTAAGTTAAAGGCACCTATGCGTCATGACTCCTGGAGTCATTACCCCTGACTCTCACAGAGAACAGGCTCTACAACTTTAATTGTACAGGAATTAAATTCAGATACAGCATAATCTGATTTTATTACTTTGATACTCACTTGTATATTTAAGTTTCTAACATAAGAAAGTAGTTATCAAGTTGATGATACAAATGAAAAAAAAAAAAAAAACCGGCCCCCTGGGTGATAAGTAATCTGCTAATCTGCAATGCAAAAGTGCCCCCCTCTATCAAGTCCTCCCAGGAGAATAAGAAGTGTGGTTTCCAAATAGCTCACGTACAGTTCTGCCAGCACACTGACAGGCATGAGAATTATGAAGCAAATAGCTCAAATAATCCCCAGTGTTGAATCATGGGTAAAAGTTCTTGCTTGCGCTGCTGTGGAATCTATTTTATACTAGACATCTTGGTTCTTCAGAAAATACACTGAAAAAAAATACATTTCAACAAAAATTTCAGTTTGAAGTAAGGTGTCCGTTTACTAAACTAAATACTTGGAAAGCACCAATAGCGTGCTCTCCTCTTGTTGCCATGTGTTTCCTTCAAGTCTTCACAGTTGGTATCTAGAAGTTAATAAAGTTCAACTGGTTAAATTTTTTCTCTTGTATCCTATTATATTTCATCCTTCTCCAACTCCTTGCAGACTTTGCTTTTCCCCCCACTGTGCTCTGAGTCGTAGGCCAAAGCTCTCTTAAAAGTAGTTTTCTTTGTAAGTTTGGGTGATTTCTGTACAATGCATATGCTACTGCTTTGTCC
This sequence comes from Rattus norvegicus, assembly GCF_021556685.1. Classification (NCBI taxonomy): domain Eukaryota; kingdom Metazoa; phylum Chordata; class Mammalia; order Rodentia; family Muridae; genus Rattus; species Rattus norvegicus. The sequence continues at coordinate 49,626,912 of NC_141550.1, forward strand.
CTGCATTTTACGGTGAAGTTATGCCCACCAAGTGCTATGCCAGGAACACTTTAGAACTAAATTTATTATCTAAACCCCAGGAATACCTCTCAGTATCTGGGAGAGCATTCCCCAGGCACAGTGTGGAGGTTTGGGGGTACTCTGTTCTTCTCCTCAGCACCATGAACACTTAGAGATGAGCATCTCTAAAAACATTTTAGTGACTTCCCCCTCCCACTGATGTACTCCAGTCTGAGCAGGAGACAGGGCTTCTGGGATACTCTGCTGGCCATCCCCCACAGCAGACACCTGGATCTTCTATAAGAAAACCAAGTGATCTTAGCCTCTGAGCTATCTTTCTAGCCACCCTCCCACCCAGGAGTTTTGAGTATGGAAAGATCATACTATAAACCCGTGGTTTTAAAAGATCCTTTTGGAACCCAGGGACAAGACAATTTATGGATGGTCCATGTCCAGATTCAATAAACAATAAAAGGCACATACAGTCTGCAGAAGACATGGAAGCTCCTGCAGAGTCCCAGCAGATGGCAGATGGCCCTTTGTCCAAAACTGGTAGGATTAAGGGACCCACTAAAAGGAAGTTAAAAAGTCAGATCAACCCACAGTTTGAAGTAAAAAAGATGGGCAGATCATGGAGGAGCTCTTAGAGTTTGAAAACACTAAAAGCCAGCTGAGAGGAGAATAAAACAGGACTCATTTTAGACTAATCCAGTTTGAAGGGTCTGTGGATGAGCCATGCAAACCAAGTTCAGGAAACTTCAATTTGTCTTCTGTTAAAGTCAAGGGATTTTGAGTGGCCAGGAGGACATCATACAAAAATACAATAGCAACAAAAGGGTAAGCTTAGGGAATGTTTATGCTAAAGAGGTCAGAAGAACAATGGCAGCAGTGCCTGAATGTAACATGGCAAAGATTCCAGGACCACAGAGGTGGGACGGCCATGCTTTAGAGCAATGGGATGGGACTAGCTCTGGGGAGAGATCTCCCAACCTGCAATCAGGAGCTGATTGCTACTCTAGACAAGCACCTGCAGCAGGTGGATCAGTGACAGAGACCACAGCAAGAGGGAGAGGCAGCAGAGACAGCATTCTCTCCTGGAGGATTTGTTACCACCAGGGCAGGTGGGGACTGAATCTGACTTCTGCAGAGGAAAGCATTAGAAAATATTGTGTAAGTATTGGGGTGACTTGTCTACATATTTTGGATGAAGAGAAGAGATCAGAGTAGGAGAAGTGCAAACAAGCATGATGATGTAAGTTTTATAACTTTGCCATGTCGTTTTCATTAGAACTTTATTCTAATCTTACATTTAGAATAACTGTGCAGCTCCAATCTCATTTTTTCCTTAGAAATAGCATGTGTTAGGGAGCACTGTCCTCTGGGCAGAGGGTGGCCCTCAGCATCATTCATTAGTTGCAGTCTACTCTCAGGCCATTGGACATATTAACATTCTATAATGGAGTTGGGGGGAGGATCCAAAAGGCCCTGCCTCCTTTGGGGAGATAGCAATGTAGTTAACAGTTTCCAGGACTAGCAGCCCTTTCTTTGGTGGTTTACATATAAATTGTTCTTATTTCTACAGGTACTTCTTACCCATTTTCCATAAGAAGCACCGATTAAACTCATTACTTTACCAAGCTTGACTTGCTTAGAATCATTTCTTTGTTTTGTCGTTGGTACTCTACCTTGGGTAAGTGGATATCAGTTTATGATGTGCATACCTTTGCTGACTAAAGAATTTTCTCAGTGTTAATACACAGAACTGGCATCATGACTGAAAGTTATGCTCCCATTTTTTAGTGTAGTTATAGTGTTGCTTATCTTTCATTTTTGTACAAATTATACTAGTAACTGAAACAACCATAATTACTTCATGTCCTGCATGTAACTTTTCTCAGTGTAGGTTAGTCTGGGCATGGATCCTTTTTGCATATGTCCACTTTGTAAGCCACCATAAGACAGTCTTCATCAAGAAAGCCAAGTGTCCAAAGGGTCAAAGTACCACAAAAAAGCAAATAAAATGACTGAAATTTGGAACTGTTCCCTATGCATTTGATAAAATTAGTAGATTTTGTAACTAAAGAGATTTTCAAGGGCCAACAATATATTTTATAAACAGACTTCCCCTCCTTTGCTGGAATACATTTTTAGCGAGGGAAGGATGGAGTTTTTAGTAGATTAATAAGGGAAAAATAGAGAAGGTGAATGAAGGCATAGCCCTTTGAGGATGCCTGACTTAGACTGACACCAGTGTAAGTGGGGGCTTCTGTGCATTCATATGGCATTGAGAGGAACACATTGATGATGTAATAATTAAAACTGATAACTGACAGAGTAGCATCCCAGAGGTGGCGAAGAGGGGTAAAACTCAAAAAACAGAAGAGCTGGCTGTGTGGAGTCTAGAAACACAAGCTCTACCTGGGAGATGGGTGATGAGTGCAGAGGATGGAAAAAATATGAAGAGACCTGGAGTAGAAGCATGCTTTCCTATGCCTCCTTTGAGATCCTTACATTTCTAGAAGGCAGTGCTTGACATACTGGATAAGCCAGAGAGTATGGTTAATTCTGCATTTACAAAATGGCTGAATATTGGCCTTTCAGGTGGCTCTATCTCAATTGATTCATTTAACACTCACAACTATTTTATTAAGGTATATATTCGACAGATAAAGAGATAAATAACAAAACAGTTAATCACCAAAAATGAAATGCAATGCTGGAGCTAGAACTGAACCCCAAGGCATGTGCTCAGAGTCAGTCCTGCTAGACTTTATGGCAATTTTTTTTAACCAGTTAAGCGATCACAGAACAGGGAACATGAAAGAGGAAAGGGTTCTGTGGAAAACTCAGGATGGCAATCAGTGGTCAGTTCTGGAGGTAGCCACCTCTGCTCTTATGTGACCCACAATTATAAAGTAGAACCACTTCATATTCCTGTATTCTGGAAACATAGGTACAAGTAATATCATACAGCCTGAGTAGGTTGGTGTTTTCTCTCTTTTTTTTAAATGTTGTGTGTGTGTGTGTGTGTGTGTGTCTGTGTCTGTGTCTGTGTGTCTGTGTGTTTTGTGTGTAAACAACAATTAAAGAAAAAGGGGCTCATGAATTTGAAAGAGAGGAAGGAGACATATATGGGAGAGTGTGAAGGGAGACCAGGAAAGAACAGGAGGGAGGGTTTGGAGGGAAGACAAGATGTTGTAATTATAATCTAAAAGATAAAAGAAATAACTTTTAAACTGTCAAGTATAAGACAATTTCATACGGTTCTAATAGCCTATTTGGGAAACCTTCAAATTTCTCTTGGATCCTCAGTAAGAGGATAGGTGGGAGAGGGAAAAAGGCTGGGCCTGTGAGTGACAGCATTAGGTGTTTTGCATCAGCCTACTCTGCTGTGAAGTGACTTATAATTTGAAAATTCTAGTGACTACAACACTATGGCAAACTCCATCCTCTAAACACACGAATCTTTTACTCACAGCCTTTTTCTGGTACATGCACAAGTAAACTTCTCTTTATCTGAAAAACGTAGAAAACAATCATACCTCTCTGATATCTGTTCAACTCAGGCTCGGGGAAAAAAGCAACCTGCTTGCTCAGTCAACCACAATTAAACAAGCCACACAGCCTTTCTGCCACGCCAGAGGCCATTGGCATGTCCATGTCCATTGCAAGTAAATTTTCCATCATGATAAATTATGCACATAGGAACGGCACACCTGGGAGATGCACACCTTTTGTGTCCTTCTGCCTTAAGGACACATTGCAGCCAGGAAGCCTTCAGACAGAATTCCATGCTCTGTGATTCACGAAATGAAAATCTGGCATTCTATGCCAATGACATTTCCTTCTGTGGTAGTTCAAGCAGCAAAAAGCCATATGCCACCTACTTCAGATCTAACCATGCCACACCAATGGGTATGTGAACTAGAAATAAAGAATATGAGGACCAGAACCCATTCCAGCAACATACCAACTCCAGTTCTTCCTAGACACAAACTCCATCCTGAGGGGTCTTCCTGTATTATGCCACTCATGGGATAATATAGGGCCCCCTAATTTAAGATAACTTTGGAGGCAAAAGGTAACTTATAGTGGCGTGTGTGTGTGTGTGTGTGTGTGTGTGTGTGTGTGTGTGTGTATGTGTATGTGTGTGCATGTGCGTGCACATGATACATTTAACACACTACTGTTTGTCATCTGGGAAGCCTGACTCTCACATTCACATTTGCTGGTCTGCTTGGGTAGCACCCATAACCTCAAAGGGATGGACAGCCAGAAGCTGCATTTGTCCTCTGCCCTGTCCTGACAGCCATCTTAGGAGAGAATAAATGGTATTATTGACATTATTCCCCCTCAATGGCCCAAAAACATGACAAATGGGAGACTAGAGGGTTCCCTGAATTGCCGGGGTGTGTGGGTTGAGCATGACCAACAGTGATATAATGAATGAGTGGAGCTGGAAAACAAGAGGACAGTTCCAACTGTGCTATTCAGGAAGGATAAACTGAGTTTACTTTGCAGCGGATCAAATTCTCTGAAGGTTTTCATCACTTTACATAAGTTATGCTGGGAGAAAAATGATTATTACTGTGACTTTAATTAAGTAACAAATGGCAAAGTTATTTTATAAGTCTTTCAAAGCATTGATATCGGAAGAAGACATTTCGAAGGGTAGATTTAACAGGATTTACCAGTAGAGCATATCTCAGTTATGGTGGGTTACTTTCTTTGCTGGCTGGCTTGGTTTTGGTTTTTGATGAAGGGTCCAGATTGGTTTCAGACTTGCTGTCTTTCTTGATCCTCTTGCCTTAGTCTGGGGATTGCACTGAGTTAGCAGCAGCTATCCATAGCACACAGTTCCCAAGTTCTCTGCTCATTTCTGCACATCTGCAGTCCTGGGATTATTGAATGTGCTACTATGTCTAAATAAGACAACTCTTTAGTTAGTATAACTGCAAAATTCTCAGTACCTCTGGCGTCTGGGATCTGAGCTACAGTATCCATTCTGTATTGAAATGATGTAAATCAATTCAGCTTTTGGCCAGAAGGACCATTTTAAGTGATGAATCAGATATTTCTGGCCATTCATTTAGGATCTGGCCCAAATTAATTGAGCCCATACTTACAAAGCATCTAGAGAATACTGAGATATGAAGGTTCTGCATCCAGTAATATACAGACTTAATTTGGAAAGTTAGATTTATAATTAAAAGCCACTGTAGAGCTAGAAGCTATTTTGCAATAGAATATCAGAATTCTATATTGTGGAGAGGGAGGTGCAAAGCTTCGTACTGAATTGAAAGGGAGATAGATGGTAACTCTCACACTGAGGTGGCACTTGTGCAAAATCCTAAAGGATAAGTAGGCTCTCAACAGGCAGATGAGAGAAGACGTTTCTGGCAGAGAGAATGAGGATGAGCTAACGCTGAGAGATGAAAGTGTTACAGCACGCACCCAAAAAACAAAAAAAAACAAAAAAAAACAAAAAAAAAAACCAAAAAAAAAACCCCAAAAACCCAAAAACCCAAAACAAAACAAAACCCTGAATGGTGGGCATTCAGGGTATGCTAGCAGCCTTGGAAAGGTGAGGAGTGAAAACACCAGGTAGAGGCAGGAAAAGTATGTTACCATGAAAACTTTTGGAGCCAGGTAACAGACAGCCTCAGGAAGATTAGAAGTGGAAATAATATGGTCAGATTATAACAAGGAGATTTCATATAGATGCTGTGCAATAAGGAATCACAAGAGATTTTTATACTCCCAGATGTGTAGGTGAGCTGAAAGGAGAATTTGTTTATACCTTGATATCTCCAATTGTGTAGGTTGACTATAGATAACTGTATGCATATGTCTTAGTCTAGGGCTTGCCCCAAGTTAGCAGCAGTTACCCATAGTGCACAGCTCTTATGTACTATGCTCATTTTACATCTATTCACATCACATTAGTGTAAGAAAGCCAAGCCAAGGGGAATACTGCAGACTTGGAGGTACAATGACTCTCCAAGCAAGCACAGTGTGACTAGGAATAGCCAAGAAGAGGGACCTGTAAGTCAATGTAATGATGAAAGGATAATGGGTTATGCAGTGATTATGACTCTGCCTAGCGATTAGTTTCAAACAGAGGCCAGTCTCTTCAAGGAGAACATTAGTAGCTTGTCTGTCCTACCAGAGCTGATCATGGTCTGTCATTTTGATATTCTGTTGCCCAGCTTGATGTAGACAGAAAGATTTATGGAATGAATGACTTACATTGAAAATGTTGCTTAATCAATCGCATTATTAGCCAAGATGTAGATATAGATATAGCCTTGCTATTTGTATAATGGTTGTGAGATAATTTTAAATATCTTTAAATCCCAGGCATAGTGCAAGACTCATGAATATACATAATCCAAGGTTCTGCTCTGAGGTAACTTGAGAATTAAGAGTTTACTGCCATATGTTGTAGAGGATAAGTATCCACAGTGATAGAGCAGGGTGGTAGGTACCCAGGGACATGTGAGTGAGTTGCTGTTAGTAGGAAAGAGCCACCTGAGGAAGTAAGGGGCTGACTGCCTCCATATCATTTCCTCCTTATCATCTAGATTCAAGTAGAACCACTTCCTTCTAACTTTACAGTCTGCAAAGCAGGAAGAAGGTGGGGAGAGAATAAACAAACAAAACAAAACAAAACAAACAATTAGGAGCCCAGAGCTCTCAAAGTCAAGCTTCAGTATTCATTTGTCTCCTTTTAACACTTGCCACAAAGGGGCTAAAGAAACTACTGATAAATTTAGACCTCCCCTTTGGCCTATTTCTGCCTTTTAACCTTTGTTACTGTTTCTGGCCTCTTGACTCAGAGACAGTCTATGACTGGTCACAAGAAGCAGGCTGGTAAGTGGCTGAGGGAGGCTGGTCAAAAATTATTTTATTTCATGGGTAGGAATATTTTGCTTGAATGTAGGCCTGGTGTATCATGTGTACATCTGGTGCCCATGAAGGCCAGAAGAGAACATTAGCTCCCTTAGGACTGAACTAGAATAATAGAGGGTTGTGAGTCAAGACATGGGTTCTGGAAATCAAACCTAGACTCTGGAAAGTAGCGAGTGCTACTTTTCCCCTACCGAGCCACCTCTCTAGCATCATTGCTGATGGCACCTACAGATCTCACTTGGGGTTTTCTAAATTCTCACAGCTCTTTATAAATGTATTCTTGGGTTGGGGATTTAGCTCAGTGGTAGAGCGCTTGCCTAGGAAGCACAAGGCCCTGGGTTCGGTCCCCAGCTCCAAAAAACAAGAACCAAAAAAAAAAATAAATAAATGTATTCTTTATAAATGACTTCTGGTCACTCTCTTTAATTCTCCGTGGTGACTTAAATGACAATTGGTCCCCATAGGCTCCTGTATTTAACACTTGGGGTCCTCATTTGGTGGTGGTGTTTGGAGAGGGCATGGAACAGTACAGACTTGCTGGGGGAAGAGTATCACTAGGGGTGGGTTTTGAGGGCTTATAGCTACATCTCACTTCCAGTTTCAGATGGTTAGTCTTGGTTGAAAACTTGACTACATACGGACTCAACTAAAACCCAAACAGGCAGGCACACCCGTGCAGGTATTTTTCTTGATTAGAACATCTGAGGTGAGTAGACCCAACCTAAAGCTGGGCCACACTTTGTGATAGCATCCCACATAAATAGACATGGAAGAAAGAAGCTTTTGCTTTCTGCCTGTTAGACCTCACTTTTGCTATCAGATTCATCTATCCTGTTCCTGAACCATTCCTTCACTGCTGTTAGAACATACTCCTTCAGGAGTCCAATGTAGACTGAAGAACAGCAACTTTCTCAAACTTCCCTAGGACTCCAGCACAGGAGGGCACTGCTGAGGCATCTAGTCTTGTGGACAGAACAATTACCAGGTCGGTGGCTTTTGTCAGGAGACAGCTATTGTTGGACTAGTTGGACTACAGCCTGTATGTGAGTCTGTGTAATAAATCACAGGCATGCATACTCTATCACTTCTCCCTTAGAGAACTCTGACGAACACTGTTTTTACTCTCTCTGTTTCCTGTGTGTGGATAAAGATGGAAGTCTCAGTTCTCTGCTCGTGCTGACGTGCCTTCCCCACCCTCCGTTATGGACATCTAGCCCTCTGAAGCTCTAAGGAAAAGTGTTTGATTATGGCATTTTAACAGAGCAGCAGAACAGTAACTAAATACAGACTCTTCATCTCACCTCTGTCCCCTCTTTGACCTTAGTTACCCATCACACCTGCCATTTCAGGTGACAAAAGGAGTGACTACATGATACAGCCATGACCTTCTCTCTGCTGTACTCCCTACAACTGCATTTTTAATCTCCCACTAAACATAATTTACTTTGCAATCACAAGATAAACATTTTTTGATCAATGAGGACTTATACTTCATGAGAGATCAGCACCTAATGGTACCCTTCCTGGTTAAGCAACTCTGATTCCTGTATGCCCTTTAATTTAAAATGCTTTCATCTCATTATGTCTTACTTAAAATGCAGGTGATTTCCTGTTAATTGAACATATACTAATAAAATGGTTTCTCTGTCATTATCAAATCTCTCCTATACTCCACACTGGAGTCTGGAATTCAGGTCACAGGAACTTGTTAACCATTCATACAGAGTCCCCGAAGCACAGTTAATAGAAGGGAGAGAAGCTTCAGAAGTGGATGAATGGAGCAATAAGCTTGGTGAATAGTGAGGATTCTCCTGCTAAGGGATGGTCTGTAACTGAACCAAGGGACTGATGGATCGTGCTGCTGTCGGGCAGACGAACCTGCTAATTGTTTCCTTCTCGCAGTTGCTAAGTCTGGACACAGCAAAGAAAGTTATACAGGCTTGAGAAAAACTTTAGAAGTGAGAACTCTATGCCAGTCTTGGATTATAAAGGGACACCCTTTGAATATATTAGCATAGTCAGGATTATCTGGAAATATTTGTGAAACTCATGAATTTTATACTGGTAGACAATGTCCAGAAAAATAGTCATGACTTCAGCAGACTATGGTTATAGCTAGCCTTTCAAACAAATGTTAAACCACTAAACCATTTGTGTTGTCAATACATGAGCAGAAGCAACAACATGATTTCTTGGAGGACTCTGGGTCTCCCTGCATTCTCATTTGTAGGTGTGGAAGCAGTTTTGTGCAGGAGGGGCAGAACATCTGGGAAAGGTCATCTTTAGGTTCTTCGTGAATGAGACATGCTCCCTGTGACAGTGGAACCATGGCAACAGGGGTTCTCTTCAGAAATGTCCCTGTCCAAGTAAGAAGCTTGTCTACTTTTCCTGGAAATGTTTGTAGTTAAAATGCTACTGCATATGGCCTCTTGCCTCCCTATTACCATTGCCTGGTACCAGCTCCATCCAGAAATGAGATACACAGTTCATCTACATGACACCCGGAAAGTATGGAGCCGTCCTGAATAGTAGGTAAAGTTCTTGCTCTTATTTCACAGATGAGAAACCTGAAGCCCAAGCTTTCCTTTCCACATGGTTATCCAGGTACAAGAAAGAAGAGCTGAGCTGTGTAGTCACCACTGCATCTGTCCCGCACTGAGTGACATGTACTACATTGGAAGATGAACTAGGAAATACCAGGGACCTTAAAAGAAAGCTCTCTCATTTAGGGATGGGTTTCTACTGTGGTCGAATTCTCTTTGTGATCAAGCCAAATTTGAGTGGTTCTCTATATAAGGCAGGAAAAAACATATATTATTGATAATTGAAAATCTACCTTGGGTACCAATATATGAGATTTGGTATTTCTGTAATGATAATTTCAGGAGAAAAGGTGATTAGGGTAGGGAAATTATGTAAAAAAAGTCTAACGAAAAGAGATTGTAAAACACAGTTCCACACAGCTCCACACTGCTGTCGCCTGCGAGACTCAGGCAGCCTCATGTCAGCTGCTATCAACACTTCCTTTTTTATGAAGCAAATACCTTACAGTCTATTTCAACAAATGCTTTGTATCAAACTAAAGTTAGCGAAGTAACTCTTGGTCTTCCTATTTTCCTAAGAAAATGTAATTGTGACTGATGAAGATAATCTAATAAAAAGTGGCTAACACCATGAACAAAGCCCAACACAACCCCAAATTAGCAGCTGACAAATACAAACCCAGGAATCTACTTGCCACTACTCATTGGGAAACATTAAAGGAAACTATACATCTCTTCATTACAATGCACATGGTTCTAAAGGATGTCTGTCTATACTGCAAATCTATTGTGGCAGATTAGAAGGCTTTTGAATAAATACTTGTTAATAGCCTGGACAGATAAAATAATACATAATCTCATCGCATGGCACAGGGTTTCTTTAAACGACATCTCCTCTACTTAAATATTCATGTTTCAATTAAAATGTACATCTCCTTTATTAGCCACACCAGGTCCAGTTCAGATCAATAACAGCAGCACTAGATGGAATTCTAATGAAGATAAACAACTTGGAGTCTGCTCAGCTCCCCCTGGGCCCTGACACACAAAGCTCCCTTTCATTACTTGCTGCAAGATATTTTACAGTCACCTGCCTCATGCAAATGAGGAGGTTCATGTTTATTCATGAGGAGAGTTACAGACTACCTTTCATTCCATAGGCTGGCTCAGTGAACCTAAAGAGTGAGCTGAGCAGGCCTAGGAGGAGGACTTCTGAATATGCAATTGTCTTCTGCAAAGCACACACTGAAAGTCAGTAAGCCAAAAGCAATGTGAAAAGTAAGCCTTCTCCTTTGAGCCCAAGCATTTGCTGGCTTTAACATTTTAAACACCATCCCACACCAAAATCCATTATTTTCTGTGGCTCCTCTTCAGGGGGTTTCTAAGAATGTTTCTTTCTGGCCCATTCTCCAGTTCTTTCTACTTGGGATTTTCTCTTTTGATACAGATGATGCTCACAGCTTGGGGCTTTGCTGGACCTGGGTTGCCCCACCACAACCTGATATTTAAGCATCTACAACTGACTTTTCATCTATGAGCCTAAGATTCCAAAACCTAGCAAAGTGGGCCTGGCTTGTTTTGCTGTTGAATAAAATTCCAAAATAATTCTATTACTTTACAGTAAGGCCACTTTTAAAATGATCACTTCCATTTCTTTACATTGAAACATGCAAAGTTGTGTCATCTCAGTTTATAATGTTAATTTTGATAATGCCACCAAAACCATAAAAAGAACATAGGTCATGGTCCTTAGAATGGCTTGAGTACAACCAAATGAGTTCAAGTAGTCAACTTTTTGAGAGGCCTTAGGTGTTATCAACTGTTAAGGACACACGGTTCATAAGACCTTCTGGTATTCTATGAGGCTGACATCATGACATGTCAGTGTGGGAAACCAAGTCAGTTCATAAAGCTGTTTGAAAACAAATTGCTGAAATCAGCATAAGTTTAATGTTGCCACTGTTAGGTTGGTCATTCCATGCAGAATTTAGTGTAAGGTTCATGGACATCTTCACAATCATTTTAACATGTTATACTTAAAATGACCATCAAAAGCTGTTTACCCATGTTTGTAGATGAGATTTATCTTATGATTTCCTTTTAAAAAGCCATGTAACATCTGCATATAAATTTACTTCCTCAACATATTTTATACTTCTGACTCCAGTTACTGTAATATCACCAATAAGAGAGGATGAGATAGGATTTCCATTTTTATTTTTTTGTTAATTTTCATGCATGGAAGATTTGAGAATGAAAAATGGTCACAGTACTCTTATCAATGCAGGCAGTCTGTAGTAGTTGGAAATATGTGTGGCATATTCAAGAGGTGGAAATTCCATTGTTGCATATCACCTTTAGAGACCAATTCTAACTTCATGAAAACAACTCATGGGTACCTTTTCCCCCAACCAAGGGGTTCACTGGTCTGTGGTTCAACTGCCCACTGGGATAAGAGGCCCCATGTGCTCCAAATGTACCCAAGGTTGAGGAATACTGTTGCATAGATCCATACTCCACATGCAAACTCTTGTTAGAATAATTAAACTGAGACAACAACAACCCACACAGGCATAAAATAAAATTCCTGTAAATGAAACAGTGCAAATAAAGCCCTCAAATGATGGTTGGGCGCTTGTGTGGGGAGGTAACCAGCAGCAGTTTAGCTCTTCCCTGACACCTCTGCAAATGAATAATGCATGTCCTACATATCGGCAATAAAAGGCAAAAGCACAGAATACAAACTCAACGGCCTGAATCAATGGATTATTCTTTAGACTGCTATATTGAGAAAGTGAAAGTTCTTTCCTAACCATAAATATTTTAATCACCCCCCAATTCTACTTCTCTATATAAATAAGAAAGGCCTTCCATCTGCTGCTCCTCAAGACTGGAAGAGCAGTAGACAGCTGCTTTTCCAAATGCCTTCATCCAGCAGTGGCACTGACTAGTGACATTAACTAGCACATTCCAGATACCTCCAAGCCGAAGCTCAAGTCAGGCGGATAGCAGAAGCTATTCCTGCCTCTGCTATAACCTGGTGCACGTGGTATGTTGGCGAAATTAGTGGCCTTGAGGTAGGCAATTCAATCTCCTTTTCCTGTTGATACAAACCAGCCAGAGCCTTAGACAGTATCCAAAGCACTCCAAAAGCAATGGTGCTTCATATTAGGTTCTTTTAAGCTATTCCTGGATTCGAATTTAGACAGTCTTGGGAACATGAAATCATTTAAGTCTAACAGTAACTCCAAGCCCACATTTGTTCCTAAATTCAATCTCTTCTGCTATCAACTTAATAACAAGAAGAAAAGTGAACTGATTTCAATTTCAGCACTTCTCTCTGCTTCCATTTATTATTGAATAAAGCAGCCCAGTGGTTGATAGGCAGGAAACAAGAATAAAAAAATGGAAAGGCTGCATGGAATTGTGGTAGTGGTTCTTACTCTGCAAACTCCTTGTTGTCTTTCTTTTTTCCACCAAAGTAAAAAGGCAATTGCAGCAGAACAGGGACACAAAGGAAAAGGGACACAAACTTATCTGAATTGAGCTTGTGTAGCTCTCAGCAGCATTCTGGAATTATGTCTACCCTTAAAATAACAGGCAAAGGGCTTATCTATCAATACTGTATTAAACATTGTTATTAACACTTAAAGATAAAACACATATGCAAATAAAATATAGACCATGATGGTCAGAAAAATACCCTCCAAGGAGGCCCATGTTTTAAAATCCCTAAGACTTGTAACTGTGCTACATGGCAAAGTGTGATTTAGATAAGCCAGTAGAATTAAGGTTGTTTTTTGCCAACCTTAACACAGGGAGATTATTATCCTGGATTATTCAAATTCTAAATAATCTTGGGACAATTTTAAAAAAGACATCAGAGGAATGGGATGGCATCAGAGAGGACTAGACCCACAGCTGTTGGCTTCAGAGAGAGAAACAGGATGCAAACCAAGGAATATAGCAGCCTCTAGAAGCTAAAGACTGTGAGGCAACAAATTCTCCCCTAGAACTTTCAGATAGAAACAACTCTGTTGAAGCCTTAACTGTGGTTCAATGAAACACTGTTAGCTTTTGAATTATAGAACAGTTGCATAAGAAATTTGCATTGTTTAAGCTACTAATTCTGCAGTCATTTGTGGCAGTGGGGATAGAAAATGAATACATAAGATATTTACTATTCATTTATATCTATGTGTCAGTCTATTTCCATTTCAATAAATTCATGTATATGTTTATGCATTCATCTTGAAATATGCTTTTCTTTAATAAGCAGGGAAAAGCAGAGTATTATGGGAAATTAAAATCCATTGTCTTTCCCATGCTTAACCCCTCTTTGACCCTAATTCTTGAACCAATGTTAATAATATACATCTCAGATGGTGAGGTGGCCTTCCACGAAGAGTGAGTATCCTAACACCGAACGCAGAGACTTGGATGGCTATGCACCACAGCACATGAAGAGTCACTTTGATCCAGGGCAGAGTGGCCACAGCCACTTTGAAAGGCTATTGATTTAAGTCTCCTCTTGTGGCTTGAGTGGGGAGGGCCGTCTTTGGGGTGATTTGCACCTGAATAGCATAGTCTCTCATAATCAGGTGAAGTACACAGGAAGCTGTGGCTGTGATTGCAGTGAATTAATGCCTTCTTTTCTCCCCAGTCTTCCTTGAATCATGCCTACTCAGACAATGATGTTCAGACAACTGCACCTTGCTGATCAGGGCTCAACGGGGGTTGGGGTTGGGGTTGGGGTCACACTGGATGGCTGGATTTCAGTAACCAGTCCTAGGGGCAAAGGAAAGATGGTAGGCACTGCTGAGGGAAATGGCCTGTGGTGAGGTAACTATGCCTAGGGCAACAGGCAGGTCAGTGCCTGACTCCACCTTCCTTTCTTTTCAACCTTTAGTGGTTCCAGAACTTGGAAACGAAACATAATAGATGTGACAAGTGTTCAGACAGAAGGTATCAGGGAGGCAAATGCAGTTAGGAGTGTAGATGCTATCTATGTACCAAGGCCACAGAAGTAGCACACCAAATTCTTATTTGCGATCCTTATAACTGGGAGCAATGTTAGTGGGTTTGGGCTAGAACCTTGTTTAGAATCATGTTACAATTGTTATAGGCTAAACTATACCTGTCCAGACCCTAAAATTAGGCATAATTAGCCATTACTGTTACACGTTTGTTACAAGGAGAAATATGTTCTTTATCTCTAAAAGCAGGGACCTTGTTTTGAACTCCTCTAAGCTAACCAAGAAATTCTCACATCTATGGAATCAGGAAGACAGTTGTCTTCTGGGTTGTATCAGCTGACTCTGTACTTGTCTTCTTCACAGGTGGAGACAACATGACACCCTTCTTAATAGCCTCATACCAGTGACAAAGCATTCCATACCAAAAACCACAAAGGAAAAATTCACCATGACAGTTTCTCCAGAAAGGATCTCTGTTGGTGGCCTTGGCTGAAACAAAGGGACCAAAGCTACGAGAAGCAGATACCTAATGGTTGCTTCCATTTTTGGTACAATTAAGACTACATGCCTTTTCTCTCTTCCCTTGACCACTACTTGTAAACACAGCTGAGGAAACAGCATATCTGAGGCATGAGCCCCAGACCTGCGGGAGCGCAGGTGACATCACCTCCCTTACCTTGTTGAAGTCTTCAGATGTTGCCCTCATTTCCTTCCATGTTTTGTTCAGGAGCTGGATACAAATGCAGAAAAACTCTTCAAAAGATCTGTCATGGGTGAAGAACATCGGGTGAAAGTCGTTGCAGGTCTCACTAGCTGGAGGGAAGAGATGGAAAGAGAGGCAGACAGATTAATATAGTGAAATGTGTGATCAAGCTCAATTTGGTGTCCATAGAGACATATTTAAGATTATGTGACCATGGGGAAAAGTAATTTTAAAAAGTCACCAAAGGACAGCTCCTACCCTTAAAAGCTTAAGGTCAGAGGGTCAGACCTATTCTTTGGCATGTATTTTGACTGTAAAATGTCAGTTGCTAATCCACCTGAGGATGTGACCCCAAGGGCTTTGTTCCAGGAGTGCTGAGGTAGGTGACCTTTGAGAAACTATTCCCGCTGTTTCCTGAGGCACAATGCCTCCATTGCCTTAATAAAATAATTGGCAGAGGATGGGTTTTCCTGAATATACAATTAATTCCAACTTTGAAAATAGCATC
This sequence comes from Rattus norvegicus, assembly GCF_021556685.1. Lineage (NCBI taxonomy): Eukaryota > Metazoa > Chordata > Mammalia > Rodentia > Muridae > Rattus > Rattus norvegicus. Next base: position 49,642,554 of record NC_141550.1, read on the forward strand.
TATGATTATTTCTCCAGGGGGGCATTTTTTCCCCTTACAAGGGTAGTGAGCAGGGAGTGCTTGTGATCATTCACCATCTGATGCCACTGGCCATTTCACTTTACAGGCCAGGCACAGATGGCTGGAGGTCAAAGCAACCCAAATGCTCTGAAGTATCCAGCGCTCACTGGCAACCAGGAAGTTAGCTTAGACTGTTTCCAAGCCCAGCTAGGCGAGCTTCCTTGGGAAAGATCCAGGTTTGCTGTCTGCCTCCCTCCCTCCCTTCCCTCAGACCGGCTTCCCCACTGCCTTGCCCTAAGCGCCTCCTCATATTCTAGCAATGTTCCAAACTTGAACTTTTAAGAGTCCTTTACAAAACAAAAAGACCTGGGTCCTCGACAGAGCAATAAGCACTCCTGACCATTGAGCAATCTCTCCAGCCCCCTAATACAGTCCTTTTATAAATATTACAACTTGGCTGACCACTATTATCACCTGTGTCATAGAGGAGGATGTGACAGAGTTCAGGGAACTCAGCTTTGTGATTATCAGCCCCCCCCAAACACATACACAAAAGCCAAGGTTTACACGTGCACACATGCAAGCATGCATGCACAGTAACGATAACGAGTGCTGTTGTACATACTGAAGGCACATGCTTTTATTTTATTGCAATCTCTTCAAAGGTTGGCTAGTGTTTAAGATCTGAGGTGGTAGAACTTTTGGCTTTGGAAATTCAGGAGGGGACAGATGGGAGGGTTGGGATGGAGCGTACAGCAGAGAACTCCTGCTTGTCATGCATATAACAAGCCACTTCACTCCTGACACAACGACATTGTAGTTGGGAACCCTAGCACTCCTAGAACGAGCAGGTTCTGCTCTAGCACAGTTGTTATCCATCCACAGGCCTGGAGTATAGAGCATCTGAACATCTGCCCATCTTAAGAAACTGGGTGTGCATTTATACAGCTTGCTCCTTCTGAAAGGAAAACTTGATATGAAGATACACAAATGCCAGTGTTTCCAGACAGCACAAGGACAGAAGTGACCTGCAATGAAGTCATACAGAAAGGACCTAGAAGCAAAGATTTGGAGTCATGTCTAGCCCATGCCAAGCAGAGGGACACTATTTTCAATCTCTTAGCTTGTATTTTCTTAAATAAAATGCAGTAATGAGAATCACTCTCCCTTCTTTCCAGGCTTTAGCGAGGATCACCTGGCACAGTTCATAGAAAACCTGCCCTGGAAAAGATAAAAGTTACCAGGAGCACAGAGATGCTGCTCATGACAAGTCTCAGATACCAGCACTCTGTTCCATAGACTTTCCTCGATTTCCTTATCAAGCGTGTTCAAATCTCAGCAAGGAAAAGAAAAATCACACAAGGAAAGTCACTCCACCCCAGAGAGACTCCAGCAAATGTGAAGTTTTGACCTGAGACACAAAGCTATTTAGGGAGTGTGCAACACCAATACAGACAGAATGGGCAGCTAGCCACCGGTCTCACTTTCATAATCACTGGAGCCTATGAAATTTACAAGTCTACAGAAGCAACTTAAAATGCTATTATGATCCAAGAACTCGTTATTAATCACATTATCACAGAATCATTTTTGGACCTAGTGTGATTATATGTGTACTTTATGCCCTAGTTAAATTTTTATAGCATTACTGGAGCTGAGACAGCTCCAAAACCCATGAGCCTTGTTTTTGGTTGGGTGGAAAGAGGGGAGTAGCTCACAATAGGCAGCATTTGCTGGATGCACATTGTGGGCCAGGTTCCACAGACACTATCTTGTAACAAGCCAGGGAGGCGGACATTATGAGTGTCTTCATGTTATATATGAGGAAGGCAAACGTTGTAGAAATGAATCCTTCCATCATGAGCTTTTTGTAGGTGGCCCTAAGTGAGCATTTGAAATCTACAATTTAGCTGACCTAGCAGTAGGTTTCCAGCATTCACTGACATTAAGAGCACAGGGAATTTCCTGGTGGCTGCTGCTTAGAAAATCAATTTCCCCCTGCACTTCCCTGGACCTCCTGTGATACCTTCTTCAACAAGGACCCACATCATGGCCTGCAGTGCAATGGGGCTCCCCAGCAAGTACACAGTTAATGCCTGCTGGCTGAGAGCACATGCCCTTGTGATCATAGTACTAAAACTAGCAATTCTACCACTGTGGGCCATGCACTGGATGGAGGTTTTGTCTGTCATAATCAGTAATGTACAAGCACATGAGAGGTCTTTTTCTTTTCCATTTTATCCTTTTTGAAAGATAAGAAATAGGAGATTCAGAAAGATGAGGTGAGATGAATTTTCAAGGTGCATAGTGTCTTCATTACTTTTCTATTGTCATGAAAAAACACATAATCAAGGGAACTTATAGATAAAAGAGCTGAATGCAGGCTTATAGTTTCAGAGAGCAAGTCTATGGCAGGGAGCTTAGGAGCAGGCAGGCAGGCATGGTGTTGGAGCAGTCCCTGAGAGCTTACACCCTGATCTGCAAACTGGAATTAGGAAGCACAAACTGAGAATGGTTTGGATTTTTGAAACCTCAAAACCCATGCCCACTAACACACCTCCAAAAATGCCACACCTCCCAATCCTTCTTAAATAATTCTACCAACTGAGGATCAAGCAGTCACATAATGAGTTTATATGGGTCATTCTCATCTAGACCACTATACATAGATAACATATTGTAGTTCCAGGATGAAAACCTGGGTAGAATCGACTCCAAAGCCCATCATTGCTGCTCTGTAGTGCTCTTCCTCTGTATTTGTGTTTGTTGGTTACCTGCCTCTGCTGAACCCCCCAAATATAATTCAAAAGCAATAACTTCTTTCTTCATCACATATTTATAAAGTGGTGCAAGGTAATCAACATTGAATATTTAAGTCACATTTCAGGGCTATTATCTCCCTGTTATTCATGGTCCACAATGATTTCAGGTTATCAGGACATTGTTTTCTGATTTTCTGAGCGTTTCTCTCTTTTCCTTGGGTCTGGGTCAAATTGCACCTTGACAGCTTTTGTAAGTACCAAGAAAATCATAACCTAGTTCCAACCTTTTGTTGCATAATGCTCCTCTCAGTGGCTTCAAATACCAAGTTATTCCCAGGTAGTTGGCCACCAGTGAAAATCCCTCTGGATGAATTCATATGATTGATATATTTCAAGAAACTCAAAACTTCAGGTCCATGCAAACAGAAAACCAACTTTGACCTTGATAACAAGCAGCGCAGCTGCAAAATACAGTTTTCAGGTCCTCTTTCAACTAAGAGAAGTCACATGAACAAATCATGACCAATAACAGAAAAGTAGACATTTCTTAGAGTTTCCAGGAAGGAAAGAGAAGGAGGAGGCTTGACTAGCTTATCCTTCTTTGTTTGTTCTTTCCTACTTTAATTCTTTTGTGTCTGGAATGTAAGATGATGACTGCGCTTCTACAACCCTTTTGTCAGCCTAAAAATGAGGGCTGCATCCTAGATAATTAGAAAGAGCTCTTGGTGCCACTGTGGAGACACCACAACAACCCAAACTTTTCCTCTGGAATTCTGTGCTTAAATCACTGTTTTTATATTTTTTAAACTATGCTTAGATATATAATTATTCATATGGAAGGTTAAAATTTGGGAAGTACTTGAATAACAATGCAAGAAAACATGTGCCGGATGCAGTGAGTACAAGTGTTCTGGTCAAACATATTTGCATGACAACATCAAATTTGATGTTCCTCGAATGACTTATATCCTTAGATGATTAAGATCCTGGAGCCTGTTACATCAACTGTGAAGGTCAAGAGCATTAAATTAAATCATTTCTGTAAAGCATATGGTGAGGCGTTTGCACGTATTCTTTACTATTTCATCATCACTCCATAGCTACATCCAACACTCTAACAATGCTAGAGATGAGAAAGCAAGAAGATGCTGAGAAGTAGCCCTTGGGTTCCAGTAGATATAGAGGGAGTGGAGTCAATTACTCTTATTGATTATGTTAAAATCCGTGAGAATACTGAGATCTCAAAGGTGAAATTTCACAAATAAAGGCTGTTCACTGGTCAGATTTCCTCGCCTTCTGCACACAGAAACCTAAGGTAATGGAGTTAAGTGCCCTGCAGAAAAGTCAGGAACAGAATGCACTGTTCTTTCCATGTCTGTAGTCAGTGTGTTCAGACTCTCCATGACAGGACTGCCTTGATATCACCTTACACTCCTTTTTGTTCCTGTCTGCTTAGTTTGATGTGGAATCCTTCAGTGTTCCTCCAGATGCCCTTCCACTCATGGTCTTCTTAACTCAGCCTCCTGGAAACACAAGTGTGTACCATCACGTACACTTCATCCTATGACTCTTTAAGTCTTGCCCCTTTCATTGGAGTAGGGAGACAACAAATCAGGGGCAAGTTAGTCTATCACATGATACATTAGAAACAACTATAGGACTTCTATGGACATGTTACTCTTTAATATCTTCGCATATTAAAACAAACAAACAGTATTTATTAGTAGAATTTTTTCTCTAAAATATTCAAAGTACAGACAGTCAGAGTTTGATCTAGTTCTGTATTGCTCTAGACAAATACCATAACCAAAAATAACTTAGGGGAGGACAGGGTTTATTTCATTTTATAGGTTTCAGTCTATCATCCAGGGAAGCCATGATAGATGCTCAAGACTGAAGCTTGAAACCACAGAACAAAGCTTACTGGCTTGCTATCTGTCTTATTTGTGCTCAGCTACCTTTCTTATACAACCAAGATCCAGCTGCCTAGGTATGGTGCTGCCCACAGTGGCTGGGACCTTCGACATCAAACAGCAACCAGTAAAATGTCTGCACAGACATGTCTATAGGTCAGTCTTGATGGAGAGAATTCTTCGGCTAAGGTTCCCTCTTTCCATGGTGTGTCACATGGCCAAAGGAATTAGCTGTTACTGAATCCAATGGAATAATCTTATACACTTGAAGGCAAAAGCTGCCAGATAAGTAAATCAGTTTATCCATGACTCTGAGATAACAGGTGCTTTAAGTTAAACTACTAAGGCTCAATTCCCAGCTGTATCAGCTGGTTACACAGGAAAGTTTTTTTGTGATCTACTCTATACTCTTCTCCCATGCAACATTAAAAAGAATTCTATCAGGCCATTGAGGGGGTGGGAGTGGTAACTACAAGAGGGAGCTCAATGTAGTTCAGATCAAGAGGATTATTAAGCCCATCAGTCAGGATATTGATGTCCAAGGCCACACACACAGGAGAGTTTGTGGACAATCACAAGGAAAGATTGGGTCTCAAGAATAGTCTTTAATTCAGAGATTAAAAAAAAAACAATTATAGGGAGGGTGGGTTTATTATTGTCTTTAAAAGAAAACAGCAAGGCCTATTGGAGAAAAAAATTGAAGCAGCAGGCAATCATTTTATAAATGAAATTTAGAGAGAAGCACTCAATGAGACAAAAATAGTATGACATTTTTAAAGCCAAATTGTTCTTAAGCACACTATTTTTATCTCAGTGAGATTCCATCTTGTACAAGAGAATTGACTCACTGGTCTTTTCAGTGTGGAATATAAAGATACTTTCAGGGTTAAGTTAGGATGTTAATTTGCCAACATTTAATTCATTTATAAGGAAATATAACCTACACATGTAAGTTCTAAAAATAAAGTAAGAATGTGACACATTTATTTAGCAGAATTATCACCCCATTCGCTATTGCTGTAAGGAAGTGCTGGAGGCTGGAGGCTCTTTATGCGAAGGATGTTTATATCACTCAGTTTAAGGGTCTAAGAGCATTGTGCTAACATCTGCTGCCCCCAAGGTCTTTTGTCTACAGGAAGATGAAAAACCTGTGGGAATGTTTGTAAGGAGGAGAGATTGCATCCTAGGACAAGAAAGCAGATTTGTTTTTCTAAAAACCTAGTCATATAAGAGAACTAATTCACTCTAAGAAACCATCAATGATCCTAACCACAGCAACACTCCCAGTGACTGACTAGCCTCCATTTCCTCAAAGTTTTACTTAGTACAGTTACACAGGGGACTTAGCCTCCAATACAAGAACACATAGAATACAAAAGTCGTCCAAACCAGCAGCCTGCCAAAATAGATATATTCTTATTTTCTATTGGATAATATGAGATAAGGCCCATGTTGTTGTGAGGTCCTCAGAAAATAATGGCCTGTGTAGTGTGGTGAATATACTATGAGCAGGAAGGAAGAACTGGTTCTAAAAATATCCTGTGACATTAAAACCCACAGATCCTATTGAAAATATACCTATATATGAGGTAGGGCAATATATTGCTAACTGCAAAATCCCAACTAGCACCTCTCTCTCTCTCTCTCTCTCTCTCTCTCTCTCTCTCTCACACACACACACACACACACACACACACACACACACACACACACATACACACACACACGTGCACACATGAGATTGAGAATTTTTTTATTTCTTACTTTCTAATGCTCATCAAAAGTTATAGAACTTGGAGATTGTGTCTGCACCAAACTTCACAGCTCCTATCTCTCCCTCTAGAGAGGAGATGGCTACATATTTCATCTGTGCAACTTAGTTAGGGTGTTAAGGCATCATCATGGCATTTTCTGGTTTAGCTTAAGGTTTTCTGTGCTAGTATTTATTCTTCCTAAGAAAATTGCTAGTTGTTTCAACTGATTCATACCACCTAATGCAGGCCATTACAAAAGAAAAGCAGCTGACTAAAGATGAGATAACAAGGAGGCACAGGCAAGTATAGACCAATTTTGCTCTATCACAGTCATTTTCTCAGACACATGTAATTTTTAAGATGCTAAAAAGCTATCAATGACCTGAGTTATGCAAAGGGAGTCTTTAAACCCATTTGCAGTAACGTGGAGCCCTGGGCTTTGGGAGCATTGGGAAAATTATACTATTTCTACCATGACATTGTGAGCCATTTGACTAGCACTCATCTTTGAAAATGTACATTTTGAAAGAGTAATAAATAGGGCTAACACATACCGCATTTTGCAGTAAAATGATGAATTCCAAGGAAGAGGTGAAAAGTCATATACACTCAAAAGAATTTAACTCATGACAATTGCTAGGGCAGGAACAAAATGTCAGCAGCTATCTGTGGCATAGAAACTCACACTAGGACTATCTGTGGTTGTACTACAGTATGCTATGCTGTTCCCCAGAAGACATTGCATTTTCTATCTTTAGACTTGGAAACCTTTCCTGTTTCATCGTGCAGAGCAGCACTATGTGGGAAGATGCTCAAAGTTTAGAACCTTTTGTAGGTAGGAGCAGTGAGGAAAGCCTGGGTAATAAACGTGTACTTCCCTCATCTCTATACGTTCAGTCAATACAGAAGCAACTAACCCACCACTACTACTTCAGACAGAATCAGAGATTTTAAACTTTCTCAGCACTTCACAGCTCCTGAAGTCAGCTTTAATCGAACTCTAGTTGCTCTTTTAACATCTACCAAACCTAAAAATAGTGTGAAATCTACAATAAGTAGACAGAAATAATAGTGAATCCAGTGCTTTGCTGTTCATTTTCCTTGTAGGCCTTTCTCCAGGGTCTGGAGAAAAAGGAAAGAAATACTAAACCAGTATTCATGCTGAAAATCAAGACACACACAGCACAGCAAGACACTTACTTCCCCCAAAATTTCCTGAGGCTGTGCCCCAGTCATGGAACTGTGGATACAGAAGGCCAGAGGGACTGCGGGAGGTTGATCTGTGTACCAATCCTGGTATCACCACTAAGTAGCAACAGGCTCTTCAGTGCCCTCTGGTTGTACTGAATCTTAATTTTCTCATTAAAATAAAAAGACAGTACCTTTGATCTCACTGAGCTGTGGGTATTACACATGAATGTAGAGTGATTCAAATGTTATCAAATATAAACATTACAAAGATAAACAAGTTAGCAATTAGTATATATAGCTCAAATGGCAAATTCAGAAGACCCAATACCATCAAATGCAAAGATTTATAAAACTACAGCACCAGAGTAATTATGTAAAGATACTATTCGCACATGGATGGAAAAATAAAAGATAGAAAATAACTTGGTCTCCAGTTAGAAGCATGCATGTCCACTCACTGAATTTAGGACATAAAAGGAGAGGGGTAGAGAAAGAAGGGACATCTGCTATGTATTAAGTGCTCTGTGACACACACACACACACACACACACACACACACACACACAATTATATTATATATTATTTGTATTTTAATCAAAATGCATTTGGTTTAAGTTGTGGTGAGTCTTTCTGAGTTAGCTTCCCACGACTTAGTCCAGTTCTTCTGATAAGTCATAAAGTAGCACAATCAAGGCCATCTTGGGAGGTATTTAGCCAAAAGCAAATATAAAGAAATTCCAGTAACTGAAGATTCTGATAACAGGAGTGAAGAGACCCCTGAGAGCTTGCTTTTTAATTATAAAACGATCATGCTGATATGTGCCTGCATCTCTCCTTTGTCCTCTCAGAGCAAGAAAAGTAGAGAACAGAATCCACACCCCTGGAACTTGATCTTATGGGAGAAAAAAATCCACATCATTCCTGGAGCCAGTTCCAGGGATGAGACTGCACATTCTTGGCCCAAGGATGTAAAGCAGGTACAGGGAAAGCATTTACTGGAAAGCACTTAATACTGTGGCTTTGCAATGCCCATCAATGTGTAGCACTCAGCCAGATAAATACAGGCTACCTGGTTTTGGGGGTCAATATGAAGTTTAATTTTGTGGGTCAAGATAGTCTGTAGAAGTGGTTTTGGAAGTTGCCATTTGAATGAATATAGCATAGACTGCCCTGGTCAGTGTGACTGGGTCCTGACTCAAATCCAACAGCACAAAATTTAGTGTCAGGAAGAATCTAGTCCTTTTGACTCCCTAACTGCTTGATCTGGGACATGTCAGTTCAACTTTCTCTGTGCAGGACAAGATCTGAATTAACTCACCACTTTTCAGTACCTCAAATGTAGACCAAATAATATCACTAGCTTTACAGGCTTTTCTATTCCCACATGGTGCATGTTGGGGCTACTTGGTCACCAGTGACTCTACCAGTCAATTCCTCATAATAAATCTAAAAAAAAATCTGTATATTCATGAATACATAAGAGGTTTCTTATGAAGAAAATATATATACATATATTTATATTATGTACATATATTATATGCATATGAAGATATATGTGTATATAATATATACATATACATATATATGCATGTATCTTGCTTGTTTTGTTTCTCTTCAGGAACCTGAAGGATAGTGAGTGATTAAGAGGAATGTTCTAGTTGGGTGGTAAGAATTCCAAAGCAGCCAGTGGGGGAGCACATTCAGAAAGTAGTTTCAGTGCATCCCTTTTAAGCATTAGTTAAGGAAATTCATCCTGAGGAATGGCATACTAAGAGATTGCCAGAAAGGCTGGTGAGATGTCTCAGTGGTTAAGAGTACTTGTTGCTCTTGCAGAGGATCTGCACCACTGTGGTGGCTCATAACTAGATGTAAACTCCAAGCATTAATACATACAAAGTACAATATATATATGCATGTTGGCACTTGAGCGTTATAGTGGGTAAGAGGTTGAATAAACTGTAGCTAGTATGTATCCCATGAACTGCATGTACTGTGCAATATGTATACCATATATATTGCAGTAATATATATAATATATCAGTAATCCTGAGTTGGATACATGTGAATTTAAGGAATGACTGGTCAAGGCTTGCTCATAACACATGTGCCTACCTGTCATTGATCAGTCAATGCCTCTGTTAAGGTGATCTATCAGTGACCACCTGTAGGTGACACTAATTGAGATACAAAGGACTCAGCAAGGCAGCCAACTACATTTTACCTGATACTGCCATGTTTAACTTTTTCTGACCACTGAGTAAACTCTTAAAGTCAACTGCAACCAATATTTCTTTATCCCACAGGTTGTGCCTCAATATGTTGAACTCTTCGTTTTTCTTGGTGTGAAGCCCGTGCAGTAAGTTATTTTCTCTAAGCTGGCTCTTGGCTGCTACAGACACTTTACCCCTTTGGCTTCTGTAGACTGTATCCTCTGTGTCTTCCAGAGTCTCTCAGAGTAGCAAGCTCACAAGAACCAGGGCTGTGATTTAGTCATGTCTGGTCTCTTCATGGCTCCCACTTTCTTAACCTTTCAGGAACACAGTAGCTCACACTCTTTCTCTTGGCCCCCATCCATCTTGCACCACCAGCTGCACCCTTTATTTCTCTGTAGTTTTTATTACATCACCTTTTCATTTACAGGACATGAAGCATACTTTTGTGCAATCAGCTCCATCATAGCCCTCCTTTCGTGGGGCAGCAGACAGAAGGAGACTTACTCAAATAGGTGCCACAAAAAATACATCTTTACCTGATGCCTTAAAGTAGTCCATCTTTCAAAATGACCCAGTGTGTGTCTACTCAACCTTGACTTTCTGAAACCAATCTTAGATGTTCTCTTAAAAGAAGACAATGAAAAACATCAGGTCATAAGTTACACTGGCTAGTGCTTTGACAACTTGTGGTATGTTTGATATCTATTCCTTAGAGCAGTGAATTATTTTTGTTACAATAGTGTAGCTTAAAGGTGCCAGAGTCTGGCTGACATATTTTATCCTCTACTTTAGTCTCTGTCTCAGACTTACTGTTCAGTTTGTTTTAATTTGGCCTTTCAAACACAGTAGGGACCCAGAATAAAACAAAACAAAACAAAAAGCTGTAAAAAAAATAGAAAAGAAAGAAAAAGATATATTGCAGCCATCTTGCTAATTGGATTCTACAGAAAGGACAATGGAGATTAGTATAAACAGAGTAGAGGCCTCCTTTAAAAAAGACAATGACTATTATAAACAGAGTAGGGAAACCCTCAAGAAAGAGAATAGTGAAGACTATTATAATGAATAGTATAAAGACTGTAGAGATCCTCTCAAAAGATGAAGAATATTATAATGGAAGAAAACTTACTATACAATTTCAACACAAAAAATCTGATTATGTTTCTAAAATACAAAGCTGCATCCTTCCTCTACAACTCAGTCCCAGCAGTGGGGATCCGCATTAACTATTCCAGCTTTGCATAGGCACAGAGTTTACTGCTCACTGCTCGTCCTTCTTAATCTGTCCTACAGACTTAATGCTTAGCATTGTTAACAGGGCCTTAACCCTAGGGGCTGGAATTAAGGAAACGTGTGTGACCATATGGGAGTAATCAGTTGACAAGCATGCCCTTGCCAGTGTGAGATTTGGGAGGATGGAGATTCCTATCAGTAAATGAGCAATGAGTTAAATCCCTAACATTTTTACCTCAAACAGTTCTGTACAGTACCTTAAATAGAAACACACAAGGATCACACTCTGTGGTCAAGGATCATCTGAGAGCTCTGAGGAGAACAAACAAGTTCTTCAACATGTAGAAAGGGTAACAGCTAGCTACAAAAGTTTAAAAGGACATAATCTTAATTCTATAACTTGGGCATTAGATATGACCAAGTAGAAAAGCTGCCTGGAAACACAAGTACCAGGATTATTTTTTTTATACAAATTTTTGTTCATCTTCATAACGATTCCATGGGATGCTTCTGGTATCAGTACTGTTGTCTAAGGCAACAAGCAGTAGTAGCTCATTGTCTTGGGCAGCTTTAATTGTCAACTGATACCTAGAGTCATCTGAAAGGAAAGTCTCAATTGGGAAATTGCCTGGAGCAGATTGGCCTATGGACATGCCTATAGGAGGTTGTCTTGATTGTAAACTGGTGTTGAAAGGCCCACTGTGGGAGGCACCATCCCTGGGTGGCTGGTCCTGAGCAGGATAAGAAAGCTAGTGAGTATAAGCTCCCGTCCTCTAGAATTTCTTCTGTACTTCATAGCTATGAAGTAAGTTCACTGATCCGAAGTAATAAATGTGCTACAAATACCAAGCCCACCTGCCTTCAAATTTCTGCCTTGACTTCCCTTCATGATGGACTATAGACTGGAACTTTAAGACAAATAAACTCTTTCCTCTCTTATTTTGATTTTTTACAGAGTATTTTAGAACTGAAACAAAAGTTATATACTCATTTAGCTCACTGACCAGCAGTAACAGGATTCAGGGCTTAACGTTCACTTGCTATAAAAGTCTTTACACTAACTGAAAAGAGAGTGTCTACCATGAGAAAAAGGTTAAAATTCCTTAGGATTTTTATCTGAAGTGGTTTAGTAATAACTCACTAAATAAAAATTAAGCCAAGCGGATGCAGTGGCTGAGGAGGAAGTCCTGCCATGAGATTCATGCTAGACTAGACTATGTAGTGACTTCCAAGCCAGTCTCAGCTACGTAGTGTGACTAGTCTGGACTATGTAGTGACTTCCAAGCCAGCCTCAGCTACACAGTGTGACTCTGTCTCAAAAACCAAAGCTTAAAAAAAAATCCTCTGATTGACTATTTTCATCTGAGGTGGATTTGAACCCATGATACTGAATGTGGCAGCAGAGGCTGGCATTTTCCAATTTTACTGTCATATATACTAGCCTCTCTTCTTGATGCTTTACAGTTATTATTTAATTCTCACAGGATGCTCATGAGACAGGTTTACTCTTTTCTGTTGTGCTTGATTGAGACATGGTCTCATTAAGTACCTATGTCTGGCTTCATCCTCATGGTGTAGACCTAGCGGGCCTTAAGCTCATAGCAATTCAATTACCTCTGTGCTACACCCTGCTAAGTGCTAGAATTAAAGGCATGTGCCACCATGCTTGGTCACAGACTAAGTTCTTGAGTCATGGAAGCACAGAAAGTTCTGTAACTTCCTTAAATCACATGGTTAGAGAGGCAGAGCCAAAGTAATTCTAGAATGCAGTGGGCATGAAGATGCTCTCGACTAAATTGGTACATGCACAGTGCATTCTGGACTCAGCACTGCCACTCGTCCTAGTCAGTAGCCCAGGAAGAGATGGGGGCTTGCCCAGCTTTGGCATAATAGGGCAAAATGATCTTGACTGATCCTATAGAGCCACAATCATTCCAAATTTCCTGCGTATTAGACTATCTCACCAATAAGTAACCAAGTTAAAAGCCATTTATCCTGAGTTGAGCATTATACATTGTATTCATGTACTTAAGTGTTACACCATACCACATGAATGTGTCCAATTATCATGTGACTGTTAAAGATTTCAGAAAAGGAAAACTAGACAAATTATATCAAAACAAATCTGTTCTGATTTTTTTTAAAACAAAACATCAAGTAAGAACTGAATCTCACTGCTTTACAGAAACCAGTACTTGGGTTGTTGTCAGCTTTGCTGAGGAGACCAGGCACTACCCAGATACGATCCCTGATCACAATGAAATGTTTGAACATAGAGACATCACAGAAATGAATGTGGTTTTCAGTTGATAAAAATTACTTGTGTTATAAAGACATAGCTTGCTTGTTCCTGTACCTTGGGCACAGGTGCCCATCTTAAATTATGTCTTAGCTTATAAGGAAGTTAAGTTTAAATTGATAGGTAAAGACAATTGTATAAAACACAGTTATCACCTACATTCTTAATAGTATTTCTATTAAGTACTTCCCTAATGTGGAGTCCTTGTGAACCCATCATAATTATGAGATAGCTCTGAAGGCCTCAGAGAGCAAAACCTAACAGCCTAGGAACTTCTGGGTTAATGTCTGTCCAGTGTCAACTTCAAACCATATCAGTAGTCCACACTGACCCCTAGTGAGGACTAATTATAACCTAACTATAGCTATACATTCCCTGTCCTCAAAATCCTTCAGTAAAGTCTTAACTTCTTATTACATTCTATGTGGATCCTGCCAACACCTCAATATCCAATTTCAGGGCTACTTTTTATTGTTGTTTTCTTTCTTGTTTCTTTTTCTTTACCATTTTTAGGGAGAAGTGAAAAATGTGTTTATTCAGATCACAGTTCCAGTTTACAGTCTGTGCAGGGAAGTTAAGACAGCAGGACCTTGAATCAGCTAGTCATATTAAATCCACAGTGATGAGACCAAAGCATTGAGTTAATCGATGGATGCTAGTGTTCTGTCCCCTTTCCCTTCTAATACAACATCCCCTTTCTAATCAATGATGCCCTTCAAAATGGGTAAGTCTTCCCACTTCAATTGACATAATCAAGACTACCCCCACAAAAATGTCCACTGAACCTACTACAGACAATCCTTTCTTGGAATTCTGAAATTAACAAATAAATAGATGCAAAAAAACTGATGAAACAAAGATTGGTAAGCCAGATTCAGAAGACAAACAGTGCAGGCTTTCCCTCATATGTGCTCATTAGCTGAAGATCAGACATGTGTGTTTCACTTGGAATACTTAGAGAAGTTAGAACACTAGTAAATGGCCATGGGGGAGGGAAGATCTAGCAAGAGGGGAGATAGAATACAGTTTTCGAACACTAAAACTTCTAGAGTGAGCTTCTCTATACTTCTAGAATAGAGACAATAGCAGCAGCAGCAGCAGCAGCAGCAGCAGCAGCAGCAGCAGCAGCAGCAGCAAGTACAGTTCTTGCAGGAGCTGGTGGACTCATGTTCACCTCTTGTGGGTCTCTTTAACCCATTTCCATAGGGTGATCTTACTATATGCTTCCATTACACATGTTTTCCAAGTTATAAACTCTGTTTTTCCTTCTTGTGTCCCTTTGTAGAAACTCTAAGCATCTCAGAGCTTGAAGTGTTACTTTTCTGTCATGTACAGTGTAGAGTTAGACATGAAACAGTCTTTTTACCACAGGAGGAAAGTCAATGGAGACCCTAGATTAGAAAGTTCTTCATCTCCTCATATGGACATATTGCCCTAGTTCCTGTTAGTGTTATTTAATCATTAAACACCTCCTTTAAGCATAGAAAAACAAAAACAACCACTGGAGAATGTTCTGTGGAGACCATGCCCACACATTTCAGGATCTGCCTTAAAATAAGCCAGCAAGTGTGTAGGACTCACCATCAGATTGTCCTAGAAAATACTCCCTCCCATATTTAAAAATACACTTGTTTGGTTTGCTTCAGGCTCCTTGTTGCAGGCCTGCATGAGTCACTGGAGAAACATCCCATTAGAGTGCTCCCTGCTGATTGGCTCCCTTTGTATGTTCAAGGTGAGTCAGAACGATGACTCATGGTTCATCCTTATGACAAAAGAGCTTGCTCTCCTTTCCTCTCCATTATCCATGTTTTTCAGACTTTTGTGGCATCATGAAAAACATCCAAGGGAGCAAGAAAGAGGGAAACACAGGGGCAGCTTGAGAATTGACAGTACTTATTTTTAACAGGAAGCTCTATTTAAAGCACCTTTTATAGAAGCAGCAGACACTTGGAAGCCTGAGCCATCCGATGCTGCTCTCAATCCTCCTGGGATGTCAATGTTCGACTGTTTGGCACTCTGCTGTGTCCATCCAAAGGGAAATATTGCAGGAGGTAAAGGCAAACTCAGCTCTCAGAGAAGCTGGAGATAAAGTGGCTGGGTGGATCATGCTCCCTGTCTATTACTTCAAAGTCTTGACCCAAGAGAAAAGACTTCTTAAATATAGTCAAGCAGTGACCTGGTGGAGAGGGCAAACTAAGTGGTCTTCTGTGTGCCTTTCAAGGGACTCATGACCTCCCAACAAGGTGACAGTTAAAACACTAGAGATCAATTCTGTTCATTCCACTCCAGAAAGCATTTTTGGTTATGTAGCCACAGAGGTGAAAACTTTATGGACTCCATGCAGATGATTAACAGAACTAAGCTCAATGAGTTATGAAAAACTTGCCCTTATTAGTAAGGGCATATCCCATGACCCTGGTAGGTACTTGAGAATGGATACTATTAAACCATGTAGATACTCTATGTTTTCTTTTGGCACATCTATGATAAATCCAAGGATTTTAATTTTTTATTTAAAAGAAGCATCTCCATTGTCAACTTTAGTGACTTGGGCCATTATTAAGGAAAATAAAGGTTACTCTGAATATAAGTAATGTGATACTATGACAATGAACCTGACAACTGAAATAGCTACTATGGGACTAACATGAGGATACCATAAGGGTTGTACACCGAGCAACTGCAAGATTCTAGGGAGGAAGCACTGAAATGCTGCAAATTATCATTGGTACTATTGACAGTGTATAACTCAAACATCTTTCAATGTCTATTTCTATGTTTTTCTGTGTGGTATATTTTTGTATAGTATACATAAATGTTTGTGTGCATATGTGTGCACATGTGTATATGGGGGGGTTGCTTAGACATATGCATGCACATGTGCATGCACATGTGCACGTGTGTGTGTGTATGCCAGAAGTAAATATAGATTGCTTTTCTTTATTGTTCTCCACCTTGTTCTTTGGAGACAAGATAGCTAACTGAACCTATTGCTCACTGATTGGTTAGGCTGGCAAGGAAGCAAGCTCCAGGGATCTGACTGTTGTTATCCAGTCTCCCATTCTTGGCCATCCAAGCAATATCTGGCATGGGCTCCTTCTAATGGAGTAGGTTTCAAGTTAAATCACACACCAATTGGCCACTTCCAATGTTCACACTACTACATGTCCATGCCAGCATTGCTCCAGCACATTTTGCAGGCAGGAAAGATTGAAAGTTGGTGGCTTTATGGCTAGGTTGGTGAGCAGGCTCCAGGTAGCATCAAATCGAACTCTCCACATTCAGTGATCTGTGTGAATGTTTCATAAAGCTCTTTCCTCCTGAAAAACTCAAAGCACTCTGAGCATGGTCTATCCCTGTAGTATGCCTGTAGGTGAGTAGGTGGCTAGTACATTTATCCCATTTTATTAAAGCAGAGGCAGAATTCACTGCAAAACAGTCCCCCCCTGGAAGGCTGAGCAGCTTGGCCTGAGCCAGTCTCTGCTCCACAGGTTTTATCCACCACCATCAACTCACTGTGGACAAACAGAACAGATCGTGGACAGAACAGAAGACCATCTTTTCCAGAGAATACACACACACACACACACACACACACACACACACACACACACACACACACAGAGAGAGAGAGAGAGAGAGAGAGAGAGAGAGAGAGAGAGAGAGAGAGAGAGAGAGAGACAGTGTTTCCAGGTAACGGGGACTCTAGGATTGTGCAGTGTGAATGTCAATGGTATCTGTGATAAGCCTGACAGAGAAATTGCTCTGAGAAAACAACACACTCAGAACTACGAATTAGATGGATTAGAGCCTGCCTGTCTTTCAACTCAACTCGAATACCAGTTTGGTAGAAACAGCCACCTCTTCCCTGCTCTGGATCCTTTATCTGTTCTTCCTTTGTGGTATAATTGTTCTCATTAGCCTTGGTTTTGGTTTTCTTCAATATTGTTTACCCATGATCAACAGTGCTCCAAAATATTAAATAGAAAATTACAGATGCTACGGAATGGCCCAGTTTATAGAACACTTGTCATGCAATCACAAAAACCTGAATTCAGATCCCTAGCACCCACATGAAAGCCAAATGAAGTGCCACACATCTAGGGTAGAACCAAACACAACCAGCCAGGTGAAAAATCAATGTAATGAATCTTAAGGATATTCTGCTATACTCATCGATTAGTGCCTTGTCCAATTGTCCTTGAAGAGGCTTCCTTCATCAATAGATGAGAACAAGTATAGAGACCCACATGAGACATTATGTGGAATGGCTAAATTGGAGATCCCCATCCAGTCGCTCCCCTTGGAGCTCTGGGAATCCCACAGAAAAGGAGATTGAAAGATTGTAGGAGCCAGAGGGAATGAAGGACACCAGGAGGACATGGCTCACTGAATCAACCATGAAGGTTGTATGCTGGCTCACAAAGACTGAAGCAGGATGCATGGAGCTTGAGTGGGTCTGTGCCCGGTCCTCTGTATACATACTGTGGCCATTAGCTTAGTGTGTGTGTAAGACTAATTGTGAGGGTGGCTTTGACGTATTTGCCTAGTCTTGGGACTATTTTTCTCCTGTTAGGTTGCTTTCTCCAGCTTTCTCCCTGTCTTACTCTATTATTATTATTATTATTATTATTATTATTATTATTATTATTATTATTATTGTCATGTTTTGTTGTCACTCGGAATCTGACTCTTTTGTAAAGAGGAGATGAGTAGGGGTGGATCTGGGGGTGACAGGAAAGGGAAGTTGGAAAGGTTCTGGGAAGAGTACAGGGAGGGGAAACTGGTCCAGATGTATTGTGTGAGAGAAGAATCTATTTTTAACAAAACTTACATATCAGCAGTCTTATAGCAAAAAAAAAAAAAAAGGCAGGACAATTATAATCTGAGCTTAAATCTAAAAATGACAGAAAGTCAAGAAAATGAGAGCTATGCATGTATTTTAGTTGTTGGGTTTTCTTTTAAAAGACAACATAAAACATTTAAGTTAGTTGAATCTTATGCCATGAGTCTGGTGACCCATCGGTGATATCATCAAGGTTTAGACACCATATCAAGAAGTATTCAAAACAGATTTCCAACAGATGTAGAAGATAAAAATAAAAGGCACAAAGGTTTCCTTCCAGCCTGAATCTGTCGACATCATAGGAGACTAGGCAGAGGGAAAGCCTTGGTGAAATGGAAAAGATACAGGGGAGTGGGGGGGCACATCTAGTAACTGCCAGCAGACTAGGGCAGGATCACCCACGTGCTTCTGATAAAATAATAAAGCGAGGACTGATGATTAATTTATGGAAGTTTTCTACATCCATGAATTTAAAGCACAATATTTGACATGGCAGCTCTCAACTGCAGAGGGTAGAACGTGCCCTTTCATGTCTTAACAAAAGGAAACTTGCAGTGAAGTGGTTTCTCAGGGGAATGTATCCAATGCCAGAGGTTCCTGTGTGGTATACAGGACTTCCTGTTATTTTTCAATGATCTTAAGAGCTTATTCTATATTAATGTTTGCATTCTCCCCCCACCTTGAGTCATCCACAACCTGATTGACCATTCCCTCTCTGTGTCCCAGCCAAATTCTGTCCACTCACCTATATGACTGATAAAACCAGTATATTGTTGCCCTCTGCTGTCAATGACTTATGAGACAGTACCCCAAACTGAGTGCCTGCATTCTGCCCCACCTTTGGTGTGTGAGACACTCTGCTAGTGAGGTAAAATGCACTCACTGAGTGCTTGACTGCATCTCCCACTGTACCACTGCCTTTAGAGAAAAGCAGGGACACAATTGGGAAGGGGAGAGCAGTCAAAGTTGCAGGAGGCCTAAATTGGTATTCCCTGACTCTCAGATACCCAGTGACTACTAGGGTGTCACACAGAAGAGTCAGGAACAATGAATCTGGGATCCATGGTCTGCAACAAGGCTGGGACCATTGGGGCCCTGCCGACTGAGGAGGAGAATAAACCCGGGGCCAAGGAAATGGGGAACTCAGGCTTCGCTGCTCATCAGCAAAGATAGCAGTTGTCTGGAATCCCAGGGAGGTCTTCAATAGAAGACTTAGGTTGCAACTCTGTAGGCAACAGTCTTCTCCATGCTACATACAGTGGTTTCAATGGAAGAGACAGTCCATGTTTATCCACACCGTTTATTACTGTTCATTATGGAAAATGGATGTACCCCAACTTCTCAGGGTGGACCAGAGATTAAATACCTTTTGCAGGGAAGTAAGTCTGGGAAAGGATGCTTATTGCCTAAATCCTCAGGGCCTCTTGATACCTCATTAACATGAAGAACTCTGATTTGGGCTATCTGATCAACATGGGGAGTGGGGCAAGTGTTTCAGGTCTGGAATCTGACAGGGAGCAGGGCTGGATGCCTGGGTGCTAGGGACTCAGACCCGCTCTACCTTACCAAGTTTCCTGGCATAGTCACTGTGTCACACCAAACTAGTCTATAAGACAACACAGGTTTATCACGTTAAGCAAGCGATGTGAGAACACATGGTCCTGTGGAAAATTGGCTGAAGAGCAATGGTTCTGCGGCAGAATCTCTCATTGGCCTGACTCTCACCAATGAAAACTGAATTCTTCAGGATTATTTTGTCTAATTAGACAATATTCAGATTCACATGAAGAGACAATAATGGCTGACTTTAAGATATGGCTACTGTACGCAGGTAAAGCTTCTAGAAAGGTTAATATTGAACAAAAGACTCTCAGAAATTCAGACATGTAAGTATTCTCAGACACGTTGAGTGACATAACTGGAAATTACAATTGAGAGCATGTATGTCTCCAGAGCTCAGCTTAAGTACACACCAGTTTAGAGGGCCCTATCCATGGCAGCTATCTCCCACAACCCGCCCCAGGTAGGGTGCTCCCATGCTCTCTGACTAGTACATTCCATATCACATATAAGATTAGACTAGACCCGGATGTACTGGCTCCTGCTGCCAAAACAAGAGGTTTGGGCAGATATACAAGCTCTGACCACCATTCTCTACATTCAAAGCCAGGTCAGAGTAGATGAATATGTTCTGGATACCATCCCCTCACATACACACATGTTAAACCAGGCTATTGGGGCCCATTTGCTCTAACCACACAGCCCTTCCTTCTATATCTTATACGACATGAGAATAGGGTCACCTGCTCTGGCCACTCTGACCCCCAAACACTGAGGCACACCCCTTAACTCTGCCATGACCCTCTGTTTCTCTGCTAGAGCTACACAGCTAAAAGACAAGGATACCTCACAAGTCCCTGGGAATTTCTACTCTGAAGCTATCATGCCACCATCATCATGTTCATCCCTTCTGTGACACCATGTCTCTCTGCTTAGTAGTCTTGACTTTTCTCATGCTTATTTGGCTCTTCTCTCACATGCTACAGATTCCAAACAGCACCATATTCATTCTATCCGTGGATGCTGCTCCTTTCAGACCCATTTATTCAGGTGACTGTAACCCTGGCACTGCACTCAGGCTGTGCCCTACCCCACCTCCCAGAACTACTGTTTTGATATTATTAGATGGGTTTGAATGGGAAGAATTGAGTCCACACCAGTGTCAAAAGGGATGCTCACATTAGGGTGGGTTGGGCTTTTTCATGTCTTTGTTTATTAGCGTGGACGCTGCTGCTTCTCCCCGAAAACTAAACAGCACTTGCACTTTGAATGCTCGGAGAACTCTCTCTTCCCATTTCCATTCTGAGCTAGAAATAGAAGAACAAATGCCACACTTATTCTTTGCTTGGAGACTTCCTTCTAATATGCTGTTAGGTTTTCTGTATTGGCCTCATGTGACAATGTTTGGTGCTGTGAGGGTTTTTTCCCTTGCTTGCAGATAGCTGCTTTCGAGAGGAGTCTTCTTCCTGCTCAGCAAGCATTCTGTCACTGATACACAACATCCCATGCATACCACCCTTTTTGCTGTGCACTCACATGGTGATGGAGAGGGGCAGAGAACACACAGTCTCGCTATTGATCCCACTGTGAAGGTCAGACTCGTGATTTCATCTAAACCTAGAACAACTACCTCCCAAACGCTCCATCTCCAGAAGCCACTGCCCGGTGGATTTGACATTCAGCACATGCACTGGATAAAGTAAAAGGGGACAGGGGAGGAAACTCTGTAGCACTTGGAAAAACCTGGGACTTACCATTTTCGAAGAAATGATAAAAGTACCAAAGAACACTTAAAAGAGAGAATTGCTGTTAAGATGAATAAATATCCCATTTAGATCACATGGTGAGTCATGTGGATCTGTACAGGCTGACAAATGGATGGCGCTTCACATCATACACCCATCAAGGGAGCAGGACACACAGATTATGACATCTGTAGTCTGTGGTAAATGGTTTAATTTGCTTCAGAATACTGGTATTTTTTCCTAGGAAGACCCATTCTTTCTCTCCTCTGACTTTGACTGAGGGTCACAGGAAAAGGACAAAGGACATATCATGCTGCTTCTACTCTGGTAGGCTCCTTATAGTTAGCAGCATGCTCTGGGTCCAGCTGACTTGGTGCTCAGCACCATGTCTGGCCCTTTCTTCACAGAATGGAGAATGGTTTCACTAATAATCTAGCTAGTTGTAACATACATATGAGATGGCACGGAGGACCACTTGATTTTGCAACTACCTAAGTGTTAAGAGTCACTGCATACACCATCATGAGAGAAATAAGGAAGCAAAAATGCGGTCAATCCTGCATGATTTCACTAATGGAAAACAGTCCCATTAGCTTAAGTCCAACTGACAGTAACCAATCATACTTCATCCTGCTTCCTAAGTATTGATAATATTCACAGTCAATAGTTTGACAAATGCAGTTTTGAATTTTACTTATTGGCATATATTGATCAACACCTCAGAGATTTAACAAGAAATGTATGCACTGATCCAAAATAATTAAACAGTTCAAAGACTTTTTTTCCATCTTATTTACGAAAGGCATTATACTATACTGCCAACCAGTTGAAATTTCTGTGATGACGGGTGTGTATGTGTAAAACACTGTGATAGTTCTAGTGTGACCAGGTGGACTTTAATTTTTTACCTATTTTATATATTAATATAT
Source organism: Rattus norvegicus (assembly GCF_021556685.1). Classification (NCBI taxonomy): domain Eukaryota; kingdom Metazoa; phylum Chordata; class Mammalia; order Rodentia; family Muridae; genus Rattus; species Rattus norvegicus. The sequence goes on from NC_141550.1 coordinate 49,664,999, forward strand.
TAATTAATTAATTAATATATATTAATTAATTAATATATTAATTTTTTACCTATTTAGATAGACCTCCAAAATCACCTCCAAAGAAACAGTTTAGGATCATTTTCTCCACCATCAATCCCTGGGTTAATAGTTGTACAGTTGACTTTATTAGGGACATAAATAGCTGTGGTTCTGTACAAATAGTTCTTGTCGAATGCAAGCTGGAAAGAAAAGAATTCTGTAAGTAAAAGAAATCATAATGCTGAAAACATGAATGGAGACAGAAACAGCAATGTTAATAGCAGGTGAGACTGCTAGCGGCATGGCTCCCAAGTTGATTACTCAGAAGTTTATGGATGATGAATCTCTCCTATTCACCCAAATGATGACACTGTCTACAGTCTTGCCAGAGGCGGAGCAATTGCAGACTTGTAGCAGCATATGTTTCCCATACCTTGCTACATCATGCCTATTACAGGTTTCTGTATCCATATAGGGCAGTACAGCAAATCTCAGCAGCCTGCACAGCAGATCTGCATGGTGCATAGAAGAGACACATCTCCCTTGTGTTTGTGTATTTGGGACTCTGCAACTCTAAAATCTATACTGGAATAGGATTTGGGGAACATGAGAAAAAAGTACATATAATAGGTAATGTCAACACTGTGGGAAAGGAGAAGAAAAACTGTGCTTGGGACATATTGCTTCACTGACCTTGGCTGTCCCTATAATGACCATAGGGGAAAGAAACCACATGAAGATTAATGTTACCATTTGTCATTTTATAGCCATAAGCCTGAGACTTCTGAAGGCCATATTCATCATGGACAGATTACAGGACTCTGAAATATAAACAGGAAGGTCTTTGCCTTCCTGGATGACCTACTATGGGCGCCTCAGTTGACTGTGTGAGGCTTCTGTGGCAGGCCTTCACCATAAGGCTACAGTCCCTCCTTCACCATAAGGCTATAGTACCGCACCTAGATTAAGTTCATATGTTCTTCCTTGGATTGTGAGTATTGTGATTGTGATTACCTTTGTCCACTTCAGTCAAGTGTTGTACCTGGGTCCATCTCCAGATAACCACAGCAAGAGTGATAAAAGTTAGAGATGCAGCTTGGGAAGAATGGTCAAAGAGACAAAGAGATGGTCTATTACATATGCTTAAAATATGTGCACACTGGGGACTGGAGAGATGGCTCAGTGATTATGAGCGCTGGCTGCTCATTCACAGGACCCTGGCTTCTATTCTAGCATCCATTTAACAATTCACAACCATTTGTGATACCAGAGGAGCTGTGGCCTTCCGTGGTCATTACATGCACAAAGTTCGCAAACATACATGTTGGCAAGGCACCCATACACATAAAATAAAAATAAAATTAATTGTTAAAAATGTATACATATCTTTAAAATAAAGTTGCATCCTCTAAAACATTGGTCAAAACTAGGACAGAGAAAATAAGAGCACCAATGAGCACACGTGAGCTCACAGCCAATGCACACGTTATCAGTGGAAAGCCAACCTTGCCTGGGAGCAGACACACAAGGAATGAATGGATGCACAGATGTGGTCTCACAACTCCTGGGCTTTAGTCTCAGTTTGGATGGAACACACAAAGATAATTACACTTTTGAAAATAAAGAGATTCGTAATTTTTGTTTCATAACACATATAATTGTTTTCACATATTGTTGACAGCTCTATTTTATTTAAGAGAGTTACATATTAGCTGGCAATGTAAGTTTCCTACTTGACTGCTGCATTAGAAAGTCATATGCATGGCTGTGTCTTTTGAACAAAAAAGAACAAGAACAAAACAAACAAACAAACATATTTTCTTCAGTTTATCGTAGTAATTAATTAGAGATTTCCATATTTAACACAATTAATGGTGCTAGACACTAAAAAATCCCCGCGCCTGAATTCCCTCTCCCTGTGTTTATTTGTAGGAGAAGATAATCCAAAGTCAAGCTGGTCAGCTGCCATGTGTCATCACAGCTGTAGCCTCTTGGGCATGGTCCCAGCAAGCTGGAATCTTAGCTAGCTCGTGGAAAATCTATATGGAAAAGATGTAGGCTCTACGTATGCGTATGGGGTGAGGACAGTGAAAATCTATCACAAGTAAAGGGAAGATGGCCAAATCTGAGAGACCTTGGATTTCACTCTTAATCAGCCTCACACCCCAGCCACCATCATCCAGGTAGCAGAGGCAGCCTCTTGCTCTTGTGCCTGCTCAGACCACTCCACCCTGGCCTTACTGCTCTCCATTTTTACTTCTCACCTGATAAGATCAACCTTGATTCCATGTTTGCTCTACCTGTGCCCTGGAGAGATTTCTTCTGGACCGTAAGAGCAAAGCCTGCTTGTGTCCAGGGTTGGAGGAAATACAGAGAGGGGAACCTCTCTTCAATTTCAGCCAACCTCCCACAGCCTATTCTCTCCACAGTAACCAAAGTCATGTTTCATAACACAATGGACACAATATTTTCCAGTATTGAATGATATGGCTATCCACACTGATGGTTCTGAGAGCTCCAAGAGAGGCAGACTCTGCCTTTCTCTCCCACTTATCCCCTCCCCTTTTGTTCTTCAAAATGCACAAGGGTTTGCTGTCTGTCTGAATTCCCACAAATTCCATTTCCAGCATTAAGCCTGCGTTCTGACATATTCCTTTAATTTTGCATGGCTGCTATCCTCAGGACATTCAAGTCTTAGCTTAAAGAGCATGAAGAAACCTCTCCTGGGCTTCCAAATGTAAAGTAGCCCCACATCTTCCCTGTTGTTTCACTCAGGGGTAGGCCTATGTGATATTTCCTAATCTTTCTTCTGAATATATTGATTGTGACTGCCATCTCCATTCACTTTAAATTAGTCTCATTTGGGCAGACATGGTGTGCTCGTGATTTACTGTGTCCACAGTGCTGTTCCAAACAGTGGTGGAAACCAGGAAAGCCTTCACTTATGCATGGCGCCTTCACTATGTCCACTGTGGCTGCTGTGGGAAGTTGAACTTGTCCAGACAAGACCTTGGAGTTTCCCATTCACACCAATTCTTCCTTCCCTGGAACTATGATGCTAAAACAAAGCCTCAACAGTCAAGAGCAGAGCTGTCTTCCCTCAACTCATGGTCATAAAACAATTGTAATGCTTAGATTATAGAAAACCCAGTGGTGTTCATCCACTACACACTGACATTCTGGTAAAGGCTGCCTTTCTGGTGCATCATATTTATGCCCTTTAAAAAATGCTAATGCCCCAAGCAGATAGGAGGAGGAATGGACCTCAGGGTCCAGGGTAATCTGAACAAGGCTGTTTGTAGTGACAAAGGGACTCAATTTTGGCTGTGATCATGTCTGCATAACTAAGTATTTGCTGGAGCTCAACCATATATAAAAAAAGGGAAAATAACATTGTACAGAAATTACATGTCAAAAAACCCTAAATTAAAAAACCACCATGCTATCTGGCCCTAATGCTAAGTCAGAAAACTGAAGCTAGGTTTAGAAGAGTAGGGTTGTTTTAATATTCTCCAGTGACACCATACGTAGTTGGGATTGAGAAATGTGTAAATATAAAATTCCTCACAACCACAGCTGTTGGAGAAAAAGCACAGAGGGCCCCAAGGCTGGCTCAGCAATCTGCTCTAGATACAGAGCTCAGGGTCCTGCTTTGCAAGTTAGAGTTCCTCTCTCTTGTTCTACTCAAATATGGACTAGGAATTACTCACATTCTTAAAAAAAAAGTTAAACAAGTTCAAGAGGAGAAACTCTAAAATCCAGTCCTTCTTAAACTGAAGGGTTATAACGAGCAAGTTTGCTTCAGTTTTCATCTCTATGCTGATGTGAAATGCTCAGGGAGGCATGAACTCCAGGCTCTCTGAGCATCACTGCTTATGAACACAGACAATGACAACAATGGTCTGCCTTTGCCTCCAGATCACTGAGAAGGCTTAGAGTGACCACCACCCATGGAAGTGATGCCTAAGCTTTATCTAGTTAGGGCAGATGACATGAACAGAATACTAATTGTGCCAACAGTTAGCCTCCATTGTAAATTCATCCCTGCAGTGTATATTAATCCCTGCAACAATTAATATAATACTATCTTTGGTTGAAAATGGTACAGTCTTGAGCTTCCCATGATCTCTATACTGCAAACTATGTGGTGAGTCCTGCTTCCCTCTGCCTATGCTATGGTTTGGAACAACAACCATCTTTCTCTTTGCAGGTAGGTAATCTCTCCCTCCCTCTGGGTTTTTACTTAGCTTGGCAGCATCACTGATCCTTCCTCCACTCTTAACCTGATGAGCAGCATTGTACTTGCATCCCCTCTTTGGCTAAGGAACTCTCATCTGAGTCCATGGATCAAGAGTCCTCTCCCTCTAGTCAAGTACACACTTCTAACTGCCTGCCAACATCTCCATTGCGAGGGTCTAAATTCAGCATCAACGATAGCACTTTTAACTGCCATTCATCTATTCCCTGTTCCTAATCAAGATGATCAAAGACCTTGAAGCATCTCTGGCTCCTCAAATATCACATGTTAACTAAGGAATAAAATTTAAATCCTGCCAGTACCACTTAAAACCAAACTCTCTTACCTCTTATCGAATAGTGGTTCCTAACTGTATTATTTCACCCTTCCTCCCACAATGAAACCAACGGAATTATTTTACAATATGAAAAAATGATGTCACTGCCACACTACCTCACAAATATTCTAATCTTACTCAGAAAAAAAGACCAATCTTTATCTTGGTATCAACCCATCAACTCCCCACCTTGCCTCTGCCCACCATAACTCCTGGTCCTGCTCTGTACATGCTAATACACAGCTCAGGACCTCAAAATCAGTGGCTTCTAAGAGACGCTCGTGCTTGTTCTTCTGCCTCTCCTGTCCTCCTAATAGTTGCCACAGTATCACAAAGACCTCTCAGACCATGCCATCCCCAAATATATTAATACATACAAATATATTAATATATACAAATATATCCCTTGCACCATTGTTCCTTTGATCTTGCTGGCTCCAGTTGTCAACAAATGCCAGGTACTCATCCATCTATGTACAGCACAACAGAACAGGATGTGTATTCCTTAGATGGTTTTCTCCTATCTCTTAGCCATTTACTCTGTAATCCTGATGCAACCCACAGTACATGGAACTTCCCATAGAAGGACAAGTGGATCGTGATATCAGGGCCACACGTCTGCCTGGGACCTGTTGGATGATACCTGTAGCTTATTGCAAAGGCACTACCACTCTTGGGTGGAAAGAGCTACAATTATTAAGTCATCTGATGGCCCCCCTTGATTTTATAATTCATTTAACCTATTATCAAGGTTAAACTTTCTGAGTTATGCAGAGCTGGGGCTTGGATATAACTCTTTACACTTTCCTTGAACATACATGTGTCAATATTTTACAGTCAGCACCTGCATTCCTAGTGTTATGCTTGGATATATGGTACGTCAAATTAGGGAAAAGAAAATACACGTATCATTTTGGTCCTTCATCTCTGAGGTTAATTCTTGAATTTCAATTAAATATCAGCTGCTATGGATACAAACTAATTTTGAACTTAAGCATCAAAATATTTAATGGTAACAAAACAGTTAAAACACATGTGGATTGTTTGTAAAAATCAGCACAAATACATTGTAAAAGTAAGGCTATGAGTACTGTGCACAAACAGAGATAACACTGTTATATGCTCTGCCTCCTCTGTGCTATGCATTGCCCAGGATTTGCAGATGAACTCTGGAATGGAGGTGCTTTTATTAATCAGGGTGTGGCTCTGAATGCTTCACTAGCAAGATCAATTAAGTTCTGTGGAAAGAATAACCAATCAATCTACAGACTCACAGGACAACCTGGGACTGAATATAAATCAGTGACTGATCCACAGTCACAGGGAAAATGAATTACATAAAAACTGAGTATGACTTTACTTGATGTGGCAGTTAGTAATGGTAACAAATGTATCGATGGTAACAAATGTAACAAATTAACTTACAGTAGTGAGTCAAGGCAAAAATATATGTTCTCTGTGCTGCCTTTGCATTTTTCTTTAGATCTATGCTATACTAGTATTAAATATTTTATTTTATGGACTAGATGCTCCAAATTTGTGATGTGACCTTATTATAACAAAGAAACAAACAAACAACAAAAAAAAAAACAAATTCTCCACCTCCCCTCCCTCCAAATTCTATTAGTTCAAACTCTTTCTGTTTCTTGCTCACAGCTTTTGCTCAATAGCAATTTTTCTTTCCTTTCTTTCCTATGAAACTTTATGTAGAAAATATTTTAAAAAATCACTTAAGAGGAGAGAATATATCTTTTTTTCCCATCTTTATTAACTTGAGTATTTCCTGTTTACATTTTGATTGTTATTCCCCTTCCCAGTTTCTGGGTCAACATCCCCCTAACCCCTCCCCTCCCCTTCTCTACGGGTGTTCCCCTCCCCATCCTCCCCTAAATCAGCATAGTACCTCATCTCAGAAAAGAACAGGAGAAAAGGCAAACAGTCAGCCGTTCTCCTTCCCAGATCCCTACAATAGCTGAAGACTGTAAAAGGACCATAAGCATCTCAAGTGCTATACTGGAGTGCAGAGTGTATCACCCATATACTTCTCAGTTTTCTTGATGGTGGTTATGAGATGCAGAATTATTCCCCTCTCAGGGCTCTGAGTAGCCTAGCCATGTAGAACTGTGGACTTCCTGTAAAGACCGTGATTTGCCCCTGACCTTGTGATTCTCCAGCTCATGGCAGTCTCATGGAAAGCAGCTCTTAGTGGAGAATGACCACATGAACAACATCCTCCCATCTGAAGCAGCCCTAAGCATTTTATTTTCATGCCAGCCTTTATATCTACCCAAACTTCCTTGCTTACCAAATACAAACAAGTCCAGAGCCAGCTGCTCTTTTCCTGTCATCTGTATTTTCCTCATCACCCTAAACACTATAGACTTTGCATGATTGCCCTGTAATTGTATACAATTCTAAGACTACTTGAGGTTAGCTTTTGAAAAAGAAATTCTGGTTCTATAAATATAAAATCAGGTTTGTTAGAAATCAGACCGACATAGATAACTCAACCAGAAAGATCAACCATTCTTCGTATTTTTCCTACAAGGAGTCCCAAGATATTAGCATTTACTAATGTGCGAGAAAGTGGAAGGGCCCAGGCCTCTCTGAGTGACCTTCTCTTTGAAGAGCGACAGTGTGGAGATGTCCCCCTCAGAGTTGTGCTCAGAGTTTTGGGTTAGATTAGGAAAGAACCCCACTGTGGCTGCCCTCATTAGACCAGGAGTTGGGACTCTGTGGTTTGATATTTAATAATTACTGGTGAATCAAATGAGTGAACAGGGATGATGAGCACCCAAGACAAAGGGATCAAAATGTAATTCAATCAAAGAACAGCACCAGAGTCTGCAGTTACCCCTGGTGCTCTGCAAATCACCAAGGGATCAGGAAAGGCAACAACATCTATCTTGTGTCAGATTATCTCAGACCGACAAGCAGACCTCTGGAAGATCAAGGGGGATTCTGGAACATAACAGCTGCCATAAATTTGATTTCTGATCTTAAGGGAACCTGGGAAGGCTAAACAATCCCAGCACAAAGCACAAATGGGGTTTCAGGACTCTTTGAAGCTTTTAGAAGGGTCTGGGAGATGACGGGAAGTCAGTGTGTGCTCACCGATGAAACGGGAACTTTGTTCAATGTTTACAAGCCATGGGTTCCCATCAAAGGAAACCATAGCCCAGGAAAAGTCAAACACTAGGCTATTAGAAGGACTTTATCTTAGCAGGTGCTACCCTTGCTTATCTAATTGCAGAGGAGAAAGAGCCAGAGTGGAAGCCCAGAAGTGCACGTCTACAGAGGCTCGCTCACCTTCAGTCCCTAGCCGTTAACACTGGCTGCAGTGTACGACTGCTGATACGGGTGGGCTAGCATTCCATTTTATAGGCTAATTTAGGAGAAAAAGAGATGCTCGTTAAAGACAGAAATAGTTCATTAATTGCTGATACCTTCCTGTTGCAACTTGTCCTCTCTATTGGTTCATGTTTATGTAACACTGTGAGCTTTAAAACTGTCAAGAGACCTAGAGTGACCACAAAAGGTTCTAAACAGACAAGAACAACAGGTTGGCCTCCATGGGACTGGCAAGAATTTCAACATAGCAAAGAGAACATTTATTCAAGGAAGCAGATGGTGCTAAGCTATTCAAGTGTCATTTGCCCCTTATGGGATTAATACACAAGAATATCATTAGATCTTTCAAGTACAGAAATTCTGGCTGAACTACAACTATAAATCTTCCTGACCATATCTCCACTACAAAGTAGTTCAAGTGTGTTTTCCTAACTAAAGTGGATGGTTTTCAGTCTGTAAACTTGAAGTTTCCTACTCATCAGCTAGAGATCTTTGTGCTATAGTTGAGGCTATCAGTTAAGCATCCTCAGAAAAGATTTTGTATTACAGATGTTTTAGGAAGGGAAATAATGAATTAAAAAATCTTAAAAGAGAGGATATCAAAGTGGTCACCAAGGCTGATAAACCAAATTCCATCCAAGGAACCCACATGGTGCCGATTTCTGATTCCCACACAACTCCCATAAGTTGTCCTCTGAAATCCACACAAGTGCTGTAATATCTCTCTCTCTCTCTCTCTCTCTCTCTCTCTCTCTCTCTCTCTCTCTCTCTCTCTCATTTTTAAAACTTAAAATTAGAAAGCTCTACTTTCATTGGTGCGCTGTCAACTGTTTGAAATAATGCTGTGTTGCAAACATCCTTCTACTTCATTGCACTGGGTTTGTCATGTAGAACTACATCATTCCACTGCGAGGTTCCTGATAATGTGGTTTCAGTGAGGGATACCATGGTCATTCAACCTCAATAATACTGATGCTTGTTTAGAGGAAATTGTCCAGGTGACTGAGAATGTCCATGGTCTTCCTGCCCTTTACTCACTTACATGCCAATATGATGCTACATTAGTTATGAAAATTGCAAATGTGCCAACTGTGCTCTCTGATAGGAAATTATATTCTCATCACTCATATATGCAAAGGCCTTAAGATATAAAAATTTGACAGCACACTATGTTGAGTAATTTAAATACTATATGTGTCTAAGTGTGTTATTTATATGGTAAAAATAATAAAATACTCTATTTGACAAATAAAAAAACCAAGTCCAGTAGCTGACTAATGTTTTATCACAAACTCATCTGAAGTTCAGTGGAAGAAAATCAAACATTTGTTGTTGTTATGTAGTCTGCCTTTACTGCTTAACTGCTGTCCAGGGAGGCAATTTCAGCACAGACTACAGTCCAGATAGATAGAAGGCCTTGTTTGCTTTGAGGATGCCCTGTTGCAACTGTGGGATTTCCCAAGGGAATTCTTTCTTTGATATGTGTGTCTTCCTTTCTCCTTGAGAAAGAACACAGAGCTTGATCCTAGCCATTCCGGGAAAACAAGGACTGAATGTTGTTTTCTGTCTAGTGTAACTGAAGGGCAGAAAAGCTTTGGAAGGAACTGCAATTCTAAAAGGACAAGAAAACAGGGAGAAATAGGCTCTGTCTACTTGGCTCCCTGAGCATGTGGATGAAATATGACTGAAAGAGACAATGAACACCTTAGTTCTGGAGAATATTTCTGAATGACACCAAGACAATCATTGAATCAATGAGCTGATTCTTCAATGACTACTCCCAATTCAGATAACTACTCCAGGACTAAAAATCTGAACTTGAGCTTAGCCAGTTATTAAAAGATTATTTAAATTATTAACTAGCATTAATTTTCTCACTTTTAAAGTTCTTTATTTAAAGGTCTTATCTAATCATAGAACCATACTTGATGAATCTGAAGAAATGAATATTAATCATGTTTTGTTTTCTGAATCTTGTTTTTTATTTCCCCTTAATTTCAAAGAAATTACTTTCCTTAAACTCACATGAATTGTGGGAAACATTTACTAATTGTGTAATTGAGTGTAGCAATGTTCTATCCATTTTAAGCACTGAGGTATTTTTGGATGAATATTTTACTTATGGAATTCTGTCATTAAAAACTGGCTATATAGCTGATGTGTCTGAAATGTCCTGTTTTCTGGGTAGGCTTTTACAGAAGTTAAGTATCACTAAATATGGTTTTTGTTGCCCTTCCTTTTCCTTACAATCCATGTAAGGGAACCTATCCTCCTTTTCATTGTAGCAGTTCCTTTCCATACCTCTTGGTTTTGAGATTTCTAAGATTTCTTCACTTAAGGTCTATCTCATTTCAGGCCAGGTATCTATCCTCACAGAAGCAATGCTTACAGCATTGAATTTCTCTCTGGCTGATGTGAGCTGCGAGGGGTGGAGGGGGGTAGGTGCACCCCTCTTTGCCTGTCTATCAGTCCTCCTGTCTTCTGCTGAGCTATCTATTCTGCCACTTCAAGGTGAGGGTATTATTAGTGTTATTACAAAGAAGTTCTGTCAATGTACTTCTAAGTTATCATATGGTGACCTTTATTCAAAGATATTTCATTTTATGCAAAGCATGTTTAAGAATTGACATTCAGGTCACTGATAACTATGCTTTGCATACGTGAGATTAATCTTAAAGCATAAGGGAGAAATACAATTCTTATATTTATCTTATCAGTGGCTTATAAAGCCCCTAGAATTCTCTTCCCCATGCAAAATCTATCATAGGCAACACTTGCTTTCATTTCTGTGATAAGTAGGTTCATTAACATATATCATTCAATAACTTTTAAATTTGTAATAAATGCAATTGCTTGGTAAGTCAACATAGACTTACAAATATGCTGTCTTTGTGCTGAGTCTTCCTCTCAAATCTCTTTAACAAGTCATCTTTCTTGAAATACAGATTACAAGTGCCTTCTGGATTTAAGGCAAGGCATGCAGAAGCATTATCAGAAGTCTTGGCATGAGGATGCCATCTATGTGTTCAGATACCGCAATGTGGAGGCAGATGATAGAGCAAGAGGTGTGATCTCAACTGCTGCAGAGTGGTGAGAAAGAAAAGTGAACTTCAACCTGCAAGAAATCTTGAAAAACTTTGCCTCGGTTCAGCACCAAGGACAGCGCCAAGAGAATGCCTGTCTCTAGTTAACTGTCCCCCTGCCTTCACCTTCCTCCTTTCCAAGCATTTTGTTCCTTCCTTACACTGCATACCCCAGAGTGCTTCCAACTATCTGAACTACGGTGTCAGGAACATATATTTCTAATGGGACTACTAACTGCCTCTTTGAATCTAGAAACTATCCTATGAGTGGAAAAAGACATTTCAGTGATTTTACTCAATAGTTTCCATAATATGCCTGAATGTGTTTCCACTTAATTCTCAGTATTTTTATCCAAGCATATTGATCAAAGGCTCTTAAGTTCTTCTCCTGTGCAACTGACATACAATCTCAGAGTATATTTCCATCAAAATTAAGATAATCTTGATAGTTGTCTCATAGCTTCAGTCTACAAGGACATAAAAGTTCTTTAATTATGAGATAATCCCCTCTTCATTTGGGAGTCTTCTAAAAAAAGCTGTTGAGTACAGTCTGCATGCTTTTATTCATACTGTGGTTCAATTTTTCAATAAAGAAATGCAGCCAATGAGAGACCTATTCTAACAAATTCTTCAAGCACGAGCTCAGGCTAAAAGTCTAGGTGCGCCATTGTCTATTTGATCAATTAATATTTCTGACAGAATAAAGTGGTTTGAGAAGAAATTACATTTTAACAACCCAAGATGTTTCTCCATACATGTTTGTTAGTTCATTTCATAAGTATCCAGTATTAGATTTTTTTTCAATGATCTGTTTAAAACTTTGCCGTGGACATGTTTTTAAAAATAAGGGTGTGAAGAGAACCTCTGCTATCACTTGCTTGACACACACATAGATTGACTACCACAGAGATGCTTAATACATAGGCTTTGTTTTCAAATATCTGGGAGAAGTAGTGTAGAGGAGGTCATAGATCCAAGTCCTTCACTTCAAGAATGACAATGACATTTGCCATGATAAAGTAATAAAGAAATGTTCAAGCATCCATTTTGTTTTGAGATCAGTGAGAACAAACCACATGTACCAATGTTTTTTTTTAATACTTTAGCAAAGTATTGAAAGCTTCTTGTATTTTACATAATCCTAATTCAAGGCGATTTAATTTAAGAACTTGTGTTTATTCATAGTGTGTGCAACAAATTCGAGTGATTTATTTCATGTATACTCTGTGGTATTTTTGAGCCAGGATTTCAAGATTATCATCCCCTTATATACCTGCATACAGTAGTTCAAAAGAGGTCTTTACTGGTTAATCAACTCCAACTCTTGCACCTCTCCCGCTTTCAAGGAAACCCACTAAAAGAATTCCATTGGCTGTTAATGTGAAATAGGCAATCTTCGTTGACTCAAACATCTTCCCAGCCATGCTTGCACACTTTAGCATATGTATAACACTTCTTGTCTTATCTGGAATGCTACTGCTTGCAAACAACAGAACCAAGTGTATTCCATTACCTAGAGATGGATTTCAGAGGAATTTATTATTCAGCATCCCAGAATACTTATGACTCACTGTCAGCCACATCAAAGTGCACTTCAACTCACCCCAAAACATAAACAATGGACATTGAGAAAGAAATTATTTTAAGAAAGCTCAAATATATATCAGAAAACACTGTCAGTACTAGAAGTAGCACAGAATACTGTCAAGGATACAGCTTGAAAGATCTGCATGAATTCAATATCCTCAACTAAGCTATGTAGCCTTCCTGTATCTTCAATTGCTTCCTCTTTTGGCAATTGATACTACATGAGAAACCCCACCTCCATCTCCACTCCCACCCCCGCGCCTCAACAAAAGTTTCTGGAATGACCATTATGGAAGATTCCAGAATTCTAGACATATGTATATGAAGCTATAGCTAAAACATTAGCAATCAAGGTTCCCTCTCCCATTGTATCTCACTACCCAAACATCCTCTCAGGAACCAACTGTAGACTCAAGTTACCCATCTGCCCAACCAGATTATGGGATGATGTCAACAGGTATTAGCCCCAACCCTGCAGCAGGTGGAATCTAATATTAGCTCTATCTTCTAAGATAAGATAACATGAATAAATTGAGATAAAATAACATAAGGGACTGCCTGAGGATACACGTCACTAAATCTGTATTACCCTCATGACCATAGTACCAGAGGTAAGCTTGGACCCTGGTGAGTGGCAGTGCAGGTCCTCATAGGTTTTTTTTAATGAATGATGAAACCTAGCTATGAATGGACACAGACAGTGGGCTACTTTAATCTTTCTAAAGTCAGTATTCTACTCAAGCCTCAAGTGAAAGAATATCCTTCGTGTTCGACTGGAATCCATTGCAATTAAACAATGGACTTAACCTTAACTGGGAACCAATTAACCATAAAGTATTTGGTAAACACTGGTGCTTGGGAGAAACAATAAAAATATGAAGCATTCTATCCAGAAAAAAACTAATTCAACTTACTATAGCCTTGATTTCTTTGATATTTCATGAAGATTTTAGTTCTTCTAAAATTTGTGGAAAGATTTTTACTCGTAAAGTAAAAATGATTTATAAGCACAAGCTTTTTTTTATTGACTATAGATTTCTAAGCAACTCTTTACAAGGACTGTATACCCAGGAGGGAAGCTATGCAGCGATTAAAATGCCAGTGCAGTCACTATTTCTTCTAAGTGAATTCCTTGACAGGGGCATGGAGCCAGGGCACCTTTTCATGCATCAGTCCACAATGAGATAAATAATTCTGAGCACATCATCTTTCAGAATTCTTACTGTAGCCACTTTGCTCAGAACACATCCAGCTCCTCTGAACACTATAAACCAAATGACAGGCCATCAGAATTGAGAGTCTATGCCTGTTGGGAAACTAGACAGGGAGAGTTGGACATACCTCAGTAAAGCATGCTTGTCTAGCATGTGTACTGGGTCACATACCCAGCACTGCAAAGCAAAACAAGCAAACAAAACAAGGGAACACAAACTGAATTTCTTTCTCCTAGTTTGTTTGTAAAAGAATGATGCAAGAAATGGAGAAAAAGGGGGAAGGATTCTATCTCACTCCCAAGTGCACACCTCCAATGGCTTACCTTCCTCCCACTAGGTCCCACCTCTTAAAGCTTCTACAGTATCCCAGAGCACTACAGACTGGCAGCAAGTCATTGACATGTGAGTCTCTGGGAGATATTTCAGATGCCATCGGTAACCATCTGTTTTATAAGATGAATTAAGAATTAGATGAAACAATAAATGCAACATTTAGCAGGATTTCTAACACATGGTAAGTACGAAAACATATGTAATTCTTGCTTTTAGTATTATATTCGTAAGACAGGGAAAAGGAAAATGATGGTACTTAATAAATGACTAGTAAATGGGGTTAAACAAGCATGTAATAAGAAAGGCATTAATTATAATCATTTTGAAGAAAATTAAATTGCCATTAGAGTTTTTACATAATATTATATTCTTTTTATACTTTCTTTGATGGGCTTTGCCTTTGTACCTCTAAGAAGTTGAAATAATTTATATCATACTAAATAGTTGTCATTGTTTTTAAAAAGATATAAATTTTAACAGCCTCTTATGCCACAACCTAGCTTCACAGGATCAAAGAAAAGAAACTGTTAGGAGCCAGTCTGTCCTTAATCCCATAGGTACCACTCTGTTTGTCCATGTGAGATGTGCTGCCTCTCTCACTACTGGTAGATGACAACAAAATGATTTGTAGGTCTAAGTCAGGTTCTCTCAAGCCATGAGGCTTTTATGAGATTCTCACCAAAAGAAATTATTTCCTGACCTTTGCTATAATAAAATATGCATCATTCCATGTTTTAGATGTACCCACTTCAGCAACAGTACATCAGCCATATAAACTCAAGACCGTGGAACAGGAAAAGCTGTCTCAGCCTCTGAAGCCTGTGAACGTGCACTGCTATACACACACTCACCATGAGCTCAACTCTTATCTCAGCCTCTGAAGCCCACACATCCGCATGGATGTATAAGCAACTACCATGAACTTGCCTCTTAGGCCCATTAGTAAGAGTGTTTCTCTTCACATTTTCAGCCTTCACCTAGAAGCTGCTAGAAGGACATTGGTAATAAAGGATTCTGTTAAGAAATGGCCTCTAACTGAGGAGTTTTCAGACTAGCAAATTCTTTTAAATTTGGCCATTGACAAAGCTATCAGCTCCCTATTGTGTCTAACAACATCAAGTAAAAATTTGTCTATCATAATGAAATTAATGGAAGAATATATCTACAAGATGTCGGAGCACAGTTCCAGAATCCAGGCTTAAGTACACCAAAGAAATGGAAAATGAAGTGTTCTACAAGCATGTACATGCATATGCCCATGTATATATATAAGTGTATGAAGGAACATTATCCATCTGTTGTATGCCACTGAATAAGTATTCTTTCCCACGCCAGCAGGACTTCAGGAGTTTTGCAAACTGCTTTAGCATTACAGTCAAGACCTCTTCTCCCCTTCTCTCACTCCACCTGGATGATTTCATACAAATTGTCTCCTGGAGTAGGTACCACTCAAATCAAGGCAACAGAGATACAATTTAAGAAAAAATTGCAGGAGAATTTTAGCTGGTTTTTTACATTTTCATTTTAGATTTGATGGTTCATTTAAGAATATTACTCCCTCTTCTCCTTCTCACTGCACACAGTTCTGCATTCTGTAGCATGAGGCATTATACTCAGCCAGAAGGGAGTAGGGAAGAAGAGGAAGGATAGAAGAAGTCCCACCAATCTTTCCACAGACCCATTAACAACTGGTATAACATAACTTTGTGGACACCATGATGGTAAACACCAAAAATTTAAGAGGGTCTCACCTCCAATTAGCAAAATACAGTCCTCCAGTCCAGACTCTCCATTAAGAAATATTTAGGGTAGTAGCATAGCACAAGAGGTGACTAGGTATAGGATTTATTAGAGAAAGTCTAGCATTAACGGTTTAATCTTATATGTACTTCACAAGGATTGCTCAAGTGTTTTAAACATGTTTGTTTCCTTACATTCAGGGAGGACATCTATGATCTATGAGAGAATCAAGAACCGTGGGGAGAGGCTGATCTCCTTCTTGTCCTAGTATTACTGTCAAGATGCTCTTCACTGGCTTCAAAGTTCCATTAAAGTCTTTGGAGGTGATTCAAAGTCTCCGTGTAGCAATAGCTTGAAGTTAGACATGGATGCTGGAATTTTTCCAGACTCACTGGTCCTGATATGACATCATTTTCTAATTCTCTCAATGAATGCAGGGTAGCTAATTTCAATTCAATCATTACCAAAGTATATGTTCAAAGTGTATCCATCACTGAATGTGTATTTTCTTGTTTCCATCCTCTGAGATGGTACCGTAAACACCTCTAACACTGACATTCGTCCGGACAAGTCACGTGTTCACTGTCCCTTCCTCTTTCTCCATTACCAGCTTAGATGTGTAATTTGGAGCCAGAGGGAGCAAATGATAATATGATAAGCACCTTCAGTGCTATATTGCTCTGGTGCCACAGAGTCTCTTGGGGGAAAGCCCAGATGGTGAGTGCCACCAAGTCATGATCGTCTGCTATAGCACTCCTCAAGGCTGTGGGATAAAATGACTGTGAACCAAGAGTACAAGAGGCAGACTATGAATCTCTTTTAATATACAACACCATAAAAAAACAGACAACTTCGTGTGGAAAGCTAATAATATGTGTGTCAATCTTGCAGAGGGTAGTAATAGAAACCATTTCATGGTCTATTAATTAGCTGTTGTATTTTCCTCTTTCATCATATGGCAGAAGCCATTTCTATGTTTCACTGCATTTTCAGTGAAAACACCATCAATAGTATCTCACAGGGTGCAGAAATGAATTGCTATTATGCTAATCATTAGGAATTATTTCTAATGGCAAGGAGATTAAACCTTTAACTCCTACTTAAAGAAACGCAGCTTTGGAGTTATGGGCAGGAGGCCCTAGAAGGCACAGCTTAAATCTAGGCAGGTGTCTTTTTTTCCTTTATTATCCTTTTCCTCCCACAAATGTCCCCACCAGAGATCTCATGGCACCAGAGCAATAATGGTAACAACGACTTTCATTTTCTCATTAGTTCCCACTGGCTTCAAATTACACATCTAAGCTGGGAAGAGAGAAGGGGGAAAGAATGATAAATAAATGACTTGCCTAAGGGTAGGTACAGACCTTTGGGTATTTTAGTTATGGCAATCATCAGTGTTTGAAATGTCTAAGACTCCATTGGCAGAAGGGTATGGAAACATGAGAAGAGGCCTTAGAGACAGGCATGCATTGAACACCAACAATGGACCCCACCCTCTGTTAGGGACTTTGTTACCTTATTACTTTTGATCTTTATGACACATCTCTGATTTAGTAATTATCACACATGTTAATAAGGCCAGGGAAAAGCTTAAATTTAGTAACTCATCAGATATTACCGAATCAGCAGAGTGGGTCTGCAGCTGAGAAAGCAAGATAATTAACTTTTAAGGAGCATTTCTCTTTACATTTTGGTTAGAACATCTAGAGCATTCTAGAACAAGTGAACCAGAATGCAATTTTTTAGTCAAGTTTGAGATCTATGAAAGTGTGTCATTGTTTTTATATTATTTATTGTATAATTAAACTAAGAAGTAATTTTTTTCAATCAGGTGAACCAGGTGGCTCCAGTCCACCTGACTGTAACCTTGTGTGAAGATATGCCACAAAAAGATTCTGACTCGAACATTCCACAGTCTTGAGATTCAGATTTCAAAGGACATAATTGTTTTTGTCAATGAATAGTCTTTTTCTCTCCTAAACTTGATCAATATTTATACTGTGGTTTGCATGGGAGCTATTTGCCATAATACCAGGTTTCTTTTAGCATAAAGTCTGCTATATTCAGCTGTCATTGAGTAACACCAGATACTTGGTGATCTAGAAGCACTTAGATGGACAGAGGAGGGAAGGGAGCGGGCATTGTAGTGGAATCAAGAAAGAGATGAAAAAGAAGGTTGATAAAAGGAGGAGAAGTGAAAAGACTAAAACAATGACCAAGATCAACTGGGTTGGTGTCTCCTGTTTAATAAGAGGAAATATTTGCAGACAAACAGCCTTCTTCCAAAGTGCTGGGCAATAAAATTCATATATGGGGAGAAAGACACCAAGGTTTTTTTGACTGAAGGTTTGAAGAAAATGATGAGTTGCTTCCCTTCCTCCCTATCTTCCTTCATGCCTCTAACCCCGATATAAAGCATAGAATGGAGGAAGACTCATGGAGAACAAGAGGATGAATCAGCACATGAGGCTCATAGACTAGTCAGACGAGAGCAGTTAGAAAAGAATGGATTTATTGAGCAAGAGAGTGTGCTATACCTTTAATGCATTCCCCCTAATCCATATGTTGAAAACTTCATTCTTACTGCAGTCCATGCTGGCACTTGGGAACTGTGAAAGGTGAGAAGGTACTGATGACATCATCTCTGAGTTACTATTGTAGGCATGGTTCATATAAAACCATGAGCTCTTCTCTCTCTCTCTCTCTCTCTCTCTCTCTCTCTCTCTCTCTCTCTCTCTCTCTCTCTCTTCTTTCCTCCCTCCCTCTTCTCACTATTCCCTTTTATCCAGGGATAAGAAGCACAAAGGTGTTGGCTAAGTGCCAATGGCATGTTCTACTTTCAAACCTTCCAGACAATAAACAAAACAAATCTATGTACTCTGTTCTTTATACATTACCCGGTCTGAGGAATTATGCTATAGTAGCAAAAGTGGACTATAATGGTAAAAAGGAGGCTGTACTGTCTGCTGTTACAATGATAAAACAATAGGAGTGGGGTAATTTTCAAATAAAGAAAAGTATAAATTACATCCAAAAGGACAGTGAAAGACATTAATATTTGTAGGAATGTCTCTGTAAGTCAAATATCTGGAATAATCATTACCCAAAAATATTCATATTTTCTATCTTTCATTCAGAGTACTATGAGTTCCTATAATTCTATGACTTGACCCTAAATGTGCTTAATCAAACAAAAATAGTCACACTCAAAAGAAAAATCCATGACTATTGATGAAAATAAATATCTTGTCTGGGTTATATTTCATTTTATGGAAAATGTTCAGCATTCAACCTGCACTGTCCTAGTTTACATAGCACAATCCTGTAATTATCCCTAAAGGCCATTTGATTTGGTAATATATTCACCACCGTGTTTAATTTACATAATGTTTTACAATTATCTATTAATATGCAAATGCCAGGGTAAAGATTACATGACCTGGAAATGCAATGCAAGTATCCGTCTGCCAATCATATTCTATGGCTATATAGACATCCAAGATTAAAGACCTTTCAGTTTTAGAGAAGAAATGAGGGGGTACAACATTTTAAATTTGCAATATCCTTACCATGGTATAGGAGGCCAAGTTATGGTTCAACAAATAGTGTGAAGTTGAACATTTCCTCCCTACCTTTTTGCATGAGTCTCATCACATTTGAAAAGTCCATCAAAGCTTACACCAAAGGTAGGCAGTAATGTTTAGACATATGTATTTCTTGGACATGTAATTATCATGAAAATCTCTCCCTAGATGAATATACACAGATCAAATAAGCCAGCCAGTAAAATTAAACCTACATTCATAAACAATAATATATTCAAAAAAGGGAAAATAGAATGAAAATGGGAATAGAAAAAACATTTATGTCACTATGGTGTCATTGTTGATTCACTAAGTATACAAAAGCCAGGAAACTTGGTAACTGTTTTCATAGCAATTGGAGCTTGCCTCCTCAACCTGGTCAATTGAGTTACATAAACTAATCCCATTTAGAGTATAAGGAAACTGGACTCCTAAACATAGGAACACACAGTCAGATTAAGCTCTGTAAAAACTGAGCAACAAACTCTTGGAGAGGAGGTCCAAGGGCAATAGCGTCTGCATTCACAATCCACTGTTGGCTATTTTTCAGAAAGAAAAATATCTTCTCTGACTGTCACTACCTCCAGGGAATGGGGTAGTGAGTGAAAACCCAGATGTCACAGGGGGATCAGAAAAGGAATAACAGATGCATTTCCTCTGCACGCCAAGGTAAGGGACATGAATTTATTTCACCCAGACAAGAAGGAGAGGGGTTACAATATACATGGTGTAATTTACTATGACTTATAAATGCCATTTCCCCTTTTTAGGTTTCAGGAAAAGAACAGGAAAACAAATGGAGATTAGGAAGCAATGTGAAGGTCAAAGTTGGGTAATTGCCATTCAAACTGATCAGCTTCACCTTGGACCAAGTCCTACTGTACTACTCAAGCAGGGCTACAGACTGTAATTTAGTCTGTAAACAGCCTTTGGAAGATGACTGAGCTTAATGAATACTATCCAATTAGGATTTATTCAGTGTGCCTACACTCATTTTTAGGCTCCACAAGTAGTCTAAATCTTCAAAATAGTATCTGATTAAAGATCTTGAACTTTAGTCACTATATACACACATATATGTTCATTCTCTCTAAAAATGTAACAAATTTACAATCAAAATTAATTGCAAAGGCTATTTGCAAAGTCAGCATCACATAAAGAATTTAAATGACTTGTCATTTAACAGTAGATATCCTAGAACATACCCTCTCACAGGCTCTCTTCATTGATATTGCTGTTTTCACCCTGGACTATTTTAAAATCCATTTGTATGACCTTTGATCTCATCTTGTATGATGATTGTTTCCATTCACTGCTTTTAAGACAAACAGTAAATGAAGAGTATGAGAAAACTGTATGGTGACCAAAACTGATAGATTACAATGGTCCTGTTTTCAAAAATGGCCTCTTCTCTTAGCTCCTTACTCAAGTTCTCCAGCCTCTTTTAAGGTTCAAATTCAACCAACTCCTCCTGCTTTCACATCAGTGCAGGTTCTGAGGGCAAATACTATTCTTTTCCTCATGATTACCTCAATTCTTACATTTCTTCAACCTCCCTTTGATCAGTCACAGCCTAACTAGAGGAGCCTTCCAGGTCACTTTTTCTATGCATAAACAGAGCAGCAGAGGAGATTTTCAGAGAACAACCTCTCTCTGCAGGAGTCTCCTTATTCCCTTAGAATCCTAACTACCACTAAGACCCTTAATGCTACCTGAACACTCCCTCCCATTTCTCTGCCATGCTCTAAGTGCCTCAACATTATCTTTTATTGTCTTCCCTCTGTCTCAGGGGATGTTGCTACATTCTTCTTAAAGGACACAGAAATCTTCATCAGAAAACCCAGAGCAACTTCTTGCCATAGAATCCGCGAATTGTCTGGGCTGTAGCCCAGATGGAAGGTATAATGATAGGACATCAGATCCTACATGAGATTCAATCCTCATCTCTTATTCTGACAGTTGTGGGGCTTTGGGCACACTATTCTATGCCTCTGACCATTCATTCATGAGTTCACAATGATGTTACTTGCCTCCATTCGGTGGCTGCTACAGGAGGCAAGCCAGGGGAAGAATGAAGAACACTGTTTCACAGACAGAAAGCACTCAGGGTTGTTAGCTTGATAATTATCATTGTGGATCTTGGCCCTTTCCTCTGACAGTTTCTTTTCCTTCTTTTAGATCCTTTCTCCTCTAAGAAGCCTTCCTCCATGTTAGTACAATCTCCTTTCATATCCTCAGGGTTGGGATATTGGCCCCACCTCTCTCTCTCTCTCTCTCTCTCTCTCTCTCTCTCTCTCTCTCTCTCTCTCTCTCTCTCTCTCTCCAGGAGTCATGTGGATTTCTCATGGATCCCATCTGCCTACCTTCAGACGTTCTCATCCTTATTCTTATTAGTGTTTATTGACAAGCTTTTGATGGCTATATCGGAGGTAAAGTGTGTTGATCAGTTTCAGTGGTATAAATCCTCTTACTATTGGCAATTTTAAGCTGTTGAATACTTTGCAAATGGTTACCAAATTTGCAAAAAATTTAGTAGTTTAAAAACTTAAACACCGTTGGGGATTTAGCTCAGTGGTAGAGCGCTTGCCTAGCCCTGGGTTCGGTCCTCAGCTCCAAAAAAAAAAAAAAAAAAACCAACAACAACAAAAAAAAAAAACAAAAAACAAAAACTTAAACACCACCTGAATAAAGGAAAACCAATTCTAGGGTTCAAACCCTTCATCCTTTGTCTTATCTAACGTTCTAGTGACGGTTCTCCTTTTAGCTTCTCATGGTTGCCATTTGGGACTGAAATGCTACCTTGGAAAGAGGAGCCTCCGTCAGTCTGGGTTATCCATGATGGATTCTCACTCCATTCTGTGTCCTATCTCCATCTCTTCTGGGAGACCATTCTTGCTAGGTCTCTAACATCTCTCAGGATGTACATCAATCCTCTTCAACCTCTCTCTCTAGTAATTCTCCATGCCTTTGGGGCTTCTGACTCAAATAGGTCTTCCCTTTTTTCCTGTCCAAGGCCCTTTGTGAAAGGTTTACCTAGGCCAGCAGCCTGGTCTCTGTGCTTCCTGCTCTATATTCTTTTGAGACAATTTAAACTGATTTCAGGACCTGAGTAGATTGCAGGCAAGGGATGTTAATTTGTTTCTTCTTTCAGAAACTTGGTAATCATTATCAGTGCTCTCCCATCTGAATATGTATCTACTAGAAAAATCAACGCACTCCTCTTGACAACGGGTGAATTAAGATGAGCATAGGAACATTGCCAGTCTTGAACAGTATTCAGGTTATCTTGGAACATGATATTCTATAACCTTCAAAGATAGCCAACCATGAAAGTCAGAAGTACACAAAGAGCTGAGGACAGCCTGTAGGCCTTGGTCAAATGACATTGTGGCGCAAAGGTTCATACCCTACTCCTCTGCACCTAGTATTTGGCAATTTAAGGACAATATCTATACTTCAGAACTGTATTTCCCCCAGTACAAAATAACTCTATAGCAGCAAATGCAGACCTCTGGCTCTAACCAGGGCCTTATAGAGAAGCCATGGTGGCTACAGTCATCAGGCTTCAGTGCCTCAAAGAGTTATTACTACAGAGAAAGCTGAACTCAAAAGCCCATCTCAATTGAGGCAGAGAATTTTTAATTTATAAAGTAGATACATAGGAGAGCATCATGCTTTGGATAGGTTTTAACACTTGGAAATTCACTTGAATTTCAGTGCAGTGTTCAATGAGAAAAGCAGGCAAGCTGCAATAAAACATGAGGTTTCTGTCTGGCTACAAAGCGATTGGAGGCAAATTATAAAAGGGTAATTTTAGAGAAAAAGTCCTTTTTGAGCTGCACTTAGGAATCAAACGTGGCCACATTTAAAGAAGACCACATAAAACCAGATCTCTGAGGCAGCAGCTCAACATGGAGGTGGAGGTGGATGCTTTGGGAGGAAGCATCTACTAGACAGTGCTAAGCTGAGACATCAGCTGAGAAGGCAGCAAATAATGGGCCTGCAGACCAGCCAGCCTGTACTGCAGTGAGCGTCTTCCTCCTTCAGAAGACCTACCAGCTCCTGGGCATGATGATGAATATGTTGCCTAAGCAGATGCACGGCAGAGATTGAGAGAAACCAAACCATGGCTATCTGATGATGCTTCTCTCCTTTACACGCCCAATCTTCTAATTATTTAATTGCAGAAAGTATCCATTTCATCACCAGATGAAAATACACTCTCACTTTTTGGGGAAAATGTCAAAAGAGAGATAATTTCTATAATGTTTGGAGACTGTTAAAAGATTAAACTATCTTTGCTTCTCTCTGAGCCATCTCTATTAACTACATAATCACAAAACTAACAATGCAGAGATAGAAGCTGTGTGTCTGGAACAGCTTGAAAGCGCCTATCATTTTTTTAAAGACTGAAATTTTCTGTTACCTGCACTGTGAAGGTTAAAGAGTTTCCTGGAAGTGGAGGTTATGTGGCTGGTTAACGCAGCCCTCTGCACTCACCTTGCACATGATTCATCATAGATCTTAGGAGCAGAAGCTGGAATATGAACTCCATACATGCTTTTCTCATTCATAACTAAAACAGTTCAAATTCTGCCTGACATTAGGAGAATCCCAAATTCAGTTATGGAGCTTCTCAGAAAATACACATTTCAATATAAGAGAGAAAATACTGGACCAAAAGAATGGAACGTACCAAAGATAACAAGTCTTATATGTAGCTAGCATGTACCAATGTCATACATGAACAAGGCTTATGTATATGATACTAATTGCCAATGCTAATTCCTAGACCATACTCACACCTTCTAAATGCCTAACTAGCAGACCCACACCAATAAGGAAGATGCACTTTAACTCCTTCCTGTGTAAAACAATAAATACGATCATCAACTTTTAGAAGGTCGGTACTTTCATGATGCATGTAAATCTGGACTTAATACAATGCATTTCAAACTAAGGGACGTGATATAGAGGAGTGGTATAGTGGTTCATTTCTGGACATAACAAAGCTGAGAGTACTAAGTCAAGTTTACAAAAGAGGGGTATTGATTCCTACTAAGCATTGGGCATTTCGAAGGCTTCCTACAGAAATGTCTTGTAGAAGGCTTGATCCTTCAAGACAGCCCTCTTGCCCCAGCGATATCAGACGATCACTCAGGTTATGACTTCAAGATGAGGGATAGAAGATGATGTAAGAATACAGTTTGAAATTAGTATTAATCCTACGTCTGAAATATGAACATGTTAACTTCATCTATAATAATTGGTGGGTCATTTGCCACTAAGTGCCTATTCTGTCCTATGCATCAGGATGTGTACTCCAACACTCACACAGTGATTTCCCAGGTATCCTGATATAGCAAGACTCTTCCGTTCTCTACCATTGGAGCTGCTGCCTCCCAAGGAGCCTCAACATGATCCACTACCACCTGCAGCACATGGTGCTAGAAGAGTGTCTCACCCTTGACTACTGTGAACCGTGGACTCCTCCCACTCCCCCCCCGCATAAGTCTACCAAAGGTCAACAGAAATATGTACAACACCCTGCCTCACCAACATTAAACAAGTCTATTCTTAAGATTGATCAATTGTGAATGAAAAGAACCAGCCTCTATATCCATATGAGTAGAACTGGAAATCCCAACCGCAGACAGAGAGCAAAACCAGATTAGACATCATCACTTCCTAGCTCCTTCACCTCCAGTCAGCATAAAAATCTGGACTTAGTGGAACCAAGAGCAGTAGCCACACAGCAGCATCAAGTATGAAATGAAGAAATCCCTCAGGAGAGTTCTCAATCTGTGCCAAGAATGAGTCACTACCAGGAGCTAAACTCTGGAGCTTCCCATTTCATAACACCCAATTTTAAACTTATTTCATTTTTAGTTCAGTGTTTGGGGGAAATCATTTGAAAAGGAGTCCATCTCCAATTTTATACTAAAAGTTAATGAGAAAATGGGTCTCAGACTTAGTGATCAACTCTGGGAGAATGTTCCCCAGACTGCTGAAACTCGTGAACTTGAAGAATTCTGGGATCTAATTTTGTGTCCTTGTCTATTTTCCCCTCTTTTCACATAACTTGAAATATTTCTTACGTGATGTTACTCTAACCCTACCTCCCCTTAACTTTGAGAATATGAGTCAGTTTGTGTGCTCACTCTGCATATTTATATCTAAATCCTCGATACACTAAAAAAATGTGAATTTTATCAGCTGTCAGGGGGAATTTACCACAGGATGGTGACAGGGGGAGAAAATGAAATATAATCCAGGGAAGCTTAAGCTAGTTCCCATCTGGCTAAACGTCAGGCTGAAAATAAATGTAATTTTCTTTTTTCTACCTCATCCTACTAGACTTGGAAGATATTCTTGTAGGGGATGAGGAGACAGCACCCGAGGGAGGTACAAACAAAGAGACTGAAATTTTGTCACTTTGCATCCTCTAGTTATCCTGCCCTGGTCCATCTGAGAGGACACGGCTTGCACTGCTAAGGTCATATCACTGGCAGCTCTCACCAGCCTTCCCATCTGCCTGGTTATGGTAAGAAGGTCATGTTGGGCTGAGAAAATGTCACATGAAAACACTCTTCTAGATATCCTCTTCACTTGTAGTAGAGGACTAGGATCTAAAACAGGATTTGTCGGCCTGGTCAGTTTACTTATTTTTTTAAAAAAAATTACACTTCTAAATTTTTACTTAAATCTACAGACTCTGAGTATATGTCATACTCAGTGTTTTTGTTTTGTTTTGTTTTGAAACGATACCTATTTATTAGATGAAAACTATCAAATAAGGGGCTTACCAATCTCTCCCTATCTGAAGTCTTTGTACTTCTCTCTGAGTCATTCATTGTGTTCTTCTGTCCTTACCTCTGTGTGGCCTTACCTCTGTGTGGGTGATGCTATTGAATGGCTATTGACACTGTGATCTGCGGTCAGGAGGAGGTCAGGGAACACTGTGTGGAAGTAACTTAGGTAAGGAAATCCAGATGTGAGGAGCATCTACATTTGAAATGGTTTCTCTGCCCAGAACTCCTTTACACAGTTCACAGGACAAGGCACACTCATAGTAAAGACGAGATGTGTAATCTTAGAAGTGGAATTGATGAGGTTAGACTCGATGTCACTGTGTCCTGTGATCGTCTCTGGGCCTAGAACTACTAGTTAGATGGGCAAAACACAGTGTCCAGGGAGAGCTTTCAGGGACAGCAAACTTGAAAGCCCAGTAGTGAGGCCAGGCATAAGCTGGTACACATTTATCAACACAAACAAAAATATACCCTGAAACATGGTAAATTTTATTGTACTGAAGTATAATTCAAGAAAAACTTTCATTAAAAAGGAGAAGAATAAGTCAAACCTAAAGCCTACTGGCCAGCAAGTCAGCATTGCACAAGCTCAGTGGCTTGAATGCTTCATTATCAAGAATGAAAAAAAGCAGACAGACAAGGCTTCCCACTCCAATGACATGGAGACTGAAAGACAATAGAGAGCTAACTCTTCACTCCTAGCCCACATCTACACACACACACACACACACACACACACACACACACACACACACACACTCACACACACACAAACATACACACATATATATCCTGGGCTACTCTTTACCATACTTCCTATATTAGAAAAAAACCGTACTTCTCCAAAGTTTGCCTCTATGTCCAAGAAAAAGTACTAGCAAGAAAAAAATTCTTCAATGTGTTTTTTAGTCTTAGATGAGAAGATTCAAGAACAAAATCAATTCTACATGCTTTGAAAATAAGTCCACCAGATGTACACAGTTAGGCTACAGTCTACCTCAATTTAGTTGGCTCCAATTTTTGAATAAATTAATCAAGCAAAGAAGACAATTAAAATCAGTTATATTGTCTTGTCTTCTGGGTAACTTAAAAAAGCAAGCAGATAAACACTAAAATGAAGCTATTCCGTCTTACCATCTCTACTTGCATTGGTTGAAATGACTGTCTTCTAGGCCTTTTCTTACCTTCTTGTACAGTAAAGAACATTCATTGAAAGTAAAGTTTTGTGTTCAGGTCATATAATCATCTAGAATATTATTCAGTCATCAAAAATAAAATCTTTATAATAATATCACACACACACACACACACACACACACACACACACACACCCCGCAATAAAGGAAAGTGTTAAGTGTCTGAAGAAGCACAGAAGAGACTTTGTACAAAGGATCCTGCTGTGATCTGATGTTCAATCCAATGAACATGTGATGAAAAGTTAATTTCCAAAGTCAAATATGATGTCATGTTTGGGGGAATTGGTGAAAATTGGGATAGAGAAAAACATGAAGGCAAGTCCCCATGATACCTCTTGTTAGGAGGAGAAGGAAGAGGAGGAGGCAGAGAGGACACCTGAGCTAGCCACATTGGCTCCCTTTGACTTGTGACACCTCTATCATGTTTTCTTAGAATATAGTAAAGGACCATTATGGAAATACTTTCTGGTCCAGAGAAGAGAATCACTGGCCTTAGTAGAGACCAAACATTCTAGGACTACACCTTAGATTAACTTCACCTTAAGTAGATTAATTACTTCTTTAAACATTTTTTCCTAAAATTCCAACACTCTAGAATAGATCCTATAAGCCAAGTTGCCATAAGGTTCAGCTGGGCCTATCCACCTTGCTGAGTTCTGACTCAGTTGATTTTTTCTTTTCAGTCTCCAATGGATGTAAAATGAGAACCTAAGCATGCTTTCTCTGGTACTTTGGACTTGTTTGCTCTTTTCCTTTTTTGAACATTTTATTGACTTTTGAGTTTCATATTATGTACTCTAGTCCCATTCATCTCCTCATCCCCTATTATCCACCCTTCACTCATGAAAATCCCCTCTTCAAAATAAAACACACACACACACATGCGCGTGCGCGCACACACACACACACAAACACACACACACACACAGACACAGAAAAACATCTCATCATGGAAGCTGCAGTATGTCATAGCATGACACACAGTATATTCCTATGTCTACATGTCTTCACTGGCAAATGCTCATTGCAATAGTCTGGTTCGAGATCTCTGGCTTGTGACACCATCAATACTGATTGGATTGTCACCAGACCTCCTCCTGGTTATTCTGTTGCTGCCTTGTGTCAAGGAGATTCTGAAGCTTTGGATAGGCAGAACTGTCCTGTTTACAGATGATATAGAGTTGGGTTAGACCAACTCAGAGCCCTGGGTCTGGGCCTGGGTGGTAGCTCAGCTGGTCAGCCCACTGGTTCTCCCTTATCTGGACTACTAGGGTGAACTCTCAAGCACTGCTCCACTCAGGTAAGCCACCAAATGCCACCATCAGCAAGAGGCAGGCTCACCTCTTATCCTCACACCCTTGGGACTGGCTTATCCATTCCTTCTCTATCCTGGCCAGCTCCATTGTGCTGCCCAGACAAGGTCCAGGAACCACTCTCCTGAGTGCTACAGACAGGGAGGCTGCAGGGCTTGCTCTCCTGTTCTCTTGTCCTTTGAGTCAGCTCTCCAGATTACCCACTTGTAGGTAGCAAGGGGTTGGGAGAGGAAAAGGAATCACCCACTAACGCCATTGCACCTATGCCACCCCAGGGCAGAGAAGTTACTGGGCCAGCTCTCCTGCACACTTGCCCTAGGACAGCTCACCCACACTCACTTCATCAGGTCCTGCACTATCCAGGCCAGGTGCAGTGCCTGCTCTCTAGTGATGTAGCCCACTTGCTTTTTCCAACGGCCCCTCCCTGACATGGAGCCGATGCCCATGCCAGCATTAGACAAAGAGTGGGTTTCTTTTCCATCTCTCTATCACACTTTCCCCCTGAGCAGAGGTTAAGACCTTTCCTGCTCTGGGAGATCTCCCTCCAACCCCCATTCTATAAGTATCCCAGAACTTCCATTTGAGTCTAACTTTAACCTGTTTTATTAATGAGAATAGGTACACCAAGAAGGGATTTCTCACCTATCATTTACAGGCAGCAAGAAGGCTCCAGATACTGTAGTTTGGAGCCTCCTGGGTCCCCCCCACAGTAACCAGGAATGATCTCTTGCAGCTTGAGTTCTTAGGAGAGTTCCATCAACATAGCACCTCAGTTTTCCCATTTCAGAACACTCTAAAATATTAAGTAAAATTGATCTTCTGCAAATGTTCCAAACAGGAATCACATATCAGAATATTTTAAAGAAGCAGCATTCTTAGTTCCTATATCAATAACATGTTACTTATTAATTAGAGCCTGGAATGAGGAAGTACTGTTGAATTTTCTTATTTTAAAAATGTAAGACATGTGCCCATGTCATGCAGCTAGAATAAAACCAACCATTTTAATGAAAAGTTGCCCAATACATACATAAAGTTCCATGTTTTATTCTTTGCGATATGAACTCAGGATTGATAGAAGAGGCCCTGTATTCGGCTGTGCTTTTTATGACTATACTCGATATGGTGAAATAGGCACTGCCTCTCATCTCCTGATGTATGCAGGATGCTTTGGAGAATAGAGTAGCATAAAAGATCTCTTATGAATGGACATATCTACTGAGTGGCAAATTCAATTCTAGAAATCTATTCCAAGTAAAGGATGAAAAAGGAATTCTCTCAATTCATTCTGGTGGTTTTTGTAATAGGATTCAGCCTCAATATAGAAAAGCAAATGTTGTTAAAGATAAATTATGATATATTCATACACCGGAATGTTGTCTTCTTATTAAGATTATTTTCCTAAAGGAAGCTAGTGATATAATAATTTTGAGTAAAGAAGAAGTAAATCTGAACTGCAGAGGGAGTGTGGTCCCCTCTTTTCATATGTGAATGCAGAGGTAAGTGTATGTATTCAGATAGGGCTATGCAGACAAATATAGACAGCATAGGGCAGAAGGGAACCCATCACTTTTCCTATTCTATGTCTTCAGGATGTTACAGCAAATGTTCAGCCCAACTGCAAGGACGTCAGTCAGGGCTCCCGAAGGTTTTGTGGCAGGAGAGAGCATGAGGCTGGGCCACAGAGACTAGACAATATTAGATTAACACAGCTGGGGAGAAAAAGGGTCAAGACAGACATGCAGTGAGC
Organism: Rattus norvegicus; assembly: GCF_021556685.1. Lineage (NCBI taxonomy): Eukaryota > Metazoa > Chordata > Mammalia > Rodentia > Muridae > Rattus > Rattus norvegicus. The sequence continues at coordinate 49,695,536 of NC_141550.1, forward strand.
TGACTTGCTTAGGGAACTGCAAACGGGAGCCAGCTAAACCAAGCATAAACTTATTTTGTTCTTATTTTCTTTATTTTGTTAAGCATGGGTCAGCTTTTTAAAAAGTGGCCTTAGAAAGCTAAGTTAGAAAACCAAATAGAGGCCAGATTACAGAGCCACCCAAGCCCCAAGCCCTCTACAGACCTGCCTTGAGTAGTAGTGAAAGCCTGTGCAACTATTTCCTTATTCCAGGGGACCTTGAAATTGCTTCCTCATGCCCCACTTACTCCATCCCCTTGACTGTATGAAACAGTTCAGAAGAGGATGGGTATTTATCATTTAGCGAGCATTTCTGTCTGGGTTCAGAAAGGGGCTTTTAAGTCATGGCTTTTCATTTTGAAATATATGAAACAGAATACTCTCTTCCATATAAAATAGTGAAATAAATGAGAAACACGAAGGCTGTTTTAAAGCTGAGTTCCTGTAGGATGACTCTGTATCCTAAAGGATGGATTTTACCCCATCATTTAAACATACATCTTGCCCCTTCCTCCAAATACACATAGGAGACATCACATGAACAGATTACGTTTTCTAATCTAAATGTTATTTCCAAAGGGAACTATGTTGAGAATCAAGGCTATCACTCAGAGACTCATAAGCAGTTGGCAATGAGAACTAGCCTCACTGGATTACAGTATAGCAGCTAATCAATTCCCAAAGTTCAACTCTGAGGGAAACAACATGTCTGAACAGGAAAACCAGAACCCATACATTATAATGGGAGTGACAATGCCCTACTGAATAAGTAATTTCAAGGTGAATTGCTTTTCAGCTGTGACCTACGAACAAAGCATTCTGTACACATCCTGGTATACAGGCAGAGTATTGTAAAGTTAGGAAATGCTTGCCTTAGCTGCTTGTACACACTAACAATTCTTTTACTTCATCTTTTAAAAGCACTATTCAGAATTCACTAAAGTGATTTCCTTTATCTTGCACCCCACCCCATGAATCTTCCAAAGAGCGATCCACTTGACTGCTTCTTTCCAGCTACTGTTTTTTTCTTCTTTCTTGAGATAAAATGCCCAAAAGCACATCTCATGAACAATTTAAAGTCAGAAATCAAATGACTCAAGGTCGTGACTCAAGAAGAATATTTAAAAATGATAGAAAATATGCTATTATCTAAGTTTAGATTCACACAATCCATGGAACATGATTTGGTAAAATGAAAAAGTCCAACAAGGGCCCCTTCTCACCTAACAGCTATGAGACAACCAGCAGCATGCTGAAGGAGGAGCAAATGCAGTCACTAACCTGGGAGTTAGATTTACCGTGACATTGATGTGTGTGTGTGTGCATGTGCGTGTGTGTGTGTGTGTGTGTGTGTGTGTGTGTGTGCACTTGCATGTATGCATATGCTTCACCACTTGAAAATCCACCTTCTATCTAGCTTTGAATCTAAATTTTTCCTAAGAACTAGGAATAGCAAAGAAACTTGAGACCCAGTCTCATGCTGAAAGAACAAAGACTCAAATCCTACTGGTTAGAACCACCATCACTACCACCCTCACCATCACCACCACCCCCACCATCACCACCACTAGAAAAAGCAACAGCACAACTGTCCCCAGCTGCTAATGCCTGACTTTACCTGATTGCTAGTAGCACATACCATCCTGAGGTTGACCTGTCCCTAACAACACCCAGAGTGTGTTAGGGCAAACTCTTAGCCAGTCAGATTCCTAATGCTGCTTCCACTGGGATGCAGCAAGAATCAGAGTCTGCTGCGCACTCTCTGTATGTCTGATTCTCTCTTCTATTATTTTATGTGATTGGGATGTTCTATTAGCTATCAACTGCTTCAACCATGGTCTACACAGACAAGGATTCAACTTTCTAACATAACTGCCTTTCATATGCTTCAAAGGCACCCTCTAACTCTCCTCTACTCAGCCATTCACATGTGCTGTATGGATGGACAACCTTATACTAAAATCAAGGGGGGAAATGACATTTTGAGATAGATGGAGCTACCGGGGAAAGTCTTCAAAGAAAGGAAAGCACAGACTCAATTTCAACAAGGGGTGAGATCTCTCTCTAGGCTGAAGGACAGGGGTCAAGCCAGTAGAAGAGTGCTGTTGGAGAGCAAAGCTCAGGTGTGGGTCTGAATTGGGAAAGCAAAGGAAAGTAAGAAGCACGTTCTAGATGGAAGGCACAGAGGGTAGAAGAGCCCTGGATGAAGAGGAAGCAGACCATCCTGAGATCTGTGAAATGTGGAATGAGAAAAGCAATAGTGGAATTTATCCCCAAAAGATGCAGGTACCCACATGGGCTCTAACTAGATCTTGGAAGAAAGCTAGTCTGTAGGACAAAGCAGGGACAGAGCAGAGGAGGCACCTGAGGAGGTGACCAGGTGACCATGGGAGCTAGGGTAACTGGTGAGAATGCACAGCAATCAAGAGACTTCAGAGCACTGGGATGCTCCAAGCCCAGAGCGTATGGAGTGGTGACTAAGAATGAATGACTGGCTCCCAGGCCTGTCACCTCTGTCAAGGGCACACGGAGATCAGCAACAGCAGCAAACTGTGGACTAGCAGAAATTAGTGAGCTTTTACTTTTTAAAAAATGCTTTTAAATGTCAAGTGCCAGGTCTTTCATTATAGCCCACTGTTCTTAGGGGAATGAAGAACACAACTCCTCCTCTCTTTAACTGCTCAGGAATCGTGAGCACTCATGGATTCAGTTCAGTTATTTTCCTCTTTCACTGTTTACGCTATGAGTAATAATTATTCTTATGATAGAAGGATCTGTCTAATTAAAGCCTATAACCATTGAAGAAATGCCTTAAAATTGTAAGTAAAAAGGAAAACAATAACCCTACATATATTATAATGAACTCAGCCCAGGATATATTCTTTATAACAGTATGGTTACAAAATACAATGTTTAAGAATGTCTTACAGAGAAAAGTTCTCTCAAATACAAATCATCCAGCACCCACCACGGTCGTGGCATGGCCACAGCCAGATGTGTATACAGGTCTCCACCATGTACACAGCTGTTGATCTCCACAATGTCTATGGGTGACTCACCTGTCATCTCAGTATCTGACAGCAAATGATCTCCATCTTACCTTCACTGTCAATGAGACCACTTTCTCCACTCACACTCATCAGTGCTTTAAACCCTGGATCAGATGTCTAGATGCAGAGGCCAGCAGAGGAGCAACCCTGCTGAGTTTCTAGGAATAAATTGTGCCAAACAATAGCAGAGCCTTAAACTGTCAGGCCATTAAACATGGCTCTGTCTGCTGTGAATTACTCTTTGGTAAATAAACAGGTGAGAACACGAGGGTGTTCACCACAGTGCTATTTCTCACGAAAAATGGAAACATCTCTAAATATCCTGCCAAAAGCAGTCTAGCAAATTAATTACAGTAGATTCAGCCATGAAATAATGCTATCATTATGTTTCTGCTGTTGTGGAAACAAACATAGGCACAATATATTAAATAAAAAGAATGCAATATACAAATAGTATAGTTTAATTCTGTTTTAATACAAAAAATGTTTGGAAAGAAACATGATTTTGTCTTGGTGGCAGAATAATGGATGGTTATTAGTTTTGCTTCTTTGCTTTTTAAGATTTTTCAGAAATAGGTATAGGTTAGCCTGAAATTTTAATAAAAGATGCTGAAAATATATATATACACTGCCTGGTTTAGGATACAGCACTGACATTTCTCTATGAAGAGCAGGGGAAATAAGTGCAAAGATACAGATGTGTGTGACTAGTTATCTGGGCATGGTTGTGCTTGCCTTTATAACCAGCATGTGAGAAGATGAATCAGAAGGATTCTACATTTGAGGTAAACTTCAGTCTCCTTTCTGTGAAGACCCTGTCTCAAGTCAACAAGATGTAGTTGATTGTAGCATCCTCTCCTTTCACAAGTAACCAAAACACAAGAGGTTATACAGAAACAGTTCTTAGACAGAATAACCTGGCACTATCCAAAAGTGTTCTGACCTTGGTTCTTACTTAGGTTTTGTTTATATTTGTTTCATATTTCACAAGATTGAAGTGCTAAAGAAAGGGGAATTGTACCCAAGCTTTTAGGCTGAAATGAAGATAAAATATCATGCTAAAAGGGTAGGCACGCTACCTCTTTGGCTATCTGATTATTGAAAGACTAGACCCCAAGAAATTAGACTGTGCAGGAACCTGCTGATGGGAGAGAAAAAGGCTGAAGGAGAAAAGAGGAGGAACTTGTATCCTGGAGACTAGCCCGCTAAGGACAGTCTCCACACAGACAGTGTTAGGTGTGGGTAGGAGAGCTCACTTAGTTGACTGTTTAAACCTCTCTCTTTCCTGTCAGGAATCACCAAGATGAGATGGACTTGGGGGAGTCTCTGGATCTCTTTGTCCCTCTTCCCAATGAGGCCGCATTGAATAATCCCTCCTCCTGCTTTTCATTATTGAAGAGAAGAGAAGAGAAGAGAAGAGAAGAGAAGAGAAGAGAAGAGAAGAGAAGAGAAGAGAAGAGAAGAGAAGAGAAGAGAAGAGAAGAGAAATAGAAGAGAAGAGAAGAGAAATAGAAAAGAAAAGGAGCTATGGGCTGTGGAGATGCAGGTCCCCTTCACTGTCAGGATATCCTTATCTATTCTCCACTTAATCTGTTAATGAGCATATAAATACATACAGAGTTTTCCAAACCCAGTTGATGATAATACTCTTCCACTTCAACCTGATTAAATTGTTTGTTTGTTTTTGCTTAACTGTGTAGCTACTCCTTTTTAAACAGTCATCCATTGCATCTGTGGTAAAGACTGGTTTGTTTAACTTTTCTAACCTGTTGTTTAGAAACCAATGTTATTTTAAAACATATAGCAAAAATTAATCACTAGGAAACAGATCATGCGTTTGAAAGTACCATCAGTGTCAGATTGGTCTAGCATCTGCTAAGCGCTTATTGTACACTCTCTGCCCAGAGGTGCTCGGGTACACTTGGCAGCCCACATCTACACTCTGACCCATCTATTGCTATTACTATTACTATTACTATTACTATTACTATTACTATTACTATTACTATTACTATTACTATTACTATTACTATTACTATTATTTCCTATAAGTTTTGGAAAAGATGTCCATAGGCCACCCAGGCTGATTCCCTACCCCACTCCCTGCCAAAAAGCTTCCAAGGCCAACCTATACATATCTAGGTGTGAGAATACCCAGGGAAAATGAGCATAGCAGAAGAGGATGAAGGAATGGAGCAGGGTGTACTCCAGTTGATGGCAAACACTTAGCATGAGCAAGGCCCTGGGTTCAATCTCGGAACACACAAAAAAGGGGTGGGTTTGGGGGAGGAACAGTATGATGAATCAAAAGCTTAACTACTCTCAAATGACTCTTGCTGGCAGTAGCAGTAGAAACAGAAATGTAGCACACCATACCTAGCCCTCAAATCTTGTTGATCAACTGTATTACATCATGGTAGAAAATTTCACACTGTGAAACTTTTATAAATAAAATTATTAAGAAATTATATAAAATTACATCCAGGCTATGTGAGTAGTATGTATGTATATATGTATATATGTATGTATGTATGTATGTATGTATGTATGTATGTATGTATAACATGAATGAATTTCATATTTATACTTGGATCCCATTGCTAAGGTATTTCATTATCTACTTATATAAGTATCTCAAGATCTAAAAAATATCATAAGTTCTAAATCCTTCTGGTCCAAATACTTCATAAAAGTGATATTGAGTTTATATCTATAACAAGAAAAAATTTCAGAGTGAGAAAGCCACAATTTATTTAAAACTCTGTGCAAAGAGAGAGGGCATCAAACCTGCCTGGAAAGAAGCCCTGTGGTCCACACAGCCACATAAATCTATCACATAGCCCTGCTATCAAAGTCCGTCCTTTATTCTCTTGCAAACAGCCCTATAGCTGACTTAGGCAAGAATTACTCTTTAGAGAAAATGGTGGTACTGATGGGGATGTAGCTCATGGGTAGAGCACTTACCCAGCTTGCATGCTGTCCTGGGTCCAATCTCAAACACTGCAACCCACCAACCAAACAATGAATAAATCAAAATTCTTATGCTTTTCCTATAAGGCACCCTATAAGTTAGTGTGTTGACCACTTGAGTCTCCAGATCATGTTTCTATTTCAAGAGGCTCGAGATAGCAAGGGATTCCTGGTTGGAGGCAGCAAGTCTCCATCTTAGAAGGGTGAATCTTGCCATGGACCTTACACTCTGTTTCCTGTACAGAGGGGAAAAACCATCCTGTGCCACGCCACAGCAGCCGTGCTTGGAGCCATATATCTAGGGACTGATTCTCTGGCACTCCCTTAAGTTGTTCTCTCAGTTACTTTTTTCACAATAAAAAATTGTCACCATGAAACAGCCATCGTTGAGAAATTCCTAGTATTACTAACTTAGGAGTTAAGATAATCATATTAGTTAAATTAAACCTAAGTTTCCATTTCCCAGCTGCTCTGTACTACCACCTGAGCATTGGTAGTGCTTGAAGACAGAGCATCATGAGGACCTTACTGATACTTGTTCAGAGCTGGTCAGTAGTGAGCTACACATAGAATCCATGTTTTCCAAGTGCCTTTCCAGAGCTCTGTACGCTGTGGAAATGCACTTATGTGCAGTCCACATCACTATAGGACAGAAGGTAGAAATCTAGTCCTGTATCTAGGAACCATCTGGAAAGTGTGTTTAGTATGCCAGCCTCTAGATTTCTCTGCTGAACTTCAAGTTCCCCACAAGTTCCTCAAGTGCCCCTGATACACAGCTAAGGTCAGGAATCACAAGGTCAGGAACATACTAGGTTACATAAGACACAAGAGCAAAGAAAGCAGACTTCCATTTTCAAAAGATGCAAGTCATTCTTCTTACTCACTATATGAAAAAAAACAACATGGGAATATGCAATTATAAAGCTCAAAATAGCTTCTTCAGGAGGAAAAATATGATTCACACTTCTAAAGATGCTCAGGCCACAGCTGCAATCTGTTCTTGTGGCCCAAACCCTTGGAAATCCAAATTAAGAAAAGCTACAGTAGGCTTGAGTGAATGCTGAACTCTGCTCTTTGCTGTTTTATGCCTCCACAGGTCAGAAATCCTCTCTGCAAAGCAAGGAGCAAGTCTACTCAGAGACAGACCTGTATCTATGCGGACCTCCAAGTGACTAGATCGGGTAAGCCCAACTTCTTTGGCTTGCACCCTCCCTTGCACAAGGCCCCCTGCTTCTAGACAGCTTCTCACGCACCTTGCTGGAGGCAAAGGTATCTATGGAGACATTTTGTTCTTCCTTGAGCATTCCAAAACTTTCCTGGAGCTCTGCCCCTAATCAGAGAGAAATCTTGGTGCTAAAATCGGAGCTGTTCCCTCCGAAGGGAAGGGAGAGCAAGCTCAGAACTGTCTAGAGAAAGTTAGGGACATAGCAGATTGGTGAATCAAGTCATAACCCTGTATATTCTGAAATACAGGATTAATAATAGATCATGTTTCTTCTTTGGGGGACCAAATTATTGTGTTGATATTTTCTAACTCAAATGTGACCCAATGGCCCCTCACCAGATTACTCTGAGGAGGAGAGGAGTTAAGAGACACCCTTATGTATCTCACTGCCAGCCAGGTTGGAATAAGAAAGTGTTTGAGAGATGTAAAGTTCAGAAAAAAATAGTGATGTGGGTTTGTTAGGTTTCAAACCAAGGACAGGCCAAGGTGCCTATTCAACGTATAGAAACAGATCTGGCATCCAGGTCCTCTCAGCATCCCTGAGTCCCTACTTCTTACAGGGTCTTCTTGGCTGGCATTGCCAGCCTCTTAGCTTGAATCCTCCAGTCCAGGGAGCAGATTTGTTCTTCCCTATATAACTCAACCATTTTTGTTAACTACCCCTCTTTGTACTTTTGGGTCTCCAGCTGCTATACCTGTCTCCCCCTTTTCCCCTCTTCCCACCCCTCCCCACATGGCACAGCTCAGTCTAGTCATGACCATTCTGGGCTCTCCCAGATGTCCCTGCCTCTATGTTCTCCCTTTTATCTAATAAACTTTCTCTTCCACCATACCTGTGAATAGTCATAATTTTCCCCCTTCTTTTCCTTTGTCATTTTTTTCTTTTTCATTCAGATGGAATGAATAGCTGAAACTTGGGACCAGTCATGTATCTTTTCTTTTCTATTTCTTTTACTCATTCATTTATAATTGACCATGAAGCAAACTGAAAGCTACTATAATCCTACAATCACCACTAACTTGAAAGCAGACTGTATGCATGAACCACTAGTAATGGGGGTAGGAAATGAATGCACTGGGAGTCAAGTTCTCAAGGAGTTTGCACAAGTTCTCAAGGAGTTGCTCCTCTCTGTAAGGAGCACAGGAACCTGCTGATAACACTGCACAGAGTTAACAGAGAAAGTGTCACAGAGGCTCTGTCTGTCTCCATCCTCTTGACCTGCACTTGCCTCACCTTTCTATGTGTCTCTGGCTTCTCATTTGTAACTATAAAAGTCTCCCCACAGATAGATTGTGCTTAGTGTTGACCTCGGGTAACTATCTACTTTTTAGAAAATATCCAGTCTACAGAAATCTTTTAAGAAGTGTTGAGGCTGCAGGATAAGGATGAGGAAAACAAGCAGTCCACAGCTCTCTTGTCTGCTGTCCCCTGAGCACTGGGACAGAACTTCCAGAGTGTCAAAACCTTTCACAATGGACTTTTTAGTTTAAAAGCGTTACATGTTAGTATCTGTCATCATTTCAGCACTACTTCTGTAGTTTTAGTATTTTCCTTTTGTTTGCTTTTAATCCATTTGAATCTCACTGCTTTCAGCTTAAATGTTGCTTTATTTTTTTTCTATATTCCCTCTCATGTTAATGTAATTTTTACAACTTAGACTTTGGAGGTCATGGTCTGGTCTAAATGTCCTACAAAAAATTGTGGAATGGTGCCTGTTGATGTGGAAGAAACAGGCAAGCAGACCAGCCAATGACCCCATAGCTCAGAGCCTGGAGATGTGAAGCAGCTGGCGTCTCTGTGAAGTGGGAGGGAAGATTCAACAACAACCCTTTATGGAGTAACTATAAAACCTAGATAATTTTATAGATGGAACATCGTAGCAATGTTCATGTAAACAGCTTCGTTGGGGGCTGGAATCTAATAATTTTATGTTTTTCATTTACTTAATGATTTTCTTTCATAAGAAGCCACATGTCCTAGATCACAGCTGCTCATGTGTATAACCATGGACTTTAGTCAAGCTATACCCACTAAGGTATGGCAGTCCAGAAGTGAAGATTGTACACATTTGTCAAAAGATGGGTCCTGAGAGGCCCCTGTGATGCAGAGGAGGCAGAGAGCCTCGCTAACCTCTGCTGGTCACCACAAGCTGCAACGGGACACAGATGCCTTCTCAGCAGCAGTCTTTGCTGCCTTCCTTCCTCCTCAAGGTCTCTTGGAGGGGCACTTGCCATGCAGGTTCATCCCTCACAGATAAGAGGACAGAACCAAGATTTGTCAGTCTATTTTCTTTTGTGGAGACTCGAAGTACTGAACCCAGAGCCCTGTCAACAGCACTGGGCTGCATCCCCAGCCTTTAAGGTTTATTTTTAGTTTACAGTTTCTTCACAAATCCTGAAAGTCATAAGAAACATATTTTTCATAATCTAATCACTGTGTGTGAGTGAGTCTGTCTGTCTGTCTGTCTCTCTCTCTCTCTCTCTGTGCATGTGTGTGTGTGTGTGTGTGTGTGTGCATGTGTGTGTGTGACAGAGAGACAGAGACAGAGAGACAGAGACAGAGAGACAGAGACAGAGGAATTCTAATTGTGGAAAAAAACTAAGAATTACATTTTGAGTCTGGGTGAAAGGAGGTTGTTTTTGGCTGTGTCTCCAAAGGAAACTGGATCCACATTTGCAATAATCTCCCAAGGGGAGACCTTTGAGAGGTGACTTCTGACTGCAAAGCCTAGGAGAATGAGTGCCACTGGATCCAAAACAAAATTCATTCAAATTTGTCTGACCTATGTCCAGGTTTTTGAAAACCGCTCTTGCCCTTTCCCACTCCCCTTCAGCACACTGAGCACAGGGCTTGAGGTGCCATGTAGCCCCACTCACTCCCACCTTCCTCCACTAGGAAGTACCCTCCATACTATTACCAGGGAGTCGATGGTTGTCTTAGGGTGCTCCTGGGAAGTGTTGAGCTCAGTCCCCCACAGGCCCCAGTGTCCTACAGCAGCTTTCCTGCCTCTCCCACTTTCTAGTCTAGGGAGTGTCCAAACAGCTAGTGCCAGATTTTAACTTCACAAGCACTCCAACAGTAAGAAGGGATGCCTCTGTTCTTTATAAATTACCTGGTATCAGGTTTTCTTCTATAACAACTGAGGACAGAGATCCATGGGCTTGTGAGAGTGGTGCTTAATGCAGCATTTTTATTGGTATTCTTTATCAAGTCTTCATTACAAATTATGGGCTTTTTCTTTCAAATGAACTCTTTAATCATCTCTCTCATGTTTCTGTCTTAATTCTCATAGCTACTCCAGGATAAGATGGGAGCTAGCACATTGATGTGGGACAGCGCATATACTTTCTACATACTAATATTTCCCTACGAGGAATCTACTTGTTTCTTTTGTAGTAAAGCCTCCCAGGTTCCTTTGCCCGTCTGAGGGGCTTTCCATTAGGATTACTCTCATTGCCACCTCCTCTACAATTTTTTCTTCTACTTTATAGTGAATGACAAACAAAAAGCCTACTACATTTCATTTCTCCAGCATCTACCCTCTAATTTAGATCAGTTCTAACAGATTTTCCTTGAGTTCTTCAGGGAGTTTTAGATAGAGAGTCTTGTTATCCATAATTTAAAACACCATTTCTGTTGATGAACTGTACCTCTGCTGTGTTCTCCTGACCAAGGTAAAATAATGTATCTGAATGTCAGCATCTCACCGCATCCTAAAGGTTCTTAAACCTTTTTTCAGTTTTAAATATAATTATATAATGTTAGTTTTTTGGTTTATAGTAGCTTTTTTTAAAAGATAAGAGGATGGTCCTGGGGCTAGAGAGACAGCTCAGTTGGTAAAGTGCTTGTCTTGCAAAAGGGGAGATTGACTTCTATCTTCAGAATCCATATAACCAAAAGCCAAGAAGGATGGAATAGATACCTGAGGAGATAGCTGAGGAGACAGAGATGGCAGAGCCCTGGGACGTGGTGGTCAGGCAGCCCAGCTTACGTGGAGTCTGCCAGGCTGGTGAGAGACCTGGTTTAAAAGGCAAAATAGGCTCTGACTGATGGCTCAGCAAGTAAGAGCACCAGCTGCACTTGTAGAGGACACAGGTTAAGTTCCCAACACCCACAGGGTAGGACTGAACTATCCACAACTGTAATTCCTGGGGACCTGAGCCTGTCTTTTGACCACCACAGGCACACACTTGGTGCATGTACATATATGCAGGCAAATATGCACATACATAAAATAAAGATAAATAAACCTTAAAAAGTTAAAAAAAAGAAAGATGGTGTTTTAGGTTTTAATGTTGTGAACAGACACCGTAACCAAGGCAAGTCGTGTAAAGGACATTTACTTGGGGCAGGCTTACAGGTTCAGAGGTTCTTTCCAGTATCATCATGGTGGGAACATGGAAGCATACAGGAGGAGCTGAGAGTTCTACACCTTCGTCTGAAGGCTTCCAGGCAGCTAGGACTAGGTTATTAAACCCACAGTGACACATGTCGTCCAACAAGGACACACATCCTAAGAGTGCCACTCCCTTGGCCAAGCATATGCAAACCATCCCAGATGCTCACCTGAGGAATGATTCCTAAGGCTGTCCTGAGGCTTCTATCCTTGGAAACTCTCTCTCTCTCTCTCTCTCTCTCTCTCTCTCTCTCTCTCTCTCTCTCTCACACACACACACACACACACACACACACACACACACACCCTTGCCAATGAAATTTTTAGTCAAATTCAGTGTCCATTTTAGGTTAACACAAAAATAGCATGCATTTTGCAGACACAAATTACCACCATTTTCAGCTTATTTTTATTTATTGATGTGTTTTAGTTGTTTCTCCTTTTAAAAAATCTTAAATTTTTTGAAATATAAACCATTTCAACTTTCAAGAAAAATGGGACCACCAAAACAAGACAAAGCAAAAAAAAAAAAATAAAGCACAAAAACAAACAAAACCCAAATTAAAACAAAATCAAGAAATATAAAGAAATCAGAAGTGGAACTAAGGACACTGAGATAAAAACGCTACGGTCTTTCAAGGAGAGTGATGCCTCATGTGGCAGAACAAGAGAGGATCAGGAAAGTCAGGCCCAGATCATGCTGGAAGCTCACCTTGTGAGAAGGGTGAGCAGCAGGCTTTCTCAACAGGCCTGTATCTCTCTTCCCTACAGGGCTAGGCAAAACTGCAGGCTCTCTTCACAGTCTGAAATCCGCTCAAACAGGCAACAGGAATAGACCCTGGTTGTTTCCAGTTCACATGTCATTTCACAGATAGCATAAAGTGAAGTAAGTGCTAATAAAAAGCCCAGAATAACATGTTACTTTCCTCTATTTATAATGGAGATAGGCTAGATATAATGTCCTTTTAAACTGTCACATTTCTCTTCACAATCCAGTCTCATGAGGATAAACATTTTCTTCTAATTTCAGAAGCCCTCCATAATATTACCCTTGCAAACATGAGCAAACAAACCAGAGAGCTGAAAGTTTATGACCCATATAGAACATGTAGAATAGCTAGCTTTTCTGCCAGATATGCCCCAGTGTCTCCTAGTCTGTGTACAACCTGATGAAGATCATTCCCTACTCACCAGCACTTCACAGCCAACCAAGAACTCGCTCTTACAGCTCCTTGCCCAATTAGCAAATCAGGGGAGAAGAGGACGAAGAGGAGGAAAAGAAAAGGGGAAGATGATCTCATGTTCCAAATGTCGAAGGTAAGGAGGGAGACAGGCTAAACACATTGACAGAAATCTACATGCCTACTCAAGGATTTGGACTCTGAATGACAAAATAAATGCTGGAATAAATTCCCCTAACTTGTAATGATACCATTATAAATCCTGCCATTGCATAATTATGGTAAAGAAACATCTCAACACTTTGACATTTTTTGGTTATGGATCAGACAGGCTACATATATTTTCTCAGGCCACATTTGAATCAGTATTTACTTTGTATTTTCTTTTTACTTTAAAAGTTGAAGTTTAATAAGAAAGTCAAGTACAATACAAAAACTCTAGGCAGAATCAAGATCGGAGAAGCTCAGCTTTCTAAGGGCTAAGGGCACACAGGCTAGTGTTTCGAGGGAAAATGTCTTTAACAGCTTTAATTGCTAAAATCTAATTTTCTTGTCCTTTCTTCAACTAGAATGTTGTGACTAAGAGTGAAAGTGATGGATTGTAGCTCTCAACGTTCACACACACCAGTGGCCCAGAGTTAAGTGTGTGTTCTAATTGCCGGGCATACCGAAGAGCACTCTCCATGCTCAGTGTGTTGTTTTCCTTGCTAAAGCACAAGTGTCTAGGTGACAAGTGGAGCAAGGTGCTCCACTCAGCACCACTGGGGCATTTCAATAAACAGTGCCCCGAAAGACAAAGTCTGGAAGGGATCGTCATTTTCATGGTGTGGTGTCAGTTTCTTCCTCATTAATTTTTCTAAATAGAACTTGTTATTTGATCTGATTGCAAGTGGTTACAGAGATAAACACGGCAAAAATGAAGGCAGTGTGGAGGCTTTCACCACAAGTGTGTCCCTCTGTCCTTCAGAAGCCACCCTGGACTGATACACAGAAAATTATGTGAGGCAGTGGGAACATCCATTCGCTAGCATGAGTGTAGTGTAGTGGGGTCCCAGGCCTTGCAGCTTGCTGATGAAAGAGAAATGCATTATACTCAAACCTCAACTCCCATCTTTCTGCAACCTTTAATATTGTCACATTAAATAAATAAAAAACAAAAACAAAAAACCTCGTGCATTTGCCCAATTCCCAGGAAAGATGAGACGGGGCAGTAGTCTGGCTATAATTTGCTGTAGTTTTCTACTTCAGTAAGAAAAATGCAGAACAGCCTTTTTACATAAGGACAGAAAATATTCCAAGACATCATTTCTTCATCAGAGCAGAACTCTGGTGCTCTTGGCTCTGATGGGCATCTGGGCGTCGCACACAAAGGAAAAGCTGTACTTCCATCCTAGTTAGCAGCAGTGACTGCTCTGGCCTGGGCCAGCCCCACTCTGTGTTCTGAGGTCTGGGTTAGGCGGGCAAAGGCCAAGGTGTCAGACATTGATACATGCAGAGGAGTATATGGATGACTTCTAGAAACTTATTTATGCACAGAGAAGTGACCCTTAGGAAAAAAAGGCTTCTGGACCATGTGTCAGGGGCCACGATTCTGCTAGCAGCAGAACACTTATGGAAAGACTGGGATTCTTGAAGGCCTGCTTACAGGTTCATCAGCCTCGGACCTGGCTGACTCTGCCCTCATGCACTCAGGTGGGATTTCAATTGGCTATAGCTGAAATCATCCTCATTGTTGCATTACCAGGAAGAGGCTTGTTGAATGTTGGCTTGGCCCTGTTCCTGGCTCTACCCATCATTCTTAAAATTCCTCCTCACATCTGATAAACAGTCAAACACTAGAAGGTAATGTTCATGACTAGAATAGCCTTCTGTGAATCAAAGTTCTCTTGGTTCCCATGGTTTTTAGGGTCAGGTTCAAACCCCTCTGAATGACAGATACTTATGACTTCACACTTGCATCAGCTAGTGGATAAGGTATAGGGAGGGTGTTACAGGTTCAACAGGAAAGCAATTACTCAATTTGTATCAGAAATTAAGTTTTCGTTCATTATGTATTTGGAGAAAAATATTCTAAAAACCAACATCACTATCTATTTCCTATCTCTCTCTATTGAGAACTGACAGCTTCCTGAGGACTCAGCTCTGTAGCACTCCTGTGGGTTTACATATATTCCTCCTCCTGTAAGAAAAGCCTTCCAGCCACCTATGAAAACTCCAAGCAAATAAACACCTCTTCTGTCATGAAGG
Source organism: Rattus norvegicus (assembly GCF_021556685.1). NCBI lineage: Eukaryota > Metazoa > Chordata > Mammalia > Rodentia > Muridae > Rattus > Rattus norvegicus. The sequence continues at coordinate 49,710,624 of NC_141550.1, forward strand.
TTTTACTCCTCTTCCCTCCTCAGTTTTATTCTTTCCATTGGATTGACAAATATGTAACCCTGTCTCTGGGTACATATGATCACATCCAGGTTTGTAAGGATTCTCTGTGGCTTCTAAAGCAGAAAACTGAGGGAAATACATGCCTGTCTCTCAAAAAAGAGCCTCATGGAGAAGGCAGGTTGAAAAGAATACAGTTGTGCTTTTCTGTCCATAAAGGGAACTCATACTAACCCCATTAGAACACACTGAGGATGCCCCAACCTTACATAAATGATGCAGCATTTGGAAACAACCTGTGCATAGCGGCCCATATACTTGAAATGATTTCTAGATAGTCTACAGGAAAGAACACATTGTAAATGGTGCATTAACACCCATTGTTGTATTAGACAACAGTGAGAGGCCGAAAGTTTGTGCATGCTTGGTACAGACAAAATTTATTTTGCAAATAGTTTAAATCCAGAGATGGACAGTTCTGTGGATGCAAATTCCACACAGATGGAAAGCTGACTATAGTAAGTTTGAACAATATACAAAAGAAGAAACAGAATCATTGCACTAGCTCCCACTAAAGTAGAAACACCTTCCCCCACCCAATTAATCTTCAGTTTGTTTATGGAAAGAAAGACTAAGCCACTTGTAAAGAAAAATAATAAAACAGAACCCTACTGGTGTTTCAACTAAAGCAATGTTCACTATTTCATTTAAGCTCCAACAATGCAAACATTTATTATGTTTATAGATAGGGAACCAGAAGCTCAAAATAGTGGAAAATCATGCTGAGACACCCAACAAGTGGCTGAGCTGTGTTCCAAGTTCGGTCCTTCAGACCTCCAAATGCCACCATTCTCTTCACCTAACTCTCTGCAGTTCCCTGGGCATCCTGAGTGCCAGTTTAGTGAGTTACTCCACACAATGTCATCAAAGGTCCTCCCTGCATTAATAAACATAGATATTATTGATCTTGAGTGTTACAGACTTCAGTTAAATAACCTTGATAAAGTGTTCTGAGAATAGAAATAGATGTTATTTTAAGCCATACTATTAGAGTTAATATTTACCTCTTGACATCCCAATAAGTAGGAAGCAGAATAGTGTAGAGTGTGTGTGTGTGTGTGTGTGTGTGTGTGTGTGTGTGTGTACTTAAGCAACCTAAAAAAATGTTCACATATATTTGGTGTCTATAATTTAATGTTTGCTTTAGATCCAAATTATAATTGGCACTTCCAAACCAGATTTCCTAGAGAGACCTAAAATTAAAATCAAAGGAGAAATAATTTCTAGAAAATTAAATCTTTCTACTTATAAGCATTCCTTCGCTGCCTCTGGTTAGATTTTTAACTGGGCACTTCTTTGGTATCAGAATTTGTTAACAGTGAAACTGACCAAGATTTTCAAGGTCAATTATTCATACAGAACTGAGAAGAATTCAGAACTGTGAACTTAAGAGTTAGAAGGGAAAAAAAGCAAATAAACCAAGTGAAGATGAATTTGCATGTGAAACTAATTTGCCTTAGAAAAAGAAAAATAGGTGTCTCCTTCAGTACAAGAGTGCATTCAAATGTGCTTTTCATATTAGTAACATATTTAATATGGCACTGGGCAAAAGGCAATCCATTTTTAAAAAAGCAATTTTCCTCTTACCATGGGGTATTTTATCATTTGATGTCCAGCGTTTAATCAGAGTGCAGTCGTCTTTTTATATTTTATGAGCAGAAAACAAGTCATTCAGGCATGTTGCACTTCACAGAAGTGAAAACACTTTGCAAGCCTTGAAAGATGCCCAGAATAGCCCTTCAGGGTGATGGTGAGGAAAAGGGAGGTAAATATGAAACTATCAAAATATTAGAAACATTGTTCTATATCACAAATAGGCATTATTTTAAAAACATAACAAATTTAAAAATCATAGAGAAGCTGTCAGTCTCAGCTCATCTTCTTACTTTCTGATGTTTAAGAAAATTCCAGACATTCCTGCAGAGAGAGACTATCTGCTTCACCTACAGTTGCAGTATGCAACATATTATAAAAGCTCAGTAGACTTTTACTGAGTGAATGGATATAAATCCGTATCTTAGGTGAAAGGACAGTTCTACCAGTCTGCCACTCAAACCCAGCCGGGGTGCAGAGGCAGCTCCAGTACCTGGTGTGTGAGCTGTACAGAACGCCAAGGACATCTCTTCATTACCTGCAGTACATGCTGTGTGAGCTGTACAGAATGCCAAGGACATTTCTTTATTAGAAGGTGGGAGACGTACAGCTGCACCCCTGTGCCAGGTCCTCGGGCTGGATGCCTTCATCTTTACCCTATTATATCAGTCCCAGGAGAGGGAAACCATCATTTTCCCAAATGCAATGGCAAGACCTCAAAGAGCTATCAGAGCAAATTTACATTGCCAAAGGTTAGAACCTGTGACCTCTTCCAAATCAACCCCAGCTACCAATACAAAGCAAAGACTTCCTAGATAGCTGTGACTTCGGACTCCTGTCACTTCAGTTCCTTTCCTTTACCAAGATGGCTGCAATGACCCAAGGACCATTTCAGAGCAGCTCCACAGTTACTCTACCCACAACATACGTTAAAATCCAACCATGCCTCCCTTGCCAGCCCCTTGAGTTGAGTATTTTCCTTCTAGCAGGCTCCTGACACACTGATGTTTCTGCACTTTCAGTTACAAAGTGAAGACACCTCTCAAATCTTCACCTCAAATGCTCCCATTAGAGCTCTTCTATCCTGTGGACCAGGAATGACTAACAGAGCCATTGATTCTGGTGAGTAGTCTGGTGAATATAGACACAAGGTACCAGATAGAACGCAGTATTTCTGTTGCTAACATCTCTTTCCCTGCTACTGTGCCCAATTTTGGAAAGACTATGACATCGGAGCAAAGGAGAAGATCAGAAAGCCATGCACAGAACATCACATCACAAGTGTCCTCTTCGGTTCCCTCAAGATGAGATCAAGAGGCCAATGTATTGGGAAGACAGAAAGGGCAGATGAAAAAGGAGCAATGGAGCTCAATAACTTGAACACAGAAATCCTGGTGTCTCTACATTTTCTAGAAATGGAGAAATTCAGATAGCCTTGTAAGTAAATGACTTTAAACAGTTCCCTCCATGAAACTGAGATAAACACAAAATTGTGATCAGATGGAGTACACGGGACTTATTTGATGTAGGACTCACATACTTAAGCCGAACAAACAGTAACCAATACCAAAGACAACAAGCTCCATTAGGGAAGGTAGAGACAACTCACATCAGGGATCCCTATGAACTGAACTCTCAACACTCAGTGAAGAGCATCAGTTAACAGATCCCCTGGTGTGCTGCTCCACTCTTCCTAATGCAACTCTACAGTGTTGAGGCCTCACAGGCAATGACCTTCCTCAGCAGGTCCATGCCAAGGTTGGCTTCTTTACCCAACTTGCAGTGGTTGAAAGATGGTTGGCTCCTGTGTGGTTCAACAACACAACTTGATAGGTTTTTCTTAATTCCTAAATTTTCTCAACAGTACCTGTCGTTTTCTCCACCATGTAAATAAAACATAATTCCCTTTTCAATTTAATCATCAGGTCCCTTCCTGTTAATCACTCTACCTCATTATTTTTAACTTCTCTAAACAGGTGGTTACATTATCTGTGCTTTTCGACATAGAACCACATACCACTTGAGCATTTTCCTGATGTAAACAGTCTTCTCTGGGACTTGTGCTACTAAGTCTAAGAGAAAGGATGTATATGTGTGTGCCAGTTCCACAGATGTAGAAGTGAGAATCAATTGCTCTAAGGAGACTTGACATTGGCAAGGACAATGGAAGAAGATTAAGTCATATCTACCTTCACATAGAAGGTAGGCTGTACCAATGAATGAACAGATAGGGACATTAGAATCTCTTTTTCTGGGTGTCCTCTCATAAATTCTGCAATGTGAGTATGAAAAGAGCCCAAGGCATATCTCTGGCCAATTTTTCATTTTCAGCTACTCGTTTCCTTCCATAATTCTTTCTTTATAGAGTAAATATTCCCCACAACTGCAACACTGGTAGCAAGAGAATTTCATTAAAGTATTCAATTTTTCTTTATAGAGAAAAATTGTTTCAAAAGAAAGTAAAGGAAATGTTCTATAAGAGGACTAGAAACTAGAATAAAAGAGAAACCCACAGATTTTTTACCTAACCAACAGTGAGTTGTATGTAATATGTACCCATTTTTATAATATTGGAAACTGCCACAATACCTGTCAAGTTCTCTTTTCCTGTAGTCTTTAATGTTTCTATATGTAGCAGACATGTAGAAACACATACGCAGAAAACCTGAGCTAGAGAATGGACCCTAATGAAGGGATGTAAAAGTGACAGAGCTTTGGATTTGATACAGAAGTAGGGGCTCAACCTTGGAAGTTGAAGGTCTACTTAACTCTACACCCACAGGGCATATACATGAGTACTCACGCAGCTCGCCCACTTTCAGGATCTCACACAGCATCTTGGTCAGTTCTATACTGCTGCGTCCAAAAGGACATTCATGCTTATCTTCTCGGCTGCTGTTCTCAAGCACAATCTGTGGAGAGAAGAGGGATTGGTCAGAAAAGAAACTGTGGCCAAACACATAAGACTCTAGGCTCACTCCAATTAAGGTACCAGGTGAATCACCTCAGCCTATGGGTGATCCCCCACCTATGACTGTTGCAGGTAGCACTAAATAGAACATCAAGAATACAGCACCTGAAACTTTGATACTTTTCAAACCTCCTATGGCTCCTTGGCCTTTGGGAAAATATTTTTGCTTGGCTTGTTGGTTTTCATCTACATATAGGGACCTGTGAAGCATTTTTAAAGACAAAACAATACATATTTATTACTTAAGTGACAAGTCTTCATCCTTGTCTACCACATCATCTCTTGTGCTCAGAAACAGCAACTGTGTGTAACTTCGACACCTCCATGGCTTATTTCTTGCTAAAAGTTCCTTATTTTTGCATGATCTCACTGAACCGTGCCTGGGGACCATATCAATTAGACTAACTGGAGTACTTCACTGAGACTTCCTCAACTAAATGAATGGTTTGCTTTTCTCACCAACCTCATCAGAATATAAACCACCTCAGCTCAGCAATGCACTACTCTGGGTGTCTTGGCAAAGGCATTTCCAGAAATAATTACATCACAAGGCTCCTGACTATTCAGTGGATAGATTTGTTGAAGCCACAAAGGTACAGCAGCTTTAAAGGTATTGAAATGGAGGAGGTGTGGCCTATCTAGCTAGATGACGTAAGATCCTGGGGGTGTAGAAGTGGGTGATATCTTCCCTTGGATGCTTTCTGGTTTTTTACCTCCTCTCTTTGTCTGCTATGATGTGACCCAGTTTTTTGTTTTTTTTTTTTTTGTTTTTGCCACGCCTTCTGACCCCATGCTAGCCTGATACCTGTATAGTCATGAGCCAGATTAAAAAGCAATCTTTCCCTCAGTTCTTTCAGCCATACTGTACATCACAGTGACAAGAACAGTAACTAATGTAATAGGGAAAACAGTCCTACCTACCAGTGCTGACAGCATCCACTGGGTATGGCATTACATGGATGCTGGTGACAGAAAATAAACATAAGGGAATATCTATGAGTCCCAGGTCTCCTATTCTTTGTGTAGAGGATTCTTCCCTGTAGTCAAAGTTTGGCCTCTCAGTCTATCTTCTGAAAATTCTGCTTTTCATAAGATATTCTCCTGTCTCCTATAGCTAGCTTAAAATGATCTCACTACGTAAACCTAAGGGAACTATTTTTCACATAGATAGAACAAAAACAGAGCACACAGCTCTCCAAAGAAAATGAAGGCCAAAGTTGTATGTCAACAAAAGCAATAATATTTGAGGAGGCTGCTTACTAGATATAGCTTGTCAGGAGCCATAATAGGACAAGCTGAATACTAGCTGGTGATCTTCCTGAGATGGTCTGCTTTAGATTATTATATAATCCGCGGAAGATTCACTCTTTTAAGACAGGGCCATAAGAGAATTCATTTTAGAAAAGATTCCTGCTATTGATATGCTTTTCTTGTTATTATTAATCATATATAACAATCACTAGGTAATAGGCCACCCCTTTGGAGAAGATCTCTGCAGATCTATGAAGATGTACTTTCTTGTAGTGATGTTATATAGACAAATAGATAACTTCTTAAGTTTTAATGATGATCTTATAAGAATTCCCCAAATTATACCTGTAATTTTTAAGAGCTTTTTTAGTGGGACTGCTATTAAATCCTTTTCTGATAGTCAAAAGTGCAATGAGAATTCTGTTAGTCTCCCATGTTAACTGCTCTGAAACAGTAACCAGACTTTCTCCTACTCAAAGCATATTCCAAGAGGTTGTAATACAATTTACCAAAAGTCATAAAAAGGGAACTGATGATTTATTATAGGTGCTAGGACTGGAGATAAAATATTGACAGGGTTTATCTATACAAAACTTCACTAATAACTTATGGTTTTCAATTTACAATGAACCTATGGAGCTGCTGCAGGTGATGGAATATTTAGTCAGATAATCACTCCTAATGGATATGCATGTATGTTGTAAACTCCTATTTCAATTTATGATTTGATTTTGTGTGTGAATTGTTAATGATATTTTAACATGTGATCATGTATTCTGAAAGATGTTTAAGTGCTGAGGACAAAGAAGAGTCAGAACTGAGCTGAGAAGACTTGAGCTGTGAGAGGAAACTGAGCTGAGGAGAAGGTTTTAAACAGAACAAAAATCATGTAAATTCTGACTTTATGCATATTTGCTTATGTAAAAGTTTTTCCTTCTGTGAATGTTATTCTCTTCTCCTGGTTCAATAGAAGTTTATTGCTAAAAACTTCCCCTAGCCCAACAAGCAAAAGGCATCTGGACAAAAGGGAAAAGACTCTAGCAATTAACCCTTTACTTAATCTCTTGCTGTTTTAGGATGGGGTGCTAAGTGCCAGAGACTGCAGTTTCTGACCTCAGAGGAACACAGAAGGCAGGTCAGCTACAGTAGCATAGTAACTTAAATAAGTAAACTTTTTACTATTATACAGCAATCCTAAATATCTTGTCAGACCAAGTCTTATCCCCTGCTGCTCTTCCCCCTCCACTGACCGAGAAGAAATAAACCCCCACCCACCTGGGCTGAAACTTCCTCTGTAAGCCAAAGCTGCTATCCCCTTAGCTGCTCGGACACTCAGATGCTGGCCTCTCAGATGCACTGCTGTTCAGTGCGTGTTTTAGTTCCTCCTTTGTTATATTTTGGAGACAGTCTGAGCATTCCTTCAGGTTGTGCAGAAATTTAATCCCCACTGTGAGGAGTTAAGACTGGTGTTTAGGAGAGGAGACAGTGATAGGTGATCTAGACCAGATCAGACTGTTACTGAATACTGATGGTTCTATAAGGGAGGTGGGGAGAATAGACAGGAAGAAGAGGAACAGACAGACAGAAAAAATAGACACCAGAGGGATATGTGTGCATGTGTGCACACATGCATAAAAAGTCCATCACCATATGTAGGGCCTTGTAGTCCCAGAACTGTGAGCCAAAATGAACCTGGTTTCTTTATAAAGTTATTCATCCTCAGATATTTGGTTATCATAGCCACAAAGCAGGCTAATATATCTCTCTAGACCATAAGCTTGTTAGTGGAAGGGGTGGTATTTATTCACTTAACCAACCATATTAATTGAGCACCTATTAGCTGCCAGGGTAAACTTCTCCAAGTAAGGAACAAGGTACACATGGTTCCTGATTTCACAGTACATTGATTCTGATGAAGAGAAGGATGAAAAGTTAATATAGTTTCAATCCATCATGCATGCTACAAAGAGACAGAAGGCCTGTGAGTCTGTGTCTCAGAAGGTTGAGGATGTTTCCTTGGTTGTCAAGAGTCAGTGGAAGATCAAGAACCTGCTGGATCTGGGTCTGTGAGCAGGAAAACATGCCAGGTAGAGAGATTCAGGTCACAGCCCCTTGGGCAAGACTGTGTACATTAGAACGCCAACACATTGCCTAGTCTACAGAGTGGAGGGATCTGGACCTGATGGCCAGCATCTGGAGCCCAGAACCCAAGAAGGCCATGAAAGCTGAGTGGCCATGGAAACCCAGATGTCAGGAGAGGAATAGGCAAGAGAATGAAGGTGACAAGGCAGGACATTCAGGAAAGAGATCGAAACTGGCTTATCTGCACACAAGGCCACTGCAGAGTGCAGTGATCGGACCCTTGAGAGCTCATGCCTAGCTCCCCTTCCCCACTTTCTTTAACAGAATTCATTCTGGTTCAAAGCAAGAATTCCAGTTTGGAAAAGCAGGCACAGAGAACCACCGCATTCCCATAGATCAGAAAAAAAAAATCATTATTTCTCCTTTAAAAAAATGTATCTGAGGCAGCAGATCAGGGAGAAGTGTGAATCTCTTTTTTGGTAATGAGGAAACAAACTGAAGAAAACAGCAAGAAGACAGGACATAAAGCAAAGCCAGAGACAGGTAGCTCACATCTAGCTCCAGGCTCCGAGGGAGCGCATTCCCCTGTACTGCGTATTAACATTCTATTAACATTTCATGAGTGCATCAATATTTAATGAGGATGTGAACCGCATACACTAGGCAGAATTACTGCAGCCAATAAATGTCCAGGAAACATTTCCAAGGCACAGTTTATTAGCAGGCACTAAATTAAGTAGTAATTTAAGTAATCAATATGTAAATCGCCTGGAGAAGCCCTTCTCTTTATTTTTAATACTACATCTATCTTCTCACATTTACCTGCCCAAAGAAAAGCAAACCTTCCTTCCTGATTCTCTTAGTCACCGCAGACACCGTATTTAAAGTTCCCTATTTACGTATTAAGGTGAGAGATTTTACAGGAGTAATTTAGAAATTATTATTACAACTATTACTAACAAAGTTTTACTACAGTGAGAGATGCTCAAACTGACAGCAGCTTTTGGTTTTTTTTTTAAACACTTACATAAGTATATTCAACTTCAGTATTTTGAAATAAGTCATGCCTAACTGAGCCGTTAGAAAGTTCCAGCACATACTTTTTAATCTTTATTTTCTCTTTTACTGTTACATTATACTCTGAGACACTGTCTTAGCTCGGGTTCCTCTTGCTGATGAAGCAGCACAGGGAAGAAAGAGTTTATTTTCCTTTCTGCAGTTCATCATCACAGACAGATAAGATAGCAACTCAAAACAGGGCAGGAGCCTGGAAGCAGGAGCTAATGAAGAGGCCACGAAGGGATGCAGCCTACTGGTTTGTTCCTCCTGGTTAGTTTCTTATAGCTGGAAGCCCATCCACCCAGGTAGGGCCCTACACACAATAGGCTGAGCTTTGTATCACTCACTAAGGTTGTGTCAGCAGGATTGGTGGCACACACCTTTGATCCCAACACTTGACAGGCAAAGGAGGGCCAATGTCTGTGTTCAAGGTTAGCCTTATCTACAGAAGGAAATTCCAGCCTGGGCTACACAAAGAATCCCTGTGTCCAAAAACAAAACTTAAACTCCTGCTGGAGTCTTAGGGAGGCGCTATCACAGATGAAGTTCCTTTCTCTCAGACAGTTCTAGCTTTTGGCAAGTTGACTTAAATCTAGTCAGCACAGACAAAAACCAAAATTAAAGTCTAAATATTTTTATTTATTTTAGTTTTAATTAGATGGGGTTGGGGATAACATATGTGCACATAAACACAATGCTGGTGGAGGCCAGAAGGGAGTACTGGATTCCCTAGAGCTGGAGTTGTAGCAAGCTGTGAGGCATGTAGTGTGGGTGCTGGGAACAGAACTCAGGTCCTCTGCAAGAGCAGTACTAGCGACTAATGAATGAAATCTTCAAATTACTACTATCACCCATCTTACAATGAGTCATGGACCAAAAGAAGTTTGTTTTACAAAATAAGAACACTGTATACCTATGTAAACCTGAACTCTATATATTTTGTAGTTTACAACTGTCTTTACCTGCTGTTTATCAACCGATCCCCAACATGTCCACTGGATTAAGAAGGAAAATATTAGCTACTATTATCCTCTCAAGACTGTTGGGAATAAAAGGAAGAGATGAATTCTCAGATCATAGCTAGCCTTGGTCCTGCTTGGAATTCAATTTTTAAAGTGTTATCTGGGTGTGGTAGTACAAGCTACCTGTAATCCCAGCACTCAGCAGCCTTAGGCAGGAGTATTTTGAGTTCAAAGACTGCCTGGGCTACACAGTTAGACACTATCTCAAACAAACATTTATTTTTCTTTTTAATCTTCCATTCCCAAACTCTCCCAGCCCATGAGAGTATGACCTAACTTCATATACCTGGCATGAACATCAGTGAACTTAGCCCATTTAGACAAAGGGAAGTTTCATGGGTTGGCTTGTTTGTTTTTCTGTGTCTTAGTAAAGTAGGTTCAGAAGCCCCAGATGCCCTAAAATAGATACTTTTCACTAAGCTCCCTCATTCACTAAAGATGAGTATCTGTTCTTCAGGGTCTGCAATCGAAGGTGCTGAGGCATCTCCACACATTTCCATATATCCCACCTCCCGGAGGCACGCATGCTCGGAACACCTGCCTTCTCAGCTGTTGCAGATCTAGGACCCAGTTGACTTGGGCCCGACTAACGGTACTACGTGCTCTGTACCATGGCTGTGAATACCTGACTCACAGGACTGCCCATGCATGTTCTCTGTGTCCAGAATCCATTTGCTGATGAACAAACACTTAGGGTGTTGCCTCTGATACATATGCTTCCACTCTCTGTAGAAGTTCTATCCACTGGGCCAAGGACAATCTATTCTGTGATTCTTGTGGCCAACCCTGGATTGAAACCTGTGTGTACCACAAGAAGACCTACAGAGTCAACTAATGTGGGCCCATGGGGCTTGTGGAGACTGAGCCACCAAAGAGCATGCAGGGGCTATACCTATGCAGCCTTCATGTTTGTAGCAGATTACAGCTTGGCCTTCATTTGTGTCCCCAAACAAATGGAGTGGGGGCTGTCTCTGACTCTGTTGCCTGCCATTGGATCCCCTTTTCCTAACTAGACTACTTGTTTGGGCCTCAGTGGGAGAAGATATGCTGGGATTTAATCTCCCAAGGTGCAGTTCTACTCAATGGGGTCTTCTTATTCTCTAAGGAGAAGGGGAGGGGGTATTAGAGGAGCGAATTTGTAAGGGTGGGGCTGGGAGGAGAGAAGGGAGGGGTCATTATTGGGGTTTAAAGTGAATAAATTAATGAAGAAAAATAGATCACATTATTTCTATTTTAGTGGAGTTTGAGGGGGTATTCCCAAGGTCATGACATTGGTAGATAGTCAAAAGTGGCTGTGAATTCATGTCTCATGTAATTGGTTCTAAATTTGGTCCTCTTTGTAGGGAATCTTTTACAGAGTATAAAACAGACTAAGTTAAAACATTTGAAATAGTCATTATTTGTAAAAATTCACTCTGAATTCAGAATATGCATTTACCTCTCTTTGTTGTCTGTTGGCTATTTATTATTTACTTATTTATTTAATTAATTTAATTTATTTATTTACATTTCAAATGTTATCCCCTTCCTGGTTTCCCCTCTGAAAACCCCATTCCACCCCCTCCTTCTGCTTCCATGAGGGTGCCCCCTCACCCACTCACCCACTCCTGCCCCACCACCCTAGCATTCCCCTACCCTAGGGCATCAAGCCTTCACAGGACCAAGGGCCTCTCCTCCCACTGATGCCAGACAAGTCCATTCTCTACTACATATGCAGCTGGAGCCATGGGTCCCTCCATGTGTATTCTTTGATTGGTAGTTTAATCCCTGGGATCTCTGGGGGGGGGTGGTTTTTCTTCTTATGGGGTTGCAAACCCCTTCAGAGGGGTCTGTTGGCTTTTTAATGATAACTGCTCCTTGTCCTAACAGTTCGTTCCACTGTGGAATAAGTGTCATATTGTTGTAGAATATGTGTTATCTTCATTGATTTCAGATGGATTGTTTGAATGTCTTATCAAGGATAGAAAAGTTGAATGCTTTGAAACTTACATAGTCTGGGTAATAAACAATCCTTTCATGTTTAAAAAAAAAAGAAACCCGTGTGTAATATCCTACATGTCATCATGGGAGGCTTTTCTTCCACTCTCAATCTTCCTGCTTTAACTCTGAGGTATGAGGAGCTCAGTGATGTCCTCACTGTCTTCAAGATGTTCAGATATCCCACAACACCCATTTTATGAGACTGCCATGCTAGGAAAGGCATGTTATGGAAGCAACGCACCTAAAACAAGTTTTGCAGAGTCGGGGTTCATTCTCTATTCTACCCCCCACTTCTTATTCCTCTGTGGCTGTTGGTCAACATTTCATGCAAAACTTTTACTAGGAACTAAACTAAAATCATGACTGTAAAAGATTACCTCTCTGGAGACACACCTCTGGGGGACACATGAAAGCAAGCCAAAAGCCTTCATGTGTTTTTAGTGTAAGAGTCTGGGGATCTAAGTGCTCTGACCAACTTACACTGGAAGCACAAATCAGGAAGTCCTATGCTCATTTAAGCAGAAACCCACCCCAGAAATACAAGGAACTAGCACAAAGATGAGCAAGGAACCCCAGGGCAACCCCCCTCATGACATCCTGTTTATTGCATCAAATCATGCAGAGCCACCATAGAGCATTCACACTTAGAACCCTTGATGACATTAAAAGAGCTGTAAAGCTCACCTTCTACCTAGATAGGGAAATGACCAAGAAGTAAATGGAAATGCTGATCTGTAGCAATCAGCTTTCATACACACCAACGCAAGTGCCATTGCATTAATGACAGCAGACACCGCAAACAGTGTTATATTATGTCTCCAATCCCAGGTTTCTACGAGAGCAAAGGGGAAGCAACTCTGCCTACTCTTGAAAAGACCGGCAGCCAGGCAAGAATCATTCTTCTTCCTGTCTCCAGTGAAATGATAATTGGTCCTCAGAAAGCCAGGGACAATTACTCACAAGAGCACTAGGACACTTCAATAAGGTGGTACAAGAGGCTAATTGTGATCATGAATCTTAAGCAAGTCCATGGGATCAAACAAACCACCAAAGTCCCGAAAGAGTAATTTTTAAGTGGGCAAAACAGGAGCTCTGCAATTATGGAAGGTATTCCATGCAAGCCAGCAGATCACAGCAATCAAGGGCTGCCAGCCCACTACACTCACATGCCCACCAGATCTACCGGTGAGGGAGTGTGGCTCCAAAGAAAATACACCTAAAAGAAAAAAGCCTTCTGAATGTCGCCGAGACTGCAGCAAAAGCTAAGTAGCGACCATAGAGCTTATCTCTCAGGCCTTGTTCTAATGCTTTGCTCTGATCGCCTTCTTTCACTCACAGGATGCATAACTGAAGTGCAACACCATTGTCACGTGACAGATAGGGACACATGCAAAGAGATGCTGTTCAAGTTTTCCAAGGTCACACAGTATAAAAATAAATAGGTCCAGTCAGGCACTTTGGTGATTTGACCTGAGAGGACACATTTTTTGCTAAGGAGTCCTACTAAAAGTGAAAGATTAAATACTAAACAACCTTGACCATGGGAGAGGGTTACCACACACAGCATTGTGGACCTAAATGTGTTCCCACTTGAGATAACTTTCTGGCACATTCTACATTGTGACTCATCTGTTTTCCCATGTACAAGTGGGTCAGAAATGTCTCCCACAAAAAGCTTGTAAAGATTAACTGGACGTAAAAATGGAAGCGAAGATCTTTATGCCCCAAAGACCTCAGACGGGATGGTGGAGATGGTGATGCCGTAATGCTGCAGCAACCAATGAAGCTCTTCTCCTGGGTTTGCATTCCTGAAACATTCTTATAGCTCAAGAGCAGCGAGACACAAGCTGCCTACTGTACCCAGCAGTAACCCAGGCTCGAGAGCAAAGCAAGGAGCTGGTGGCAGACACAGCCTCTGAGTTTGATGGTTCTCTTCAAATTTTTAGCATGACTTTGAAACAGCGGCACTGTGCCAGGAACTGCTGGTCGTCTGATTCAACATAGGTGCTGCATGGTACCCGTAAGATTTCACGCCACTGGTCTAGAATAAAACTCTGGAAAGTATGCAAGTCAGGAGGGCAAACAATAAGCTTTCTAAGGCACTTCGCAGGTAAAGGGAATAGTAGAAGAATAGTTAAGAATAGTAGAAGAATAGTTAAGAAACCATTTTTAATAATATTTTAGCAGTGGAGTCTTAAAGACAAAAAAGCAAAAACAAATACTTCCCTGAGGAGCAGTTTGCTATTTAAAATTTACAAGCAGCCAAGCAAGGCTGAAAATCTATGGATACAGCCTACAAAGTTAGGAGCTGAAGAGCTGAAATTCAAAAGGTTAGAAACATCCAAGTTAAGCATGAGTATGACTGACAGCCAGGGTGGAGAGTCCCCAGTGCTGTGTGTCCAGGAAGTTTGGGAGCTCTATCTAAGGGCAAGAGAATGCTACAATCCAGGGAAAAGAGAAAGAGAATTCATGAGATGTCAGATTGGTGAAAAAGCAGAAAATACACACGGGTACTGAGATAAATAACAATGTGGACAAATGAGAAAAATGGAATAAAACCCAGTTAATGAGGTAAAATGCATTTCTAATACATTTAGGCAGTTGCACATACCAAGGCATAATAAAGGCCATAAATATAAAATGGCAAGGAATCGACTGGGTAATAGTGTAGTAATTAAAGTCTGGAGGTTCATAATAGACCTGGAATTGAACATTAATCAACTGAAAAGAAACGCTTTCTGCACTTTGGTATAGTGCAAAAGTCGGACATGTGGAACACATGAAGCAATCACAACACTCATTGCTGGCCCTCCTCTGTGAATGAGGTGGAGGGAGGGGCTCAAGTAACAACAGGGATAATGGGATATGCGTGCTTGTGTGGCATCTGACCCCTCTTGAGGCCTGGCAAGCCACTGCTATCACTCCATCGGAGAGCTGGGCTAGGCCACTGCAATGTTGCTGTGCTCAGGGATGGGTACAGGTATACTGAGCACCTGCAGGCATCAGAATGGGTTTGCTTCTTTCAAACAGTGATTGACTTACTTGACCGTGCACTAGACTCCCCTGGAAGCACATGAAAACACCAACCGCAATGCCTTAGCTCCAGAACTGGGTTTCACTAATTCTGATGTGGACCTGGGAACCTGTAATCTTGACATATTCCCATGTGATATGATATGTGCTGTTTGTGTCTATATTTTGAGAATCTTTGGCTTAAAGCTATTTTTCATGGGGCTCGGACTTGGACTCAGTAGTAATGCATCACTGGCTCAGTGTGAATGAGGTCCTCAATTGGACCCTTGCACCACACATAGGAATAGGAAACAAACAAGGTGGACTACACCTATCCTCTTCCGTTTCCCTCACTAACAATATTCCTATTTTAAAAGACATTCAAAGCAAAGAGAACCAATGAACATACAATACATCTGCTTTTTTCTATAACTAATATTGAATATCCTTAAGGAGAGAAGAGCCCTAGAGAGATCATGTGAACTGGTGGCTGGGACTAGAGAGTATGGGGAATAGCAGCCACTCCTTAAGGCCATTTGGAGGCAGTGATAATGTCTTGGAATTAAACAATGAAGGTGAGTTTACAAATGTGTGACATGCTACTGAATAGTTCATTTTAAAAGGCCTAATTTTTGGCATGTGACTTTGACCTCAAATTTTAAAAAGGTTACTACAAATCAAATGATTGACATGCACAAACTCCCACGTTTAGTTTCTTTGGTCCTTGGAACCAAGTCATTGGAACAAGATCTCCTTTCACAGACGAGGAAAACATTCCTTAGAACAAGCTACCTGCAGTTTAGGAGTGACCAGATGGGTGACCATAGGTGGCTGTTCAGATGAGTCCTACAGAAGTCCAAAAGGCAGGAACTGGGTGCTTAGGGTAGTGAAGGGCACATGTACTTGCTTGCCTCTGTTTTTGACAGCTCAAGTGTTGAATTCTTCCATAGGCATTCACTATCCCAGACCCATATTTTAAAAGTATTCTCAGATCACTCAGAGACCTTGTTAAAATACAGACTTGATTCAGCACTAGGCCCTGTGGTAGGCATTCCTACCAAACACTTAGGTGATACTGATGCTCAATGCTCAAGGACAAAGTTCTGAAATGCAAAGCAGTGTTCCCTCAGTCTAGCAGCTAAGTCCCAGATCCGCACACATCCTCCCACTTCCCCACCATTCACCACTCTTTGATCCATTCACCACTCCATTTGATCAGAAAAAGCATTTTAAAGGATTTATTTGTTTATTATGTGTACAGTGTTCTGCCTGCATATATGTCTGCATGACAGAAAAGGGTGTCAGCTCTCATAGATGGTTGTCAGCAACCATGTGATTGCTGGCATCTCAGGATCTCTGGAAAAGCAATCAGTGCTCTCAACCTCTGAGGCATCTCTCCTACTCACAAAAGGCATTGATATTGCAGAACAACATGCAGACAAAAAAAGGAGACATGAATGATGAAAATAACAAGTTGAGGAATTGGCCGAGTTTGAAAATAAAAGTAAGACAGGATGGATTGATTTACTTCGTGGGCTTTGCTTTGACATACTTCCTTAGTTGTTTATGTTGCTTATAAGGCAAGGCAATACAACTTTTGTAGTAGAGGTGAAGTGATATGTGAGGACAGGCAGGCAAAGCTGCAGACAGAGGGGAACTCCAAGTTCAGTATCATAGGAGAAGAAAGGTTGCCAGTATCTCTCCTAAGTTATTTCTTTTCCATTCTGAGCCAAGGTGAGCAACAGTATGCAAGAAAGGCACATGACAAGTGGAGAAGTGAGGGCTGGATGAACGACAGCAGCTGAGGCCCTCTCCATATTGGCAAAATATCAGTAATTTCACAGTCACAGTGCAGAACTGTGACTTGTTCATACGACGTGACTGATTACAAATGCCTCTTGTGGTTGCCACCCGAAAGCAAAGAGCACAAGATGGCACAGTCAGGTTTGTTCCGCTGGTTGCTGTTAATGAAAAAGTAAGCCTGGCATTTCTGAAACCCAGGTTCATATTGTGACCAGCGTGTTAACATTACAGAGCTCCTAAAGCTAAGCTACCCTCCAGTATACTGTCAGAAGTGTGCTCAGAGAGAGCTTGCTTTACTAAGTGAGGCTCTTGTGAGAAAATCAGCAGCGAGATGTGCTTCTAAAGTCAGCTCCCTTTTCAAATCCCAGCATCGAGGCTACATTCAGAAATCCACTCTGGCTCAGGAGATCTGAGGGCATGGGAATGGGAGAAGAAAGCATTATTTATTTTCTTCTGGACGAACAAGCTGGCCATTTCAGAAACACATTTTTGAGCAGAGTATGGTTTCTGGTTAGCACTTACAAGGTTATCTACAATAAAAAAGTCCCTGACTAAAACTCAGTTAAAAAGTTAATCTATAATCTCTTCAACCAGAAAGACTTAAAGTTAAGGACTGAGAAAAGGAAGTGTTTGTTCTTTGAGATCTAGCTTTTCACATGTTCCTCATCCCTTCACATCTTAGCCTAGTCAGTAGGAATGAAGCGTCTATGTAGGCACAAGCTTGTCCTCTTCCTGTCCAACAGCACAAGTGATGCTATCTTCAGTAACGTGACATTATCACCAGGTGTGGACAGCAAACAACAGCCTTGGCAATGTCCTCTGATGTGTGCAGGGTTCTACTGAGACTTCTATGGCCAAAAGATCAAGAATATGTAACTCGTTCCCAGTCCTGGAAGTTTTAAGTTTGAAGTGATAGCATAAGATACCTACTAGGGGCACTGTCTCTCTCATTGTGGATTCCTTTTAGGTTCCTCCAATATAAGTATATATTTTAATATACATACATGTATATGTTTTGAGAAGCTTCTACAGTAGTTGGTTTCCGTGTGGCTTTTCATCTTACCCTGTACAAGAATTTCTAAGCCTAGGTAATTCTGCTGAAGAAAGGATCCTGTCACAGTGGTCCATTCCTGTAGGAGCCAGGCTAGATATAGACCTTGCCTATAGAAATTACATTAGCTGTTCCCCCACACTTCCTATTAGATATAACTCATATGATAATTACTCAATAAATCTTTCCTTAATTCCTTCTTCTAAAGCTCTGTGGACCTTTACATTTCTTTTCCTAGAGTATTATTCACTCTTTTCCTAGAGTAGTACTTATATTTATGTTCCTAGAGTATTTTGCTTCCAGTTGGGATGAAGGCATATGTGTGAGTGTGGTGTGTGTGGTGTGTGTGATGTGTGTGATGTGTGGTGTGCGTGTGTGTGTGTGTGTGTGTGTCTTGGTTTTACTGGTGGTATCAGCCTTGACAGGGCCATCTTACCTGTGAATTTTTCATCCCAACCAAGTGCTGGGTATAGTAGGCACTTACCAATACAGTTAGTATACAAGTGGGTGATTGAGAAAATGTTTCTAGCTTCTGGTGGGCCTAGGTGTGCATGGAATCAGCAGCCCAGTCATTCACAAGGAACTTGGCCACACTTGACTTCTACATGCTCTCCCATAATTTGTCATTTCTTTATGTTCCCTTTATCTTAATCACAGACAGAGCCACCTTCCTGGCCTCTGTTGTCGACAGTCCCTCTTTACCTTTCAGCTATGGAATATGCCTAACCTCCAACCCCGTTTCTCATCACAAGGTGCCTCCAGGCCCTGGGATAACTCATTAGGGTATATATCCACAGACAGGATCCAGGTCCTGGAGGAAAACACTGTTGAACACCATTGGTGCTGACTGCCTGCGCCTACTGTGCCCTCAAGTGAGATGTGCTTGGGTAGAATAAGAAATACACAAGCAACACTCACTTGACCAAAGCCTACCCTTCAAAGGCCTGTTCATGATATTGCACTCAACCTCCTTTATGTATGGTGAAGAAATAAATATTTATATAAGGCTGGAATGTGTGGAAATGTCCTACTTGTGAGTTTCTGGAAAACACTTGGCCAATGTTTGCTATAAATGGTTCCTGTAAATGCTGAGTGGGAAACAAAACAAACCATGATGGGAGTCAGCCTCCACAGCAAAGGAGGTGTCCCCAACACCTTCCTCCCACCTGTGTGCTTCACAGCAGCACCCAACCACCCACAAAGGATAGCATGGGAAACACTGTGAGGTTGGGGTAAATCACAATCCATGAAGAGATGCTTGGACATTGATACCTAGCCAGAAGTGAAGAAAGTAAAACCCACTTGCTTCCTATAAACCGATACCCCATGGACTCTCCTGTCCCTTCCCATTCACTGGAGGGTATTTAGGTACCATGGCCCTTGTTCTAGCTAAAACTCACCCTGCAACCATACCTGAAGACTGACCTGGGTGAAGAATGGAGGCTCTCAAGAAATCCCAAAATATCTGGGTGAGCAGGGAGATTTCTCGTAATTCCTCTATAAAGGATGAGAACCTTGGATGACAAATGTGGAAAGAAAGAAAGTGCTACATGCCAAAGCAATTGATATGCGTGTCTTTCCTAGGAAGCAACTTGAGCTACTCAAATAACCTCAGGAAAGAACCCAATATGTTCAATCTACACACACTGGTTTCAAAGAGAGGTGGTCTGCTCTTGGTTCCCCAGAAGTGCAGGTACTGAGATATTAGGGAAGACAAGTATCTCAGACTCATTTACCAAATATCTTTGCTTTTTTTCATCTCAGAGCCTTTCTTTAAAGACTTTATCCTACATCGAGGAAGAAGTAGGAGGAGGAGGAAGAGAAAGAGGAAGGGGAAGGGGAAGAGGAAGAAGAAACAGAAAATGGAGGCCAAGTGCCAACTGTGTACCTATATATGCAGCACTGGATATGGGATTTGGTGTTTCCAATAGGCTTGTCAGAACCTGCTCCAGCCAACATTCCTCACAGGTGCACCTCACCAGAGCCTAATAGTAACATGCTTCCATAGCATAATAGTTACATATTGCTTAATGCCTTGCCACTTGTCATGGTTTGAATATGCTTGGCCCAGGGCATGACACTATTTGGAGGTGTGTCCTTGTTAGAGTAGGTGTGTGACTGTGGGTGTGGGCTTTACTACTCTCACTATAGCTGCCTGGAGGTCAGTCTTCCAGTAGCAGCCTTCAGATGAAGATGTAGAACTCTCAGCTCTGTCTGCACCATGCCAGCCTAGGCATGTTGCCATGCTCCCGCCTTGATGATAATGGACTGAACCTCTGAACCTGTATGCCAGCCCCAATTAAATATTATCCTTTATTACAGAGTTGTCTTGGTGGTGGTGTCTGTTTACAGCAGTAAAACCCTAAGACACTACTCAAACCTCAGACCTGTGATGGTCGGACCTGCTCATCAAGATGTATTCCTTTTTCTTGCACGTGCAAGGTCTGTACTGTACTACAGTACAGAAGTATCACCATTCAAAAACTAAAAGGTTAGCCAGGTTACTTTCTTGTGGTTGGTAATAGCAAATTTACAGACAGATGCTGTGAGGGTTAATCATGCTTCTTAGCTTGACCAGAATCAACTAATCCACTGGGCACAATGGTGTGGTCTTTTCTTTAGTTAGCTAAAGTGGAAATACCTATCCTAAATGTGGGCAGCATCCTCCATTTGTATTCTAGAAAAACAGTACAAGGAACACACTTGTTTTTTGCCCTTTTTCTGACTTTGTGTCTCACTGGCAATTCTACTCCATTTGTTGCTGCTTCTGCTGCTCCATTCCCCCACTGGGCTTCAAACTTGGGACTGCAGATCAGCAGTTCTGCCAGGGTTCTCCTGCCCCTCAGCCTCCAGTTTGGGGCTGTTCAACCATCCAGTTTCATGGACTCAGCAACATCCAAGTTCTCAGCCTCTCTAGAGTAAAAGAGCCATTGCTGGACTTCCCGGACAGTACTGTGTAAGCCCATTGAACAATCCCCTTTGTGTTCTATGGCTGACTAAGACAGGCACAAGTGGCAAACACCAGAACCTTGGGTTTTAGGGGCCCTTGCTACAGAAGAGCAATATGATACAATAGCTGAACTGACTTTAGTTATTAGTACCATTACATCTGAGACTGAATTTGTTTGAATATATTTTCAAAATATATGAAAATACTGCCCATGATTTTCTAAATTTTGGAATCTTAAGTTGAATCAGTGCAAGACTAAATCTGATAAAAAAATTAATGTTAATGTAAAAATAAAATTACCTGGCAATGACACACACTCCTGGGTATAATAGGTCTATCTCACAGTTCCTAAGTTAGGGAAGCTATTTTTAACTAATATAATGGGATTTGGGGAAACATTACCACCTACATTTTATAACACCAATAGCAGAGTGACTTTGAATTTGGCAGGCAGGTTGCTGATACTGGCTTGCCCAGTATTACACGGTCACATGAATACAATTAAAAGTTGAAAGTCAGCAGTGAGTCACCCAAGTATGAATGCCAACATATCTGGGGCAAGGCCATCTTGAAGCAAGCCAGCTCTTTCTTTGGTTCCCATGCTAAGACAGACACAGGCTAAGGCAGCTGCGGCCTGGGATGGTGCACCTGCAGAGAGAAATCTGTTTTCATGTCTTCCTTCTTGGGGGTAGACATGACACCAGAACCTTGTGAGTGGGCCCTGCCACTGGTTTGGTTCAGGTGCTCATTTGTAAATAAGTGTTAAATTCACTGCTCTGGGCTGTGATGGTGACACTGGTAGCTGAGATGTGTGCAGCCAGAGAGGGCCTCCAAGTTCATGAGGGCCACGGGGAAATAAGAAGAGAAATCAATACCTAGAATACATGTGTGTGTTGGGGGTAGCAGACATTAGACATGTTAAAAAAAACAAAGGAAAAGGAATGGAATCTATGAGAGTCTTTAAAGGCAGAGGAGCTAGGTGAGTCAGCTGCATGTCTAAGCAGAAGACAGATACACAAGACAGAAAGTCAGAAGAACACCCACAGGGCCCAGTCAATGGAATACTCAGGTCAGCAAGGATACTACAGAGTGAACAGTGACTCTCCATTCATATATAAAAGCCCTAACACTCTTTCTCAGCATGTGACTACATCTGGAACAAAAACCAGCAAACAAGAAGCTGGGGAAAAGGGGGATGAGAGCATCAGGATGGGATGTAAATCCCAGTGTTCTTACAGAAACCCACACTGGGATGTACCTTCCCCTAGGAATGACTATGCCAACAGCATTAACAAGATAACAAGGCAACAAGAGGGCAACATTCTATACACCACTAGCAAGAGAAGGACCTCAGGAGAAACTAACCCAGCTGACACCTTGCTCCTATACCTCCAACCTTCCTAGCTGTGAGGAAATAAAAGTCTGGTGTGTAAGCCACCCAGCCTATGACTATTTTATTGTGTGAGCCCCAAATGACTAGCACAAAGAATCAGTGGCTGGAGTTGAGTGGGACAGAAGTAGAGAAGCAAAGCCACAGGACGTTAATATATAGCAAATGTCTCAGAATCCAAACAGTTCACTCTTGGAGGGAGGAGGGAAGAAGACTCAGGAGTAACCAAATCTGACAGGTCTGGGAAAGTTGTAACTGACAAGAATTTTAACACTCACATAGCAGCACTAAACAACTACTGAGAAAGAGGACTCCAAGCTGTTCAGGACAGCAGCTGCCATGAGTCATGACCCATGTTAGGAGAAGCTTTTAGGTGATGTGGTTGCTTTTGAGTCATCCACATTCTTGTAGATTGCCCATCACCCCGACTCCTGTAAGTAACACCAAGCTTACTCCTTCACCACATCTGACATTAACAGAATCTATATTGTTGTCTGTTACCCACCTTGGGTGAGTGGACATTTGCGTTGTTCCCTAGGAAAAGCGCACAACGGATGTAAATGAGCTACAATGGAGGCTCCGGATTATATTCTGCATTATATGTGAACCATAAGGGTTGTGAATATGGTAGGAACAGGCTTTGGCAGACCTTGGAAGGATCGCACTGTATCTTAACAGTGTGATTAGCATATCGGAAGCAGATAAGGAGAGGAAAGCTGGACACAGACAGATCCAACTAGTGAGTTGTTACAGGACTGTAGGAAAGAGAGCAGATGAGCTGCATTATTTCAGCAATGGGTGGGAGGGGTGAGTATGAGAATAGGCTGTGAACATTTTCTGAGGATAGAGGCAACAGGCCTTGCTGCTGGATGTTCAATAATAGTCCTTATTGCAGTGCAGAGTAACCTTGAGGCAGACATAGTGGAATCACTGGGAAGGTATAGTAAAGCAAACCATATTCATTCCCATGAAACAAGTCCCAAAGAGGTTTAGCTAAGTCAAAATCCTGACAGAGGAACAACTTCTAAACTTTCACCTTAAGAAAAAAGGAAGAAAAATTAAAACCCAAAGAAAGCAAAAGAAAGAAATAAAAGGTGGGATGAAAATCTGTGAAATTGAAAAGACACAGTGGAAAAACACTACAGAAATGAAAAGTTGACCCTTTGTTACAACCAAAAACAATCACCACATACTAACCAGCCTAAGGTAATAGAGACAGAACAAATTACAGTTTCACTTAGAAAGTGAAAACTGAGCCAAGCAGTCCTGGCTAACCACAAGCCCTCACAACAGAATCTCCCAGACAACTCCATGTTCACATAGTTGATGATTTACAGGTCAGGACTAATTCCTTCAATGACACAGATCATATAAGTACTTACAGGTCAATTAAAGAAATTGAATCAATAATTAGTAGCCTCCCTAACCAGAAAGGATCAGGCACAGTGATTCATTGGTGAGGGAATCGGTAGGGATGATATGAAGTGATTGCCTACAATTTATTCCAGAGGGCAGAGCAAAGGACCCCTTCTTAAACTCTCCCATGAGGGCAGATCACCCTAACACCAAAACCAAAGGTGTAATAAAGGAGGACATCAGACCAACAATTCTTTTAACATAGATGCAAATTTTTTCCAGGAACATTTATCACAGAGAAGTACAAATGAATCATGTTTGTCAATGAGCAAAGAGAGTAAACCAGGCTGTGTCACATGAGCCCACTGAGCATTACTTCAAAGAAACAAAAGGAAACGTCCTCGATACAGATAACCTGAACTCTTTAGAGATTCATGCCCAGTGTGGAGGTGCTCATGACTCTGTCTACATGGCATCCTGTACAAATGACAAAATCACGGATATGGGGAACATGGGGATTGCCACAATCAAGGACAGGATGGTAGTGGGGAAGAAGTGGGTAGTTATAATCATACGACATGAAGCCGGAAAGCACACCACACTTGACTTTTGTGGTCATGTCAGTTGTATGCAAAGTGCATATTATGCAACATATAGTAAGTGTAATGATAATCTATCAATAAAGAATCTATAAAATATTAAGTAGAATCTGTGAATAAAAAGAATTACACATCACGGTAAAGTGAAAATATATTGATAGAACCCAGAGTATTCACAAGTTCAAGATATATTAATACCAATAAATTAAAAATAAAAACATTGAACATCAGACGTACTCATCCATGACAAAACACCCTTAAAATTAAAAATAAAAGGAAATTTTATCAATCTGGTAAAGAACATCTATAAGAAAATAACAGCAGATACCATACTTAAATGTGGAACACATTTCTCTTTAAAATTAGATATAATGATACTCCCCAGTCCTATTTAGTATTTACCGGTAGTCCTAAGGTAATGAAATAAGGAAATGAAAATTGCTACAGATTAGAAAGGCACAAACAATTCTGCTGGATTTGTTCACAGATTTCTCAACGCAAAACTCCCTGCAACGCTGCAATTCCAGGAAGGCAACAGGATAGTGATCCTTCTCTAGACCCGAAACTGCCTTCAAATGCAAAGGCCATGGGTGAGAAACAAGAAAAGAGAAAGTCATGAAGGCCTGAAACCTTCCATCTTTCTATAAACCCAAGGCATGGGCGGGAGTGCCCTGTTACTCTCTGAGCTTCACTCAGTTGAAGGAAGATGCTTCATGATTTTAGCAAAAAGAAGCAGGGCTTGTCATAAAACAGAGAGCCAGCAAACATCTAGTTAAATCACCAAGGAAATAAGAAAATCTGGACTGGGCTTGAGGCAGAAAAACCAGAGAAGTGCCTGAAAATCAGCAGCTAAGGCCAACAGGGCCATGAGGGTGGCAACCATACACGCCTTCTGTAGCTTATAATTCACAGTGAACCTGTGTTTGTAATGTGCTAACATACAGTTCATCATAGGATGAGATGCTTATTTCAGTTAACTCATTAACAACTTAATGTCCATTGCTTCTGTTTCTTACTGTAAATACACCCCCTCCCCCAAACATGGTAATCATATGTAAGTATCACACCACCCCTTCCCAGTGTTTTAAAATTAGCAAGAAGACTGCATGAAACCTAGTGGAAAACTTTGAACCTTTATGCCCGCTTGGTCTGCAACCAAGAACGACCAAAGCAGGCAGTAGCGATGTTAAGACAGAACTACTGAGATTTCAGACACTGAGAAGAGGCCACAGGAAGGCAAGTGGAACGGCAGGTGGCAGGTGCTTTACAGGCTGTCTACAGCCATTGCATCCAGCAGCATATCTCTGTGGGTCCGCCCTCCCCACTCCCAAAGGACCAGCCCTCTGAAATAAACCAGGCCCATGTTTAACACTGATCTCATCCTAAGGACTGAAGCATTCCATTCAAATCTTTGGCGTTGGGAGTCAGAATTTGTGCTTACCAGCCCAATTAGTAAATCCAATCACACGCATTTACACTCTCAAGGGGTCCCGATTGTTTGGCTGAACAGATTGCATATTCACAATCAACGAAATTAATGCTGCTATTTTTAAAGCATGAGAAAAAAAAAAGAAACTATACACAAAAACAAGCCTCCGAGCCATGGCCCTTGGTCAGAGAACGAATGAAAAAATAAGAGATTAAGAGGCAGGAATAAAGTATTTAGATGAATTATTGGACAAAGAATCATTTTTTTTAATCCCTACAAGGCTGTGCTGTGGGGTCTTTGCTATTCTAAGCTGAATCTTTGCTCCGCATCACCTAGAAGGAAAATGTCACTCAAATAAAAAAAGGTTCCTTTACATGAAACTGTGTTTAACTGGCAACATATAATTTTATTTCAGAAAAATTAGGAGCAATTGCTGCTGAAGCTGCTTTAGGGACAAGGGGAGGGGAAGATCTGTCAGTGCTATGGGAACAAAAAATGATGTTCCAGCAAGCTGCATTCCAATCGTTTGCTTCATAGTTAAGTTTAATTACACATTACACACTGTCCTGTAATTATGCCACTTGGAAAACTGCCAATTTCCCCCTCTGAAATGTGAAAAGTTCCTTAATTTACTTTGAAGAGTCAGCATCGCCTCCACCAGCACCCGTCTTGGTGCACATGCACTTCCAGGGCGGGCAGGTGGACAGAAACTAGAGGTTTTTGTTTCTTGGAGCCACCAGGGGGCTGCCGGTGTGCACAGCACCCAAAACTCAGGCTGGATTTTCCAGGAGTGGATGGTGTTATTTCTTCCCTTTTAAACTTATAGCAGGAGAAACTTGGAAGCATAAATCCTCCTCTTCCCTCCTCTCCAAAGTAAGTCTTTTATTTTTCAGAAAAAGTAACATCCAGGACAAGATAAAAATCCTGGGATTTGACAAGGATGGGAGAGAGCAAGCAGAAGGGAGGTGGAGAATCTACCCAGACCTGAGTAGTGGCAATGGGCACAGCCAGGTACAGCCATAAGAAGACCTCCCAGGTGCCAGCAATAGGCTGAGCAGTTCAGTCAGCTGGAGATGATTCTTATCAATGGCCACCAATTTGGTCAAGTACCATGCAGACATAGAAGCTAAGCAGAATAGAGTAAGGAATACAAGTGAGTGCTCCCAGGCAAATCAAATTTCCTTTGCTAAGAAAGTATAGGGTTAGTGGGGCAAAAATGCAAAACAAAAACAAACGAACAAACAAAAGAATGACTGCTGGGTTCATCTGAAGTATGGCTGAAACCTCCACACTAATCTTCTAGCCCCTGATTGGTGCAGCTACTCTGGATAATCCAGATTATCCACTCTGGAAATCAATATGAGAGTCCTCAGAAAACTAAAGATAAACGTACCATACGGCCCAGCCAGAGGCACACGCCCAAAGGACTCAGCAGCCTTTCCTCAGATGCTCAGGTGACCATGCTCACTGCTGCTCTACACGCAGAAGCCAGGAAAGGAAGACAACCCAAACGTCCTTTAACAGGTGAACAGATAATAAAAATCTAATGCATGCACACAACCGAACACCACCCAGCTATAAGGAAAAATGGAGACTACACTTTTAGGTGACTCCTCTTGGATTGGACCTGAAAGCCTCTTTCTTGCAGTCTAGCTTGCTCTGAGAGGGAAAAATTAAATAGTTCCTGACACAAATGCAACACCTTTGAATTGCACAGTGATAGCACAGCAGGGTGGGGATGCAAGAAGTGTACACAAGTTAGCGTAACCAACAGCTGTCTCACTGCACTTCCGGCTCGCTCGACAGGAGGGAGGTCATGGTTGGTAATGGAGAGCTAGCTAGCTTCCCTGGGCTGGTGAGGTCAGGAACCTTAGAAAAGAATCTATCACTGACTCTTCACTAGACCAGCATAGTCCCTAGCTACATTTTAAATCTTATACTCAGAGGAAAACACAGCTTCTATCCCTCATCAAAGAAGCCTCACTTTATAGCTCACAGAAGCATCCCAGAAAATCTCAACTAGATGCAGAGATCAGTGAATCATGGGGATCCCAGCCATAGCAGATAATCTACATGACAGCCCCAGTCTGTACCTCAGGGAATATTCTGGAAGAGAAGGCAGAAGATTTTAAGAGCCAGATTATGAGAATGCCTACTGTGAAACGGTCTCCCTCTCTAGGGGGGAAGCCGTGAGAGAACTCCCCCTTTCCATGTTAGCAATCTACTGGTATTGTCATTATTCTGGTTTTGCTATGCAGCCATTTCTGAGAGACTGTCTCCTGAGCTACATTATGTTACGTATACATATACATATGTATAGCAACGAAAAAAGAAAAGAGGCTATTAATTTGAGAGTAGGGGGCCATTGAAGGTGCCAGAATGGGAAAGGAGGAGTAAATTATATTTTAATAAAAAATACATTAGAAAGCATAAATGTTTAAAGTTTATTGCTGATACACCTCTAGCTCTGTGGCCTCAGGCAGGAAACCTACCTTCTCTGAGTGGCAGTTCCCTCAAGCTTAAGTACTGAAAGTACCAACAGCAGAACAGTGTTGTGAGCAATTAACAGAGACCTTGCAGTTACCTCCCAGCAAGCTCGGGTACTAGGTGAGAGTTCACCTTTGTAACTGTGCTGGTGCTGACAGCCCAGGGAGGAAACTTGACATGAGCCTCCCCTGCTACACTGAGGTGAACCTCTGCTGACACAGCAGAGGGATGCGCAGACGGAAGACAAGGCAGAGTCACCCATTCTTCCTGCACTAAAGAGAGGATCACAGTGTAGTGTAGAGCCTCAGAAGTGGCACTTCTCATAGTAGAGCATCCAGGAGTACCCATCACGCCCCGCACCCCAGGATTCTGTCTCAGCTGCCCCAGATCCGGATCTAACTAGTCTCTTCCATTTCTTTCTTGTTCCTTCCTCCCCTCCTTCCTTATTTCACTTGGGATTTTGAGACACTGTCACAGAGCTGAGGCCAGCCTTGAATGACAGATTGTGTCAATGTCACAAGTACAAAGAGAGCAGGGATTTGCCACTGATCCTAGCTATGCCAAGAGGTTTGAGAAGGTACTGTTTGGTAGGTATAGAGAAAAACCTACCTAGAGATTTTAAATAGTGTGCGTGTGTGTGTGTGTGTGTGTGTGTGTGTGTGTGTTTGTGTGTGTGTGTTTGTGTGTGTGTTTGTGTGTGTGTGCGTGCGTGTGCGCATGTGTGCGTGCGTGTATGTATGTGTGTATGTGTGTATGTGTGTGTATGTGTGTGTATGTGTGTGTTTGTGTGTGTGTATGTGTGTGTATGTGTGTATGTGTGTGTTTGTGTGTGTATGTGTGTGTATGTGTGTATGTGTGTGTGTGTTTGTGTGTGTGCATGTGTGTGTTTGTGTGTGTATGTGTGTGTGTTTGTGTGTGTGTGTTTGTGTGTGTGTATATGTGTGTGTGTGCATGTGTGTGTGTGTGTGTGTGTGTGTATTCATCTCTAAAAAACATGGCTGTGAAGAAAAGGACCTTGAAAAACCCATTCTTAGGTGGAGATATCCATCTTTTCTCACAATCTCTTGCTTGACACACTATCAATATATTTTGTTCTGATTTGGTATAATATTAGAAACATATTTCTTGGCCTACAATTGCATAAAACTATAGTAATTAATCATATTTCTAAAAAGCATATCTTTTCTTTCCTCTCATCAGGAAATTCATTATCTTCTACTACAGTCAGGCAGTAGCCCATGATATCACAGTGGATAAAATGCTAGTCATAAATTAGGAGGGATGATGAAGCAAGAATTGCACAAGAATTGCAGGGTACCTCACAAAATTGCATATATCCATTTTGCAAATTGTTTTTGTATACCAATTATACCCTCAATAAAAAAGGATTGCAGGTTATATAAAGAACAAACCATTGCCGGGGCTAACTTTTTATTTTGTTCCTGGAAGGCTCCAGATCTTATAAATTCTGTTAAGTAACAGCTTTTTTTTATATATACCAGTGAGGTAGCAGCTTCATTAGGAAAACCTGTATTTATGATATAGCCCAACATGAACTGCAACTGAGCAAAGGGTCAGGTCTGTTCTATCCCATACCGACTACCACTAGGTTTCTCTACGAAGCCAGACTGTTGTTCAAAGTCAGATCGCAGGAGAAAGTCCTGAACGATTCTGATATAGCTAAATAATATAAACTTCATAAAATTGTGAAAAACTTTATGTTATTAAATAGAGCCTTTATGAGTTATTAGTTTCCCCCATATAGTGAACATCTAAAATCCCCAAAAGAAACAAGGATTTTCACAAACAGAAAACAATGACTACTGCTGCTTTCTGTGTGTGTGTGTGTGTGTGTGTGTGTGTATGTGTGTGTGTGTGTGTGTGTGTGTGTAATTATTCCTTCTATATAAGAGCCGAATTTTAGCTTTTTCCCTTACTTCTACATCCACTGTGCATGGTACCATGTCTGCTAGGTGTTGGATGATATTTTTGAATGAGTTAATGAGGGAATGATTATAACTCTTAAGGCAATTTTCTTCAACGTTTCCTTTAAGCATCTAAAGACATACATAGGCTTTCTCTCCCATATCGTTTGTATTCTCTGTCAATATATAAACAACCATAGCAGAATCTCATTTGCATGCATTTGGCTTTTATTGTTGCACATTTAAGCATAACTGGTTTTCATAAGGGTCAGTCTGTTGACTTACAATAGGTTCTGAATATGTGAATTGCTGTTACTTTTCTTTCATGCTACTACTCGGAAACGAAAGATCAATCAAGAATGATCTGCTCTGACACCTTTACCAGGCTCTCTTAGTCCTGGAAATACAATCATTTGGTGTTAACCAAATATTTGATAATATGATGAAAGATTCATATCTGAAATCACATGGTGATTTCACTCTGCTTAGATCTGCAATTCCTCCTTGGGTTTCGTGCCTATCCAACTGTGGGGTAATTCAATTACATCCGCAGTTTTCACTGGAACACAGTTACTGCATTTTAAGTATTACATAAGAAACATAGCCAACCATCAAGAAATTCATGTGGCAAACAATATCCTTAGAAGTGTTGTAAGCATGAAGGCCATGAATTTCTGTTGTGGAGAAAACAATAAAACTGAGAAAATTCTGTTCTCTCTTGCCATGAAAAAAATTTTTTCAGAGTTAGGCAGTGGTGATACTATGGGTTTAATCCCAGCACACTGAAGGTAGGCGCAGACAGATCTCTGCATGTTGGAGGTCACGTTCTACAAGCAAGTTCTAGGACAGTCAAGGCTACATACATAAAGAGGCCCTGTCTCAAAAACCAACATATACAATACATTTTAATTATATTATTTCCCTTCCCCAAGTCCTCCCAGATACTCCTCATCCTCCTACCCACTCAACTTCATGTTCTTTCTCTCACTATCTGTCAAAAAACAAAAATCAAACAATAAGACAAAAACAAAAGAAAACAAAAGCATATAAAAAAAGAAACAAATTTGGGATTCATTTCATATTGGCCAACTATTTTTTATTTGCTTAATTAATAAGAAGTTATTAGGCACTAGACACTAGGCCAAGAGTGGGGAACCTGTGTAAACTTTGGTATCTACTCACACAGTTTTTTGGTTTTGTTTTGTTTGTTTTTTTAAGTCAAGCACAAGAGACACAATACATGGTTAAATACATTTAAAGCTACAAAAGGTCATAGATATTTAATTTGAGTGCACAAGGTACTGGGTCTGTAATATCCTCTAGGGATAGTACTAGGATTTTTTTTAAAAAGATGAAGTTTGCCTTGAGATCCATCCAGCAGGAAGATGGCATGAAACATTCAAACATAATGGTGTCACAAATTCTCAGCTGGCGATATGCCTGGCTAACATGTGCCCTGCCATTATTTTGTTGGGAGAAAGGGTTTGGTTGGAGTGCAGAGGATAGAGAAAGAGGGATGGGGTAGTGAGAGAGAAAGCCAGAGATGGCAGAAAGGAGTTTAGGGGCCATACAGATACACAGGCTGGGGAGGGTGCAGATCCTTGAGAAGTGGAACACAAAGAAGGCCACATTCTGTGGTGTCAGCTGTGCTCCTCAAGCTCACTGACTGTTTCATAAAGATACACAGGCAGTTGTCCCAAAGGCACAGATCAGAAAAGGAAGGGGATGTGGCTCCAAATGGCCAAAGAGACTTGCTAGGCATCTCAAGTCAGAAAGAAGTCTCTTTCTTCCTTGGATAGCCAAAATTACTTTAGTCCAACCAAATTGCTTCTCCCCACTGCCACACTGCAATTCTTGGTTGAGTTAACATCAATTCTCTACAATTTCTCACATTTCTACACTCTCTTTCCACACCACAGTTATGGCCTTGTCTCCTCCTGCCCAGTCCTTGCTTTCTTCACTAGCCTCCGATCTATATTTTTCATGTTGCTTGCCAGGCAAGAGAGTGTTTTTTCTAAAATTATTATCTTTGCTCAACTCACTTAGGAAAATGTTTATTGTTTGGATTGTCATATCTACTGAAAAATGATGTTTGAGCTCAAAAAAGCACCATAACATAGTTTTAAATGTCTTGAATGACCTGTCCCCACTTTGCCACTCCCATACTAGAGTTTGCTGGCTCCCCAAACAAAACACGCTCCATCAGACCTTGTGCTCATGTCCCCCTTTACTGGACATGCTCACCTCAGTCTTCCCTTCACCTGGTATGAGGGTTAATACTCTCAACTTGACAGAATGTTCTATTACAACAGCATGTTTGGGAGGAATTATCTTGATTTTGATAACTGAGAAGGGATACATACCCTACAAGTGGGCAGTATCATTCCCTAGGCTTGGATCCAACGCTGGCTAAAATGCAAGATTACTAACATATATTGCCTAGTTCTTGGCTACAGAAATGTAACTTGATGCCTCAGGCTCCTGCCACAACTTCCTTGTCATAATGGACTATATTAAATGGAATTGTAAACTGGAATAAACCTTTCCTTTATCTAATTGCTTTTTTCAAAGTATTTTATTACACAAATGTGTAAAGTAACTAAAGCACTTAGTTAAAACCATACAGTGGTTTGAACAAGAATGGCCCCTATAGTCTCAAATATTTGAACATTTGGTTTTATTTAAGAAGCACTAGAAGGTGTGGCCTTGTTGGAGGAGGTTTGTCCCTGAGAATAGGCTTTGAGGATTCAGAAGCCTACACTAGGCCCAGTCTCTGTCTCTGTCTGTCTTTCTCTCTGTCTCTGTCTCTCTGTCTCTGTCTCTGTCTCTGTCTCTCTCTCTCTCTTTCTCTCTCTCTCTCTCTGTGTCTGCCTCTTACATTCGGATTCAGATATAAAGTTCTCAGCTACTGCCTCTATACCCCATCTGACTGCTTCCCACCCTTTTGAAACTATAAGTAAGTGTCCCAATTGAATTCCTTAATCATAGTATCTCTTCACAGCAATAGAACACTAAGATATACCACTTCCTCCAGGAAGTTTTCCTCATTTGAATCCCATATTTACGTTGGGGACTGTCCTCTGTCCAGTACTACCACTTCTCATATTAAAGTACATTCCAAGTGACTTAGAAATTGCCTGGCACAGTCTCTTCATCTGCCCAACATGTGATTCTTCTCTGTCCATCCTAGACAGGAAATTCCTCAATGTCAGAACCTACTAACAATGTATTCCCTGACGAGTGGCCAACACTTAGCTGATGATATTGATAATTAATAAATATTGATAATTATCAATAATTATTCAGAAAACGCATGAAGCCTGCAAAGGTTAACAGTAAAGAGCCCTGTGTGTCATGTTCACTTCTCAGGTAGTGTCTTAGGGTTTTACTGCTGTGAACAGACACCATGACCAAAGCAAGTCTTATAAGGACAACACTTAACTGGGGCTGGCTTACAGGATCAGAGGTTCAGTCCAGTATAATCCAGGCAGAAAGATGGCAGCATCCAGGTAGGCATAATACAGGAGGAGCTGAGAGTTCTACATCTTCATCTGAAGGCTTCTAGCAGAATACTGACTTCCAGGCAGTTAGGATAGGGTCTTAAAACTCACACCTACAGTGACACATCTACTCCAACAAGGCCACACCTTTAAATAGTGCCACTCCCTTAGCCAAGCACACTAAAACCATGACAGGTAGACAGCAGAAAAGAAATGCCCAAAGAGGCTTGGCAACAATCCTCAGGAGCAATCCGAATAGCTTCAGAGCAAGGAATAATGCCAAGGGTAAACAGAAGGGCAAAGCTGAGGACAATCTGCAAAGTGACAGGCACAAGCTTACATGCCTAAGGTTGCTAAGACAAAGGCAGGGACATAAAGCTGCAGACAAGCCAAACCCTGAAGACAAAGTAATCAAGGAAGCATGAAGATAGAGGAGTGTCAAGAACAATACTGTCTCTGTGTGTGCATGTGCATGCATGTGTGTCTGTCTATATGTGTGTGTCTGTATGCATATCTCTGTGTGTGTGTGTGTGTGTGTGTGTGTGTGTGTGTGTGTGTGTGTACCAGACATATATACCAGATATATCTCAAACTCCCAGTCAGACCTTACTCCCAAGAGTACTTGGCCAGCAGCAACCGGACTGGATGAAGAGGTGGGGGGAGAACAAGTGGTTGAGTGGACAAGGAAGTGGACATAGGAAGAGTTGAAGGAACAAGTGAATACAATCAAGATACAATGTATGGACTTCTTAAGGAATTAAATAATGTTATTTAAAGATAAATCCCTCTTAATGTTTTAGAAGGGGCCTCCCAGGTCACAGAGCAAATGAAGTCAGCTGACTGGGGTCACTTAGTACTCTAGAGCACATGAACTTCACCACCATAGTGTCTACCTTCAGATTCACCAGAATCCTGCTGATACAAAACCCTCAGATTTTACACAGGTAAGTGTAAAATAGGTAGCTTTGGCCTTCCATCTAGTACACAATGTCCCAAAATCACATGGGACCTAGAAAATATGGTAGAAGAGACTCTTGTGAGAAAACGTAATAATATGTGAGTCACATGCATCTCAATCCATATTGAAAAGTGCAGGAGAACAAAAAGGAGCAGCCTTGCTTTGTACCTAGGCTCTCTTCACATCACTGCTAAATACAAGGTTGTTTCAGGTTGCCATGGTATTAACTTAACTCATCACAGTTTAGAAAATGCATTGAGAAATCAAGCTTAAAACATTAAATTACTTTTCATAAGACATATGCTTCTTATGCAATTAACAATACATTTGGTGTCAGCAAGCTCTAATCTTAGAGCATTTATCTGCAACCATCAACCAGCTGACGAAAATTCAATTTCCACTCGGCTTCTACTTTTCACAGTCAATTCTCCAAGGCTAGGTATTGTATGATCTCCCTAAATACTAGTTTCCCTGTGATAAAAACAGATTACATGCACAGAAAATGCTAGTGCAGTATATATATATATATATATATATATATATATATATATATATATATATATAGAGAGAGAGAGAGAGAGAGAGGTGTGTGTGTGTGTGTGTGTGTGTGTTATGACATTAAAGGGTTTTGTGGGGCTTACTTTTGTTTGTTGATTTCTTGTTTTTTGTTTGTTTGTTTGTTTGTTTTTGAGACAGTGCAGCTAGCCTTAAACTCACAGAGATCACCCTGGCCCTACCTTCCAAATACTGGGATTAAAGGCATATAGTCACGATTCCTTGGCTTCAGATCAAAATTTTACGGAAAAACAATTATCTTAGGACAGACTGAACAAGCACCAGACTGCATATTCTTTCAGAGAAATGACCATAAAATCCTTTATATTCTCAAATTACAGATAATAGGTCAAAGCTTATCAAAGTGTGTACTGACTAGTTTTATATGTCAACTTGACACAAGCTGAAGTTATCACAGATAAAGGAGCCTCAGTTGAAGAAATGCCTCCGTAAGATCCAGCTGTAAGGCATTTTCTCTACTAGTAATCAAAGGGGAGGACCCAGCCCATTGTGGGTGCCATTCCTGGGCTAATAGTCTTAAGTTCTATAAGAGAGCAAGCTGAGGGGTTGGGAATTTAGCTCAGTGGTAGAGCGCTTGCCTAGCAAGCGCAAGGCCCTGGGTTCGGTCCTCAGCTCCGAAAAAAAAAAAGCACACACACACACACACACACACTCACACACACACACACACACAAAGAGAGCAAGCTGAGCAAGCCAAGGGAAGCAAGCAAGTAAGTAACATCCCTCCATGGCCTCTGCCTCAGCTCCTGCTTCCTGACCTGCTTGAATTCCAGTCCTGGCTTCCTCTGGTGATGAACAACAAGTGGAAGTGTAAGCTGAATAAACCCTTTCCTCCCCAACATGCTGCATGGTCATGATGCTTGCGCAGGAATAGAAACTGTCTAAGACAAAGTGCATACATAGAAAATCAAATACACTTAAAATATGGAGTCCGACATAGCTTTGTTCAAAGAAGCCACTGCTGGATAGTGCAATTTCTCACTGTGGACTACCGAAATGTTCCCAGGATCCTCTTGTGGGCATAGCAATGTCTATTTCCAAAGACCCACCAAGGAAGCACCATCATGGCTGAGAGTCCACAAGTCTCCCTTGTTTAATAGAAGACACTTCCACATTTAAACCACTAACTACTAACAATGCCAGGTCACATCTACAGGAAACCAATGCTAATGAGAGTTCAGTAGCAAATGTCCCGGTATACATGTTCCATTTTCAGCTCAGTCCAACTCTTCTTACTTTGAGCAATTTGTTCTTCAAATGCTTTCTAGCCTTTGGATAGTCATCACTGTAACTACACGCCAACTCCCACTGAATTCATATCCCTCCTTGATTTCAATCTTGCATGTATCCATCCTAATGACATCTGAGCTCTCCTCCCTGAGGACACAGACATGGTATGATCACAGGGCTTCAGATGTACAACCCAATACATAAGCTTTTGCGACACCCACTCTCTCTCTACAGGGTGTTGCCCAGGCAGCAGGTGCATCTGCTAGAAGCACAGAGGTCTCTACATCCTTCAGCCTTCCACTAACAACCTCATGGAGAGTATGCCTGACCTGTCGCTTTATTACTTAAGAGTTTTTCCTCATACTTCAATATGAAACTGTAGAAAACATTTCCCAGTCCTGTTTTGTTTAAATATGTGTAAAACATGTAAAAATGAGGCACTCTTATTTTAGCCCCTTGATCAGTTTCATTTCTTTAGTTTACCACTGATAAAAGGAAAACAGTGGAGTGACTCATCTAATAGCAATATCCTCCTGTGCGTAGGTTGGAAAACAGAATTCCACAGGACACTGGCAGTATCTGAGAGAAGCCAGTAATGCTTACCCGGATGTATGCATCCTGGTGGTGCTTAGCGAAATACAGCATGTTGTCCAGAGCCAGCATCCCGGGAGGGGTCTGTGTAAAGTCCATGGCAGGATTGACATGATTCTGTGAGGAGAAAAAAAATGTTCCCACCATTAATTCTCCATCAGATGACATCAACCACAAAATAACTGAGATCTCCCCTCAAGATGTAAGCATCATGAGGTGGATGACAGTCACAGATGCTGGCATTGTCTGCCTCTCTGCATGGATGGGGATCCCCTGCCCCCAGCAAGAAGAGCATTTACACATGGGATTGGAAGACATAGTTGGAAATCAAATATAAGGTTAGACAAGTAACACTCTAAGAAAAATAAAATACTATGTGTTTTATAATTCTATGGTACTACACTGAATTGAAGCCAATGTCACTTGGGAGAGCAGCTGTGGGGAGAGGCCCCAGTTCTGTCATTTATGACAGAAGCTAACCCCAGGAAACCACAACCTACGAACATCTTCTTCCCCCTCGACTGTGAGGCCAGGGATGATCATGACTCTTGATTGGCTTGTGAGCCATACAGGGTTAGACAGGTCTCTAAGCACAGGCAGTGGGAACCATGAAGATACACACAGGGTTCTGGTATCTGCCTGCCCTCGAGAAGAATAACTAGCATGAGTTATCGCACACAGTTATGCCAACGAGAAGTTGAAGCCCAAATGATCTGCTTTATTCCACAGGTCACCAAAACCAGCCCATTCCACATAGACCTAAACAGTGAAGGGATTCAAACAAACAAACAAACAACCCCAAACCTGTGATCTTTATTTTTTATATGTTAAAAAATATGAAAGAAAGAAAAGATTGCTGAAGACAATTTGCTCTTGCTGTATAGAAAGACTGATTTTTGTATACTGACTTCATAATGTTCAACTTTGCTGAATTCACTGAGTACTAACAGGTTTGGGTTGGTGGTTGTTCTTGTCATGAGATAAGAAATCCTATAAATGGTGGAAAGTGTCATCTTCGAATAGGAACAATTTGACTTCTTTTCCAGTATGAATGACTTTCTTTCTCTTACTCTAATTATTCTGGTTGGTACTTCCAATACTGTACTGAATAAGAATTATGAAAATGGGTACCCTACTCCACCATATAAATTATAACAATATGAGATAATGTATTTGTTAAGTCACTAGAGGTAACATTCCACAATTTACAACTACTTCAAAACATCATGTTGTGTGTGATAAAATTCACACAATGCCAGTGTAGAAAATTTGCATAGAACTTGTGGGAGTAGCTAGCCAATGTCCAATTTGACTCACGGTCCAATCCACAAGAAAGAACCAACACATAACACTGCTTGGGTAAACAAGAACCAGAGACTAGATAGCCCAGAGACCTAGGTAAAAACAAATACTACTTGTCTAAAAAATTAAATCCATGAAATAAAAATCAGTAAAATGATCTTTAATGATATTCTGCTACACTCATAGATCAGTGCCGTATTCAGTTGTCATCGGAGAGGCTTTCTCTGGCAGCAGATGGGAAGAGATGCAGAGACCCACAGCCAGACATTATACAGGGAGAGAGAGTGTCTAAACTGGAGCGCTCCATCAAATTCCTTCCATTAGAGCTCAGGGAATCACACTGAAGAGGAGGCATAAAGCTTATGAGAACCAGAGGGGATGGAAGACACCAGGAGGGCAAGACCTCTGGATCAGCTGAGTAAGGCATATATGACCTCACAGAGCTGAAGCAGCAGGCCAGGGCCTACATGGCTTTGCATCAGGTTCGTTCTCTCTCTCTCTCTCTCTCTCTCTCTCTCTCTCTCTCTCTCTCTCTCTCTCTCTCTCTCTCCCTCTCCCTCTCCCTCTCCCTCTCCCTCTCCCTCTCCCTCTCCCTCTCCCTCTCTCATAGACATTAGCTTAGTAATTTTCTGAGACTGCTGACCATGAAAATGAGTGGATCTCTGACTCCTGTGGCTGTTCTTGGGACTCTTTCCCTCCTGTGGTGTTGCTAAGTCCAATTCTGATATGATATTGTTTACTTCATCTTATATTTTATTTTTGTCATGATTGGTTGTTATCTCTAAGCAGCTGTCCTTTCTAATGAAAGACAGAAAGCGAGTGGGTCTGGAGTGGAAGGGGAGGTAGGAAGGAACTAGGAGTAGTCAAAGAAGGAGTAAAATATAATCAAGATATATTGTATGAGAAAAGAATCTACTTCAAGAAAAAAGTTTCAAAAAAGAAAAGAAACATTAAAGTCAGACTTCAAATAATCAAATATGATGAGGTTTTTTGCTTCTTTAAATGGCATTTTAAAACTTCCTTAAAATGTATATAACTTGCATGAAACAAGTATTTTCATTATATATCTAACTACTTTCTAATAAACAGCTTCAGTCTCTTTTGCTAGGGAAATTTGGTCAGTAGTGATTCTTTCTAACTTTAGTATCAGAAGGCCTTTTTATTCACTGCTTCGAGGTTCAAACCACCTTCAATCACACATTTGAATAATGTGTTCATTTGAATAAGAGTTCATGTCACTTGTCTTTCCCAGGATGATCTGAAGTTTTATTTGAGAACTAATTAAGATTATCTAAAATCCAGGAAGAGTGGTTCTGTCTGTAGCCCAGAGTTCCTGTTTCCAAACATCCAGTTCACCATGTGTATCCAGTGAGTTATATTATCACAGTGGTTTGGATGTTGTTATGGCACTCCAGCCTAATTTGTGCCATAAAACATTGGAGAATTTTTAAAATACTGAGGATCAACTACTAAGGAGAAAGAAGTACCTAGCTCATGGAATTAATATAACAAAAAGAAATCATTTGGCATTTCAAACAGTGCAGCTCAGTCTTTTTAAAATTATGTCTGTCTACATCTATGTGTGGGTTTGTGTACCTGTGAGTGCAGCTGCCTTCAGAGGACAGAATGCATTGGAACTCCCGGAGGTGGCATTTCAGCTGGTTATGAGCTGCCCTATATAGTGTTGGGAACTGAACTCTTGCTATGGAAAGAGCAGTACAAACTCTCAACCACAGAGCTATCCTTCCAACCCCAGTTTAGTCTTAATTTAATATTTATTGGAGTGAGAGGATTTAATCATATCCAACTGAAAAATGAAAATCAAAGTACATGAAATTATCCAATGGAGATTCGTTAACTTTAATTATTTAGAAAAAGAAAGGAGTAAAATTTGCTCCATGTAGACAAACTAGTTATTCTGATGCATCTGGTTTTCCTGAGTCCAGGTGAAAGTACAAGAATTGCTCCTCACTGAGCAGTTTAAGGTGCTGTTGCTAACTTTCACCTTGTGAGCATTAAATTTTACCACATCCCCATCAAGCAAATGTCACTGCTGTCCTCATGTAGCCCATAAGAAACTGTAGCTAGATGCCTCCACATGCCAGCACAGGACCTCAGAGCATGGATTTGACCAAGACTTGGCAGCATTTTGGGTTTCTACATTTTCTCTTTCACAGTTTAGAAGCTGAACATATTTACTTTTGTACTTCTGGCATTTGGACTAAAAGTTTACTTCACAAAATTATGGGCCACCAAGCAGCATGGGCTACCCAACAAGACTGAGTGCTATAAAAGAAAACAAACTAATTTCTAGTATTAGCCTATTCATCTATTCCAACAATAAATAAACAGGAAACCAAGCTGTGACTGTTTATGTACTCTCAGCTACTCGGGTGGCTAAGACAAGACACTATCAAGTTTATAGTTTTTCTGGGATTCAAAGTCATCTCAAACAACTTAGTGAGGGCCTGTCTGAAAAAGAAAACTTTACAGAGGGCTAAGAGAATACCCAAGTGCCAGAACATTGGTCTAGCAGCCATGAGGCCCTGGGAAAAAATCCCCATACTAAAGAAAACACACTCACCTGAAAAACAAAACAAAACAAGACTCTGAATTCACAATCTATTTCTAATAAATAACCCACTTAAAGAATCTGACTAAGAGAAACCCCTATACACTAAGAGTTATCACTGTTGCTTGAATTTCACACTCAGACCCTTGAAGCTTTCTTCTATCAAACATTCTTTCCTGGCCACATATTCTGCACACTAAATACAGTACTGGTATTCAGAGGGTCCTTATAATGAAAGAAAAGGATTGGAGGGAGGCATGGAGGGAGACAGAGAGGGATGGAGAGATGAAAAGGGAGAGGAAAACTAAGGGAGAGGAAGAGAGGGGGGAAGAGAAGCAATTCTCTGCATACTTCAATCACCTCTAGACTATTTGTGTTATCTAATATGTCAATGATATAAAATGATGTTATGTTGTACTAATAGAAAATGATGAAAGAAAAAGCTTCGTGTTGAGTACAGAAGAAACTTCTTTTAAATATTTTCAATCCATGGTTGATAGGCGAAGAACCACCCATGGATGCAGAAAGCTGACTGTAACGGATATCTAGAGGTCCTTTAAGGTACCATGTAGCCAGTTGGTATATAATAAAAATCTCTTATCATGTTGCAGATGTTACCTTTGGATGCTACCTCTCCACTCTCAGCAAACCATCACCAGGTTTATGAAGTAATTCTCATCTCGTGAAAAAAGAAAACTGAGACACTGACAGTTTGTGCAGCTTGTCAGTTTCAGAGCCAGTATGTGGCAGAGCCAGAACCAGAGCCAAAACTGAGCCATTGTGTACCAGAGCCAGAGGCTGACTCTAGGATGTAGATAGGAGGCATAATCTTTTGTCGACAGGTTGCTGATCAATATATCATTGCTGTAAATTTCACAGTGAAATCCAGTGCAGGTCCCTCACTGTCTATTCTCAGTGCACATCATTCCCCCAGGCAGAATGCACCTGTGATGCAGCCTATTTAGCAGGAGCCCTAACTTCTTCATCCCTACCAGACCTTATAACAGAGAAGACTCTCTGTGTCCTATTGGTCTTGAAAAAAGAGGCTCTTACTACACAACAGCCAATTAGAAAATTGCTTTTGATTATTCAATGAAATGTTCCAATTAAGAAACATCACTGTACTTCAGATGAAGGATATCCTATTTTGTTGGTGGGTAAACTGTTCTTCTGTCTGGTTCCAAGTACCATGATCCCTGTCTCCTGAAATGATACTTTAGCTTCTGTTCCTTAATAGTGAGTGACATCATTTTACATGCATAGATTTTTGATAACAA
The DNA here is from genome assembly GCF_021556685.1 of Rattus norvegicus. Lineage (NCBI taxonomy): Eukaryota > Metazoa > Chordata > Mammalia > Rodentia > Muridae > Rattus > Rattus norvegicus. Next base: position 49,752,647 of record NC_141550.1, read on the forward strand.
GAAAAGGAATAGAAGTACAGGCCTACATAGTTGGGAGTTTTCTGTACTGTCACAAGAATAAAACCTATGCTGAGATCCCAGTAAGACCAAGGACTGAACCATTCCTTCACTGATGAGATGCTCTGTGGACAGATTCATTTTCTTTGCTTGTTCCATGTTATTTCTTCCCCCTGTCTTGAAAAGAAGGTATAAGGTTTTGATGAATAGCCTGAAATTTCCCCTTGTTTTACTGCAAAGCCTGTGCACCTCTACATTCTTCTGAGATGTCATTTGTTAGCTCCCAAGGAAGTGGTGCTCCATGAATCACAGCAGACAGCACTCAACTCCCAGGGGATGGGGAACAGAATGGATGCTTTCTTTCTCAGAGCACCAGAGTCTATATTTGGGAAGCAATGTACTGACCAGCAAGAGCTAGAGCAAGTAGCTTTAGGGTGGACCTAGGCCTCGGGCTAGCAGGTGTTGGGATCTCCCAAGAGATTTATTGAAGAACCAAGTGCTGTCACTCACTGCCAGACTTCAATGTTAGCACGGGCTGAGTTATGACCTTGCATCTCTAATAAATTCTCAGGTGATATACCTGTTGTTGGTTGTGGGGGAACACTTCAGCTCATCTCCAGTTACACAGACAGTATCAGAAGCTGGAGAACTAGGTTTCCCAAAATCCCAAATCCCGTACAACATATACTGCATCACATTTAATTCACTGGTTCAATGTCAGTATACACGCTACTGTCACCTGCTGTGTGTTTAGGCTGTGCATTTAACAATGCATTTATTCAGAAAAGGGGAATTATAATTTAAAAGGCTCTTATTTTTCCTATTTTTTGAGCATACAGAGCATGCATTGTCACCATAATGGGAAGTGATAATCGGTCAATATTTTCTACTCTGGGGTGCTTCCTGGTTGGGGTGCAGAGCTGGTAACAGCCTCAATGATTTTTAAACAATCCCTGTTTTTCAATTACCAATGCCATGCTAGTCCTTCATTAGTGTGGATAATAAAGAGATGATTGCAATAATGCTTGCCAGATGGCACATCATGGGGAAAACCTTGGAGGATTTAGGAGTTAATATTTGTACTATATGAGTGTCTACATTTGTTCAACAAATATAGCATCATGAGCAACCTTTAAAACAAATCATATTGAATGAATATTCATTTAGCAATGAAAATGCCCCATTTGCAAACATTGTTTAATCAGGCAGTAGAAGGGCATGTTCTTCGGGGGGAGGGAAAGTCACGTAGAGCTAGGAGCAATATGCCTCTCTCTTCATCTCCTCAACTCAGGAGTACTAAGTGCATGATACTTCATCAAGCTCTGTACAGCTAGAATACAGCCTGAAATTCTCTGGGGGGCTGTTAAAAGTCCCAAAGTACATTCCACACCCCACATTAGTGAGAAACTAACTGGAAGCCAAGCAATTAGATTCTTAAAACCCATGCATGATTGTGATGCCCCAAAGACACTGAGAACCACTTTTCCAAACCAGTGGTTCTCAAACGGGAAGGAATGTCAGAACTTCCCTGAGGCTGGGGTAAAGCCTGGTATTTATGGTTCCATGGGATCAGACAAAGCTGATATAGAAATGAAGCTGTGTAGAAACCTATGACCCTTTAACCTGAGGAGACATAAAGTAACTGGCAGACTGGCTCCCCATGACAGGAACAGAAGACAGGCTCATGAAGCTAAATGTGTAAGTAGAGATACAGGGACTGAGGAGAGGAAAAGGTACAGAGCAGGCTAGCCAAAGCTAAACATATGTAAGGAAACCTTATGGAAATTAGTGTATATCCTAATTTAATTTTTTTTTATTTTGAAGTAGTTTGAACAAAAGTACCCTACATGGGTGATTCCAGAAAGCAGGGATTACTAACTGAAAATCTCACAGCCAGGCACAGGATACAATTTATTGGTCAGAGAGGCTCCAGAGGCACTTAAAACAACACAGGCCATTGTTATTGCTCTTGGCGACTTACGTGACAAGACACTCACTTTGGATGTGAGACACGGAGAAAACAATCTTGAGTTGACCAGGAAACTTTCTCTCTGCCAGAAAGTACTAGGAAAAAAGACGTTATCCTACTCACTGCTGGACCTCAGACTTTATAATCCTGATCTGCCAGAATTGTGTTCATTGCTTCAACAGTTGGACAGTTGTGGGGATAACCAACTGCTTTCTGATTGGATATGATGCCTGCTACACATGATGTCACGATGATAATGGACTAAACCTCTAAAACTGTAAGCCAGCCACAATTAAACATTTTCCTTTATAAGAGTGGCCATAGTCATGATGTCTTCAATAAAACCCCAAAACACATATTCACAGATATTTTTCAAAGTTTCCAATTGTGCAGGTGTACCGAAATGAAATTCAGCAACATATACATTGAAAATTACCTCCTAATTCACAACTGAGATATAAATTGCAAACAACTAGACTCTTAAAGTTAGTCACCATAACCAAGTGCAGGGAGCTATGGATCTCTGTTCTTGCTGATGCAGTATGAACCTCCATGTCCTATACCAGGTCCTGGAATAGGCAGCAACTTTTACTGCAATGGCTGCTCTAGGCAAGGCAGAACACACATTCAGTTAGCAAAGCTCACAACTTTCTCTGTTGCTTTCACCTATTTGTATGATGAGGCCTTGAAAACATTTGACCTCACAATTTCTCACATAACTCCTATATCCTCCAAGTAGCATTGAGGAACTTCCCATTTTAGCCTTGGTCTCTCTCCATTAAATGCACTAAGAACCTATAATTTTGCTGCTAGTGGTAGCTCAAGACTGAAATGGCAGCAAGAGGTCCCTGCAAGTTTGAGGGCAACCTGAAGGATTCTTGGATCAGCATGGCTAAACAAAAACTCAGGAGGGTGACAGAGAAGGCAGCATGCCTCATCTGTCAGTGGAAGACCGCAAACATGATGAGAACAGAAACAAGACTGAGCTGACTGGAGCAGTGGTAGTGCCAGCACCATGTTAGGTGCAGAATTCAGAATTTCAGATAATCCTCCAAGTCCCCAAAGAGACAAGAGTTAGAAAAGAGAAGGATGCTACTCTTATCTTCCAGATGAGGGTCAGGACTAGAGACTTCTCCAAAGCCACAGTTATTAAATGTGACTGCTTGGGCAATTTCTTGTTTTGTTTTGTTTATAACAAGTTCAGAAGAGCTTCAGAGAGCAGGAAGCAAAAATGTACTTACTCAAAGAAATGATGCTTTGAAAGCTAAGCACACCTCTACAGAACAAAGGAAATCTGGCTTAAGAATAATTCATGAGAGTCCAGTTCCTCATCATTAAAATTTGATTCTTTGAGTAACTCACAAAAAATCCTCAGGACAAAACCACCGAGGATGATGCTTGAAAGTCCGGGCCCCAGCATTTCTACTTCACAGTAGCCTATCAATCTCTGCCCTTGGTTGCGGTCTCTTCCCTGTGTGCCTGGAACCCCCTAGTCCTCTGCAAACTGCTCTAAGTCTCTTCACCTACAAGCCTGAACTCCTGGCCTGAACCCCAGGTCTGCATCTCCTTGATCATTTCAAACAAGTTTGTTGGATGATGAATCTAGTTCAGCTGAACTGTGGATTGTCTGCAATTACCACTGTCACTTGGGGAACCTCCTCCCTGGGAATGTTCCACAGCCTAGTCTAAAGGGTAGGGACTAAGTTCAAAAGGTACTAAGTTCAGAAAGTAGAAAGCAAGAAAGGACTTACTCAGAGAAATGTAACGACAATGTTTAGAAATTTAAGCACACCTCTACAGAACAAAGGAAATCTGGCCTACATAAACATGAACACACATATACACTTATGTATGATTTATATATTCTGACCACATGTACAAGACAGTTTATCAGGGAGCTGAGGAGATGGCTCTGTGGTTAAGAACACAGAGTGCTCTTGCAAGGACTCAAGTTCAGTTCCCCACACCCACATCAGGCACTTCTCTGCCACATATAACTCTAGCTCTAAGGGGTCAGCTGGCCTCCGTTAAGACTCCTCAGGCAGCACCTGTGCATAGACCGACCTCCTACATATACACATGATAAAAAATGAGAAAAACTTTTAAAGTAGAATCCTTCATCAAAAAGTCCCTATGTGTGGCCAGTGACATGGCTCAGTGGGTGAAGATGCTTCCCACTGAGCCCGATGACCTGACTTCCATCCCCAGGATGTACATGGTAGAATAAAAGAACTAATCCCTCAGTTTTCCTCTGACTTTTCACATGTTTATACACACATGTGAGTATACTATACACAAATAAATAAACATTTAAAAACTGCACTTAAACTTCAGGCAAAAAATACTGCTTTAAGTAAGCTGTAAGACATCAAAAAAGGACTTTGCTCTATTATGCATAAAATTCATGAAACTCTGAGTTGACTCCTGTCATTATCTTGAAGACACAGAGTAGAGACTCACAGAATAAAAGGATAAACAAAACATGGTTTATTTGGTATGTTGATTAGTAGGCAATACACAGAATTACCATAAAAACTCAATTAAAATGCCTTGCGAATAAATTTCCTTTAAAATGAAGCTGGCTAAAGTTTTTTGTTAAAGCCTTTATGAATAAGGAAATTGTTGTCAGGTTTTATAAAAATACCCACATTTTTCTCTACTCCGCCAAGCATATATGGGACTATGAACAATCCAAAGAGCACCCTGCACTCTGGGTAACAAACATCCGGTCTCTCATCTGCCCTCACTCCCCAGTTCCTTTTTGTCCCATTCCCTGTTATTATCATCTGTTATCACTTCAAAACTAGGGGTGGAGCAGCGGTAGACATCAGATTCCTCTCTCCCCCATCTACAGGGAATGCAGAGGCTAAGCCATCCAACAAAGGATAAACTAATGTGCAACAATCAACACATGTCAGGCCTTGCCTAAGCATCACCGACCCCTTTCCTGTCCGGCACTTTTTCCCATCTGTCTGAGCAGGTTCTGGCACAGAAGAGCCATTGGCACGAGAAACAAAACCTACCAAGGGGGACCCAGGGACTCAGCCTCCTGCAGCTGCTATCTCTAACAAGACATCCTTCCAGGCCTTGTCTATCAGCAGAAAGGCTCGGATGGAGCCAACGGCAGGAACGTCATTGTGGGAGCAGATGCTGAAACACTCTTAATATGATAATGGACGGCGAGCACTCAGCCAAGCTGGGGTGGGTGGGGTGGAAACAGAATGTCGCTCAGGTGCCGAGCTGGGTCCATTAGTTATTTTCTACAGATGTGCATCTAGTTTCTTTTTTTCTTTTCATTTATAACTTTAAATAGTTCTTTTTAATCAAGCAGAGAATGATCTGTGGTCTGCAAATTACATGGAATTCAATTCCTATGTCTATAATGAAGGATTTTTGGAATTCAATCATGCTCACTTGTCTAGAGCTGATTAGTAATAAAAAACCTTCAGATGGCTAACAAAGCCCAAACATTTGTCACCTGGCCTCTGCAGAAACCATTTTCCAGCCATTGTTATAAACACTGGGCCAAAAAAAAATAATAAAATAAAATAAATAAACTAAACTAAAACCCCAGTGTTTTACTCCTTGGACATCACTATGGCCCTTTTGTAAGTGTTCGGAGTGTTTATTGTAATGATATTTCGGATTCCTGGTCATTTAACTGGAAAACTCTATTCTGCGAAGACTATACTGAAAGGAGGGATTCTATTAGCAGCCTTCACTGTCTCTGAAGGTCCCCTTCTCCTTTCCCTTGCCAGCTATTTTCACAGAGTCTCAAGTTCCCAGTAAGGACTCTCCTCCTTTTTCCTGTCCAAGAACCTCTCAAACGTAGCAGAATCTGGCTTTTTAGTTTGGAGGCCACAGTTCCTTTCCCATACAAGCTCATTTTAAATATTAACAAACCCTGGAGAAGAGAGGTTAGCCATCTTGCCCACATTCAAATTGATCACAGTCCTGGGATTTGAACTCAATATTATACAGTTTGTGTGTTAAACTTACACCTTATAGGAAACATTAGTTAGCTACACAGCGGAGTATCTATTTCTGGACATTTTTATCTTTTCTATTATGTACAGAGTAATTATTACATGTGACAAAGACAGAAGTGTAAATCTATGTTAAGTTTATTTCTGTACAGTTTCTATAGTAGTACATGTCACTTTCCTATGAGTATTTTATCCATAACCTTCTTTATATTTTATTATGTAGATTAAGATAGATATTTCATAGCTATTTTTAAATGCACTAAAGGGAAATTCACAAGTATATTAATAATGATTATAGTGATGGGAAGATGGATAATACATCTTGGGGTTCATAGTTTCCTAATGAAGGTGCATTGATTTTTACTTAATTTTGACTAGGGGTGTTACACAGCATTCTAACAAGAAAACAAATTCATTCCATAGCCGAACAGAAGAATAGCTTGGATCTTCATCCTGCTCCTTCCTGCTTGAGTCTTTCTCAAGAACTTCTCTGTGAGTAAGAGTCCAACTATGCCAGAGAGACATGCTCTGGTCAGAAAATAGCATGGACACAGAATGTCTTTATTTCGGAGAGATAGAAGGAGAGAAGGGGCATGGGGACAGACCTCTATAAGATCACTCCCAACACTATAAGAGCAATACGAGATCCTCTTTTGACTTCGGCTGCACCAGGATGTTTACCAATATGCCTGACCTGCCAGAGTGGCTCAAGAGAGCATGAAGGGACCAGCATTCTGTATTCTCACTCTTTCAGCTAGCCTCTCCTTATAGTTTGTGCCACACTTCCCAGTTTGTCCAGTTATTCAGAACCATAGGATCAGGGCTCCAGCCTGGGATATCACTTTAACACCAACAAAACAATCTTAGTCCAGCTTTCAGGGATGGCCTGGCAGTGCTGGGAAACCAACATGATTCTGATGTAGCTTCCCAGTGCTGTATAACCTATAGCACCCAGGTTCCTACACTACCCAGGTGTATAACCTATAGTACCCAGGTTCCTACACTACCCAGGTTCCAGAAGCCTGGAGAGAGCGGCAATCGAGCCGCCAATATCCGCCCAATTGAGTTCAACCTAAGAGCAACAGAATGCAAGGAAAGGGTAACTGGAGATGCTGAAGCAACTAAAGATAGAACCAATCAGGGCTATGAGTAAAAGACCAGAGAAATTGCCATAGTTTTAGTTTGAACTTCAGAATAAATAGTTTTAAATTAACCTTTTAAAATTGCACTTTGCGATACCACACTAAAACTAGCATTATAGGAAGAAGGCCTCTAAGTTCTGTCTTGTGAGCATGAGATGGCTATTATACTCATGAACAAGGCTTACTCAAGACTGGGCTCACCTACACTCAGTCATGGGTGAAGGAGGGTTAATAAGGTCTGTGGTGGCTGGTTAGCTTGACATACCTGGAAAGAAAGAATCTCGATTGAAAGACTACAACAGCTTAACCTATAGACACTTCTGTGGGGCATTTTCTTGATTACAAACTAATGGTTCCACTCCAGGCAGAATCATCCCTAGGCCAGTGGGCATGAGCTGTGTCAGAAAGGAAGTTGATTATTATCTTGAGCACCAATCCATGGTTTCAACTTCAGTTACTGCCTCGAGCTCCTACCCTGGCTTCTTCCTAAGGTGAACTGTAAACCTATAAGGCGAAGTAAATCCTTTCCTCCCGACATTGATTTTGCTTGGCATTTTATCATAGCAACTGAAACTAATCCAGGACAAGGTCCGATCAGTCCTCAAGAACTACAGGCAGCTGATGGCTGCTTAAGGAGGGAGAATAGACACTGGTGAGTTAGACATGATCCAGTGGAGAGCATCATACTCATCTTCATCCCTGGTCAAAATTGTCAATTACAAAAGAAAAAGACATGATAGTGGAAAGGGCTTGTTGGGAAGATTAGGGATTGGGTGAAGAAGATGAGGAAAGCTGAATTGGGGAGATAAGTGTTGCCAAAATGGGTTATACAAATGTATATAAAAAAACTGTCAGATAATAACAGTAGCAAACAGAGGATCAAGGCCAACAGTTTTGTTGCAGCCCATAAAAACCTGCCTAGCTACACATATAGGCATGCATCTCCCTCAGCCTGGGAGTAAAGACCTGAAACAAGTACCAACAGAGGCAATAAATCCCCCAGAAGAATGAGAAGTCTTGGAAATGTTAAGTAAATACCATGGAGATGCTGAGTGGCCCCTAACCTTAGCCAAAGGATTAAGTGGAATTAAGAACTACTATTTACTTTAAAGCTTTTATTGTTCTGGTGACCCTCATATGTTCATGGTCCCTGGCAGAATAGAATGTAGCCTCAAGATGCCGGCCTGAAATGAGGCACTACAAGGCAGAAGGGGTTAGAGAAGGTCTTAAAAATCCACAAATGTTTATGTGAGCACCCATGGACTTAGTTCTCGGATGCACAGGAGGGAGCTTCACTGGAAGGTAAGACTCAAGGGAAAGAGACCTTTCCAAAGACCTGAGTAACAGTATTGGCTCAGCAGGGTTCATTAAAGCACTTTGCACAAGGCTTTCTCTTCCTAAAATGTTTTAACATTCTTTTACAAACATCAATAGTAATAGCAAGTTCAAATACAGAATGCAGCAAGCAATATCATCTTCCATATTCCTTTGGTACAGCAGAGATCATGTGGACGTAAAGCATGGGTATGCATTTCCATGCATTCATCTGCAGGAAAGATGAGGAAAGCATTTAGAAATAGCAGTCAGGGTAGGCACCAGGATGTCACTCTCTAATGCCAGTAAGGAAAGAAGGGATCATGCAAGGATCTGATGACAGGAAGTAGAGGCTACATGGAAAGGAAGGATTTGAAAGGAACAGAATTCGTGATGGGAACTTATGTACAGATGTATTAGAGAGGATCTGCATATATTCACATACTGCTCGTGGTACACTGAAAAGCAAAGAAGCAAGCTTTTGTGTAGCATATAAACTGGTTGTACAGGGACAGGAACAAAGCAAACAATGGCTTTCTGTGTGTGGACTCAGGCTGCATGTGCCACAGGGACACTAACAGGGAGTGTGTGTAGAGGGTCTGTCATGCAGCTCAGAGCGAGCCAAGGTGGGTGGGCGGGAACAAGAGCTACTTCCTTAGAGTCTGTTTTGTTTCTTTTTCTAAAACAACTTCTCACAAGTGGGCATTTCAATAATTAAATCTCGCAGAAATTTTACTTTAAATTATTTTAATGACTCTAAGTTGATAATGTTACTCACAATCCAGTGAGCAAGAGAAATTCTCTCACTGCTTAGCACAATCATTTCTCCAAGTGTACAAACACAAGGAGAATACACACTGGTGGTAGAAATAAGTAAGAGGAGAAACCTAGAGGACTGAGTAACAGCATCCGCAGGCCTCGGTCTTCTTCCTAGGTTACCATAAAGTCCTCAGACTTGTAGACATTTGAGTAGGAGCACAAACACTGTCACTGTTCTTCTGTTTTGTCCAATGCTCAATATACTAAAGAATGAAAATCTTAACTTAGAAAACATAGACTTTATTATATATTTGAAGTGTAAAGCATAATTAAACATTATGACCATAGCAAGTTTGAGTAGTTTTTAATACTTTAGGATTTTGAATGTTTAAATATCACTGAATAATACAATCACAATAAGATCAAAAGGAGGTTGATCCTAGAAGCTCAAATGTGTGTTTATTTGCAATAATACTTCAATGCTGCATGCGGAGACTTTCCCTCTGCTATGTCCCAGCAAATAAAAGATAACTGAATTTGTTCCTTCAACATAGGAGGAAGGAAAATAAAGACGACTTTGGAGATCAGTTTTCATATTACATTTTGTGACATCCAGTAGATGCCTGTTTCTCTCAGATAAGGAATATTAATAGAAATATTTCAATTCTTTACCAATGAAGCCTTTGTGAATGAACTCAGCGCATATGTGCACAATTCTGGCCAGGCAGCACCCCCCCCCAGCATATTACACAGCCCTCCATCTACAGAAGAGCACATTTTCCTCACCCAGTTCATATTTTCTAGTCAACAGCTGATGGAAGAAGTTTCTGTGGATGCCTCACACTGTCACACAGAAGCCAAAGCACACTACTGGCCTTGCTCAGTGACAAGCATTCATCCTTCGTGGCAAAACTGTCAGACCCCCTCTGGTAGTAGCTCTAGTGGCAGCAGTAGTGGGTGGGTAGGTAGGAGGTTGCTAGAATAAATACGGCAAGGGACAACCCAAAACACACAGCAGGATGGAGACATGCCTAGGAGAATCCCTTTTCTGGGCCTTGTGCTTCCAGGGCTTATATGACCCCAGCATTTTCAGAGCCTTTAAGACACTGGTCCTCCAGACCTGGTGGTATTTCTCAGGAAAGCAGCCGGCCAACTCAACTAGCCTGTCATAGCAGGTAAGGAGGAGGCAGAGGGTCACCATCAAGGCAGTACCCAGTTCCAGTGTAATCTTTTATCTTAGCTGATAATCTTAGGGAAAAAAAAAAGCTCTCCCAACTAGAAATTTCTCCTGCATTCACTTCTTTACCTGGTCTGCTGTGCAAACTCACTGTCCTGACAGGTACAACTAGGACATGCACAGAGCCAGGTGGGCCCTAGAGAAATGTTAGCAGTAGGCCAGTGCTGCTCTCAGCATCGCTCCCCAGGGCCATCTCGGCCCTTACCCTAAGCTTGGAATCCTTCAGAATCTGTTTAGACTGTTTAGACTTCCCATCTCAATGTAAATTTCGCTTTTCCATGGAATCCTTGCAGACATCCTCCTAAAGGGCCCTCCTTTATGACATCATCTCCCCATCCTCAGGCTGCTTCCAAAAGGATAGACAATAACTGATTAAGAATCAAACTTCCCCAAGGATGGCATATATAGTCCACCATCTTTGAGTCCCTCATTCAAGCATGGAAATTTCCAGTGTCCCACAGGGAAGGTAACTTGTTCTATTTATAAGGATTCCTGGCGAAGAAGACTCAGTAACATTTCTCAGTTTTGACACATGTATAGATTCAGCCACATTTCACCTAACTTCCAGGTGCTCAGTTACATAAGGTACTGCAGTAATGTGCTTGGAGAAGTCACTCAGATCAAAATTAGAGACCTAAGTCACTTCAGTTATGGGATACTTTAATTCCAAGTCAAATATCCCAGAGCTGGCAATCCAAAATCTGAAATGAGAAAATTTGAGGACCAACACACATCACTTGAAAAGTTTTGAATTTTGGAGTCTATCAGACTAAAGATTAAGTATGGTCAGTGAATAGTCTATGTAAATATCATAAAATCCCTAAACCTCTGGATTCTAAAGCACTTCTCGCCCCAAGCATATCAAAGATAGATGTCCAGCTTATGCTATCCTAGGAGCCAGATCAAGTGCACTATCAAAGTACACAGGAAAGTACTTCTTATGTGCTGCTCTGCATTCTGGTACAGAGGATTTCACCAAGGCACTACAGAAAACCTACACATACTGAAGTAAATACACACCTCAGCTAAATACCCCTACAGCTTTCCATATGAGGCAGCATTTGTAAGAAATGGAGGGGGGAACAGAGGGGAGACAGAGATGGAAGGAATAGAAATTGGAGCCACTATGAGGGTGCTCCCCCACCTACCCACCCACTCCCATCTCGCAGCCCTGGCATTTCCCTACACTGGGGCATCGAGCCTTCCCAAAACCATAGGCCTCTCCTTCCATTGATATCCAACAAGTCCAACACTGCTACATATGTGGCTGGAGCCATGGGTCCCTCCATGTGTACTTTTTGGTTGGTGGTTTAGTCCCTGGGAGCTCTGGGGGTCTGGTTGATTGGTATTGTTGTTCTTATGGGGTTGCAAACCCCTTCAGCTCCTTCAGTCCTTTCTCTAACTCCTTCATTGGGACTCTGTTCTCAGTTCAATGATTGGCTGTGAGCATCCACTGTATTTGTCAGACTCTGGTCTCTCAGGAAACAGCTATATCAGACTCCTGTCAGCAAGCACTTCTTGGCATCCACAATAGTGTTTGATGGGATAGAGGCTTCCAGAGGGGAAACCAGGAAAGGGGACATTTGAAATGTAAATAAAAAAATATCCAATATAAACAAAACAAACTCAAACATACAAAAAGAAATGGGAGCCACTGCTGAGCAAGAAGACAGCAAACAGTGTGTGAGGGACGTGGAGGTCAGAACTGAATTTAATGTCTTAGAACATCTTCCTTAAGAATCATTCTAAGAGGGGCTGGAGAGTTGGCTCAGTGGTTAAGAGGACTGACTGCTCTTCTAGAGGTCCTGAGTTCAATTCCCAGCAACCACATGATGGCTCACAACCATCTGTAATGGGATCTGATGCCCTCTTGTGGTGTGTGTCAGAAGACAGTAAAATATACTTGGTATGCACTCACTGATAAGTGGATATTAGCCAAAAAGCTCAAATTACCCGAGATGCAATCTACAGACCACAGGAAGCTCAAGAAGAAGGAAGACCAAAATGCAGATGCTGCCACTCCTTCTTAAAAGGGGGAAATATTCATAGGAGGGGATATGGAAGCAAAAGTTAGAGCAGCGACTCAAGGAATGGCCATACAGAGCCTTACACACATGTGGCCCATATATACAGCCACCAAAACTGGATAAGGTTGATGAAGCTAAAAAATGCATGCGGAAAGGGACTGGATGTAGATCTCTCCTGAGAGACACATCCAGAGCATGTCAAATACAGGGGTCAATGCTAGCATCAAACCACCGAACTGAGAATAGGACTCCCTTGGGGGGAATTAGAGGAAGGATTGAAAGAGTTGAAGGAGCTGCAACCCCATAAAAACAACAATGCCTACCAACCAGAACTTTCAGGGACTAAACCACTACCGAAAGCCTATATATGGACTGACCCAGGACTCCAACTGCATATGTAGCAGAGAATAGCCTTGTTTGTACACCAGTGGAAGGGAAAGCCATTGGTCTTGCCAAGGTTGGACCCCCAGTGCAGGAGACTATGGGGGAGGGCAATAAGGGGGATGTATATGGGGAATACCCGTATGGGGGAGGGGGAGGGGAGGGAATGGGGGCTTATGGACAGGAAACTGGGAAGGGGAATAACCTTTGAAATGTAAGTAAAGAAATATATAATAATAATAATAATAATAATAATAATAATAATAATAATAATAAAAGAATCATTCTAAGAGTCAATTAATGAGTTTCAAGGGCCTCTGAAACCAGCATGGTATCCATCTCCTTGAAAAAGCAAGTGGTAACTGTGGGGAGGCAGTGTATCCAAAGAGTAAAATTCTCCACAGAAGATAAGAGAACACAAATGCTTTTCCAATGTTCCCTGCATGCCCACATCCCTAACTCTGGAAGTAGGTGCCCCAGCTCTGGATGTCCTTCTGCATACCCTCCATGTCTAACTCCTGAAACTCTTTCATCCACTCAAGGAGAATGCTTGATAAATCACTTTCGAGACACTAGATAAAGTCTAACCTCTGCACAGTCTCAGACACCCACTTCTGAATATGCTAAGGAGCGTCATTCTTTCAGGTTCCTGTGAACCAGCCCCAGGTGGCAGGCTGCAAATATGAATCATGATAAATGGAAACTCTATGTGACTTGCAAGGTTTAATGCTATGCACAGTGAAGTTTCTAAAAGTTAAATCCTGGACTCATATAAACGGTAAACATGTATAAAGAGTTGTATAATGTGATATTGAAGTATCCAGAAGAATGGTAAGGAGGCTCGCTGTTCAAAGATCAGTTCAGGCAAACAATGTTTACTGTAGTTGCGGAAGAAACTTGACTGCAAGGTTGCTAGGTTACCTGGAAAGCTACAATGTTCTAAGGAGTACTACAACCTTTGCGTGCAGCCTTCCTAGCAATCAAACTCAAACGTCCTGTACTGACATTCAGCTCCTAGCTGGCTGCTGGGTGGACGACTGACAGCAGAGTCAGACATTATTGAAGATTAAATAATCCTTGAGCTCTCCTATTTAAAGTGCCTCAAACTGACTCTGAGAGGAAATGCCATACTCCCTTCTTTTGCTCTATTTACATTTCTAAAATGATGATAGGCTATGGCTACTAAGTCAAACCTTCCTAAGGAGGAGGCACATCTATGATCTGAGATGTGCCTAGGTTCAAGAGCCAGCTTTCCCAGCTTCTCTTAATTAAAAGAATATCTCTAAATAGGGTTTCTTATAGTAAAAATAACCAGCTGACTCGTTAAGAAAAAGAAGTTTTAATTGTCCACTTAAATATTTGAACTAAGTTACTCAAAATGTTTTGAGTACATTTTTAATGTTTGTGAGCATTCCAAGAGAAAAGTGCTTTATACTAGGACAAAGACAGTTCAACTCTCAAAGTCTCTGAGTTACAGCTTTGATTGATGAACGTTACAAAACTCCACAATTTAGAGATGATTTCCAGCTCACGAGTTCTATTTTTACTTAGTAGGACTCAGAACTACATTACCATCTTTCGTTGATCCTAGGAAGCCTTTTCTCAGCTCTCCAAATTTTGATGGTTCTAAACTTGGGGAATAGAGAACTTTGCAAATTAATTGCTGTCAGATAGACAGCCACTGTCATATCCTCTAGTGACCATGTGTGAATATTAAAAATGCCACCATCAAATTAACACAATGGGTATCAAGATCTAGATGATAACACAGGAGCCTACAGAACAGTTTCTAATGCCAAGATCCAAATGATTGCAAGCCTGTTTCTCTCCATTCCTAGCCCGGAAGTTGTCAGAAGTATACTGCTCTAAAGTGTCACTCCAGGGTACAGCACCAGTGAGCTTCTGCTCTGCTTCAGAGCCTTCTAAAGTTATACCACAAAAACAGCAGCATCAGGCAGTGCAGCTAGGCTGAATTATTCAAAGGTGTTGAACTCCAAAGGTAATAACATCAAGAAGAGATCTGGGGGAGATGGCTCTCCTGGTTAAGAGCACTTCCTGCTCTTACAGAAGACCAGGGTCCGGTTCCTAGCACCCTCATAGCAGCTTGATGTGCCAGAGGATGCAGCACACGCTCCTGGCTTCTGTAGGAGATTGGGGTGTATATAAACTCATAATAGCAAGTGTACATGTGCATGTGCATTCTCTCTCTCTTTCTCTCTCTCTCTCTCTCTCTCTCTCTCTCTCACACACACACACACACACACAATTATAGATAAAATAAAAACACAAAAAAGGTTTCAAAAACAAATGGCAGCTGAGTTAATTCCCATGTACTTCCTGTGTGCTTATTGTAGATGTCTGTATATCACTGAGTCTATCAGAGCTCATTCAAAGGACATAAAAAGTCTTCAGAGCTCTTAGTAGGCATTGGGCAACAGTTCGAAGGAATAGGGCTGAAAAAAACGTACCCTTCCTTCAATGGCATAAGAAATACATTGCCAATCAACAAGATAGATTAAACCCTTAGCCAGACTAACCAGAGGACACAGAGAGTGTGTCCAAACTAACAAAATCAGAAATGAAAAGGGAGACATAACTACAGAATTAGAGGAAATTAAAACAAATCATCAGATCCTACTGCAAAAGCCTATATTCAACAAAACTTGAAAATTTTTGCAAGAAATGGACAATTTCCTAGACAGATACCAAGTACAAAGTTAAATCAGGAACAGATAAACCATTTAAAGAACCCCATAACTCCTAAAGAAATAGAAGCAGCCTTAAAAGTCTCCCAACCAAAAAGAGCCCAGGACCACATAGGTTCCATGCAGAATTCTATCAGACCTTCATAGAAGACCTCATACCAATACTATCCAAACTACTCCATAAAATTGAAACAGATGGAGCACTACTGAATTCCTTCTATGAAGCCATAGTTACTCTTATACCTAAACCTCACAAAGACCCAACAAAAAAAGAGAACTTCAGACCAATTTCCCTTATGAATATCGATGCAAAAATACTCAATAAAATTCTTGCAAACCGAATCCAAGAGCACATCAAAACAATCATCCATCATGATCAAGTAGGCTTCATCCAGGCATGCAGGGATGGTTTAATATACGGAAAACCATAAACGTAATCCACTATATAAACAAACTGAAAGATTAAAAACCACATGATCACTTCACTAGATGCTGAGAAAGCACTTGACAAAATTCAACACCCCTTCATGATAAAAGTCCTGGAAAGAATAGGAATTCAAGGCCCATACTAAAAATAGTAAAAGCCATATACAGCAAACCAGTAGTTAATATAAACTAAATGGAGAGAAACTTGAAGCAATCCCACTAAAATCAGGGACTAGACAAGGCTGCGCACTCTCTCCCTACTTTTTCAATATAGTTCTTGAAGTTCTAGCCAGAGCAATCAGACAACAAAAGGAAATCAAGGGGATACAGATTGGAAAGGAAGAAGTCAAAATATCACTATTTGCAGATGATATGATAGTATATTTAAGTGATCCCAAAAGTTCTTAAAGAAGATACAAACAACCAGAGAGTAACTGGAGCCGGAGTGACAAGAGCCTCCAGGAACCATCCTGCAGGTAGTTCTCAGACAAGGAGTTCTAGGGCCACAGGGAAGGCAATGTCAGGAGAAAACAGCATCCCCTTGGGGCAGCACTGATTCTAGATGATGTCTCTTGCCACCTTCATCTCTGGGTCTCTTCTTTGAAAAACCCTGATCTTTAGAATTTTCTTAAGGCTGGGGGTGGTGAGAGATTGCCTGTGGTTTTATTTCAAAGCTACCCACAAAAGGTCATTTCGAACTGAAGTGCTCTTCTGAGCCACTTAAGATATTTCGGAAACAAAACCAACTTGAATGTCCAAAAAATACTCTCTTGGTGCTTAACATAGGAAGGAGAAAAAAGTTCCAGCAGGCCATTCCTCTGCCTCCTGCACCCGATCCAAACAACGCAACATCAAGTCTGCTCACCACACTGCTCTCCCTCTGTCAGACAGAGCTTTATCTGTTAAATGAATACGAAGGTAAACTTTGGCCAAGATTCATTCTATGTGCTGGTGGCCCAGTGATTTCCCTTAGTTGAAGCATCATCGATACTATTAGAACTGGAACTCAAGTCAGATGTCCAGTCTCTAAGCAGTTATGGACTGCAAGCACAGACATGCAGAGAAAGAAAAGCAGCAAGCTCACTGGAACAATTGAAGCTCTCAATATGTCTACAAATACCTCATGCTCAACTCAGCAAAATGAGGCAAAATGAGGGGATGTTCACAGAACCCACCCTGCTCTCCATCTCCGCAAGCTCTGAGCACACTAACTTTCTGCTCCAGGGCAGGGGTGGGTAGAAAGCAGCAGGGAACCCTGGGCCAGAAAAGAATGAGAAAAGCAACGGGAAAAGGACAATCAGAAGCTTCTGCTGCAGTAACAAATCTCGCCAGTTTTTTCTCCTCAGTATTAACTTAATCTGCCTAATAAAATGTCTCTAAGAATTACATCGTCAGTAGCCCAGAGTTTAAAACATACTCACTTCATTCTAGAGACACACTCTGACTTCAGACTGGGGAACAGCCATGTCACCCCCTACTTGGACCTCATCAGTAGGGCACCGGACCCAGCTCTTCTTATGTGTGTGTTACACCACCCGCTGGCCCGTGTGACCCCCTGAGTTGAAGACAGACCACTCCACAGTGACTACTGATGGAAAAGAAGCAATCAACTCAGTGTCTAAAACTCCTTTTATTTCCATTGGAGTGTGTTATTTGAAATTTGCCTGTGGTTATAAATAGGAACAATTATGGAATTTATTTCAAGTGAAATAGAGAAGCAATATTTCAAAATTTCAACAAGTCACGGTGATATTTTTTCCTTAATAGTTAAAAGTTAAATAGTTAATAGTTAAAACCATGTGTCTGTAAGGAGTTGTGACTGTCCCATTGTCCCGTTTTCTTTGGTCTCTTCAAGGCTTGTGGAAACATCCCACCTCAGCTACCTTGGAAGGATAGAGACAGAGGGGAATCCTCCTTTGATATCAGCTTGTTACATTCAAAACTTTGAGAAATCATGTGTTCCTCCTAAAACGCCCCTACTTCCCATTAGCTGCGCATAGAACCCCACAATCCTATGCCTGAAAGATCATTTAACATGGCTTTAAAGGGGGCAAAGATAGACTGTCATGGCGGCAACCATTCCAGTCCTATATAGTCTCATCCTCATATATTTTGCTGAAACATAGGTTACCTGGTTGGTATCATACATACAACCTTATACGTATAGGAAGGTGATAGACTGAGAACTCCACTCCTAGTCCTGGATTTGTTGGAAACACTGAACCAATTCCTTAATTTAGAGCATGAGATTCCAACAAGAGGCTCAACTCTTTTGTCTTGTACCTTGCTGAGCTCACCCCAACTTATAGCTACTTCTCAGGCAAATGAGCTGTCCATCCCAGGCTTCATGCCAGTCCTTTACTAAATGAGCTTTCAGCCAAGACACTTTTTCTCTTGTTTAAAAAGTGCAAAGATGGACTGCCATAGACAGAAGTCATGAAAAGATCTGACTTCACTGAGACATGCATGACAGGGGCCAAGCTTTCTTCAATGCATATATCTCCATTTATGATGCCTGGAGCCCGGAGAAAATATATTTAACCATCCAGTTTAATCATCAAAACTTGAACCCCCAAGCTGCAGCTGAAAAACAAATTGAAATGGTTTCTGATTCTCTTCTAAATAATCAGGACAGACACTGTGTCTCAAAAGAAAAGGATCAGTTTGCCCCTGGGCATCTGGACATGTCAGCCTGAAGCTTCAGAGCTCATCAGCCATCTGTATTGAGCAGCTGTCGGGGAAACAATGTCAGAGCCCTCATAATCCAGCATCAAGCCACAGTGTTTAAATGTCACTCCTGCCAAGAGAGTCAAGGGTGCCTGTGCCCACTGGATCCCTTGGGTAAGAAATTCCAGACACTAGCACCCGATAGTATTCATTGAACAGCAGTCTCTTTATGATCTATGGCTGGGAAAGTGTTAATTACATGGCAGGGAGAGGTCAGCATCTGGCTAAAATGGCACCAGCTGCCCCACAATATCATCAAATCCACCTGAGACACTCCATTATCACCCTGAATCACTCACATGGTACACATACAGCAGCCTTGGCCCTATCAATACCCTCTTATTACCATCTCTGAATCCTGTAGTTTTTCACTATAAAAAATCACATTTCTTGACATATTTCAAGTTTAAACACGTTTTCCCATGGGTTCAGAATGCAGCCACAAGGAAGAGTAGGATCTAAAGTCATAGTAGAAGGAGCGTACAGAAAGGCAATACTACAAAGGTAGGGAGGAAAGGAAAAGGGAGTGGGATGGGGATCAGCACACTCAATTTCAGGGACAGGAAAAACAATGATGAAAGAGAAAGGGGCGGGGTAGTGTGTAGGTGAGCCTAGTCAGGGAGTAGAGTCAGCAGCAGCTCCTTCCAAAGTTTGAATCTAGGATTCATAGCAGGTTGCCTCCTGGAGTCGTCACCTCACAATACAAACTAGCTCCTGCTCACACTGCCTTAAGGTGGTTCAGTAAAGCTCACCAGGGATGACAAGAGTGATAGATCACAGAAGGTGTTGTCAGCCTTGGAGTGAGTCCTGCCTCCAGGGCAAGGGAAGCCAAATAGCTCTTTGTCCTAGTTGCCTGCCACAGACCCAAACACAGAGTCACCTTCAAACATTTCTCAAACCTTTGCTTTTACTCTTTCCAATTGACTAATTCAAAACCCAATAAATGGCCCATGATCAGCTAGAATAGACAAGATCTCTATTCTCAGTGCAGAATTGTGCCCACTTTTAGCTAAAAGCTAGGCTGTGATGTTTGAAAATAACTCTCAATAACAATAGGTGACAGATTAGGATACAATCTGAGTAATATTTGGAGTAGCAGAGCAGAGAACAAAGTTAGATTCTAGGAAGTGAGTACAGGAGAGAAGGTAATGCGTGCGTGTGTGTGTGTGTGTGTGTGTGTGTGTGTGTGTGTGTGTGTGTACCAGAAATACCTTCTAGGGAGAGTCCAGCAGGTTGCATAAATCAATTTCAAAATGGACGTTTTACAACTCTTCACTTGGACAATATCACCAGAGGCTCCAAGACACCATCCCTTCACTGTGATTTCCTATTAAAACCTTCCTGAGAATGCCAAGATAACATCACATAAGACAGCAGCTTCTGAAGAGACTGATTACCATCTGAACCTTGATCAGTGACAAAGCACTTTCATAGAAATGCCAATGCGAAAAAACAAACCAAAACCAAAACAAAAAAAAAAAAGACAAAAAACAAAAAAACAACAAAAAACAGAAGTCAATGTCCAGCCATAGAGGCACAGACATCTTGAAACAATCAAGTAATGCAAATGGAAAAGGGTTGAATTATGTTGATAAATATAATACAACATTGAAATGCAATGCATTAAATAAGTAAGAGTAAGTTAGGCTGCAGAGATGAGACGAGATGCTGAGTGGCTAAGAGTACTTGCTCTTGCATGGGAGCCAAGGCCAGTGCCCAGTTCCCACACTACACAGCTCTCAAATGTCTGTAATTCCAGCTTCCGGGGATCTGATTCCTACTAGGCAGACACCTGTACTTAGGTGTGTATTTCCACACACAGGCCTTCAATAGGCACATGATTAAATTAATGTGTTTTAAATATCAAAGTTTATGGCAACATATCAACATAGTGAAGGGAACAGTCACTAAGGGGACCATGATTAAACAAAACAAGAGAGCACTGTGCCATGATATGTCAAGTAAAACAGAACTATCTCCCCTGGGGATAATAAGACCTAGAAAGAAGCAGAGAATAAAAATAGTAATAATAAACCAGAATTGATCATTATATTGTCACTGATGTTGGTAAAAAAATAAATAAAACAATCTAGAAAAACTAAATAAAAATGTATTTCATTGCTTTCATATTTATATTACTTCAAATGATTCTGATAAGTCAGTAAGGATATGCAGTCTAACGACAAGGCACAGAGCCTCCATGGCAGCTTAGGGAGAACTTTGAGTACATATTTCAGTGGGAAATAGGGCCCAACACAGAAACACACATACCTAGCATGTTTAAAACTAGGTAGAAAATGAGATGAAGTATTCTCAATGGGATCAAAATGAGAGCCTGAGAGAATCACAGGTCGCCTTCCCAATTGAGAACTTTGATAGTCTCTAAACAAAGGAAGGTTGTGGGCTGAAACAAATCAACCTACTTTCCTCTGCTTTCTCTGGACGTCTCCAGCACATGTGGAGCTTTCTCTGGACGTCTTCAGCACATGTGGAGCTTGCCAAGCTCCTAACTCCCTGGCATGGCTGCCAACCACTCACCAAACAATGAAGAACAGCAGAAGCAGAGTGTAGGAAGTGACATGGGAGCACAGCTCATTCCCATACGTTTCCAGCTTCAGTGTAAATTAATTTTTCTTTCCAATTTGAAGCCTACATGATTAGTGATATTCAAGTTACAGCACACTAATTTTCAGAGTGTGCCAGGAATCATAAGTAGAATTCAATCTTAGGAAATAAACAAAGATGACCTTCTAAATATTAACTTCATTTTTAAGAGCCTACCCATATTTGTTTTCCCCTGCTGGGTGTTTTATTTTATTCTTGTCACTGTGCTGAGGACATCACTGTAATGACAGTTTCCCGAGGTGCATTGCTAATGAGTAATTGTCTCAGCTGCTGGTTGGTTCTGCACTGAACAGAGTGTGTAGAATGCTCCAGGCCTTGAATTTCACTACTGTGTAGTACTCAGTGTATATACAGAGGCCAAGGGTTCATAAGAGAATGAAATGATATCAATCCATATCTAGTTTACGTTTACTTCGGGTGTATATATATTGGGTTAAGATCAATTTCCAGAACAATCCACGGACAGATATAAATTTCCTCCTCTCAAAATCAATGCAGGAAGTGCCACTTGGGTGTGAAGTCAGAAATTGGCGGGCTCACCCCAGTAGGATGGTTAATGGAATGGCTAATGTCTTCACCTTTTTTTTTCTGTTCTTGTAATAGAATACCACTGACTGAAATAAATTATAAAAGATAAAAGCTAATTTGGCCCACTATTCCAGAGACATGGAAGTACACGACTGAATATCTAGTGAGGGCTGCCTCATAAGGTGGTGTGGTGGGAGGGTAACAGAGCATGTGGGATACATTAGAGCAAGGCCCTACTGTAACCTTCGCATCAGTAGTTCACTGCAATGATAACTCACCCCCTCATTCAATGATCACATTCAATTCATTCATGAGAGTGGAGCCTGTGTGGCTAAATAGCTTCCTCAAGGACACGCTTCTTAATACCATTACAATGGGAGGGGACAATCAAAATACAGCAGTTAATTTCAGTTGTAAGCTTGAGTAGATCAAGTGATTTCCCACATCTGGTTAAATATAATTCCTTGATGGGTCTGTAAAGTAGGTGACCCTCCCCAACATGGGCGGGCACCATCTAGTCCAGTAAAGACTCAAGGAGAACAAAAACACGGTGGGAAACAAATGCTGATGTGGGCCAGGACATGGGTTTCTGTCTCCAGGCTCCTGTTTCCTCAGTTTCAGACTCACTGGAACTCAGGTCATCAGCTCCCAGTGTCCAGGCCTTCCAACTACACAACTGATTGTTCCAGGTCTCCATCTTGTAGGAGCCAGATGAGAAATTTCTTGAGATGCACAACCCTCCTGAGGCAATTCTTTATTATCAGACAACCTCTTTCACCCATCCCTACTTTCTGCAGAACCTTAACTAATTCTGAAAAATCACTTCATTTCCCCTGTACTAACTGTAGGAGTTCTGTCCAGGATTCACTAAGACTTGCCCTAGAAACTCTAGAGGAGCACCTGAGACTTGTAAATCTTGTCCAAAAGTCTTTCAATATTTCTCAAAGTAGTATATCCATGCTTTTCAAGTAGAAGTTAAAATTTGCAAAAGGACTCTGGACAGATATAGAATGTTTTGATTTCATATTCTGACACAGAGTTTCCTCATTTTATATAGATAATTAAAAGCACAGATGACCAAGCAACCTGTATATAGTATTTCACTTTTAAAAAATCAGTTGAACCACAAACTATGTAAGGAGCAGAGGAAGAACATAAGAACTGTGTTAAAAGTCAAGAGAGAGTTTGCATCCCTCCATGCTGTGATGAGAATACTTTACCTCTGCACTGCTCTTTAAAGAAACCTAACTTGAGTCCAATCATGAGGAAACTCAACAGAAGAACAGTTTCTAAGATACCTGACAAGAATTCATTGAAAAACAGCACAGACAAAGAAACATGAGGAATTTGCCTGGGTCAAGGGAGACTAAGTCATGGCAGTTAACACAGTAGGGATCTCAGATGGGAAAGGGGGTATTCGTACAAAACCCAGTGTGACTGACTACCTAGATGTGGTCTACTATACCACAGAGTTTTAACCGTTGGTTAAAGGGTCACATCAAACCTTAAATAAAAGCTTATAAAGTCAGAGTCACAGAGAACTTCCCCTTAGTAGAAACAAACTGGGACCGTAACTTTTTGTGCATTTGGTTTAATTTGCCCATGGTATATTTTGGTTTTACATTTCAACTTTATAATAAAAGTTGAAACATTTTCATGAAATTTTTTATCAGAGTCAACAGACTGGGTCAGAAAGAGTGAATGTTTAGGACATCCAGTGAGGGATTTAAGAGAGGAGTGGAAGGGCCATGCTACTTCTTCAAGCACCTGCTCCTATTGTTAGCTGGAACATAAGGAGCAGTCATGAGAAGTTAACTATGTATCAAAACCGGGAAAGCCAACTCTAAGGACTAGTTTTATGTGTCAACTTGACACAAGCTATCACAGAGAAAGGAGCCTCCCTTGAAGAAATGCCTCCAAGAGATCCAGGTGTAAGGCATTTTCTCAATTAGTGATCAAGGGGTAGGACCCAGCCCATTGTGAGTGGTGCGGTCCCTGGGTTCTATAAGAGAGCAAGCTGACCAAGCTAGGGGAAGCAAGCCAGTAAGTAACATCCCTCCATAGCCTCTACATCAGCTCCTGCTTCCTGACCTGCTTGAGTTCCAGTCCTGACTTCCTTTGGTGATGAACAGTAATGTGAAAGTGTAAGCTGAATAAAACCTTTCCTTCCCAACTTGCTGCTGGGTAATGATGTTTGTGTAGGAATAGAAACGGTAAGACGCCAACTTATTCTCAGGGAGTAGCAGTGCTCTTTCCAGAAGGAGAAAGTCAGATTCTGGGGTTCACAGTGATCCATCCTGCCTTGGAAAGATGAGAGCCCAGTTAGTGGCCTCAGGAATTCATGTACCACTGAAAACTAAACTAGTTATCACAACAATTCACACTACAAATTTTAATTCAGTATCCAAGAAGTAAACACAGCAAAACCTTTGGCAACGTATCAGGGTGCCGCCTGATGGGCCTTTTCATTCTGCCTAGGGGTCCTGATGCTATAAAACTCTGGCTATTCTTGAATACAAAGTTAAGTACCAGATCCTCTATGTGCTCTTGGGAAAATGAAGCTATCACTATAGCCCATGGGACCAGGACAGCTTTACACAGGTTCTAAATTAGTTTACACAGTTTCTAAAATTAAAAATTCACCCAATAGGTTTTTGGAGGAATAATGTAATTAACAATGTTTCTAAGGTAATCCTGAAAATCGAGGCTCATTTCCACAAAGAGAAGAGAGCCTAAGATGCGATAGGAGCTTAAACATGAGCAAGGCAGGTCGTGGGCAGATTCGAGCTGAGAGAGGGCTGCACTCCACAGGATGCAGCAAGATCAATGTACTTAAAGGAAAGCAGCCCTAGGGTTTTCGAGGGCACCGGGTGCAATACCCACACAGAGCATGTGAATATAGATTCTGTATGGAGGGTTGGTGGAGACGAACACAACACACACACACACACACACACACACACACACACACACACACACACACAATGATACCTGGTGAATCTAGAGAAAAACTATGGCTAGATGGGACCAGAACACTGTATTAACAGTAGATTTTCACTGTTTTAGAACCACACTATAGGCCTCATAGGAGGTGTGTGTAAGTCACAGTCTTCAGTAACAGAGAGCCCAGGACTTCATTATGCCTGCAAAAGTTTCAGGGTGGAGGAGGATGACACATGTCTACATAGAGAGACACAAAGACAGATAATACCAACCAATGAGTAGATGCAATAGCAACAGGGATAAAAAGGCTGCATCTGGTTGACAGCTATGAACGATTTCCCCTGGATTGTTCTTTTCTCCAGTTAAAAATTATATGAAGTGTCCAGTCTCCATCTGTACCCAGAGCTAAGGCTGTTCCACAGCACTCCATATGCAAAACTGACCTAAAGAGAGCTAGTCTCCCAGGAGTGCTCTCACTCGTAAGACCATAGGCTAATGGGCACACAGGAGAGACAAGTTCCAGTCAGAGATAGCAAGACCAACTAACACCAGAGATAACCAAATAGGGAGAGGTAAGCATAAGAACATAAGCAACACAAACCAAGGCTACGTGAGATCATCAGAACACAATTCTCCTACCACAGCAGGTCCTAGATACACCAACAGACTGGAAAATCAAGATCTGGATTTAAAATTACATCTCATCATGATGAAAGAGGACTTTAATAAGAATATAAATATCTCCTTTTAAAAATACAAAAGAACACAGGTAAACAAGAGGAAGCCCATAAAGAAGAAACACAAAAATCCCTTAAAGAATTATAGGAAAATATAACCAAACAGGTAAAAAAAATGAACAAAACCATCCAGGATCTAAAAAGGGAAATAAAAACAGTAAAGAAATCACAAAAGGAGACAACCCTGGAGATAGAAAACCTAGGAAAGATATCAGGAGTCATAGATGCAAGCATCACCAACAGACGACAAGAGATTGAAAAGAGAATTTCAGGGGAAGAGGATACCATAGAAAACATTGACACAATAGTCAAAGAAAATGCAAATGAAAAATTCTCCTAAGCCAAAACATCCAGGAAATCCAGGACACAAAGAGAAATCCAAACCTAAAAATAATAGGTATAGAAGAGAGCAAAAACTCCCAAATTAAAGGACCAGTAAATATCTTCAACAAAATTATAGGAAAAAATTCCCTAACCTAAAGAAACAGATGCCCATGAACATACAAGAAGCCTACATAACTCTAAATAGATTGGACCAGAAAAGAAATTCCTCCCGTCACATAACAGTCAAAACACCACATACACAAAACAAAGAAAGAATATTAAAAGCAGTAAGGGGGAAAGGTCAAGTAATATATAAAGGCAGACCTATCAGAATCACACCAGACTTCTCACCAGAAACTATGAAAGCCATAAGAGCCTGGACAGATGTCATCTAGACCCTAGGAGAAAAACAAATGCTATACCAAGCAAAACTCTCAATTACCCTAGATGGAGAAACCAAGATATTCCATGAAAAAAAAACAAAATTTATACAATATCTTTCAATAAATTCAACCCTACAAAGAAGAAAAGATAGAAAACTCCAAAACAAGGAGGGAAACTACACCCTAGAAAAAGCAAGGTAATCTTTTCAACAAACCCAAAGAGGATAACCACATAAACATACTTCCACTTAGAACAACAAAGGTAACAGGAAACAACAATACTATTTCTTAATATCTCTTAACATCAATGGACTCAATTCCCCTATGAAAAGCTATATAGTAACTGACTGGATATATAAACAGGACCCAGCATTTGGCTACATACAAGAAACACACCTTAGTGACAAAAACAGACACTACCTCAGAGTAAAAGGCTGCAAAAAAGCTTTCCAAGCAAATGACCCCAATAAACAAGCTAGAGTAGCCATTCTAATATCAAATAAAATCAACATTCAACCAAAAGTTATCAAAAAAGATAACAAAGGACACTTCAAACTCAATGAACACACTCAATATACAACAATGATCTGAACAAAAAGAAGTTAATACACCCAAGAGGAATAGACGTCAGGAAATAATCAACCTCATAGCTGTAATCAACCAAGTAGAAACAAAAAGAACTATACAAAGAATCAACAAAACCAGAAGCTGAGTCTTTGAGAAAATCAACAAGATAGATAAACCCTTAGCCAGACTAACCAGAGGGGGCACAGAGTATCCAAATTACCAGGTTCAGAAAGGGAAAGGGAGACATAACAACAGAATCTGAGGAAATTCAAAAAATTTCAGATTCTACTACAAAGGCCTATACTCAACAAAACTGAAAAATCTGGATGAAATGCACAATTTTCTAGATAGATACCAGGTACCAAAGTTAAAGGAGGATCACACAAACCATCTAAACAGGCCCATACCTGCTAAAGAAATAGAAGCAGTTATTAAAAGTCTCCCAACCAGAACAAAACCCCAGGACCAGATGGGTTTAGTGCAGAATTCTATCAGACCTTCATAGAACACCTCATACCAATACTGTCCAAACTATTCCACAAGATAAAAACAGACGGAGAGCTATCAAATTCCTTCTATGAAGCTTATACCTTATACCACACAAAGACCCAACAAAGAAAGAGAATTCAAACAAATTTCCCTTATGAATATAGGTGCAAAAATACTCAATAAAATTCACACAAACCGAATCCAAGAATATATCCAAACAATCATCCATCACAATCAAGTAGGCTTCATCCCAGGAATGCAGGGACGGTTCAAGATACAGAAATCTATCACCATAATCCACTATACAAACAAACACAAAGGAAAAAAACCTCATGATCATCTCATTAGATGCTGAGAAAGTTAATATACTCAAGAGGTATTAAAATTTAAAACCCCTTCATGGTAAAACTATTGGAAAGATCGGGAATTCAAGGCCCATACCTAATCATACTAGAAGTAGTATGGAGCAAACCAGTAGCCAACATCAAACTAAATGGAGAGAAACTTGAAGCAATCCCACTAAAATAAGGGACCAGACAAGGCTGCCCACTTTCTTTCTAACTATTCAATATAGTACTCAAAGTCCTACCAAGAGCAATTAGACAACAAAAGGAGGTCAAGGAGATATAGATTGAAAAGGAAGAAGTCAAAATATCACTATTTGCAGATGATATGATAGTATACTTAAGTGACCCCAAAAATTCCACCAGAGAATTCCTAAACTGATAAGCAACTTCAGCAAAGTGGCTTGATATAAAATTAACTCAAACAAATCAGTAGCCTTCCTCTACTCAAAGGATAAACAGGCTGAAAAATAAATTAGGGAAATGACATCCTTCACAATATAATCCCAAATAATATAAAATACCTTAGTGTGACTCTAACCAAGCAAGCGAAATATCTGTATGACAAGAACCTCAAGGCTCTGAAGAAAGAAATTGAAGAACTCAGAAGATGGAAAGATCTCCCATGCTATGGATTGGCAGGATTAATATATTAAAAATGGTCATTTTGCTGAAAGCAATCTACAGATTCAATACAATCCCCATCAAAATGCAAACTCAATTCGTCATAGAATTAGAAAGAGTAATTTGCAAACTCATTTGGAATAACAAAAAACCCAGGATAGCAAAAACTATTCTCAACAGTAAGAGAACTTCTGGGGAATCACCGTTCCTGACCTCAAGCTGTATTACAGAGCAATAGTGATTAAAAAAAAAACCAAACTATATTGTATTGGTACAGAGAAAGGCAGGTAGACCAGTGAAATTGAACTGAAGACCCAGAAATGAACCCACACACCTATGGGCACTTGATTTTTGACAAAGGAGCCAAAACCATCCAGTGGAAAAAAAGTAGAATCTTCAACAAATGGTGCTGGTTCAACTGGAGGTCAGCATGTAGAAGAATGCAAATCAATCCATTCTTATCTCCCTGTACAAAGCTCAAGTTCAAATGGATTGTGGACCTCCACATAAAACCATAAAACACTCAAACTAATAGAAGAGAAATTCGGGAAGAGACTCGAACACATAGGCATAGGGAAATTTTTCCTGAATAGAACACCAATGGCTTCTGCTCTTAGATCAAGAATAGACAACTGGGACCTAATAAAATTGAAAAGCTTTTGTAAGGCAGAGGACACTGTCAATATGAGAACATGGCAACCAACAGATTGGGAAAAGATCTTTACCAATTCTACATCCTATAGAGGGCTAATATCTAATATATACAAAGAACTTAAGAACTAGACTCCAGAAAGACAAATAACCCTATTATAAATGGGTTACAGAGCTAAACAAAGAGTTCACAGCTGAGGAATATCAAGTGGCTGAGAAGCACCTAAAGAAATATTCAACATCCTTAGTTATCAGGGAAATACAAATCAAAACAGCCCTGATATTCCACCTCACACCAGTCAGAATGGCTAAAATCAAAAACTCAAGTGACAACAGATGCTGGCAAGGATGTGGAGAAAGAGGAACACCTATCCATTGTTGGCGGGATTGCAGACTGCTATAACCATTCTGGAAATCAGTTTGGCAGTTCCTTAAAAAATTGCACATAGTGCTGCCTGAGGTCCCAGCTATACCACTCCTGTCCATATACCCTAAAGATGATCCAACATATAACAAGGACACATGCTCTACTATGCTCATAGCAGCCTTATTTATAATAACCAGAAACTGGAAAGAACCCAGATATCCTTCAACAGAGGAATGTACTCAATGGGATACTACTCAGCTATGAAAAACTATGACTTCAGAAATTCTTAGGCAAATGGAAGGAACTCTAAAATATCATCCTGAGTGAGGTAACCCAGTCACAAAAGATCACACATGGTGTTCACTCACAGATAAATGGATATTAGCTCAAAAGCTCCCCACCTCTATGCAGAGGTGATAAGTTAGAAAGGATTGGTGTGAGAAGTGGGTCTACCTCATGTCTCAAATTAGCAGTTTATCAAGCCGCTGTCTCTGTGGTCATGCCAACTTAGCCTGCAGCATTTAAATAGTCTGCCATTGCTGGAAGCGTCTTTGCCCTACACACACAGATTGGATTGCCTGTGAAGTTCTCTATCAGCCAGGGATTTTGACAGGAATACAAACCTAGATAACGAAGAAGATGCCAACATATTTGAAAGTAAGCTGTGAGGCATATATAAAGACTCGTATCTAGGGCACAGCTTTGCATTCCATATATATGAGGAAAGCTTACAAGTAAGATGGGCATTGAACATGGCAGTGAGGACAGAGAGAAGAATTTGTTACTTTCTCAGAGAAAAGAATACTAAATACACATAAAGCAATAGTTTTCATAAAGTGTTAAATATTTTAAATGTGTATGCTAACATGTAATCTACATTTTCTTCCTTGTGGCCAACCCATGCCTTATAAATAAAGGCAACGAAAAAACAACCAGAAGCTGGCATGCATTGGTTTACCTGAACTGGATCAGACTCAGAGGATGAGTGAAATAAGAAAGAGCTTAGTGTTAGCTTCCTGTGTGCTCTCCATACTGCATTCAGGCCCAAGGAATGTGCACAAAACTATGCGAAGATGCTGCCCTCTGGTGGCAGCATTGACCAATAAACTTCAACTAGAAGGCCATTCATATGCTTCTCTAAGCAAGCAGTATGTGTAATAAGGTAGGTGGGTTATGGATGTGTACTACAAACATGGTAAAGTAGGCTCAAATCCACCACTACAATAGTCCCTTACTGGCTGTAGTATGAAGATCTGGTAGAAAGCTGGCAATAGAATAGATCTCCGTTGGGAAACGGTGTATACTGAAATGTTGCCCTTGACCATTCTAGTAAGAATAAAGTTTACAGTGACAACATAGGACAGAGGCTGTTCTTTCTTTAGAATGGCTTATATATGCACTTCTGAATTCTCCCAGCTTTCTATTTTGAAGACATTTATTATCCTTAATAAAGAAGAGGACAAGGAGGAAGAGGAGGAAGAAGAGGAGGGGGAGGAGGAGGAGGAGGAGGAGAAGCAGCAGCAGCAGCAGCAGCAGCAGCAGCAGCAGCAGCAGCAGCAGCAGCAGCTGGCAGTGAATTCCAGTGTGCCCTTTCTTGCTGTTAGTGATGCCCACACGACACTTGCAAACTTAAGACAAAGAACCAAACACCTCCTTTGCCAGAAAGCATAAAAGTAGAAGTGTGCCAAATATCCAAGACAGCCCTGTGATTTTATCATAAACACATACACAAAAGTTAGTCCCTCTCTCTCCCCGGCGGTCCACAGAGGAACAATCTCTCTCCTGTTCTTCCCTTTGTCACATAAACCATCCAAACTGTCAGGAAGGGTGAACATATGAAGGATCCATTTAATATGCAGAACCCAAGATGCTTATGGTACAATGGATGGAAGCAGACACATCAATCAAAAGTTGGCACATACACTAATGTATAATAAATTTTATATTTTTATACATTTATATTTTCAGGAAGAATGCTTAGGGATGTGTACCATAAAACCTTTCAACAGGATGAACTAAATAATTGAATTTGTTGAGGAAACTGTTTAACACAAAAGTAGGGATCAGATAAGAAAAGACAGGTCTATGTATAGTGCCCTAATATGTTCATTTTTTAGTTATGTAGATATAGATATAATTTGATTACTGAAAACAGTATTTCCCATCATAGTCAGTAAATAATGTGGCAAGATTTAATATACTTTCTTATAGATCTACTTATTTATAAATTGTTATTTATAAATCTTACTTATTCCCAAATTATCTTCCTCGAGGCTACAGAGAACGAGGTCTCTCAGATGGATAAACCTGCCCCGCCCCTTGCTACCTCATTTAGTACAAGTGTATCGCAATGGAGGAGGGGCCTCCTGCTTATCCTCATGCATGATAAGAGCTTACATGTACAAATTTATAACATACTGGGGAATTTTAGAAACTATCCTTCTCATTTCTAGACTTTCCACTTGGCTGCTTCCCACTGTATCTATTTCCCTGCTAA
Organism: Rattus norvegicus; assembly: GCF_021556685.1. NCBI lineage: Eukaryota > Metazoa > Chordata > Mammalia > Rodentia > Muridae > Rattus > Rattus norvegicus. The sequence continues at coordinate 49,784,396 of NC_141550.1, forward strand.
AATTTTCACTCATGAAAACAGGTTTGTTTTCACAGTGGGGATACTTTGCAGGCAGATTTACATTCTTTGTCTGTCAGTCTCAACACCTGGCTCATTATGGAGTGGGGTGTCTCTGGTTGTCTTTGTTCTTAGCGTGTCAGAGAGTTGTGAGTGGCAGGTTGTGGAGACCCTGATTCTGTTTGTTCTCTCTGGTGAGCGATGCTCTCTTTAGTTTGGTAGATGACTTCTGGTCTATGCTCAAGGTGAAGAGTGTTTCTGGGGCTGCTTCCTTGTGTCAGTTGAGATCTCTCTTCTACAGCTAGAGTCTGTCCACGTCAATGGTGCAGGCAGATGGGGTATTGGGTAGGATGTGAATATACCATCCAAAGGCAGTGATGGGATACACATGTGCACTGTGGCACTGCACAGAATAGTTTAGTTTTAAAACTGGCACATAGACATAAGGAACTGTTTGAAAGAACATGGCTTATGATATATGGAGCCAAGCTGCTTGAGTTAATGATCCTGGATTGCTCATTATGTGTAAAAGACAAAATAAATTACAATGGAAAAATAATTCCTAAGTCAAGGTGCACTATGAGTAGACAACAGAGATGTACCTTAGGAGAAATCAGACTCATTCCCTCGTTCCCTCCCTTCCTCCCCTTTTCCCTCTTTCCTATATCATCTCTCCTCCATGTTGGGACTAAACCCAGGGCCATGCTCTTGCTAAACAGGCATTGTACCACAAAACTAAATCCCCAAATCATTCCAGAAAGACACAGGGAAGCTCAAAGGAAGATGAGGACATGTCAATCAACATACATCTACAGAAACCAAGGCTTAGCAGACAGAGCAGACAGTTGCTCTTGGGGGCTACAAGGCTGTACAGTAGTGATCACTTGGAAAAGTGGTCTTCAGTGAGGACCATGAATAAGACTGTCTCTTAGTTAAGTGAAAATCTGCTAAATGAAGGAAGGGCCTGCTTTCCATGGAAGAATTCCAGACTCTTCTTCAATAAACTGCTGCTAAGATGTAAAAATAAAATAAATGGTAGAGGTTTCTGTGGAATAAATCAAGTATGTTTTTAGCATGCTATTTGATCATTTATAATCTGATCATTATTGTGTATGTCAGAAGTCACAATGCTGAGAGGAAAAGCTGAGCAAGGGGACACAGCAGCTTGGATTTTAAGAATCAAGTAGAAAGCAAACCTCTAGAAAAGCTCGGGGGTTTGTATGTGTTCTGAATGTCTCATGGTAGCTGTAGATCATTTACCAAACATAGAGTGTCACCCGCCTGGGGATTTACCTTCTTGTTTTGTCCTTTACCTATGTAACAAAGAAATGATGGCATTTATCAGACATTCTCACAGGAGACAGAGGAGGAGAAAAGATCAATAGGCTAATATTTATAAACTGCAATTCATGTGATAAAATGTCTGTAGGAGCATAAAGCAAACATTATGCTAATGACAGGCTGCTGGTCATAAAGAACAACAGGGCTGGGAAACAACTTGCACTTGCTTGCTTGGTTGCACAGACGCTGGTCTCAGATGGACATTACTGAACAGCAATGATTATCCGTCACTGCCTCCAAGAGCAGCATGAGAGCAAAGACTGGATATGCTTTCTGCAGGCGGTCAAATGGAGACATAAACACAGCCAGACTTCTGTAACTTCCTGTCTGATAAAGCTAAGACCATAGCATGGCAGTCACCTATCTTAGTTCTTCTCTAGAAAAAAATGTATAATTTCCATTTGGTTTAAAATACTCAATATAGTCACATGTTAGTGAAATTATAATTATTTCTATAATCATGGAAAACATCTGAAAGACACATATCCAACTTGTAAACGTGTGCATGCACACATGTGTGCATGCATGCGTGCATGCGTGCATGCGTGCATGCATGGTGTGTTTAAGGTGCAGAGGAATACACCTGGCTTTTCTCTAAGTCATTTGTTATCTAGAGTTTGTAGTACTTTACAATGAGCACTTCTTTCAGAATTAGAACAATTTCAAAAGCAAATACGAATTATAATTATTAGGGATTGAACAGACTCATTGGTTAAAAGTGCTTGTTGCTCTTGTGAGGACCAGAGTTCAGTTCCTAGCACCTACATGGGGAAGCTCTCAGTATGTAATGTCAGCTCGCACGTGCGCGCGCACACATACACATACACACACACACACACACACACACACACACACACACACACACAGAGGGAGAGAGAGAGAGAGAGAGAGAGAGAGAGAGAGAGAATGTTTAAATAGTTAATTAAAAACACAAATTCAAAGAACATAGAACTATGTCTAAAAAAGATCTTGTCAATTTTTATCTGGAAAGGTTGAATAATATTTTTTAAATTAAACACTAGAAATAATTTAAATTTAATTTAAAATAAGAGTTTCACCAACATTCTCATATTTTTGACCCAAATCTATGATTACTCTTGCCTCAGGAAAGAATCCTAATTGTACACAAAAGTTACCCAGAAATGCTTACAAAATCCTTTTGTGAAATGTAAAAATTCCCCAGTATGCACAGAATCCTTCCCCAAATCACAGGCCAGTGATGGAACACTGTCATGAAACACTACAAAGTTTATTGGTAATTTGGGGCACACAGTTAAGGAAGCTAGGTGTGGTAAGAAAAAACTACAGAGTTGGCACTCCGTGGACTAAGGCACGAAGGCAGCCTGGGCTCCACATATAGACCTTGAAAAACAACCAACCAAACACATAGTTCGCCCAGGCATGGCATCGTATGTCTTTATTCCCAGAACCCAGGAAGTGTGAGGCAAGTAGACCAGTTTCAGGCCAGATAGGGCTATATAAGGAGAGCTTGTCTCAAACAAGCAAGCAAACAACAAAGAGCAACAATAATAACAAAACCCAACAACTGAAAGAAAGTACAGTGAAGGGAAGATGCACCTCTGCTACCCAGCATGCCTGCTGAAAGGGGGCAGTGCTTCCTGAGTGCTTGATTTGCTTTGTCACAATCTTCTCTGCAAAGCTTCTCTGGTAGGGACATCATCATATTGATTCCCAAAATAAATGTTGTTACAAAGTGTAAAGAAAACATTCACGGCTAAACATACAACAAAAGAAAATTGCACATGGTGTTGTGAGGGATTTGAAAACTTCAAAATCTGACAGTATTCACTGGGAACCACACATGATTCCCTAGCACCCTGTCTGGCACTCTGCCTTGGTCTCTGAAATGGAAACAAAGGAAATTAGGAGAGAGACTCAGAGAGAGTAAGCCTCTCTTCCAGGTAGAGCCTGCAATGCCAAACCAACATGGAGATGCTTACCCACCCAGTACTAGCTGTGTGCTCCTGCTCAGGCTACAGCTTACTTCTTACATGCACGCGGGGGGTGGGGGGGAGGATGAGTATCATATAGTCTGGAATGCAGGGAAGAGAGATAGAGGTGTGGACCACAAGGGATAAATGAAGCATCAGAAGTACAGTGCCAGGAGCCCCCATCCAGGGTAGCTCCCTGCAGGCCTGGGAGCTCCAGTGTGGCTCCTTGGTAACCAGCAGTTCTGTGCAGCAAACGTACTCTTCCTCAGTGCAGAGAATAAGTAGTGTTGAGTCACTAGGAAACCTAAAAATAGCACAGCAGCAATGACTTTTTATAGGGACTATCAAGTCTGTTCTCTACCTCTTAACAACAAATTAGTTTCAGCCCATCGCATTTCCAATTTCTCTCATAACTTTCCCTCTCCCTGGTACAGAGGAACACAAATGAACACACCTTATGCAGGCACACAGAAACACATAACAACAAGTAAACATGAATCTAGTCCACACTGTCTCAGACCTTATCCTGAGTATTCAACATAATTCTTTTATGTGTATACACGGAAGGGAGATGGAAAGGACACATGTGTGCACAGGAGGGAGATGGAAAGGACACATGTGTGCACAGGAGGGAGATGGAAAGGACACATGTGTGCACAGGAGGGAGATGGAAAGAACATGTGTGCACTGGAGAGAGATAGAAAGGACATGTGTGTGCACAGGAGGGAGATGGAAAGGACACATGCGTGCACAGGAGGGAGATGGAAAGGACATGCATGCACAGGAGGGAGATGGAAAGGACACATGTGTGCACAGGAGGGAGATGGAAAGAACATGTGTGCACTGGAAAGAGATGGAAAGGACACATGTGTGTACAGGAGGGAGATGGAAAGGACACATGTGTGTACAGGAGAGAGATGGAAAGGACACATGTGTGTACAGGAGGGAGATGGAAAGGACACATGTGTGTACAGGAGGGAGATGGAAAGGACACATGTGTGCACAGGAGAGAGATGGAAAGGACACATGTGTGTACAGGAGAGAGATGGAAAGGACACATGTGTGTACAGGAGGGAGATGGAAAGGACACATGTGTGTACAGGAGGGAGATGGAAAGGACACATGTGTGCACAGGAGAGAGATGGAAAGGACACATGTGTGTACAGGAGGGAGATGGAAAGGACACATGCGTGCCAGGAGGGAGATGGAAAGGACACATGTGTGCACAGGAGGGAGATGGAAAGGACACATGTGTGCACAGGAGGGAGATGGAAAGAACATGTGTGCACTGGAGAGAGATAGAAAGGACATGTGTGTGCACAGGAGGGAGATGGAAAGGACACATGCGTGCACAGGAGGGAGATGGAAAGGACATGCATGCACAGGAGGGAGATGGAAAGGACACATGTGTGCACAGGAGGGAGATGGAAAGAACATGTGTGCACTGGAAAGAGATGGAAAGGACACATGTGTGTACAGGAGAGAGATGGAAAGGACACATGTGTGTACAGGAGAGAGATGGAAAGGACACATGTGTGTACAGGAGGGAGATGGAAAGGACACATGTGTGTACAGGAGGGAGATGGAAAGGACACATGTGTGCACAGGAGAGAGATGGAAAGGACACATGTGTGTACAGGAGAGAGATGGAAAGGACACATGTGTGTACAGGAGGGAGATGGAAAGGACACATGTGTGTACAGGAGGGAGATGGAAAGGACACATGTGTGCACAGGAGAGAGATGGAAAGGACACATGTGTGTACAGGAGGGAGATGGAAAGGACACATGTGTGCCAGGAGGGAGATGGAAAGGACACATGTGTGCCAGGAGGGAGATGGAAAGGACACATTCGTGCCAGGAGGGAGATGGAAAGGACACATGTGTGCCAGGAGGGAGATGGAAAGAACGTGTGCACTGGAGAGAGATGGAAAGGACACATGCATGTGTACAGGAGGGAGACTGAAAGGACTTGTGTGAACAGGAGGGAGATGGAAGGGACATGTGTGTGCATAGGAGGCAGATGAAAATGATACTGACAACAGCTCACCATTTTTCTGTGAACTTGATAAAATTGTAGTGATTTTCGTTTTTCTAACATTTTCTACATTTTCCTAAACATGTCTACACAGTACCTATGACAAAAGCATTCTTTTCCTGAAAAGGTTGTTTAGCCATCCAGAAAGCTTTCATATTTCTAACCAATTCATACCAGATGTTCTCAGCCCTATGAACTCATGAAACTACTTTCTTTAAGGGCATTCTCCTCTCTCTAGTTCTACTCTGAATACCATAGCCCTTCTCAGTTCCCCTCTACCCCCTTCTCTCTTCAGTATTCATAGCTCATGGTCCAGACCAGTTCCCCGGCAGCAGTGCCCTTGCTGTCTGTTTCTGTATCAACTTTCTCCTCCCCGGTTCCTTTTCCTCTGCAAAGGCGGTGCTTACAACCCCGTGCACGTGGTGCTGGCCAACCTTCCTGGCTGAACATAGACTCTTGGTTCTGACAAGTCTTACTCAGGTTCCCTCACAAGATCATTCTCTGGAGACCAGCATGCTTTGAGGCTATGCCAGGCCTGGGAAGCCTCAGAAGCAAGTGTATCAGTGAGTAAGGAAAGGAACCCCAAACCCAGCGTGTGAGTCTAATGCAATGGCTGTAAGCAATTCTCTGTCCACCTCAGCTTTCTTTTTCAGATAACAAAACAAGGATCATATTAGCGTCTTTTGAGTAAATGTAAAGAACCAAGTATTCCTTTCCTTTGAATGTTCTTCTGGGTATTGCCAATGGATGGCCCTTCAGTAATTTCAATGTCCTCCAACACACTCTGTTTGGCCTGCTATAATAAACTAGTTCAAACCTTGTATCACAGGGGACAGAAATTTCTCTCAAACATGTATAGCCATCGAAAAGTCCAGCCTCAGGCTGACAGCAGATTCCTTGTGTTTGTGAGGGCTCAAGTATGGCACCATGAGCACTGTCCTCACAGCAAGGAAGGATAAGTGAGTTCCTGCTGAACTCTCTCACAGGAGCACTGAGGGGCTCCACCATGCAGAATGTGTGCGTGGCAGGGGGTGGGGGCACACACTCAGACCAGTGCCTATTCTATAAGTGAATAACCCACTGCCTAGGCCTGCACATGGAAAGAGCAATGCCAATTGCTGCTATACGGGAGCTTCTACATCACGCAGTCATTGTCACCAACCCCAACATTTTGTACCTTTACTTTCACATTTATCCTTCCCTCTGCATCCCCAGGGTTCCTGTTCCCAGTCTTTACTAGTATTCTTCCCAGGCTTCCCTAAGTTCCTATCAAATTCTTTATACCCACACCACTGTGAAATACTTGGCTCTAGGCATAATAATTTAAAATTACTTCCTACTTTAAAAGTTACCAAACATCAAATGCTCCAGCAAACATTCTCCTATGACCTGGTTCAAAGAAGCAGAAACAGAAGGAAACTTTATATTCTTCCATTTTTCCCCTAGTTCATCACCTCTGCTCACCCAAAACCTTCTCACATCCATCTTCCCCTTTACTAGAAAACTTCATGGATGCCACTGACATGATATTTTTATTCCTTCAGGGAATGTCAAGGGTCTTGCCTAGGGTATTTATAGACTTTATAGATACAGTCTGTAAAGTCTTTGTGTGTGTGTGTGTGTGTGTGTGTGTGTGTGTGTACAGCTCCACTTTCTATGCATAGACAACAGTAAACAACTAACCTTTATTAAATGGAGAATCATTCACTGATCCACTAATACATTTGTTAATTTGGTCATTTAATGTACACTCACTGTGTCTATTCAATGAACTTCACTGCGTGTCAGGTAAACAAGGTTCTCTATCAGTGTGCGTCAGGGGGTGGTATTGGAGGGGTAAACAATACAAGGGGATGTGTGCTGAAATGGGAAGGGACTAAAGCTGGGGCAGCGTTCGCCACTCAACTCCGAAACACAGCAGCAGGGTTGAGAGGAGAAAGTGACATCAAGCAGAGGAAACAGCAGGTGTGGAGGACTTGAATGACAGTATGTTCATTAACTGAGTTCTAGGGAGGCCTAGTCTTTCCTTAACTCATCACTGTGACTTGATAATCCCTTCCTCAAAGTCTTAAGTATCAAATTTGCTAATAGATAAACTTAAATAAAAATATGGTTCTTATATTTAGAGCAGACTGAAAATCAACATAGCCACTCTACTCCATGATCTTAAGGCACCACACAGGTATGTGAGGGAAATGCGATTTCTCAGTGGTCCACATAGCTGGAATCCTTAAGGCGCTCCTACAGCCTTGGATACCTGGTACAGATTCTTCTCCATGCCCAGACAGCTAGAAGTTACTTTTCTCCAAGGAGCTTCAGGGCATGCAATGTTTCCTCAGACAAGAGAAAAGGGTGATCACTGAGCTTTCTTCTCTGGGTCTTCACCTGGTTGTTCTAGCAGACCTGCTCTCAAATGCACTCTCTCTGGTGATCTGTTGGCTGAACAGCCATACTGATTCACATGCAGTAACCCTGCTCCTTTCCCTAGCTCAGGAATAAGAGAGGAGTCAACAGTCAGACAACTATGAGAAAACCTTTCCATGGAACCAAGAAGACAAGAACCTCAGTGTATCACCTCTCAGACAGCATAGATCGCCCTGCAGCAAGACCAAAATTTAGTAACTTAGGATCTCTGAACAATGGGAGATGTGGGTGGAGGAGGCAAGACTAGTTTCTGAGTTGTTATTAAATAAAGGACAATGGGCATTCGCAAACAGAATCTTCAAAATATCTGTCTACACTACTATGTTTGGCTATGTAGGGAGGTGAAGAAGGGGAAAAGGGTCTCTAGATCAGGAAGAAAAGGGAGGGCAAAGAAAACCCAGAAATAGAACCCGTGAATGAAGCACTGAGAATAGTAGAGGCAGAGATTAGATGCAGCTTGTCAGACATGCCCAGCTTCTGCAAATTGAGGCCTTTCATCAGAGTGTCTCCTCGGCACAGCACAGCCCTGAGGCTGAGTGGCAGGAAACTGGGGGCAGACAGAAGTGTCACCACTTGTTGTTATGGCATTTATGAAGATTACCTAGCACCCGCAGAAAGCAGGATGCAAGGCTGATTCAGTGAAGCACTCCTCAGATTTGGACCCAATAGACCTGTGGCCTTGCGGCTACACGTTCCATTTGAGAAGTGTAGTATATTTATTCCTTCCAGAAAAGGCAAGAGCATTGGTGTTGATTCCTCACTGACAGTAATACTATGTACAACAGTATAAGCCCAGTGGTTTTCAGTGCTTCTCCAAGGGTTCTAAAAGCATGGAGAGTGCCCTTCATATCTGCTTTATAGTTCTGGAAGCCACAGAAAAGATACATAGACATATGCTATCTTTTTTTTTTTAAGTAAGAAGTCCTCTTATCCTTTTTTAAAACAATTTTATTATTCTTGGATATTTTATGTATTTACATTTCAAATGTTATCCCCCTTTCCTCCTCTTCTATTCCCCCTCCCCCTGCTTCTCTGAGGGTGCTTTCATTCCCACGCACCCACTCCAACCTCAACACCCTGGCATTGCCCTATATTGGGGAAACGAGCCTTCACAGGACCAAGGGCTTTTCCTCTCACTGATGCTGCACAATGCCATCCTCTGCCACATATGTGGCTGGAGTCATGGGTCCCTTCATGCCTATTCACTGGTTGATGGTTTAGAGCTGGGAGCTCTGGTGGGGTCTGGTTGTTCTTCCTATGCTGTTACAACCCCCTTCAGCTCCTTCAGTCTTTTCTCTAGCTCCTCCATTGGGGTTCCCTTGTTCAGTCCAAAGGTTAGCTGCAACCACACTCATCTGTATCAGCAGGACTCTGGCAGAGCCTCTCAGGAGACAATCATATCTTTATCTACTCTTTGTCTTGCCTCCATTGCAGTGTGCACTTTGGCTAAACAGAGAAAGAATGCAAGCATTATGTGCTCTTGTCCAGCAGAACAATGAAGATCCTTAAGGGCACTGCAATCTTACGAACCTGGAACACAATGGTTTGTTCCTATCTACATCAGATATCTACGCCTTGCATTTCTGAGATGAAATGAGATATTACTACAGGAGGCCTAAAGGACTGAGGTTTTTTAAAGCATCCAAAAGGCTCCCACTCCCAGGGCAGCAGGTGCAACTCTTCAGTTATATAAAACCAGCAACCCTCCATCCTCTACATCAAGCAGGCTTACCATCTGGGGAATGTAATCATTTAAAGAGTAAGGGCAAGGGTAATAATATATACCCCTCATCCTTGTCAGTATGTTGTCCCAAGCACTGTGCCAGAATGGCCATTCAAATGTTAGCATGTTTGCAGGAATGCATGCGAAAATCCCTCCATCCTGTTGGTCAGAATGAATAAGAACAGAACAGACAGTGGGCTGAGATACCTGCATGGGGATGGGTCTTATGTAACCATGTGATTCTCAAACTGCTTCAGTCCCTTCCCATTGGAAAGGCTTTGACACTCTTCCTACACATCTAGAATGCCATCACCAGAATTAGTATCCCACGCCATGAAGCCAGCTCCCAGCTCCAACTTCCCCATGGATTTGAAACAGCTATGTCCCAGTAAATATGGCCAGTAAATCCATGACACATGGAATTCAAAGTTATGAAGGACACTAACATATGAGTAGCATTTGGCAAGCAGGAACAAAATAAAGCATATTGCAACTGTGTAGTATTCCGAGACACGGCCAACATCAAGAGAAATGCTCATCTCATGCTGCTTTCTTCAAAATGGTCAAACTCAAAGTCAAAGAAAGAAAGCTGATGGCTCAACTATGAGTCTCTAATCTGTCCATTGCATCAGCTCTTGACTGACTCCAAGAATGCCCAACTTTATTCTCTAGGAGACTTTGATAAGATTCTCCAGAGTCCAAATATCAGCCTGGTACCTATAGCCCAGGGTAAGAGGAAGAACTTGACCTAATGACCTGGAGCATCTTAGCGGCTTATCCTAAGTTACACTCTAATCAAACACACTGGTCCTAGTACTGTCCATACTACGTCCTAGGAATGGTACGCAGTAAGCTGGGTGTGCTGATGGAAGCCTTTGCACCTGTGATAACAGCACTTGGTAGATGAAGTGTGACTGAAATGGAGGTGAGCCTGGATCACACAGTGAGAGCTCTTCTCCAAGACCACAACTCTATGATGCACACAGTCATTCCATTCAAAGCAGCAAAATCAAATTTAATGCACACCATGGGTTTGAGTCTTTCATGCTTTTAAATCATGCCTTCATGAGAGCAGACGCTCATGGTAGAGTATCTAGAGAGACACTCTCTAGAACAGTAGAATGAATCTAGATACACATGCTTACTAGTAAAAATGCACAATAATAATAATAACCAACTCTTTCATTATGAAAGATGTTTGGTAAAGGGGGTGGGGAGTTCCTACCCTATAATCATTTCTAGGAAAACTCCCTAAAACTCATGGATCTGGAGATGTATTTTTCCCAGGATTGGGATTGGTACTGGAGCTTCATTACCAGGTAAAGAGCTGTTCTAGTCATCCAGCAGGGGCAGGATGCACCTCAGCTCATTCTAACCATCAGCTACTCACATCAATAGTAAGACTATGTTATGGTCAGGTGGAGGGATGGGGAGAGCTCCATTAGTGAAGTGCCTACTGGACACACAAGAGGACCTGAGTTCACATAAGGGGTCTCACAAGAGGACCAGTTCCCATATAAAAATAGATGGTGGTAGCCTACATATAATTGTGGCCAAGTCAACTTATGCTCTGTGCTGAAGGGATGGAGACAGAAAGATCCCAGGAGCTAGTTGGTCAGCAGCATCACCTAATTAGTGAGCCCCAGATGCCAGAGAGAGAACTTATCTCAAAAACTAAGACAGACAGCTCCTGGCCATGACCCCATGAGGCCAACCTAATGGCCTTTACATGCACGTGTATACACAGCTACACGAGAGGTGGAGAGCGAAAAAAATGTGTGAAAATCAGCTTAGGGTGAGTCAGGTTTCTGTTATATATTAATTCATCAATCTCCACTACGAGCCAAAGTAGATTGGTTACTGAACCCTCCTTGCTAATGAACCATTAAAAGAGATAGGATAAACTGTGCAAAGTCGGCTACTAACAAGCAATGGAACAGAACTGCAAAACCTGAAGCCTAGTGGTAGAGACTGGGATGGGGGTCGGGAGGACAGCATGAGAAATTACACAACACGGGTCTGCAGTAAAGCTGCTCTCAAGAACATCACTAGTTATCCCTCTCTTCTTTTCTTTTCTTTTCCTTTTTTTTTCATCTTTATTAACTTGAGTACTTCTTATTTACATTTCGATTGTTATTCCCCTTCCCCTTTTTCCAGGCCAACATCCCCCTAACCTCTCCCCAACCCCCTTCTCTAAGAGTGTTTTCCTCCCCATCCTCCCCCTATTACCACCCAGCCCCCAACAATCACGTTCATTGGGGGTTCAGTCTTGGCAGGACCCAGGGCTTACCCTTCCAATGGTGCTCTTACTAGGCTATTCATTTCTACCTATGAGGTTAGAGCCCAGGGTCAGTCAATGTATAGGCCTTAGGTAGTGGCTTACTCCCTGGAAGGTCTGGTTGGTTGGCATTGTTGTTCATATGGGGTCTCAAGCCCCTTCAAGCTCTATCAGTCTTTGCTAAGATTCCTTCAACCAGGGTCCCGTTCTCACTTCAGTGGTTTAATGATGGCATTCACCTATGTATTTGCTGTATTCTGGGTGTGTCTCTCAGGAGAGATCTACATCCGGTTCCTGTTGGCCTGCACTTCTTTCCTTCGTTCCATATCTAGTTGGGTGGCTGTATATATATGGGCCACATGTGGGGCTGGCTGTGAATGGGTGTTCCTTCTACCTCTGTTCTAAACTTTGCCTCCCTATTCCCTCCCAAAGGTATTCTTGTTCCCCTTTTAAAGAAGGAGTGAAGCATTCCCATTTTGGTCATCCGTCTTGAGTTTCAGGTGTTGTATGCACCTAGGGTAATTCAAGCATTTGGACAAATATCCACTTAACAATGAGTGCATACCATGTGTGTTTTTCTGTGATTGGGTTACCTCACTCAGGATGATATTTTCCAGTTCCATCCATTTGCCTATGAATTTCATAAAGTCATTGTTTTTGAGAGCTGAGTAATATTCCATTGTGTAGATGTACCACATTTTCTGTATCCATTCCTCTGTTGAAGGGCATCTGGGTTCTTTCCAGCTTCTGGCTATTATAAATAAGGCTGCGATGAACATAGTGGAGCATGTGTCTTTGTTGTATGTTGGGGCACCTTTTCGGTATATGCCCAAGAGAGGTATAGCAGGGTCCTCAGGTAGTTCAATGTCCAATTTTCTGAGGAACCTCAAGACTGATTTCCACAATGATTGTACCAGTCTGTAATCCCACCAACAATGGAGGAGTGTTCCTCTTTCTTCACATCCTCGCCAGTATTTGCTGTCACCTGAGTTTTTGATCTTACCCATTCTCACTGGTGTGAGGTGAAATCTCAGGGTTGTTTTGATTTGCATTAGTCTTATGACTAAAGATGTTGAACATTTCTTTAGGTGTTTCTCAGCCATTTGGCATTCCTCAGCTTTGAATTCTTTGTTTAGCTCTGAACCCCATTTTTAATAGGGTTATTTGTCTCCCTGCCATCTAACTTCTTGAGTTCTTTGTGTATTTAGGATAAAAGTCCTCAATCAGTTGTAGGATTGGTAAAGATCTTTTCCCACTCTGCTGGTTGTTGTTTTGTCCTAACAACAGTGTCCTTTGCCTTCCAGACGTTTTGCAGTTTTATGAGATCCCATTTGTCAATTCTTGATCTTAGAGCATAAGCCCTTGGTGTTTTGTTCAGGAAATTTTCACCAGTGCCCATGTATTTGAGATGCTTCTCTACTTTTTCTTCTATTAGTTTGAGTGTATCTGGTTTGATGTGGAGGTCCTTGATCAACTTGGACTTAAGCTTTGTACAGGGTGATAAGCATGGATCAATCTGCATTCTTCTACATGATGACCTCCAGTTGAACCAGCACCATTTGCTGAAAATGCTATCTTTTTTCCATTGAATTGTTTTGGTTTCTTTGTCAAAAATCAAGTGACCATAGGTGTGTGGGTTCATTTCTAGGTCTTCAATTCTATTCCACTGGTCTATCTGTCTGTTTTTTTACCAATACCATGCAGTTTTCATCACTATTGCTCTGTAATACTGCTTGAGTTCAGGGATAGTGATTCCCCCGGAAATCTTTTTATTATTGAGGATAGTTTTAGCTATCCTAGGTTTTTTGTTATTCCAGATAAATTTACAAATTGTTCTGTCTTACTCTATGAAGAATTCGGTTGAAATTTGGTGGGAATTGCGTTGAATCTGTAGATTGCTTTTGGTAAAATGGCCATTTTTACTATATTAATCTTTCTAATCCATGTGCATGGGAGATCTTTCCATCTTCTGAGATCTTCAATTTCTTTCTTCAGAGGCTTGAAGTTCTTATCATACAGATCTTTCACTTGCTTGGTTAAAGTCAAGGTACTTTATATTATTTCGGAGTATTATGAAGGGTGTCCCTTCCCTAATTTCTTTCTCGGCTTGTTTCTCTTTTGTGTAGAGAAAGGCTACTGATTTATTTGAGTTAATTTTATACCCAGCCAATTTGCTGAAGGTGTTTATCGGGTTTAGTAGTTCACTGGTGTACTTTTGGGATCACTTAAATATACAATCATATCATCTGCAAATATTGATATTTTGACTTCTTCTTTTCCAATCTATATCCCTTTTGTTGTCTGATTGCTCTGGCTAAAACTTCAAGAGCTATATTGAATAAGTAGGGAAAGAGTGGGCAGCCTTGTCTAGTCCCTGATTTCAGTGGGATTGCTTCAAGTTTCTCTCCATTTAGTTTAATGTTACCTACTGGTTTGCTGTATATGGCTTTTATTATTTTGGGGTATGGGCCTTGAATTCCTATTCTTTTCAAGACTTTTATCATGAAGGGGTGTTGAATTTTGTCAAATGCTTTCTCAGCATCTAATGAAATAATCATGTGGTTTTGTTCTTTCAGTTTGTTTACATATAGATTACGTTGATGGTTTTCCGTATATTAAACCATCCCTGCATGCCTGGGATGAAGCCTACTTGATCATGGTGGATGATTGTTTTGATGTGCTCTTGCATTTGGTTTGCCAGAATTTTATTGAGTATTTTTGCGTCAATATTCATAAGGGAAATTGGTCTGAAGTTCTCTTTTTTTGTTGGGTCTTTGTGAGGTTTAGGTATAAGAGTAATTGTGGCTTCATAGAAGGAATTCGGTAGTGCTCTATCTATTTCAATTTTGTGGAATACTTTGGATAGTATTGGTATGAGGTCTTCTATGCAGGTCTGATAGAATTCTGCACGGAACCCATCTGGACCTGGGCTCTTTTTGGTTGGGAGACCTTTAATAACTGCTTCTATTTCTTTAGGAGTTATGGGATTCTTTAAATGGTTTATCTGTTCCTGATTTAACTTCGGTACCTGGTATCTGTCTAGGAAATTGTCCATTTCCTGAAGATTTTCAAGTTTTGTTGAATATAGGCTTTTGTAGTAGGATCTGATGATTTTTTTGAATTTCCTCTGATTCTGTAGTTATGCTCCCTTTCATTTCTGATTTTGTTAATTTGGACACACTCTCTGTGTCCTCTCACTAGTCTGGCTAGTGGTTTATCTATCTTGTTGATTTTCTCAAAGAACCAGCTTTTGGTTCTATTGATTCTTTGTACGGTCCTTTTTGTTTCTACTTGGTTGATTTCAGCTCTGAGTTTGATTATTTCCAGCCTTCTACTCCTCCTGGGTATATTTGCTTCTTTTTGTTCTAGAGCTTTTTGGTGTGCTGTAAAGCTGCTGATATATGCTCTCTCCTGTTTCTTTCTGCAGGCGCTCAGAGCTATGAGTTTTCCTCTGAGCACAGCTTTCATTGTGTCCCATAAGTTTGGGTATGTTGTACCTTCATTTTCATTAAATTCTAAGAAGTCTTTAATTTCTTTCTCTATTTCTTCCTTGACCAGGTTATCGCTGAGTAGAGCATTGTTCAACTTCCATGGATACGTGGGTGTTCTTCCCTTATTGTTGTAGAAAACCAGCTTTAGCCTGTGTTGGTCTGATAGGACACATGGGATTATTTCTATCTTTCTGTATCTATTGAGGCCTGTTTAATGACCAAGTATATGGTCAATTTTGGAGAAAGTACCATGAGGAGCTGAGAAGAATGTATATCCTTTTGTTTTAAGATAGAATGTTCTATAAATATCTGTTAAGTCCATTTGATTCATGACTTCTCTTAGTCTGTCTATGTCTGTTTAATTTCTGTTTCCATGATCTGTCCATTGATGAGAGTGGGGTGTTGAAATTTCCTACTATTATTGTTTGAGGTGCAATGTGTGCTTTGAGCTTTAGTAAGGTTTCTTTTATGTATATAGGTGCCCTTGTATTTGGAGTATAGTTATTTAGGATTGAGAGTTCATCTTGGTGGATTTTTCCTTTGATGAATATGAAGTGTCCTTCCTTATCTTTTTTGATGACTTTTAGTTGAAAATTGATTTTATTTGATATTAGAATGGCTACTCCAGCTTGCTTCTTCTGACCATTTGCTTCGAAAGTTGTTTTCCAGCCTTTCACTCGGAAGTAGTGTCTCTGTCTCTCAGGTGTGTTTCCTGTAGGCAGCAGAATTCAGGGTCCTCATTGCGTCTCCAGTTTGTTAATCTATGTCTTTTTATTGGGGAGTTGAGTCCATTGATGTTGAGAGATATTAAGGAATAGCGATTGTTGCTTCCTGTTATATTCGTATTTGGATGTGAGATTATGTTTGTGTGCTTTTCTTTTCTTTGTTTTGTTGCCAAAACAAGTAGTTTCTTGCTTTGTCTAGGGTGTAGCTTGCCTCCTTATGTTGGACTTTGCCATTTATTATCCTTTGTAGTGCTGGATTTGTAGGAAGATATTGTGTAAATTTGGTTTTGTCATGGAATATCTTGGTTTCTCCATCTATGTTAATTGAGAGTTTTGCAGGATTTAGTAACCTGGGCTGGCATTTGTGTTCTCTTAGGGTCTGTATGACATCTGTCCAGGATCTTCTGGCTTTCATAGTCTCTGATGATAAGTCCAGTGTGATTCTGATAGGTCTGCCTTTATATGTTACTTGACTTTTTCCATTACTGCTTTTAATATTCTTTTTTTTTAATCGTGTCAAGCCAGGAGAGAAGGAGAGGAAGAGAGAGAGAGAGAGACAGAGAGACAGAGAGACAGAGAGAGACAGAGACACAGACAGAGACAGAGAGACAGAGAGTGGAAGAGCGGAAGGAAGAGTGAGAGTGAGGAAGAAGAGTGAGAGTCTCCTGTAGCTTTATTCACCACTTATATTAATATTCATTTTTTTGTTGTTGTTGTTTTGTGCATTTGGTCTTTTGACTATTATGTGATGGGAGGATTTTCTTTTCTGGTCCAATCTATTTGGAGTTCTGTAGGCTTCTTGTATGCTTATGGGCATCTCTTTCTTTAGGCTAGGGAAGTTTTCTTCTAGGATTTTATTGAAGATATTTACTGGTCCTTTGATCTGGGAGTCTTCACTCTCTTCTATACCTATTATCCTTAGGTTTGATCTTCTCATTGAGTCCTGGATTTCCTGTATGTTTTGACCAGTAGCTTTTTCTGTTTTACATTATCTTTGGCAGTTGTGTCGATGATTTCTATGGAATCTTCTGCTCTTGAGATTCTCTCTTCTATCTCTTGTATTCTGTTTGTGATGCTTGTGTCTACAGCTCCTTGTTTCTTCCTTTGGTTTTCTATATCCAGAGTTGTCTCCCTTTGTGCTTTCTTTATTGCTTCTATTTCCATTTTTAATTCCTTCAACTGTTTGATTGTGTTTTCCTGGAATTCTTTCCAGGATTTTTGTGTTTCCTCTCTATAAGCTTCTACTTGTTTATGTTTTCCTGTATTTCTCCAATGGAGTTCTTCATGTCTTTCTTGAAGTCTTCCAGCATCATGGTCAAATGTGATTTTAAATCTAGATCTTTCTTTTCTGGTGTGTTTGGATATTCAGTGTTGGCTTTGGTGGGAGTATTGGGCTCAGATGATGCCATGTAGTCTTGGTTTCTATTGCTTGGATTCCTGCGCTTGCCTCAGGTTGTCTCTGGTGTTACCTTGTTTTGCTATTTCTGACAGTGGCTAGACCGTCCTATAGGCCTGTGTGTCAGGAGTGCCATAGACCTGTTTTCCTGTTTTCTTTCAGCCAGTTATGGGAACAGAGTTTTCTGCTTTCAGTCGTGTAGTCTTTCCTGCCTACTGGTCTTCAGCTGTTCCTGTGGGCCTGTGTCCTGAGTCCACCAGGCAGGTCGCTTGGAGCAGAAAAGTTGGTCTTACCAACTTGAAGTTGCTCTTGGGGGCCTGAACTCTCCATGAAGGCGGTAACCAGGAGGGCCTGTGCTACCTTATCCCAGGGCCCTGTGCACCAGGGTCCCAGATGGTGTTAGGTGTTTTCCTTGGGAGTCAGAAATGTGGGCAGAGTACACTCTTCTGGCTTCCCAGGCATGTCTTTCCCTCAGAAGGTTTAGCTCCCCCTTCCACTGGATTTGGGTGCAGGAAGCTTTTGATTGGGTCCCTTCAGATCTGGGAGGTGTCTGAACTGCAGGGGACCTGCCACTTGAGCGCCCCTATCTTCCAGTTCCCAGAGGCCCTATACAGTTTCCTCTTGGGCCAGGGATGTGGGCAGGGGTGGGCAGTATTGGTGGTCTCTCTCGCTCTGCAGTCTCAGGAGTGCCCACCTGTCCAGGAGGTGAGCTCTCTCTCTCCCAAGGAGTTTGGGAACAGGGAACTGTGCACCAGAATCAGCGACGTTGGGGCTCCAGCTAAAAGCCGGAAGTGTCCCAGAGGAATTTTGCCTCTGTGTGTCCTAAGTCCACCAGGCAGGTGGCTTAGAGCAGAAAAGTTGGTCTTACCTGTGGTCCCCTGGCTGAAGTGGCTCCTGGGGGGGGGGGGGCTGCTGTTGAGCTCTCCATGAGGGCAGCAACCAGGAGGGCCTGCACTGCCTTTTCCTGGGGGCCCCGTGCACCCCATCCCTCTTTTCTTATTTTCATCTTCCATTTGGCATCCTTTCATTTGCTGGACGGTGCCTTTTTGCTTCAGAGAAGGAAGGACGGATACGGAAGGAAGGAAGGAAGGGATGGAGGGAGGGAGGAAGGAAGGAAGAAGGAAGGAAGGACTTTTGCATTTCAAGTACATTTTCCTTCAATTACATTGTAAGGCAGGAAAGAATAAAACTAGATATGTTCTGCCACACTCAGCAGGCTTTCCTAAGAGCAGAAAGAGAAATGCTTGACAATCAGACTCTAGAAAGGAGGGTGCTGATAAAACTTATCTCTCAGGTGCGGCAGGAAAATACCATCTCACAAGGAGGAGAGGAAGATATCTTGGAATGAGTCTAGTCTTTTCTATGATGCCAGTGCACTCTGAGAGCCCCAACTTAGTCCTATGCCTGACAAGAGCTCCACCCCTGCAGCAGAGCTGGCAGGGTGCCTGGAAGCTAATAGCTGTGGTTTGGCGCCACCTGTTGGCTATTTGTGTTTGTTTTGTTATAATAATTTTGATCATGCTTTTCTCCTCTCTTAAATGCTCCCAGAACCCCCTTCTCTAAGTACCCAAATTTATGATTTTTTGGTTTACGTTCATGTTGCCTTAGTTTGAAACAAGACTGTACCTAGAAGTTGTTAGAACTGGGCATGCAGGTGTCAGATGGGAAAAGACAGCAGGTGAAGCTTCAAGAGGGTTGAGAGAAGTAAGAACAGAACCAAGTCTACACAGTACCTGCTTGAGAGTTCACAAGACCATATACAGAGCAGGACATGGTACTATGGCATGCCTTTGGTCCCAGCACTCCAAAGGCACAGACAGGTCAATCTCTATGAGATCAGTCTATACCCTGGTCTACATAGCAAGTTCCAAACCAGGCAAGGCTACCTATTGAGACCTGTCTAAAACAAGAAGGAAGAATAAAAGGAAGTAAAAGGAGCATAGGAACTACACACTGACCTTAGTTTCTAATGATTCCTTTGCCTGTGTCCTGCATGGGTTCGTGAAAGAGGAGGAACCAGATGGAGCTTGGATCCTCACTAATATTAGCCAGGATTTACTTCATCCAGAATTCTATAGAGCTAAAGTGTACAAAACTATGATGAGTCATAAAAATGCATACGTCTTGGTTATGGGTGCATCTGTAACTAAGACACAAGCCAAGGAATTGGCTAATAATACTACCCAATTATCACATTATCCTGGTAGGAGAGTGGTTCGATTCTCAGCAAAGCTCAGTCTACACTGTGCTTTCCACAAACTCCTTCATGTAAAAGGAAGGGGACACTACAAAGGTGAGATCTCAGATCAAAGTAAGTGTCACAGCTTAATTTCTTTGACAAATGTGCTGTCAGCTCTTACTAATAGTGTCCTTGCTTTCGAAGAGATGGAGTTACATTGGCAGTGTGCATACCTACAACACCCTGTTGGGAACCATGCTAAAACCGAAGACAGGCTCGTAGCTCTTGACCCACAATAGAGTAAGAGAATATCCATACAGTTGTATGGGCATGATATTAGGTTAGCAGCAATTCCAAGAAATTTCTGCTCTAAAATACCTTAATCAATCCATAATATGGTGCACTATCCTCCTCACCCCACATTTCTGACTGTTCCAAGAGCATGTAGTGTATACAAAAACCTTATAACTCAGAAAGGGACATGTCTTCCCTACTTTCCACAAACAAGACATTGCTCTCTGGCACCACAGGGACACCACACCAGATTCTCCTTATTAGGAGAATGTACAATTTTTTAATTTAAAAAAATTCATTAAATGTTCTGTGTGTGTGTGTGTGTGTGTGTGTGTGTGTGTGTGTATGAGCACATGTGTGCCACGAGTATGTGAGACACCACACTTAGAGAGGTCTGAAGACAACCTTCATGAGTCACTCCCCTCCTTGTGGGTTCAGGGCTCCTGCTCAGGTGGGCAGGCTTGGCAGCAAATGCCTCTACCCACTAAGCAATCTTGGTTATGCTCTACTCGTCATTACAGAGTCTAAATTCACAACTGCATGGCTCCTCAGGGAAGCACAGGACTGGATTCATTTTGTTACTGTTGTTAACTATCCAGTCCTATATAGCCAAGTTCAAGTGCACTTCTACTTAAAGACATCTTTATTATTTAATATTTATCCTTCTTTTCTTTCATTTAGCATGTAGCCAACAGATATTATAATCCATGCCTAGAGGAAACTCACCTAAAACACATATCCTGAAGCTTCTCCATATGACACATCAAAGTCCCTTCTACTTAGGAACCTCACCCAAAATTTCAGTATTGTGCCATTTCAGGCAGCAACATTAATGACAGAGATGAGAGAATGCAACCTGAGATCAGTGACAGCAAGCTTGCTTACAGCATGAGAGCTGACACAGGAGTCTGCTCACTGTCGATGGAGCTGCGTCCAAACAGGTCTGAAGCAGCTGAGACAGTTATGTACTAGCGAGAAGAACACTGGAACGCACCTTGAGTGTTCGTGCTGCACTTACAAGTAAATTTAAATAAATAGGAGACTTTTCAAGTGTGGAATCCATTAATAATGAGGTTTGACTGTGTATTTCAAGCCCCCTTTTAATTTAGTGGTCCAGGTTAAAAGGGTAAGCCTTCCTTTTGCTGGACTTGCCTTCCTCTCACAGCTGAGCTGATTTTCCCAGGTATTTCTCTGCTAGTGTCTTAGTCAACAGCAGAACCAGCATTTCCAATAGCTGTCATTATGGACAAGGGACCACTGGGCTCTCCAGGAACCTGCCAAGCTTCTGGTGCTATGTGACTACAAAGGCACCTCACCATGTAAATGGAACAACTATGGGTTATCACCACTCTGGTGAACGACAAGTACAATCAGGCCATTAAGGCATCAGCCTCAAGGAACAAGTAAACTGCCAGGCTCTCAGCTTCTTGGGTATTATTTAGCTGTACTTTTAAAGCTCACTTAATAAACACACACACACACATACACACACACACACACTTTTATATATCTATATATCTATCTATATCTATATATATATAGATATATGTATATGTATATATATATAAAGAGACTAAAAGACAGGCTTCATATCCTGTGGCTTGGAAACAGGAAAGCAGAAGCTGAAATGTAGCCTGCATAGATTGTAAGAACCTGTCAACTTACTGTTTATCTATTAACTCCTGGGCTCTGTCTACTTGGGAGAAACAAAGTAAGAAATTAAAGTCTTTCTATAAATTCAAGCTTTATTCATAGAAAGGGAAATATTAACCAAACTTCTCAGTGTTCTTTCAGGTTCAGAGTTTGCCAGGCAGGATGGTATTTGCTTTGGAAGCACAGAAAGAATTCAACCCAGGTCTGCTGAGACGGTGGTGGGCAGCCCGCAGCACTTCTGCAGGACAGCCACTAGGTGTCAGCAGGAACCTGGGAGTCTGCACCTAGGCTTCTTTCTGCCTTGGCTATGCATTCTCCAGCAGAATATCAACTTGTCAAGATGGTTGGCTCATTTTCAGCATAGATCATTACTCAAAAGTCTTTCCAATTTCTCAGCCCTCCCATGCAAGATCATGACCTAACCCTGGGGATAGGTTTCTAAGGAACTTAGAAGTGAAAATCAAAAAGTTGTAGAACAAAATCCAGGAGACCACTGCTCCCACTGGACTAGTCTCTAGTGAATGATGGTTTTTGTTTTTGTTTTTTTGTTTTTTCCAACCCTTCAAATAACTTTTCGAGTCTTCATGGAAAGTGCCACATAAATGTGAGAGTCCTTAGAGTCGCATCAAACTGACTTTCAGTGAAAAAACTCCACTCTTGCCTATCACATACTCAGGAAACAGAACACTCCAAAGTCAAGAGCTCCCTACACCTGAAAACCAAAGTGGGTCTGGATTTACCAATAATGCTCGGACAGAGAACATAGACCCTGAGGAAAATGATTCATCCTTGGCTTATGATGTAGGTACACAGGCTGCAACAAGAGGTTGATTCCTCATGCCTCCCACCACTTCACCTTCAGGGGAACTCAGCATCCCCTGGCCTCCAGGCTGCACTGTAGGCCCACCAAGGCCTTGGCAGATGGACAGTACACAGAAAGAGGCCTCGTTTGAGAGTCTGGGTAGAGAAGACCAGACAGTCCTGTGCTGCTTCCATGTCAAGTAGTGATGCCTTCTCTCCCAACCCAGAGTGAAACCATGGGAGGCAATGGTGGAAGGGGATGCTGTCCACCTTAACTGGCCCACATGTCTCAGCCAGCAACACTGCAAAGGTGGGGAGGTGGCATGAAAGACACAAAGACACATGAAAGTCTCACCAGTCAACTCAATTCATCTACAGTGTCAAATGGACAGGCAAAACCAAAGATGTAACACAGAGAAATAAATAGTGCCCAAAAGTGTTCCTAAGAAAGTTGCAAGGATGAATGTGTTATTAATAAATATTCTACTCAGAAAGACATTAACACCATAAAATCAATAGTTTGAACTTTTTTAAATTAAAGAGACATTATTACAAAGTTGAAAAATGGTCACTTTGATGTACTCTAGATAAAAAGCTAATTACTAGATGCTTATAACAAAGCAATTTCGCACAATCAAAACCCTATCTGAGGGTTTGTTTTGTTTTATTTGGAGAAAAATGTATCTTAAATAAAAACTATTGCCTAGTATTTTCTAACCTTCAAGCCAGCATACTATTTGTATCATTTATGTTGGAGGCCAAAATGGAAACCTAATTTGACAACTGCGGAATTTCAAGTTAGCTAAAGGTCATTCTCAGAACAGTGATGCTATCCCTAAGCAGGCAACAACCACGACAGCTGGTTAGATTCAACACATGTTGCATTCTGATTTGTAAAGTGTGTGTGTGTGTGTGTGTGTGTGTAAGGAACAACCCATTAACATCTGAAGCAAGATAAGATGTTTTAAGAAACATAAACTATATATAATCTCATGATGACTCAACTCCAGACTTCCAGCTTTCTTTAAATATGGAATCAATGCATCTGCATAATCCAATCACTAGCCCAATAATAAGAAGCCTCCTAGAACTGTCATCTTTCATTCCACTCAGGAGAACCATGGAGGCTTTTGAAGGAGGCTCAGGAAGGCTCGATGTGTTCCAGCCTAACTGCTCTCCATGACACTTAATCAGAACTGGATAAACAAGCGAAGGATTAGTCACACTTGTGCAACGTATTCCACTGCACCGCAGCCAGAAGAGATTTCCATGTGATCCTATTTAAACCAGCTAAACATCTGGAAATGTGGAAACCATTCTGTAAAGCACAAGAGGACCACACGTTCGATACGACTGAGGTCAGATGGGGAGGGTGGGAGGGGAGAGCATCCTGGAGACAGAGTACTTACAATGAAGCCAAGTTTTTTATAATCCCGAGTGTACATGGACTTGCGTTTCTCCATGCTGCCGCTGCTGTTATTCGGTTCTGACTCTGCATCAAAAGCAATCCTTCGAAGTTCAAATATGATGTCCCTTTGGGCCTAAAGGCGTTAGAGAGGTGAAGAAAAGAGGCAAAAAGTAAGAAAGTTGCTTTCACTGTGTGTGACAGAAGACTCCCCCCTGACCTGTTGCCCAGAGTCTAAACCAGTCACTGCATTCAGGCGAAGCAGAAGAGAGAAGACAAGACGCGTCCTCAGTGAGAACCCAGACTCCTCTCTGCTCAGGCTCAGCATTAATCTATCCCTCAGTCAAGCCATTTGGAGCAATGATAAATATTATCTAGGACGGTCCTACATAAAAGCCTCAAATACAACAGAAGGACTGATGTTGGCGAAGGCTAAACGTGAGAGTGTTTGAGTAATATTCTGTTTGAAACAAATTAAGAGATGTTCACATGGCTCTTGGGCAATATTTTAACTATGAGAGATCTCTCACTCGACCGAGGCCTGACTTCATGGAAACAAGAACAAGATAAAAATAAAAGAGAGGGCCCAAAGGCAGAAACAATGGCAAGTGTTTTTCCAAGGTTGAGTGTGGTGTTGGGATGTTGTTAGCCTTAGCCAGGAGCAAATTATCAACATATTACCATAGGGAAGAACTTTACAAATTTGCAAAGAGAGTGTGTCTCCTAGAAATGTCAGGGACGCTGCGCCTATGAAGTACCACCAACAGGACTGCTTAAAGAACACCGGAACAAGGATGACACCAATGGACATGCTAATGTGGAGAAGGAGAAAGGTAACTAAGGATGCTAACAGAAAGAGAGATCATCTTCCCCTGGTTATCTAAGACCAAATGTCCAGCCCAGAAATCACATATGAGTGATATTATATGGACTGAACGGGTTGTATTTATGTATTTAGAAGTTCACATACAGATACTTATATACATATGTAACAACATCTAAAGAAAAAGAGGCCATGAATTTAAAACCAAGGAAGGTCAGTATATAGGAAGGGTGGGAGAGATGAAAGGAGGAGGGTAATAATGTAATTAAATATGCTACAATCTAAAATACAAAAAAATATAATAAAAAATTAAATAGGCCGAGTAGAACAGGTGAGATAGAAAAAGCCACAAATACATTTTTTACTCATCGAGGCCTCCTAGAAGAGCCAAATTAATAAAAACAAGAAGCAGAGGGGTAACTTATAAAGAGCCAGAAGGATGGGAGGAACGGGAAGGAGAGCAAATATGGTTTCAACGGGCACAGAAATTCAGTTTGGCAACACACAAAGAGGCATGGAGATAAATGCAGGGAAGTTATAACAATGTGAATGCAGTTAGTGATTAAAATGATTAATTATGCTATGTGCTTGTTTTTTCAATAAACAAGAGGAAGCATTTACAAATAAAGAGTGTTGCTCCATGTTAAGAGTACCGATCTCCCTCACTCCAAGTAGAAAGATAACTCGTCTTATCTCCCTCAGATTACCATGTTTGGCTGCCAGAAAAAAAGCATGGGGCACAATCATTGGCCTATCCAAGCACCTCGTCAGTCTCAAGCCATGAATGAAGGGCTGCAGCAGCCACACGTCCCACATGTGCAGCTCAGCATCTGCAGTAGATCAGGCCCTCATGTGCCAATAATGACTGTTTTCCTTTCCACAGCTGCACCACTGTTTGAGTTGAAAATGAGTACAGTGGGGGCAGGGTTCCCAGCTGCTTCCTCTCACTCTACCCTCACGCAGGGAAGCTCCCCCAAAGCCTTCTGGATGGAAACAGAATGTTTTGTACACAGTGACGGAGGTAGCCGAGAGTTAGAAAACTTGTCAGCCAACAAAAACACCAGCCTAGAAGTGAGGGTGCACCAGGGACAGGGAAGAACCGCCTTTGGTCTTAGTAACTGGAGAATGGAAACCACTCCCACTTGTAGAATTGATGCCCTCAATGGGAACTTGACCCCACTTAATGTAGTATGGTCAAGTATGGCTTTGACCTCAAGCTCTTAACTGTAAAAAAAAAATATGCATGTGTATGGGACATATGGAATAGCCCATCTGTTTTATTCTCTGATGCTAGGGTCACCTAAATTCTAAAGCCATATACCCAAGTTCTGAGATGTTGATAAAACAATTATAAGATCATATAAGACTCCTGATTTGAGTGTCACTAAAAGGCAGACATTTGATGCACTGTCTTGCTGTTTCTCATTATATTTGTGTGGATCATTCACCTACCTGGTCCTGGGGGTCCATCTTGGTCATCATCCTATCTTCCAGAAGGTTAAAGGTCAGCACTTGGAGAACATATAACTGGTGTGCCATCTCGTTGTTGATGGCCCGCTGTGCTCGGATGACATGCTAGAGACATAGTTGACAAATTACTTTTTAAAAAATTATTAAAGGAAAGATTCGGATCACAAAGTTAACTCTTGTCATGCTTCTTAAGTTCTAACACGTGAGAACTTCCTTACCCTGCAGAACCTGCACTCAAGTCCCAGCCCCAAAGAGTTTGTAGAGATAACATAGCAGAACTACTTTCATATGCATACTAGGAGGACTATGGTCACTTCCCAGTGTCCCAAACACCCAAAGCCAGGTACCCTGAGACTAGACACAACCTATAAACACTGTGGCCTACAGAAATCACTGAAGTAGCCATTCCTGAACCTGAGTGGCACTTTGCTGGAAAGTGTTCTCTGAAGCATCCCTTCCCTAGGAAACTATAGTGCAGCTGTGTCCCTCACTTTCCTGCAGATCTCTTATGTCCTGGGTCCTCCCTCTTATGTGACTCCCATGCTGAGGCCCATTCCTTCTTGTAGAACATACCAATTCTTTGGTGAATTTTAAGTAACAAGCTTTCTTTTCAATGCCTTTCAAAAGGCAATAGTCTTTTGAACTGTTTTCTTCTTCATACCTAAAGAATATAAAACCTATAATTCAAATGTGTGTGTGTTTTGTTTTGTTTTGTTTGTTTTGTGTGTGTGTGTGTGTGTGTGTGTGTGTGTGTGTGTGTGTGTGTGTGTGTGTATGTGTTGAGCTTGCTAAGCTCTAGAATTACAACATCACATTGGGCTGTTGCTGTTTGTTACTTTGGTAAACATTAAAGTTGCTTCCTTCCAATAACTGGTGAATAGCTGGTAAAGAATCCTATCTGTTTTGTTCATCTCTAAACACTGGCAAGATGACATTGCAAGCTTCTTTTCGACTGAATTTTAAGGCCCTTCTCCCAGAACCTTCCATATTTCCAACTACCTTCCTCAAAAAGAGCTTATACTGGTAGATTTTTTGAGCCAAGGAGTACCTGAATTTCTTTACCTGCAAAACTAAGTGGAGGTGCACTAAATGTTTCCTCGACTCTCCAGCAGTCTGAGGCTCTGCCCTCCAGCCACACAAGGCAGTAGCTGCAGCCCAGAACTGTTTGTGCCAACTCTAACACACACTTTCCCCTCCTGGATTGGCCCCACTGATCAAACTCGTGTGGAACCACAGAAGGACCCACAGACACTAGGACATTTCTCCCTAACATGGTGGCTTCAGTGCATGGGTACTCACGGTTAAAATGATGTAGCGCAGCTGCTTCTGAGCCAAAATATTAGCCATCTCCTGGAAAAGAAAAAAACAGGACCACAGAAAGCTTCAGTTAGAAAGACTCACTTCAGCATGGCCAGAAGCTGCTGCACCCTGGGGTGTGCTTCTTAACTGTATATCAGCAGTATTTCTTGGGAAATGGCCAATTCAAATTAATGTTTGTACATTCCACTTGGATTATAAAATCTGGCTCCAAAAGCAAAGTAGGATTTTTTTTTAATTTCTGCTTTTTCTAGAAAAGAATTACAAAAACTCAAGCACTACAGAAGACAAAAGTGTCCCCACACCTCTGAGACTGTCTCTGTCTTCCACAGCTCTTATCACTGTTAATGTTGTTAGCTTTGTAAATTTACTTATAAAGCAAGTACTGTTAATAAGCAGATCAAAGAAAAATGGAAAGAGTCAAAAGTTTAAAGTCTGCTGAAAGTCAGTTCTGTTAATCTGTGCAAACTGAGAATGAAGAACACAGACCCGAGACGTGGAGAAAGCTATGCAAGTGAACTGAGTACCGATTATTGGAGGACTAACAACTGGACAGATGCTATGCAGTGGAGTTCACACTCACTTAGCTTAGCAAAGCTTCTTTTCTGTATTTTGAGCTGTGGCATTTATTGACTATTATAGAGGATTTGGGGGTAACTTTATCAAATGGACTTGCAATAGCTAGTACAGGAAGCAAGCTGGAAGAGGACTGATTCTCAGATTGTTGTTACGAATATTGACCAGCAGATTCTAAGGGAAAATTAGTCAAAAACAGGCTTGATACTTTAAAAAAATATAAAAAAATACTGCTTATATTCAGGAAGACACCAAAATATTCTCTTTTTGTGGTTGCTGGGAGTATTTTTGGCATTGCAATTTTCACTAAGTAGAAGGCGCTGAACTACCACTACAAAGCAAAACTCTAAGTTCTACCAAGGTTAAAGTAAATGGGCAGAAAGCTGGGAGAATCTAGAGCATGGGGAGAGAAGCTAACAAGCGAATATACAGGCAAGGGAAGGGGAGGAGTGGAATGGGAGAGCAGGGCCCAGATATGGAAACTGACAAAGGAAACATGGAGACTTACAGTCAGAGGGCAATCAAGGATGTCAACATTGCTCTCTACATCAACCTAAGGCGCCATCGCAACCACACAAAGGAAAGCAAGCAGGAGAGAAGAGGGGATGGAAATTCAGAGCAACTGTTAGAAGCTGGAGGCTTCAGTGTCACACCCTGCTGACCCTCTGCACTGGAAAGGGTGGATATTCTGTCAGGAGATGCTAGATGGCGAGGTGGCCGTTAAGTCCAAACTCAGTGTGAAGTGCTCTCCTGTGCTCTTAAAACCAATAATGCAGGCCAAGGACACCCCCAGAAGCAAGCTAAATGACAACTCAGAAGACCAGCTCTTCCATATTGGAGAAAGCAGGCTTTCTTTCCACCTAAACAGAGGTCCACTGGCTTCTTCTGTTTGGACTTTCTTCTCTTGAGTCATATAAATAGTAGGACCAATGAATCCCACAGTTCTTCTAATTATTTTATAAAATTATTTTCGAAGTGCTGTTCAATATTATCAGAACAACACAAACAAGAAAAGGAGATGTAGCCCACTGGTCTACACAATTAGAAGGAATGAGACAGCTTCACCATGCAATGGTTTTTAATTACTTATCCACGATGTTTTCCTAAATGAACTCCTCAGGGACACAGAGAATGCTTCCTTCTTTGTATCCCACGCAAAGAGATGGTGTCTAGCACAGAGCAGACAAAAAGGGGTTGACAGAAAAATCAAAAGTGTTCTATACAATTCTCCCTAAGAGAAAGAGTTGGATTAGAGAGAAAACAAAAGTATCCTTGTCCTATTAGTAGATATATATCAACTATAAGTGAATTGTGTGAATAATCACGAGAACTCACAGGGAATAGCATATAGCCATGAATGACACACAAGTTCACATGGAGATGTAGATATAGGTAAACTGACATGGGAAGTTGGCCACAAGTATCTCTGTTCGTTTTTAGAATAGGTCTGTAAATAAGAATAATGCTCATGGATGGATGGCTCACTTTGGTGGAAAAATGCAGAAGTGAAGGAAATGTACACAGAATAAAGAAAGAACTGTGCCATGAATGTGTTTGAGCACAAGGACTGCAAGGGTCCACCCAGGGACCCCAGTGAAGGAGTCTTTCAACCTTCTTCATCTTGAATTTGTTAACTAAAGGTTATTTTCAAATATAAAGCCATTAAGTATTTGTAAAGAACTTTGGAAAACATCTCAGCACATCTTCCACTAAAATAATAGCACAGGAAAAAATTTATATAGCCACTCAGCAGCTGTGCCTCCTCCCACAAAACCAAGGAGCACAGTCCCTTCATCCACGCAGCAAGAAAGGATTCCCACAGGGGTAGAAACAGCACAACCACTAATCCAAGAGGAGATACCAAAGCTTAGTCCTCCCAAATTCATTTCATGCATTTAAGTAAATAATAAAATCCTGACAAGCAGGACAACAAATTATTCAATAGTAGCAAAATTGATCCAATGTCCCAGACTTAATCATCAATCTTTAAAGGGGGTATTCTATAAAATTCAAGGTAAAAATAGTTAAGTAATATTCTAATCCAGTTGGACTGAGAAAGTGGGTCTTGTTTCCTCATGAATTTGGGCATTCTCTGCTTGTGGGGCATTTAATGGGATTCTTTGCAGTTAAAATCAAGTAGGAGGCTGGCCTACAGCTTTAGTTCTCACCGCTGTGTTGACCTGGTCAGGTTTTTTACTCCTTTGGAACAACTCTTTCCTCATTTGTAAAGTGAAAATAAAATGCCTTTCCTTTAATATGAAAATTGTGCTAATAAAATGCAAATATCAAATGTAGATAAGCTAAATGCTCTTTTACATCTAAGGTCAAATCCAGATAAAAGTATAAACCCTCTGCCGCTGATACAGTCTAGAAGCATCCAGGTAAACAGATGTGTGAATCACACTTTACAGGCCTGCAGTGAACATCCATAGACAGACCATTGTGAACTTGATCTTGATCTTCAGGGCTCACTCTCCTCAGATATTTTACATTTAAACAATGTAACAATCTATTCCGTGGTTATCAGAGTCAACATTAACTTTCCATAAGAAAGTGTGTATCTTGTTGCTAATTTATTTCTGAGACTGGGTTCCTCATAAAATAATCTGAATTTACAATGGATTCTGCTGTTAGATTGGTTTATTAAATGATTTCTTCATCTACTCTTTCCTCCTATGCCCCATCCAGTCTTCAAGGCATGGCTGTTCCATGGACTGAGCTCCCAGAGGAGAAGAGAGTTTCTAGCCCCATCCAGTCTTAGGACTAAAGACCTGAGACTTACCTGTCTCCTCTCATCAGGCGCTTTCAGGAAAAGTGCATTGATTACAGCAATGGTGTAAGTCTGGATTTCTTGGTCTGTCCTGTAAAGACCCAAAGAACACAGGAAATCAGAAGACACTAGTCCCGAGTCAGCCATGGCAAGGCTCAGCATCACACACAAATAAAGCAGGCCTTGCACAGAGGACAAGGGCAGGACCCAGAAAATACAGGCAGCACTTGTGACATAATAACATATTCCCAACATCCCTGGACTGGACAGGTAGACACACAATTGCTATTACACCAGTTGATCAAAAGAGCTCACCTGGTCAAAAGAGATCAGCTGGCATGAGGCCAGCTGGTTTACTCCCTCTTTGTCATCTGATTAAAAGCCAAGTACCCAGATACTGTGGGCTTGTACTCTCTGTCTCTCTCTGTCTCTGTCTCTGTCTCTGTCTCTGTCTCTCTCTCTCTCTCTCTCTCTCTGTGTGTGTGTGTGTGTGTGTGTGTGTGTGTGTGTGTGTGTGTGTGTGTGTGATTTTCTGTCCAATGCCTGGTCCATGTATGGGAGCAGTTGTAGATGTCTTAGCATTTCAGCATTCCTGGGCTTATCTAAAAGAAAACAGCTTTGTTCCCATAGCAACATTACATATTCTAAAATCTTGTTGGCAAACACAAGCACTGTAACAGTAGTAAATGTTGGAACTTCTTGTTCAAAATTTTGCTCTTCACTGGAAAGAGGGCAGAAATTCTGAGGTAAACAGTGAATAAGGGCTCAAGGCAGAAGCCAAGAGACTCAGAGCTACACTCAGGGAAGATACTGTTTCCTAGGGCTGCTCTATCTAGGGCAGAATTAGACATCACATCTCCATCCTTAGCACAAATCTTGGCAAACAACAGGCTTTTTTGTCAGTGAAGTGTACTGTAAATGAACATGTGTGCCCCTGAGATTCAGAAATAGAAATCCAGACAGTGAAATCAACATTTCTCACACTAAGAGACAATGAAAACTCTGTCATTTTAAATGAAGCTACTATATACAAAATACATCCTACTAGAGATTGGGCTAAGTCCCTGAGGCCAAAGTCCACAGCTTCTCTGACTTTAGTTTTACATTCTGCTCACACCTTACCTCCAAATGAATTAAATATCTAATGTACTTTTGTAATTTAGACTACAAACATAAGCCAACATCTTCAGTATATTGAGAATTGTTGGCTTACCCCTTCTATTCCCACCGATCTATACTTCTAGGCATGGTTACACGCATCCTGAATGGTTCAATCAGGTTTACTATTAAGAATAAGCAAATGTAACCCAGAAGAGCAGAGTTGGGAGTCACC
Organism: Rattus norvegicus; assembly: GCF_021556685.1. NCBI lineage: Eukaryota > Metazoa > Chordata > Mammalia > Rodentia > Muridae > Rattus > Rattus norvegicus. Next base: position 49,816,381 of record NC_141550.1, read on the forward strand.
TTGATGCCAGTCAAACTGTTTTTGAAAACACATCTCCTTAAATCATTTCTAGACACTACAATGCATCCTCATATCCTTCCAACCAACTCACTTCTTATGTGAGCTAGCTCACAATGTTTCTTCTACCAGCCAACGCCCACCAATATTTAAATATAACAAGCCACATAGCATATCAGAGTCCCTCTCAGTGTTATCAATTAGTTTACCAAAGAGTATAAAAATGGGGAACTTCTGCAAAGATTGCAGGGTTTGAGGGCAGTTGTTTAACCTCCACATCTTACTCAGGCTTTTAAGAAAATAATACACGTGTTTTACTCTTTCACCATTTTATCTATCAAGCCTGAAGTTTGGTGATGGAAGAAGCCTGCCTTTAAACATTGCTAGTTAAGGTGACCTAGTCTAAAACCACAAGCGCCCCACGTTCTCTCTCCATATATCGATCCTAGCTTCAAACATTAGGTTTCAGTATATAACCTGAAGTAACTAACTCCTTAAAATGCCAAAACAATTATGAAAATATTCACAGTGTCACAGAAAATATCATAGGTAATATTATAAAACACAGACCCTATTGAGAACCTAAGAGAAGAAAATATCCTATTGTGTCATGTAAAAAGTAAAACTCAACCAATGTCTACCAAAAGTCACCAAAGCTGACTGTATCCTGTAGTCTAGGCTCTGGGGAGAGACATATGGTTCCTCGGGGATGTATCATGATCAATAAGGTAGTATCTAGTTTGCTCCCAAGTGAAGCTCTTTTGAGCATGTAACTTAACCAGTTCCCAATGTTTCCCAGTCCATCATAATGACTGTTTCCCAGAAACAAGGCACAAGAGTGCCTAGCATGCTTACCCCTGAAGATGAGGAATGAGTTGGCCAATGGTGATCTCCTGAGCTACCTTTTGGTAGAGGTCATGGCTATTGAGAACCATTGACTCCAAAATGGCCAAGGACCGCTGCAGGATTGAGATGTCTATGGCAGACTTGTTCACAAAGCTTGCTATCTGAAAACACAATTAGGTCACAAATGACTACTCATGATTGGATGGTAAGCCAAACAAAGAAGGAAAGAAGGGATCCAATAAAGCAAACTGGGAGCCCAATGCACAGTAATACAGTCAGAACAAAACATACTGCAGAAGAACAAGAAATGCATGGAGTCAATACTGTTCATGAATTGTCACAAAATACAGTTACCCATCTTAGGAATCTGTAATAACTGACTGCCTCTTTAAGAGACATCTTTAAAGGACCATCTTGCCTGTTTTCCCCAAGATTATTATTCTGAGTTTCAGTTTTCAAGAAATGACTTTCTTGTTAAGATAGCAATTTCTAGTTTGCCAATGGTCCCTCCTTGCAAAGTCCTAGGTTGCTTCTTCATCCACAACATCCAGACACATGACTTTTATGTTCTCATTGTATTTCTGTTATGTTCTTAAGAAACTCGCATAAATCATATTTGTCATTATAATTCAACAGGCAATGCTCTGTACCTGCCCGTCCTTCTGGCTATTCGTGTGTGTGTGTGTGTGTGTGTGTGTGTGTGTGTGTGTGTGTGTGCGCGCGCGCATTCTGTAGCTTAAGTAAATTGTTCTCTATCCTCTGAGTTATAGCAAACAGAAGTCATTTAAATTAGCAATGCTAGCATAATAATATGTAAAACATATTCCCTAAGAAATTAATCAGCAAAAGGCTAAATACAATAAATCACAGTATAAGAGGGAGACAGAACATGGTTATAATAACTGCTCAATGCAATCTGAACACAGGAGCACTATAAAGACTTTATTTTAGAGAACTCATTAAAAGTTATTGCTGTCTGTTGACAGCTCATACTAAAAAAATGATTATTACATCCACACAAGGACAGCTTAAAAGCTGTCTGACTTAAAAGCTACCTGGCTTTGTTCTGTGGTGGGTAAACATTTGGCTTCCTCTGTCAACCCCACTTCCTCCTTTTGTGCCATGTCATACATCCTTTGTCCTCAAATTCCCTCCATTCCTGAACTTGATAAAATCCAAAAGGCACCCTGGCCATTTACCGCGACCTACCCTGAGTTACTCTCTCAGGAACCACTGTAAAGGCAGGGATGGAACACAGCTGACTCTGCCAGAACCATGTGGACCTCAGGCAACGGGAAATGATGAAGGAGCTCAGCACAGGAGGCTTTACACTCCTCAAACTGTTTTCATATCGCAAACTACAGGAAGTTTGTGGAAAATTTAAAATCCTTAAAAGACCATCTCAGCTCCTCTCACGCGAACGTGTTTACTGTCTTTGGCAAGTTCCATTTTCACATCTGTTCCAATCTACAAAATCCACTGTGTGAACACCACCTCTCTTTCTTTAAATTCACTGTTTACTGACAAAAGTCCACCTGCCTCACAGCTTTCATGGCTCTTTACTTAAGATAAGTTCCTTTGGGACAGAGTACAAATACCCTGACTTCTCCTTCACCCCAGTTATTATCTCAGCATAATACTTCAAACTGGTATTAGAAAACACACAAGGAGAGCTCTTTGTAGTTAATTCTCCCATTCATTCTCTTATTCCTGGCCACCCTTCTTGCCACTCTCACTGAGATGTACCTTAAGGTCTGGGAGTCTGTTTCCTGAGAACCTGTTGCTGATACTGTCAAATCTATCCATCCTCCTCCTTCGTCTCCCTTGCTTGCTTTCTTTCTTTCTTTCTTTCTTCCTTCCTTCCTTCCTTTCTTTTCTTTTTTTGTGGTAGACTTTAAAAAAAAACCTTTTTATTGGTTCTTCAAGAACTTCACATCATGCACCCCAATTCCACCCATCTCCCCCTTCTCTAGTACCTGCCCTCAACCTTGCAAACCAGTCCCCAGAGGAAAAATCTCATTGTAGAACCTGTAGGATGTCACAGTGTGTCTCACAGTATACACTTTTGTCCACAGTTCTTTGCTTGCAAATGTTCACTGCAATGAGTCACTGGTCTGGTACACACCATATGACTTCTGTTACTCTATCTATACTGGATCCTCATTGGAACTCCTTTCAGATATCCTGTTGTTGCCCTGTGTCATGGGATCCTGTAGCTTTGGATCTGTAGGACTGGCCCCCTTGTGCACTCAAGCAGTTCATTGATGGAGTAGATGTTGGGATGGCCCAATCCAAAGCCCTGAATCCGGGCCTGAGAGGGATCTGAGCTGGTGAGTCTTCTGCCTCTCCAGATCTCACAGCCTAGGGCTAGCTCACCAGCAACTCCAGCAACCAGGGCCAACTCTACCCTGTTGCCTGGGCAATGTTCAGGGCCCACTTTCCCACAAGTTGCAGCTAGTGAGGGACATGGCCAGCTTACCTGCCTACCATAGATGGTGGGAGAAGGGAGAAGAGCATCTCTCCCTCATCTATGCCACCTCCTCAGAGACAAGAGGCAGGACCAGCTCTCCTGCACTCATATCCTCTGGGCAGCGCACCTGCAGCTCCACATCCAGGGCTAGCTCTACTGTGTTGTCCAGGTGAGGTTTAGGACCCTTCTCCAAAGTGCTGTAGCAGGTGAAAGACAGGGACAGCTCTCCTGCTCTCATGACCTCAGACCCAGGTCTGCCACCTGCTGCAGCTGGTGAAGAGCAAGGGAGGAAAGGCCTATCTCTATCTCTTCCATGCCACCACAGGAGAGATGAGTGGCAGGGCCAGCTCTCCCACATTCACGTATTCTCAAAGCTGGCCACCTGCCACTCCAGCAATGTGCACTTGAGAAGGGCACTCTCCCAAATACTTAAGCTGGCTTGGAGCAGGGCCAGCTCTCCTATGATACCCAGGTAAGGTATGGAACCAGTTCTGTACAGTCCTCAGACATCAACATGTCCCTAGAGAGCAACCCAAACCAAGGACATCCATCAAGGACTGGTAGTAACATAGCTTTGTTAGTTCAGGGCCACAGAGGCAGATGTGGCCTCCAGTGTCAGGACAAGCCAGGAGCCAACCATGGTCCCAGGTGGCATCACTGCCTACTCAGGCTCTTCCCCGCTACCCTCAAGTCTCCAATTCTGCCTCTCTCCTTTGTATCTACATCCTTCTGCTTCTCTTCCATTTCTGCACCACTTATCTGCTCTTCTTAGTGGCCCCCAGGGTCTCTGAGTGTTTTATGTTATCTCAGGATTGTTAGGCCCTACTTGTGCATTATTGTGCCGGGTAGGGGTCATCTCTAATGACCAGGCTTGGTCTGGCCTTCCCCCACCACCACTGGCCTGCACAAAACTAGTCTATGCCATCTGAGGCTAGATCCCTGTCTGGGTCCAATGGTGCTCATCTGGTGGGTTTTTTCAGGCTTGTTCCTTGCCTGGTCCACCCCAGCAGCCCTTCCTCAGGCTCACTCCTGTCAGTGACCCAGGTTCTTCTAGTTTCTGTGTTGCTCTACATCCTGGGAGTCTGCCTGGACCCAGACTGGTGGTCATCTCAGGCCTTTTTTCAGGGAGTGGTAGGCTACTAATCATTCACATGTTCACAGTTTAGAACAGTGAGTGTAGACATGGCCTCCTTCCTCTCTGTCACCTACTGATGCACATGCCATGCAGCCACAACTGCAACACATCTAATGGCTGGCCATCTCCTTCTCTCACTCTTTCATTATTTACTCATTCATACTAGATTCAATTAAAGCAGAGTGGTTCAGACCTACAGATTGAAAACTATACAAAGGAACAGGACTCAACCCAGTTTTGGCTTTAGTCTCCCGGTAGTCCTGCAGGGATAGACAAAAGGGCATGGACTATGAAGCACATGGCTTATTCTTGGCAATCAAAAGGCTTTGGATATTGCAACCCAGCCTAATATTAAATGGTGTGGAAACCACCACATTGCCTCCTGGCTTCTTCCTTCTTGTCAACTGTCACACTTTCCAAGTTTCCATATTCATTCTTGGTTAATATCCCTAGTCCCCTATCCTCCATTCCTGTGACCACATCTCCCTCTGACGCACTCTCATGTGTACACACAGCACCAGTCCACTGTTCCCAAAACACCATCACCATCAGTTTCTTCTGTGATCAAATCCCTTGCCCTGCACACTCTTCTCAATGCCTTCCTTTCTCCTCTTTCTCTCTGTTGAGAAAATGTCTTGCTATGTAGTTCATGGTTTCCAGGAATCCACTGGAGTTGGCCTGGGCTGGCTAACTTCTGACTCACAATGGTCATCTTGCCCTAGTGTCTCAAATGCTGGGGTGAGCACTGGGGTTAAAAGCATGAGCCACCGCATCTGGCTTCCAATGGTCAAGCATTTTTTAACTCTTAATTTCCTTTTTATGTGTACAGGTCTTTTGTCTGCATGTGTGCCTATGTGTCATTTCTGTGCCTGGTGCACAGAGGTGAGACAGGTTGGAACTAGGGTTATGGATGGTTCTAAGCAGCAGTGTGGGTACAGTTAATGGAACTGGAGTCCTTTAGAAGAGAACCCAGTCTCTTAGTTGCTCAGCCATCTGTGTAACCTCTGTCAAGTGTTTCGTTAAACAGAGATTTACCACTTACTTTTGCAAATATCCTTTGACAGCAATTGCTTACTTAAAATATTCAATTAGTACTCTCAAATATTTTGTAAGATAAAGTACACCTTCTTTAAAAAGGTTTTAAGTTCTTCAGAAAATATTAATTTTCTCCTACACATAATGGGATACTAAGTAGTAGTAAAATCACCTATGATCTTTGCTTTCATTTGAGGGCATGAGTATCTTCACCCATACTTTACTTCTAGGTGCCATGTCTTCACATGTCTCATCTATGAAACTAATTGGTCACATTAATTCCTCCTTTAACAAAGAGCATGAATCACTTCTGCAACCCTAAGGCATTTCACCTAATGAGCTTCTTACATAAACCCAGAGTGGAGAACAGGCCTGGTGGAAAGTATGTGCCCAGTTTGCTGAATCCTTGCACAGTCCTAAGGCAAGCAGTTGGGCTTTGAAACTGACATCTTTCCTCTGTCGTCATCCATCATCTGGCGTAACCAGACATTTAAATGTTCCAATTCTTTCCATCGGAAGTGATCGAAGCATATGTACTGTCTTCTTCCAGGAAACTAGAGACAAACTCCTTAATAGTGAAATTACAAACATCCTATTGAACAGCTTGTAAATTATAGATGAGAGTATGGAAGATTACAGACTACCTGGTTAAATTGTAGAGTGTTACCCCACCACACACACACACACACACACACACACACACACACACACACACACACACTCGAGATTATCAGTACTTCCTGTACCTTTCAGCTTCTGCTCACTACATCGCTGAGCCAGCTGAAGCAGGAAAGCACAGACCGGTGAAAGCAAATGCAAATCAATACATAGGAGGAATGTGTGGGAAATTTTTAAGGAGCTAAGGGGCAGGGCTGCAGCAACAGCACAGGTGATAAAATGCTTGACTCACAAGCTGTGTTTGATCCCCAGCACCCATGTGAAAAGCCAAGTGTAGGGCTAGAAAGATAGATCAGTGGTTAATAAGTTCACTGTCTGTTCTTCCAGAGGTCCTGAGTTCAATTCCCTGTAATCACATGGTGGCTCACAACCATCTGTAATGAGATACAATGCCCTCTTCTGGTGTGTTTGAAAAGAGTGAGAGTGTACTCTCGTACATAAATTAAATAAACCTTTTTATTAAAAAGTCAGTTGTAATGGTATATGCCTGTAATTCTATTCCTGAGGAGAGGGAAACAGGTGGATACCTGAGGCTTGTTCGTCTAACCTAATTGGCAAGCTTCCGGTCTCAGAAAGACATCCAGTCTAAAAAATCCAAGATGGATGTCTCCAGAGGAATAACACTCACAGATGGCTTCTGACCTCCCGACAACACACATGCATATACACCCCAACACATGTCCTCACCCCCACCCCAACCACATATACGGAATATAGGTGACATCAACAGGATGTAAAACAAGGAGAACAAAAATACTTTTTAGGTCTCAAACTTCTTGAATGCTATCCACACTTTCAAAGGCCATCCATGGAGTCTGCAGAGACAGGAATCTAGCATAACTGCCCTCTGAGAGGTTCCACCCAGCGGCCAGTCGACAGAGGTGCAGAGAGCCATGGCCAAATATTTGATAGAGCTCAGAAGTCTTACAGAAAGGCTAGGGAAAAGACTGAGACACCCAAAGAGGACAAGTTCTCCACAGAAAGACCAACAGAGTCAACTAACCTAGACTCTTAGGGTCTCCCAGAGACTGAGCTACCAACCAGTGAACGCAGGCTGGGCCTAGGCCCCTGAACATATGTAGATGAGCCGCTTGGTTTTCACTGAAGTCCCCCAACAACTGGAGCAGAGGTCATCCCTGAGCCTTCTGCCTGCCTGCCTATGGGCTGGGCACCCCTAAATGGAGAGGCCTGTCTGGCCTCAGTGGGAGAGGATGCACCTGGTCCCATAGTGACTTGATGTGCAGTGGGAAGGGTGATGAACGGTGACACCCAGAAGTGGAATAGAAGGGCACTTGAATGAGGGGGTACTGAGAAGAGAGGATGGGCTGATATTGGATTTTTAAAGTGAATGCATCAATTTAATTTAAAAAGTAAATGAAGCATTAAAAAACGGCAAAAGGGGCCATCCATAGGTAACATAAAACTGCACTATGAAATTTTTAATTATCCTTGTAGGTGCTCATAAATCTCTCCAAAAGGCAAAATTCACTGGGTCAATGAAGAGAAATGCCTGAATGTTTGCTCTACACGGGAAATACCTGCAGGGTAAGCCAGCTCCTCAGAGCCTGTGTAAGTGGCATTCCCTGTAAGACAAAGCACTGACATTTTACTTGGCTTTGTGTATTTCCTAGTTGAATTTTGCTGAAGAGACCCCTGCTTACAAATCCAGGGGCTCAGAATGCTGAATTTGATCCAGCTAATGAATAAAAACGGTTAACTTCAAACAGCATAAGTAATTTTCTGCTGTTTTTCAAACCCTCTTACCTAAGTAGCAATGCAACAGAAATTAGAACAAGAATGTACTACAGATGCTGCCTCTAAAATAGTTCAGTTTTCCTTTAAAGTGCCAGGACAACTAATTAGCTTTCACCTCCTTGGTTTTAATGTGACTTTTAAATTTAATTTAAAGTGAATTGGAATCATCTTAGCTAGTTAAAAAAATAAGTTGGCTCTGAACACTTAACTCACATCATTTAAAGAAATAAAGTTTTATTATTACCTTCTCATAAATGAACATTTTTTTGAAAATATATTTAAATCAAATTTTACCTCATTCCTTCTATTTTTCAACTTCTATGGTTTTCTTTTAAAAAAATAAATGCTTCTCAGGCTGTGTATATGCCTCAGAAGGAAGCAAGAATCCCTGAACTATGCTGGGTAGGCCAACGAGGGCAGCTCAGGGGACAGGGCAAGATAGTGGCCCCATACCATCAAGGAGGACCTCCTTTTCTATGACCCTGCCAGTGCGTGCACGCACACACATACACAGACACACACAAAGGAGGAAAACAAGGAAGAAGAGGAAGAGGGGGAGGAGGAGGAGAAGGAGGAGGAAGAGGAGACTACAGTAAACCCAGAAAGCTAATGCCAGTGAGCTACATGATTCACAAACACTCTTACTCATAACAGCATTGCCACCATCCAGCAAGAGGATCTCTGACACAAGATGAGCAGGACATTCGGACTATGCAGGAAAGACCTGCTGTAAATTCAGAAAGTGTTAACATTTTTAAGAATAAAATCCCAGAAAAAAAAAAAAACAGTAACTTCATGTGTGGACTTGTTTCTCTAGATCTTATTCCAGAAAGCCATCCATGCTCTGTTCTCATAATACATCACCTATTGCCCCTGCCACCTTCAAGTGAATGTTCTTTGTGACACATCAGTGTGTTTGGCTTTATCATCTATAAGAGTTTTCTTCCGAGCAATTTAGCCAACTGACAACAGTATGATTCTCTTCTTCTTACATCGACGTCTGGATTTGTAGACGTAGAAAAAGAAAGATTTAGAAGTATACCAAGAAGATCTTTAGTTTCCAATTAGCTCTTACCTTAAGTAAACATAAACATCCTGTAGACATGGGACCTGCAAGGGCGTCTATTGCCAACACCCTTGGTCCAGAGACTATGTCTCTCTCCTGTCTTTAATTTAAAGTAGTTCCCCAAGACGAATGTCAAATGGAAAACGCATAACATTATTCCTTAATGGTTGTGCTTAGTACGAAAATGGTCCCTGAAGACTACATATTTGCTGCTTACTCACCCCCGCCCAACCCAATGATGAACTGTTTGGAAAGGGTTAGGAGTGTGTCACTGAAAGTGAACTTGGAGATTTCAAAAGCCCACACCATTCCCACTTAGCCCTATCTTTGTCTTGTGCTTAGGTCTTAAGATCTATAGATACACTATGCAAACTGGAGCAGAGTACTCTGTTGCTCTTCAACTCTGGGTTCTTACACGCGACCATTTATGATCTCTGTAAGGACAAAAATGCAACTTCTACACAGTATTTGGGGGCTTTGTTCCTCACATATATAATACTACCAAAAATCACACCACTTTCAACATAAAAACTAAAGGAACAATTGTAAGATACCACAATGCAGAGAACTCTATGTGAAAAAAGAAAGGATGTGGGACTAGGGAAGATTACCTTACCTTCTTAATGAACGCCACTGAGAATGTATCCCATGACACGATGCCATGGTCCATCAGCTCCACAAAGGCTGTGAGAGTGAAGGACAGCATGTCTCCAAAGCTGCAAAACAAGAGGCATCAGCGTCACAGACACCAAAACATGGCACCAGGAAGGATGCAGAAATGAAAAGGTTTAGGAGAGTCAAATTCTCAAAGACAACAGGGGTGAGAAGCAGGACACTAACAGAAAAGTATTCTCATACAAGTTATGGGAAAAGGGAAGAAACTCAAAACAACCAAGTACAGCCAAAGACTGGACAGGTTTGTCTCACATGGGCCACACTTTGCAGGGCTATGTCCTACTAGGCATTTCACGTAGCCCCTCTGAGACTCTGTTTCCCCTACTGGGAAGCTGGGTAATTGCCGTATATCCAGAGGCTGCATATAAAGTACTTTAAAAAGGGTAAAGAGTGATTGCTTTTGGTAATGGTAGCTTAACCAACTTCTCAGTAAATGGCAGATAATTAAGAAAGGAGTTTTATGGCCTAAAGGAATCAAGAAGAAAAATTCAAACCAGAAATGTGACAAACCAAGACAACACAGAGGTCCCTCCATCTTATTTTCTCTCTGAGGCCATTTCATGTTTACCCAGAATTTGATCTCCTTGATTTAGAATCCCATGGAAACTATTCTAGGACCTGAAGTCAAAATGTCCCAGTCAACTTAGCTTAGTTAAACTGCTTGCTTGTACAAGCCTCCCCCTGCAGCTGCTGAGGGAGATAAGAGGATATGGTTTGCCCTTTTAAAATTCCCTTGATCTAAATGCTGAGGGCTTCATGGTGATCCAAATGACTGAGTATAGTCCAAGCCAGCTAGAATAAAGACTTTCAGTTGGCTATAAACTGTGTCTGAGTGGTCATCTCTGTTGGGTTCCCTGTAACACTAGCCCTTACGACAGGATTCAAAGGCACAGAAAAGATGGCTCAGTGGTTAAGTATTCCTGTTGTCCTTGAAAAAGACCACAGTTCTGTTCCCAACACCCATGTTAGGTCACTTTCAACTAACTATAGTTTAACTTCAGCTCCAAGGGATCCAAAGACTTTTGTGGCCTCCATATGCTCTTGTACCCACATGAACATACACACACATATGCACGCAAGTCAAAAGATATCACAAAAGAAATTCATACACTCTTATATGTTTGTACGTATACACCCATGCAAACATGTATGTAAATAAACTCACTTGTTTTACATGAGTTAGAATTTTATATTTAGTTATTGGATTTTAAGTAATGTCTATGTGTGGAAGGCATGAAGGTTCTTATGTTCACAGATTAAATGCTAGGGGAAGCTCTGGGCCCTTATGAGCTTATCAGTCTATAGAACCCATCTTTATGGAAGATGTCACACACAGTCTATAGAAACCATATGTACTCTACATAGAATTTTGATGTCTTAAGCTTTATGGTACACAGATTGAGTTAATGTTAGGAAAATTTTTCACCAAGTTATGCTATACTTAAATATGCCTAAAATAAACTATTTGGAGTTAGAGTCTGGAAGTTTGAGTCTAGCTACTGAATCGGGTTGAACTGAACTGCCTTCTTGCCTCCAACAGATCATTACTCTGCTAGCCATGATGGTTGTAGAGATTCTACAGAATGGGCTTGCTGGCTCAGCACTGTCTCCTTCAAATGGAGATTAGAGACTGGGTAGTGCTGTGGTTTAGATCAGCATATCCCAGAGGCCCCGGGTTTAAGACTTTACCCACCTGAGCCCCAAGGAGAACTAGTGGAACCTGAGAGGTGGGGCTTAATGAGCTGTCTTTACAAGACTGCTCCTGAAGAGGGCAGCGAAGCCTTAGCCTCTTCCTCTTTCTAGCATGAGAAGGGGTTTGTGCTTCGCATTCCTGCCATGACAAAAGACCTCACGGAATCAAGGATCACAGAATGCCAGTCGGGATTCCTATACTACATTATATAGTAATGCCTTCTTCCATATTCAGGTTTTACTTGGTTGTTCAGAATAACACATCACATTATTTCTCCACTTCAAAGTCCCAAAACAAATTTAGGTTAAAGTTCTCTGTTTTCAACTAATGCAATGAAAAAGAGGTTCAAAACTCATGTCCAGCTGCTTCTCCGCACCCTCCCTGCTGCTGTTCTGCCTCATGAAGCTCAGGAAAAAGGACAGTCAAAGTGCAGATGCCCCAGCCCTTCTTAAAAGGAGGAACAAAATACTCACATGAAGAAATAAGGAGACAAAGTGTGAAGCAGAAACTGAAGGAAAGGCCATCTAGAGCCTACCCGACATGGGGATCCATCCCATATACAGTCACCAAACTCAGACACTATTGCAGATGTCAAGAGGTGCATATTGACAGGAGCCTGATATACCTGTCTCCTGAGAGACTCTACCAGAACATGACAAATACAGAGGTAGATGTTTGCAGCCAACCATTGGACTAAGAACCGGATCCCCAATGGAGGAGTTAGAGAAAGGTCTGAAGAAGCTCATGGGGCTTGCAACCCCATAACAACAACAATATCAACCAACCAGAGCTCCCAGGGACTAAACCACCATCCAAAGAGTGCACATGGACAGATCTGTGACTCCAGCTGCATATGTAGCAGAGGATGGCCTTGTTGGACACATGGGAGGAGAAGCCCTTGGTCCTGCCAAGGCTGGATCCCCCAGTGTAGGGGAATGTCAGAGCAGAGGGGAGGGAAGGAATAAGTGGGTGGAGGGAGCACCCTCATAGAAGCAGGGGGAGATAGTGGGTTTCTGGAGGGGAAACCAGGAAAGGAAATAACATTTGAAATGTAAATTTTTTAAAAAAGCAACTTTCATTTTTGCAGCCTTCTTGCTTACAGAAGCCCATAAAAAAGGAAATGACTCTCACAGATGAACAATAATTCAGAGATTAGAGGGAAAGAAACACACTCAAAAGAAACAATTAGGAGGTCTCAAGTCACATGACGAAGGGTTGGCCACCAGCTCTACATAGCAAGTTACTTCATTGTCCTGGCTTCCATTTCTTCATTTATTAAAAGCAAGGGAAGAGGAAGTCAGTGGTGGTGATGATGGTCCTACCCTGGGGGTTATTTAGGAAAAGCAAGCCAGCTGACATGCCGCCAGTCCTTCAAACAGCACGGAGAATAGTAAGTAGCAAGGAAAGGTCACCTAGTGTCACCAAAGTTGCTCAGGGTTTTCAAGATTCCACAACCCACTGTGGAAAATGTGCTCTATTCATAGAAACAGGGAAAACATGGGAATCTGATTCTTGCAGGTGTCCCCTAGGTGGCATCAGAGGATTGATGGTTCCTCAAAATGAACAGCCAAAAACAGAATATACAGAAGTATTGGAAAGAACAAAAAACTAGTTAGAGTAGGAAAAAAAGAAAAAAAAAACTAAAGAAGTTTAGATAAAACTGCAAGAGTAACCCTATACAAAGAGAATCACAAAAAAGTCCATTATCAGCCTGTATAGGAGGAAATGCCTCAGGAAATAGAGGCACATTCAATTAGTAAGATTTATAACTAGATTCAGTAGGTTTTTGTTTTGCTGTGAAAATATTATTTAACAGTAATACAATAATACGATAAATGTATTATTTAGAAGTAATATGCCAATTTTGTTTATTTACTTGCAAAGAGTAAAGCAATCTTTGGCATTTACATATACCTGATATGATAAAGGTTAGCAAACCTTTAGGGTCTGTGGTTCGTTGGCCCACCTTAGTGTCTATGAAGGGTCTGCCATGCCCCCCATAAAGTGATGTCACCATAGCCTTTACTCAGCACAAAAATGCCTGCTTTGGTGATGAGAGAACCAACAAAGCACAATAAAGCATCCTTTACTGCCTCAACTCTTCCTTCCCAGCCAGCTACCTGAGCCCTGGAGCACCTCTGGCCTTAGGCTCCACATCCGTCTCCATTATAGTCTTTAAAAACAACAGATAAATCATATATATTCCTTCTAAAGGAATCTAAAGGCAAATGACTCAGCTCTTCAGCTATCTGCTCGGTGTAATCTCAGTCCAAATAGCCTAAGGGAGATGATCATTCTCTTTCAAAATGTTCAAGAAATCTGTCTACAGATTCCTCCAACAGGCTTCAAGAGCCTGGGAAAGGGAGATAGAAGAAGAGCAGAAGTGCACTGGTTTCTGAATCTCCAAGTGAGCTGTCTAAGACTTTAATATGGATAGCTACTGAGGAGCAAGAGCGGAAATCCCCAGGTTGCAGATAGCGAGCTCTGTACTTGTCATGGACCATCAACAATGGTGACTGACAAGGAAAAGAATGACTGTGTCACATAACATGGCTACCAAGATGATGCCCTCCAGACAGAATTGGCCCATTCACTAAGATAATAGCTAGATAATTGACAGGATGATAGAATGCATCATATAATATGACCTCCTCCTAATGCATTAACTGTTAAATAGTATTGTGGTATGTGTTATATGGTACAATATATAACATGCATATGTACAATACACATTATAGTATATATATATACATATATTCCACAGAGTACACATAATTCATTATGGCTAATTGCTAAGTAGCAGCATAGTGAAGACTTTTTCACAATTCAACTTTAAAACTTCAGATGCAAGGCTAAATTTTTATTCTATTTTAAATCAAAAGCCCTCTTTCCAATGAGGTAGAGATAGAAGCTTTTATTAAACTCAGATGTCAATATTTATTTCCATTCCTGCAGGAGTGACTCAAACTCCACAGAGGGAAGACAAAAGCTCAGGTACTCCTTTTGAAGTCAAAGCTGAGTGGAAGATGAAGCCCTTAAAGAATTACAAATGGAGAGAAAGCACACGGCACATTCTGGGATGTTTTTGCTTATTTTTTAAGAACATGCAATGCTAAAGACTTGGCAGCACTGACTGCTGCACAGTAAGCTGTCTGCAGACTGCACGTGCTGGTCGACTCCACTCTCGCAGCTGACACGCCATGTGTGCTGGAATGACTCAAGTAAATGTTTCTCATCAACGTGACGATGGAAGCTTCATTCCAAGCAAAACCCAGCCAATCTAAAAACAAGCATGTAAACCTAAGCTGGTAATTTTGTAAAAGCATAGTCCTTCCAAATGTTTCCATAACAGGGGGTGCCCCAGACAGGAAGAACCAGCAGTGAAATAATAAATATAAAGGCAAGTTTTAAGGTTACTCATGAACAGAAGCAAATAGATCCTTAATTGTCAAAGGCTATGATTCCTCTCCAGTACAGGCTTCCTATGTCTACCAAATATGGGTGACATTTACCTCCATTGCAAGTTGTAGATTACTAAATCCCCAATTAGACACTCTGCTTATCCTCCAGAATCTGTTTGACCCATATTAGTAGATAAAATCATGACTTACATTTCTATTACTCAACCTGCCTCTCTTATGTCAATATCATGCTGTTCCGATAACCAGTCCTACAGTAGCGCTTACAGGCAACCTATAGACTTCTAGGATTTTCTTCTTAGCTATTTTTGCAAATAAGTGCTTTCACCTACATAGCTTCACTTTCAAATGTTCTCATTTTTTTAAATTTTTACATTTATGTGTTGTATATGTGGTTTTGGTGGGGATGATTTGTGTGTGTGTGTGTGTTTGTGTACCTGTGTGTTTACACTTGTGTGTATGCACCTGAGTGTGTTTATGTGTGTGTGAGTCTGTGTGTGTGTGTGTGTGTGTGTGTGTGTGTGTGTGTGTGTGTACCCATGTGTGTGCACACATGTAGATCTAAGGACAACTTAACTGGCAATACTCAGTTCTCTCCTTTCACCATGAAAATTCCAGGAACTGAACTCAGCAAAGTGCCCTTAGCCAGTGAGCCATCTCTTATATTTTTTCAGTGATTTGCATAGTATTAAACTGAGATCTGTGAAGAATCAGTATCTTTAATATTGTTTATCCATCCATAAAATGGTCTGTTCCCGTTGAATTAGATCTTTAATTTGGCTTAGTAATTTTTATTTTCCCATGAACAGATAACTGTAAATTTGGGTTGAATTTATTCAAAAGAATTTTTTTGTTTTGACACTTTATAAATGGGGGAATGTAATCTTATTCCTTTTTGTTTGCTGTAAAAACGAAAGTACACAATATCTTCTACAGGGCTATTAGATCTCCAGATGTTAGTAGGTATGTTATCACATCTGCCAGGCTCTCAGCGGCTCTCTACAGAACCATGTTTTCTATGCATCTAGTTTCATGTCTTTCTGACACTGGGCCTTTTATCTTCTTTCTTGGCTTTACACAAACAGCAAGAACTCATACAGAACTCTGCCAAAAAGAAGGACAGAAAGAAAACATATGCCATTTGATAATCTTCAAGATAGAACACATTAGATTTTCCACCATTTATATATATGTGTGTGTGTATGTATATATGTATACACATGGTCTTCATCAGGCTGTTCTGCTGAGAGTTTTTTTAAAGATTTATTCAGTTTTTATATGAGTACAGTGGTGTTGTCTTCGAACACACCAGAAGAGGGCACTGTATACCATTGCAGATGCCTGTGAACCACCATGTAGTTGTTGGGAAGTGAACACAGGACCTCTGGAAGAGCAGTCAGGGCTCTCAACCATGGAGCCATCTCTCCACACCTTAATAATTTTTAATATGGACAAATATTGAATTTTATGGTCTTTTTTAGACTTTTGTTGCTGTGGTAATTATCTGATGACACAATATAAATGAGCGAAGAATCCATGGATCACAGTTTGCACATTTCAGCCATCAGAGGCTGTTTACCTCAGAGTGGCAAAGAAAGAGAGAAGTCTGTATGTGAATGACTCTGTGTGTGTGTGTGTGTGTGTGTGTGTGTGTGTGTGTGTGTGTGTGTGTGTGACAGAGAGAGAGAGAGAGAGAGAGAGAGAGAGAGAGAGAGAGAGTAAAAAGATGAACGGAGAATGAATGACTATGCTAACAGCTTCCTTCTTTCCATTTCATTCTACCTGGGTTCTCAGCCTATTGGAACAGGCCCCTCCACCCCTCCACCCCTCCTACCTCCATCAATACTGCTCTCTGGAAATGACTCACATCCACATACTTAAGTGCATGTGTGCATGGTGGGGTGGAGGTGGAGGAAAGGAGGAGGGAAAGGAATAGGGCGAAGGGAGGGGGAGAGAATATTATAATTTAATTTATTTATCGCCTAGGTAGCTCTCAAGTCAATCAAATTGAAAGTAAAAATTAACTATGTCGCCCATGTTTAGGGACTAGATGCCACTGGGGAAAAAACAGCCTTGACTTAGAGCTGGCACCAGTTTTTTGTGTTTCTTGGCTCTATGTTAATATCATACTAGGGTCTTCTGACCCTCCAATTTTTAATTCCTGAATTGTCATAGTCAGGTTGGGATATCAGAATGATACAGACCACATGAAATTGCTGTAACGGGTTCCTCCTTCTTTGTTATATATTTGGTAATTCTTCCACAGAGGTATAATGGAATTCACCCATGTAATCAGTTTTCACACCACTAAGGTTTTTCATAATGATCTTAACTCCTGAGAAAATATGTGTGCCCACAGCTATTATTCATCAGGAGTCAGTTTTAATATATAGGTTTTATTTCTCTAAGAAGAAGAAGCTGGGATAGAGTAAGGAGACAGAGGGGTTTATTGGAAAACTAGGTAAAGTCTGTGTAAGACAAAGGGTAAGGCCTGGGCCTGGGGTGGCTTAGTCAGTAAAATGCTGGTCTTGTGAGGGAAAGAAGCTGGGTTTGATATACCCCACCCCCATCCATGTGTAAAATGTTGGGTATGATGGGTGGAATGTGAAACCCCAGAGCTAAGGAAAGCAGAGACAGGAGTGTCCCTGGGGCTCCCAGTCCAGCCTAGCTGGCAAACTTCAGGCCCGTGAGAGATTTTGTTTTCAATGATGGCATCTAACATTTCCATTGGGCTTCACACACACACATACACACACACCCCTCTGTGCATGCACACCTCCATACATATGCAGACACTTGAACGCAATTTTAAAACACACACACACACACACACACACACACACACACACACACACACAAAGCAGAAGGCATGAGAGTTTGCAGAACATCCTGCAGATTGGATATCCAAAAGACATATCCGAAACAGATGAAGACCTAACAGTCAACTCAAGAAACTTCTAGAAGAAATTTAGAACGGTGAGTAAAAGCTTCAGAATGAACAATGGCTGTTGGAAGAGTCCTATGATGGGCAGAAAGAGGTAGGGCCTAGTGTGCTTCCAGGCTCAGGGACGAGAGGCTGCTGGGAGATCACAGCCATGGTTTAAAGCTGGCAGACTCAGAATCCACATAGCTGAAAGCTCTCCAGAAACTACAGTCCTGTGACTGAGCAGACTTATTCTGGAAAGGAGATCAAAGTCATGCGTTTCCACGGCAGGTACACATTGTGATTTCTCCTTCATAAGGACTTGGTGCATTTTATCTAAAATTTAAAACTTACCAGCAGAAAGATATTCGCAGTATGCCTTCATTTTGCTTTTAAAAACAGCAGGGTCTACACCGATACTCTCTGCTGCCCCTAGAGCTCACCTCTGCAATGGCCTTTCTTTACTGCCCAGATTTCCAAATAATTTATGTTCATAAACTTTATTATTTATCTCTTTCATACTTCATTGATTGCTCTTTTTATTCTTTTCTCTACTTAATATGTTTAGGTGTTTCTTACTGCCCTGAGTATAAATTTATATCCCTGCTTTTTTCTTTTTATTTAATTTTTTCATTCAAAATATTTTAATCATATTCTTTACCCTCTCTCAGCTCCTCTCAGATTGTCCTCACCGCCATACCGACCATCTTGTTATTTCCCTGTCTCTCAAAACACAAACAAAACATCCAAAGATCAAAAATGCAAACAAACAACATAAGACAAACACCATCCCCACGTCCCATCCCCCAAATACATGATGTCCATTTTCTGCTGGCTCTCTATTCCTGGGCTTAGGACACTGGGAATAGGAAACATCTTGGAATGTAACTAACAGAGTCAGATACACTGTACTGGAGAAAACTGATTTTTATTCATCAGCCAGCAGGTGTCAATTCTATTGTAAATATCTTCTTTGTGTTGTAGTTACTTAATTCTGGGTGATATAAACCTGTGCTTTTTTTGTTTGCACTGTCACAGTCTTCATAAGTTTACATAATTATATATTATATAACTCTTTCATATACATATCTCTTTTAGGAAGCTTCTACAGGAGTAGGAGTCCATGTGGCATTTCAAAGGCTTTAGTGTTAATAGTTCCTACTCATATTCCCTCCTCCACCCTGCCTTCCCACCCCTTCCCACTTAATTCTTCAATTATGTGTCCTTCCTTATATTCTTACCTTTTCTTCAGCATAAGCTCTTAAGAGATACAATCCCCTCTATACACTGCCTTTACCTGGACGCACAAATTTTGGGACCACAGCTTAAAATTATTTTGTATTTTCACCCAAGTTATTGTTCCTCAACTCTTAGATAAACAAGCATGATTTCTAATTTCTAATTTCCAGGCATCTGCATATTTTAGCTATTATTAATGATTTTTTGAAAATGTCCTTGGGATGAAAAGCATAATCTGCATAATTCAAGTTAATGTAAAAATCTTGGGATTCATTATGATCTGCATCTGATCCACCTTGATGAACATTTCACATATAAGGAGATCTGTATTCATATGTTAATAAGCATGACACTCCATGAACAATCTACAGTAATGTTAATTATAGCATCTTTATCTTACTGGCTTTACCAAGTTTCCCACCCAGTAGGAGACAATCGTCTTTAAATCCTCAATTAGCAAGATGGGTTTATTTGCCTCATGCACTTGCAGCTTATGTTGGATTCACATATATTTAATACTTTTATGTTTCCTGATGGCTTATTTTCACTATTAGTTATACCATTTTTCCTGACAACATTTTATCTTTCATTCTTATATTTCCTGATATTAATAAAAACACTCATATATTACTAGTAGCATGTACAAGATATGTACTTTTCCATCTTAACTTTCAATATGTAAGTTCCCCTTTTATTTTATAAACAGTCTGTTTATAAAATATCATCTTGCATTATTTGCTTTCACAATCTAGCCTTTTAAATAAAGTATATAGTCCATTTACATTTACTATATTATTAAGATTAAAATATCAATTAATAATTGGTTTTATCTGTCTCAGATACATTTTGTTCTCAGTCTATCTTACATTGCTTTTGAATTAATGAAATATTGTTTAACAGCTCAATTTAATCTTTCCACTGGATTTTGAGCTATAAAACTTTTATAATTTTATGCAGTGAACTATTAACACACTAAGGTCTACGTGCAGAAAAGATTACACAATAGGAAGTTTGTTAGAGTATCTTGCTTAATCTACATCTATTGCACTTCTACTGTTATATATTTTAAATCCACATAAGTCATAAATCCTATAATAAAACAGCATTTTAATTTCAACTTATATTGTTACATGTCTTCAAATAAAAAGTACATTTTATTTTATCTTCATATAGTTATACACCTAACAGTTTCCAGTGCTCTTCATACTTTCAGATAAAGCCCAATTTTTATCTGTTCTCAGATCGCTTCCATTTGAGGAGTTTGTTTTTTATCTCATATAATGTATGTATGCTGGCAATAAGTTGTCTTTTTAGTTATTGGACAATTCCATAAAGCATTCTCATTAATCTCTCCCCTCTGGAAATGAAAAGACTATCAGTTCACCATCATTTCCAGGGAGAGTTTAATCAAATACAAAATAATCATCTTTTTTCTTCTTTCTTTCTTTCTTTCTTTCTTTCTCCTCCTCCTCCTCCTCTTTCTCCTCCTCTTTCTCCTCCTCCTTCTCCTCCCCTCCCTCCTCCTCCTCCCCTTCCCACTTCCCCTGTTTCTTTTTCTTTATGTGCTGCGTTCTGGTCTTCATTATTTCTTATTTTTATGACTGTACTGTAGTAAGCTCTCTTGCCCTGGCTGCCCTAAAGGTTTTAATTTTAACTTGGATTTCAGAAATTTTTACGTTTCCAGGTATAATTTCCTTTGTATTCACCTTTCATGGGTTTCATAGTTTAACTGTGTGAATTTATATATCTCTATGAATTTTATTTTTTCCGGTAGTGGTTTACAAATAGTTTTCTGTCCCATCTATTTTTCTTTCCTTTTGAGATTCTAATAAGTATACTTTAAGTCATTTTTTTTACCTCATAGGTCAAGTATTTACAGTCAGTTTTCTATTTTTAGCCCGAATAATTACATATTTCAATGCTAGGCCACATTGTCTGCTAACTTCAATTCCGTAAAGTGAATTTTTCATTTTAACTATTGCACTTTTTAGGCTATGTAGAAATTTTTTTATACAGTTTTAAATTTTTTGAGGGTTTTCTTTACACCTACATGGAAATCTGTGCACAGGTTGCATGTAGTGGTCATGAAGGCCAGAAAAAAAGGCATCAGGTGCCCACCAACTGGAATACAAACAGTTGTGAGTTGACATTTGGGTGCTGAATATTGGACCCAGGTCCTCCAGAAAAGCAGCCAGTGCTCTTAACCACTGAGCCATCTCTCCAATCCCTACTTTTTCAGTCTTATAAGTGATACCTGCTTGTGTTTCATATTCTCTATTTCTCTGTAAAGACTTGCCAAAAGTTCATTCATTATACTAACACTTTAAACATTTTTATTATTATTAATTTCTGTCAAAGTAATGACTTTCTTTATGACATTTTCCCAATGTCTTTCTTTCATTTGACTTCTGTTCATACCCACATCACCATTACCCGCCTTTACCCAGTATCCCTTGTCTCTGTCATAGGCACACATACACTACCCACCACTACCACACACCTACCACTACTACCGACAGCAACAACTACTACTACTACTACTACTACTACTACTACTACTACTACTACTACACTACTACTGCCTTCAAAAGTCCAAGAATTTTCATCTGTCAATTTTAATATCTGGTTATCTTGGGTTTGATTTTTCTACTATTTTTTCTCCCTCTCTTAACTATGGATCATTCTTACTATTTTTTAATATAGTATTATTTAGTACTAGACATGAGTAAGATTTTCAATCTTCACAATTAGACTTTTATTCTACTAGGTTAGCTCACAACTCTGAACAATCCTTTCAGCTTTCAGTCAGGACCTGGCCTTTTTAAATGAGGCTTCCTGGAGGCTCTGCACACACGCATTTACATTGCAATAGGATGTGATGGATTCCTAAAAATGTCATACGGTGTGGCATCTTACATGATCTGAACTTCCCCCAACTCCATGGATTCTCATTAATATTCTAGCTGCCTGTTAGCTCCAATCTAATAACAGGCTAATTGAACCTCGCTGTTGTGTCTTATACTGGGAGTAGCAGGTATTCTGCTACAAACCGGAAGCAAACAAATGAATCTCACTGAAGCCCATTTCTTCCCCCCAGATATTGACTCCATCTACGTTCTTCCGTTAGTATCATTAAATAGGTATCTCTAGAGGTTTTGATTATAAGATTTAATCTATATTTTCTCATCATTATCTGTACTAGTCTGGCTACCTTACTTTGTCATAGCAGAACTAGGGCCCTTGTTAGAAATTTATGTCCATAAATGACAAAGGAACATCAAGTTTTTCAGTAGTTGAACAGAACAAAGTTAAAGTTAGCCACCAAATTTAAAGAAAATGTATTTGCTTAGGAACCACAATTCTCCTACCTTGATAAATTGTGGGAGGCCAAAGGCAAGTTTGCATCCTCACTCTGCCATCTAATTTTAAACTCTGCACCACAGAACGGATGCTCATTATGGAGACTTGTATAATGGGCTTAAGTGCATGCTAAAAGTAATGGCTTTATTACTGAGATGGCATGTTCAAGACACATCATAAAAGATGCTTTCTGCTGCTTTACCTAAGTGTTCTGACTGCATAAAAATGTGTGAAAATAAAATTTAGAAACCTTACACTAGAAATATATTATTTAATTCTACCTTATTATAGTTTCATATACAAAAGAGTTCCCAAACTAACACTCCTACTTTGTAGAAGCTGTGGGGAGAACTTGCACTACAGGCCTAGGCAACAATACTCCATCTGGATGCTTGAAACTTGAAATCAAGCCAGGAGACAGTAGCACCCATCTTTAATTCTACTACTGAGGAGGCAGGGGCAAGTGGAGCTTACCTATCTATCTATCTAACCATCTATCTATCTATCTATCTATCTCTATCCATGTGTATCTGTGTGGGTATCTGCTATGTGTATGTCACTGTCAGTAGGAGTCAGAAGTGATAGGCTTCTGGATCTGGGGTTATAGGCAATTGTGACCTTGCCTAATATGTGTGCTAGAAGGCAAGCTCAGATCGCTAGAAGAACAGTGTGTGTATTCTTTCTTATCTGCTGAGCTATATTTCCAGCTCCCAAAAGAGAGGTTTAACTGGAGACACAGGAAAGTAAATGTGATGTGAAAGAAGTCAGGAATAGTGGGAATAAAGGCCTAAGCAGGGGTGGGGTAGGGAGGTCATGGAGAGGAAGAGGTTACCAAGATTAAGGATCTATGGAAAGACCTTAGAGTAACAGACTAGTCTGTTAGTAAGTTAATTACAAAACATAATTCTAAAAATAGTTTCAACAGAATTACCCTGTATAAATGGACAGCACTTATCCCTCAAGACATAGGTTATTAAATGAGAATCACAATTCAAGGCATTGGTTATTTCTCTATGACTCACTGGTCAGGGAGGCTCTAGAAGTCTCCAAAGCAATACAGGTTGATTGCCTTGCCTTTGGTTATCCACCATAGCTACATGGTAAAACTACAAACTTTGGCTGGAAGACAGAAAACAACTGCAAACTGAAACTGTCTCCCTACTGGCTAGCTTTCATAGAGTCAAAAGTTATTAGGGAGACTTCTGGGAGATAAAAGCTACCCAGGGTTTTATTCAGCACTTGAATCTGAATACTAGAACACCAACCTATCAGGTTGGATGTGCCCACTGCAGCAATAACGGTGTTAGTTGTGGAGTAACTCACTGCTTTCTGCTTGTATTTGATACCTGCTCTACCAGAGGGAAGTTCATGCTGGTACTTTAATCCTGGTCAAAAGCCCATGACTAGACCATCCTCCTTTTGGTAGAAATTGCTGCTGTTGCCTTGCTAAATGGTCATGTTGTCAAATTGCCTTCCAAATACTTACTATTCTAGTCATAGATGAAGGCAGCTCTCAAACTTTGTCTGGGATGCTTCGTTTAGCAGAGGGCAGCAGTCAATGGTACCAATAAGAGACTAAGTGCTCATCTGTAAATGAGACATACTGGGCCTGGGGAACTGGTTTAGCAGTTAGGGGTACTTCCTGTTCCCCTGGAAGACTCAAATTCAGTTCCCAATATGTATATTTGGTGGCTTACAAACTACCCGTAAACCCAGCTACAGGGCATCCAACTCCCTCTTCTGGTTCCTATAGCTGGCACGTACATATTTGGCTTACAGTCATAAACGCACGCACACACACACACACACACACACACACACACATACACACACTTAGGAAACTTTGCAGAATAGGAAACAAAAAGAATCAAAAGACTAGGAAATGGAGAAAAAGTACTATGAAATGCTATCTTTTAGACATGATATGGCTATCAAACTCATAAGCATACATCTGTGGTTACTTGGAGAAGGCCTGTACATGACAAAGCCAACCAAAATTCTGGCATCGATGGGAAAGCACCCACCCCTTATTAAGGAGCTACTAGCAGTTGGCAGTGGCTGGGTAAGGGGAAATTATCATTTTTCATGGGTGTGACCCCTGGGAGGTTTCTCCTGTTCCAGTGGATGACTCTTTCTGTGTGTATGGACAGAGTTAACTGGACTTAATGATTATCAAAACATACAAACATAGAAGCAAGCATGAAATAAATTGGGAAGTCATTGTGTCAGGGCACAAAGAGGAAGTTGGTAGGTTTTCAGATATTCAAATAATCATGTTTCACTGTATACACTAGTAAATTCTCAATAGTATGGAAAATACCTTTTGACAAAAGGTAACTTCTAACATGTCCAGATCTGGCTATCATGCAGATGACTTAATATGTAGAAAATGGGAGAGAAAACTTCCTTTTTTAGACTTAAGTAATCTTCATTCTATGTATAAATCCTGTTTTGTTTTGTTTTTTAATACGAATCTTTTGCTTTCCGAGTCACAGAAGAAAGTCAAAGACTAATGCTCAACAACACATGAGCCACAAAGGAGAATATCTTATTTGAAGTAATGCATAAAATTACACCTATAATTGTCAAGGAAGAGAGCAATTCAGCTTTGATCACTTAGTGATAACAATCATAAAATACCATTTCTGCCACAGTAAATAACAAAAGAAAAAATTTTTTTAAATTATCTTAACTTGTTTAAAAGAAAATTAAACAAAAAGGGAGACACTCAAAATATCTAGATACATAATTATGAAATGAGAGGTCAGGATTTAATTAGGCACAGTAAATGAAATCACATCAGTAGATGTATCCTTACCAGGGCTTCATAATCTTCTGCAACTTCTGGTATCGTCTGAAAAATTAAGAACACCCATGTGAGCTTCAAAATAATGATTTTTATGTAATAAACCCATCTAGAAGAAAATTCAGGATTAGATACAAGCGAGTAGAAACACTTAGCCATCTAAAAACATGAGCCATAGTATCACTGATGGAAACAGTGCTAATAGTCAGAAACCAAGACAGCCATGCTCAATGGAGAAAGAAACCCCATGGAGCGAGTATGGGTAACATTGCAATGGGTAAATCTGTGTCAAAAGGACTAGATTAGAAGTAACTTATTTTCTTTCTTCAATAAAATCCACATGGATTGTAATGTCTTCCTCTCTTGAGAGCAAGTGCAGGAACCATGATATTAGAAGCTAGGAGTAAGACTCGGGATGGAGCTTGGCACAGACAAATCTGACTAAAGGACACATGGGTTCCTAAATGTTTCGTGTATTTTAAAATATTTTATGCTTACTCATTTTAAGACCCTTATGGAACTCAGGCCGGCCTTGCACTTGCAATATCCTCTTTCCTCAGCCTCAAAAATGTTAGGATTACTAAATGGAGAAAAAGAAATTTGGGAACAGGGCACAATACCTCCTAAGCTCAAGAAGACAGAGGTAAAGACTAAAATGACTCGAATTCTTTCAAGACACTTCCATTTTTCATGTCAGCCAGATTCCTCTAGCTTTAAATCTGTCTGTGCTGTACTGGACCACTTTACTGGACCAGGCTATCCCATCTCTCAGATCACTGACTGTGTAGTGTCTATACCTCCATACAGCTAGTTTCCCTTCTAGGAAACAGACTGATGACCCACTTTCAGTATAAGGTGTCCTTAGAATTCATGAGAATTACAGACAAGCAGGAGGCACTGGGCACCTCTCTCCTCCAGCTAAAGCTGGTGCATGCTTCTCTCAGAACTCCGAGACTTGGAAAGTTTCAGGTCGTCTGCTGTGTGACTGAGCACACCACTAGGAAAAAAAAAAAGAAAAGAAAAGAAAACGTCCCAAGTCCCAGATTATTCATTAGATAAATCTTTGTGTCTTAAACCAAGGAGGTGGCACTTGGGAAGGGAAAAGGTCTTAACCTATGGGAGAAGACAGGAATTGTTCAGAATACACTGTTTTGTGCCAGATCAGCCCACCAGCCTATTTTTGTTTGTTTGCTTGTTTTCTCTGTGCTGGTGATACTTTCTATAAAATAGTATATTAAAAATGTTTTGTTGGGTGGGAGAGATGGCTCAATGGTTAAGAGCACTGACTATTCTTCCAGACATCCCGAGTTCAGTTCCCAGCAACCACCATGGTGACTGACAACCATCTGTATTGGGGTTGATGCCCTCTTCTGGTGTCTGAAGTCAGCTACAGTGTACTCATAAATAAATCTTTAGAGAAGTTTTGGTTTTGCTAGTCTTTTGAATTTGTTATTATCTTATTTCCCACATATCCGCCCCCCCAGTCATCTGACTTTTAGGATACAGGAGCCTGACTGACATCTGATTTTCTTTCCTCCTCTTCAGTGACAAAGGGTATCCCATCTCTAAGCTCACTGCCTTTTCAGTCTTTTGAAGAACAGGGATTTGCATGAAGAGAAAGGGTCAGAAGTTGAAATACACAGTTATATACTTAAGTGGTTGCTGAATGATTCCACCCTTCAAGAGAAATTACAGCCTATATCTAAATATAACCCTGAGGCAAGAAAAAATGATAGGAAAAGTTAGGGCTACATGAGAAGGGAAGAGACCCCCTCACCTAGGAATCTGGTTGAAGTTTCTTGCCAATAAAGAAGAATCCTGCACGTTACCAACTGCTTAAGCATTTTTCCTTCCTAGATATAAGCTGTAGCTTCCTAGAAATCCCACTAGGAGCCCATTTGCAAGGAGGAGCATGTAGTAAGGCCCTATAAAAGCACAGTGGCTCCTGGGCTTGTTTCCTTACCAAACCCTAATACCATGCTGGAGTCTCCAAAGCCTGCTCATTTACCTCACTTTTAAAAAGAAAAGAAAGAGAAAAATGGATACTTGGCAAAATGGTGTGCATGCCTAATACTAAGATAATTAATCATGAATCTCCCTTAAGGATCCCATACCTACACTGGTGTATGTCTTACTCTGTGACTTTCCCCAGAGAAGGGGGTATCTACACACTTGCATATGTCTTACCTCTATGACTCCCTAGACTAACCCATACCCACTCTTGAGTGTGTCTTATCCTCTCTGGATGTCTCTTAGGAAAGCATATCTCATGCTCTTGGGTATATCCTATGTTATCCATGACAATCTCTCTTTCTCTCTCATTTGCCAGGCTAAAGGCTAGGTCAAAATGTATTTAAGAGTCTCCACCTCTTCCTCATTGTACCAGCAAGTTCAGGTCCTGAAGGCCTGGTCTATTACTGGAGATGTCAAAGCAACATACCTGATTTTGGCTAGTGTCAATGATCTAAAGATAAGGTATAGGCTGCTGAGGTGACAGTATCAAGCTATGTCTGTTCACACACAACTGAAAATCCCTCCAGAAACCCAAATAGCCACTTGGAAATTAAACTTTATGTAATTAATAAAAAGGCAAAGTAAGTTTGCCCTCTTCCCTTTCATTTCGCCTTCCTTTATTTAAAATAATATGTATTATTTTACTCCTTTCCTTTATCAAAGTTATTGACAGAATCAAAGGCATAAGGAAAGACTGGCATAAACAGACAGGTGCTAGGGACATGATAAGAACCCAATGGAACTACAGGGAAAGCACTTCTTTGGAAAATGTCTCCTGTAAGGATTAAGGTTTTTATAAAAAGTTAAGTAGAGGGAACATCATGGAGACCCAAAACAGAAAGCGTGTTCTGAAAATAATGAGAGACAGTCAGAAAGACAGAGACTGCAGAGCCATGGGTCAAGTCTGGGAGAAGAGGGTCATGCAATAAACAACTCTAATGACAGGACAACCTACTGAGCAAGCAGGAATAAAGGACCTGCTTGGCTGTAGAAGGTGATATGGCCATAAACTTTAAGAACAAAACCTCTGGGGTAGTCATAGAAACCTGATTTATTAACCTCTGTTGTGTCACCGTGCTAACCATGGCCAATTTAAAATGCCAACATTGAGCTCACATCTAGAATAGTTATACAAAATGACAAGGAACTAGCCAAACACCTCCTTAGCAAAGGATAAAACATATGAACACTAGACCACAGCATCAGCGCTACCAAAGGAAGGCACATGCAGACACAGAGCTGCTGCAGAGCACTCTGGGAGACCATCACTGACACAAGCCATTCAGAAAAGAATGTCAGAACTGGAGTGGAACTGGGATGACAGGTCCAATTTTGCATGATTCCACAGTATTTCCTGCAAATCATTTATTAATCAGTTCAAATTTTAAAGAAATATCACATATCCTAGACCTAATCAAGTGGCCAAATGTAACAAAGAGACATCCTGTGGCCTCAGGAAGATCAAATCTTAAAAGACCTGACAGGTATTTATGAGCGGGAGAGGCTATGGGTCTGACGTTGGGAGAACAGTAGATGAAGCTGAAGGAAAACACAAGTTCCCATGGACAACTGTGCAAATGTGTGCAACACAGCGTCTGCACTATCAGGGTCTCGAATGCTGAGCTGAAGGCATTCTACAGCTCAGCAACCTCTAGATAACTAAGCACGCTACTGTTCTGTCTGGTAGTGAAAGAATTGGTTTCCTCGGGCTTGTGAAAAAACAGGTTTTACCCATTTGCAATTCCTCTCAACATTCCTTTGCTGCCTATAAATCTGTGCTCTTTTCACTTTTCTTTGAAAATATTTAAGCCTGTCTGGTTCCCTCATATTCTACGGGTAAAGTAAATTCTTTTAACGCATAGTCATGTCTATATTTACACGGAAGACATAATGCTACCTCTCTCTGAAGAGTATCTTTAACAAACTACTACTGAGCCAGCCTTATTTGGCCCAAGTATTAGCTGTCCTCTTCCCACTTGTGGATCTGACCTGACATCCTTGTGACTATTAGGTGAAACCTGCTATTACACTAGCAGACTACTACCTCTACCAATCCCAAGTGGTATCAGATAGCCTCAGAGGCCTCTACCAGGCTCTCTAACCTTACTGTAACCTTCCTCTGATGATTTTACCCATGTATTTTGATTTTTGATTTTCTGTTCTGTTACTATGAAACATCATCAAACTGCTTCCACATTGGAATACAGAATTTAGTCTCTCTCTCTCTCTCTCTCTCTCTCTCTCTCTCTCTCTCTCTCTCTCACACACACACACACACACACACACATACACACACACACACACACACACACACACACACACACACACACCTCTGTGTCAGGAGTTCTGTGCAGTACTCAAAGAACACATACATGATTAAAGGAATAGGGTCTACAAATCCCTCCTCTTTGTGGGTGTCAACAACCCCAAAGCTACAGCACCTTCAGTGTGCAGTCACTTCAACAAATCTCACAATACATAAGAGGAAACAACTCCAGTTCAGGGAAGCAAAACCAATTTGAAGAACGAAGTTTACTCTGACACTATAGTAGCAACCTTTACACAACACATATACACACAGAATCTGGCGACGGATAGGATGTTCAGATACATAATATTGATTATTTTAAAGATAATTACTCAAGAGCTTTCCAAATCACTAAATGATTATGAAAATGTCATTTAAAAAAAACAAGCCAAATTTATGAGAAATAATCTCAGCCCAACAAGTTAGTATTAATTTCACAGTTTAGAGAGGCCACCCGGAATGTGTCACTATTCCTAGAAATACTAGAAAAATCCTGGATTGCCAGCTCAGTGATGACCAGAAACAGATATGTGTTTAAAGGAACAATAAAGCATCAAGATATCCCCACAGGCTGTTGAATTGTTCTCACTGGAAAACAGTTTAAAATTCCTATATCCTCTGAGCTAGTAGCCTAAAGTAATCTAAAGATGTGTGCGCGCGCGCGTGTGTGTGTGTGTGTGTGTGTGTGTGTGTGTGTGTGTGTGTGTATGTCTGCCGGGGCGAATGTCTACATGTTTGTAGGTACTCAGAGGCCAGCCAACTTCCAAATACCTGAAAGTAGACATACAGGAAGGTGTGAGCTTCGTGATGTGGGTGCTGGGAACTGAAGCAGGGTCCTCTGCAAAATGAAGCTCTTTTCTTCTAAGCTATCTATCTACTTTGTATAAAGTGTTTAAATAGTCACAGTTGTGGGTTCAAGAAAAGTAATCAGAAAAAGATCACAAAACACCCTGAAAATGAAGGCAATCTCTTACAGTATAGATAAAATTAGCCACTATGGGTATCCTTTGATTAAGTGTATTCTCTGCATATCAACTGTATTTCAACTACTTTCTAAAATAAAAGCATATGTGGAAAATTACAATAAAGAATAGCATCTACTGACATGGTTACAAAACAGCATATCACGAAGGAAATGCTTATAATACTACTTTCAGAAATCATATACATACGTATATTTAAAATAACATGATCATGCATGAAGATAACAAACAGGGTTGCTTGTAAGCATTATCTTTTTCCCTGCAAATACTTTTGTATATTTAACAATAAGTGTGATTTGATAAGGAGTAGGTTAACTTTAATAAAGATTGGGTTCTGAGAAGCAGAGGAATTGCTTTCTTTGATCTTGTCTGGGCTGTCCAAGGCGGTGTTCTGGCTTACTAAGAGGCTTATGGTGTCATGTTCCCTTCACACTGCCACGTAGGAAGGAAACTGTAAGTGTTCTGCCCTCCATTCTTGGAAAGGTCCTTTGTTGTCTGTCCCTAGCAATGACTGGCCACTTAATAGGAGATGAGTAATCTGCACAGTGTGTGTGTGTGTGTGTGTGTGTGTGTGTGTGTGTGTGTGTGTGTCTTGCCTGAATGACACACATTTTCCTTCTCTGGAATCAAAGCAGAGATATTATTTTCACTCTCTGAATAGTCATCTTTTGTTCTCCATCTTTCATTAACATCCTTCCCCTTGTTTGTTTTGGGCAATGCATTTCCCCACAAGTGTTATTTGTTTCCATACCTGCGTCAGTTAGAATGCAGGGGTAGAATTTTAACACTCCACAAGGATGGAAATATTCATTCCAGTCTTTCAGTCCTGCTCTCTGCCAAAGTGACACTGTGCTCCTCTTTGTTACGAATTTCACCACAAGCCTCTATTGGTACCAGCTGGGGAGTGACCCTAAGGAAGCCTTGGGTAATAGCAAGGGGCTCGAACTGTCTGAATGACATCATTACCATAAGTAAGGAGAAAGTTTTCAGTGCTCTTTCCTCAGTATTTCTCAAGACGTTCCACAAGGCCCTCTAGGGAAATATCCACCTTCCCACCGGGATCTCTACCTAGGAAGGCATGACGAAATGGCTTTCCAGCTGCAGGGGTTCCTACTCCAAAGTTTCCTGGTAATTAGTTAAAGTCTTGCATGACGTTCAACCAAGAATTCACTTTACTTATAAGAAAAATGGCTTTTTTCTTTTCTTTTTAATTTGAGCAAAAGATCAGAAAAGTGTCTGGGGATCAAATAAACCACCTGAGATGTGGGATTGGCAAAGGGGAGAAAAGAGACCTTGGGGCTTCATGCCTACTTCCTTAGTCTTCAAAACCAGCATGGTTTTGATTTTATGCAAAACAGTAAGGGAACGCAGAGAGAATCCCAAGAGATGTCTTCTCTTTCCAGAAAAGTGGCATGATGGGAATGTGGAAGAAAAATAGAAAAGAGTAGTCATCCAAGATCTGGTCTCCTGCTGCTTAAACTGTCTGAAATTTGACAGTACACATCAAGTTGGAACGGCTGAATACAAGCAATTGCCATGTTAATTAGTGTTCTTCGGAAAATAAAAATAAGTACTGAGATGTACTGCTCACATATAAAATGCATTGTTTGTTCACAAGGAACAACTGGTGTTAACATCCTCTCTCGGTGGAAACGAGCACCATGATATGATTAAGGTCTGCCTTTGACAAGGTGGGGCTAGGCATAGGGATTATTCTGAGTAGCACCAGGTTCTTCCATGGAGAAAGGCAATAGAACAGGTGAGACGTTAGAATCTGAACAACGTATGTACATGCTACCCATTCCTACATTGTCGGCAAACAAAAGTGGTAGTGGTCCTTCAGTGAGCGTTACAGGCTGAACTATGATCTCCCCAAAATGCATATGCAGAATCTACAACCTCCAGTACTTCAGGATGGAGTTCAGCTGCAGACGGGCCTTTCAAGGGTTGATTACTTTGGAATGAGGCCATTCAAATGGGATCTAATTCAATCTGACAGGTGTCTCTTTGAGAGGAGCATATATATCTGCATATGAGGAAATGATAGGATGTGTAGGCATGTGGAGAAGACATGTGAGAACACAGGAGGCAGCCATCTGTATGGTAAGGACAGACCTCAGAAGAAACAAAGCATACTAACACCTTCCAGCCTTCAGAAAAGTGAGAGGAGGAACATTCTTGTTGTTTGACCTGCCAGGCTCTGGACTGTGTTATGGCACTCTTAGCTGACCAAGGCCATGGGAAACTAGAATGGAGAGGGTCTGGTTATGCAGCCTTCATTGACCAAATACAGTGGCCAATAACAATCTTGTATTTGTGATACACATGGACCCCTGACTTGGGGCCTTTAATATTCAACTTGTAACTATTACTGCCATTCTTGTAAATTCAGATATATGTGCACACCTGATTCAAAGTGTAAAGATTCAAAAGCTAAAGTTCCCAGATATATAAGTGGCTTATCATATATAAACAAAATTCTTACTTTTAGCATCACCTCTGCCCACTAGAACAGTCCCCTTGCAAATACTACCACTGGGACATATCAGCAAATATACTAACAGCTTTCTACCTTAAT
The DNA here is from genome assembly GCF_021556685.1 of Rattus norvegicus. Lineage (NCBI taxonomy): Eukaryota > Metazoa > Chordata > Mammalia > Rodentia > Muridae > Rattus > Rattus norvegicus. The sequence goes on from NC_141550.1 coordinate 49,849,360, forward strand.
CTAGCATATTAGCAAATGTCCCTGAAACATAAGCCCCAAAGACTCGCTGTGGCCAGGAGGATCAGTGGCCATCTGGTGAGGACATAGGATAAGAACATACTCCTCCCAGTCAAAAGGGATTCTCCACTGCTCACTGCAATCCAAAATAAAAGGATGGGTGAGCCTGTGATAGTCAATGTGAACCTGAGGGGCTGAATAATCACCTTGGAGATGGGTCTCTGAGCATGTCTCCGGCAAGTTGTTTTGACCAGATTAATGGAAGTACAAAGACCGACCACCATAGAGGGCACCACTCCCACACCTGGGATTCTGGATTATACAAAACAGAGAAAGTATGCGAGCTGAGCACTGACATCCCTCACTCTAAGCTTCCTAACATGGATGCAATATGAGCAGCATTCCCTCAGCTTCCCTATAGGAGTCTTCACCTGGGAACTGAGTCAAATTGAACCTTTTCTCCCTTAAATTGTTTTTAAAAACACTTTCACTTTTATTTTAAAGTGTGTGTGTATTCTCGTATGTGTGAGTGCGTGTGTCACCCACACTTGTGGGTGCTAACAAATTCCAGAAGAAGGTACCAGATACCCTGGAACTGGCTTTATAGCTGGTTGTGTGGGCAACCTGGTATGGGTCCTCTGAAAGAACGGTATAGGCTCTTAACCACTGAACAACCTCTCCTTTCTGCCAGGATATTTTCTTACAGCAACAGGCACTTTCTTTCCCGGTCAAATCCCCTACTGCCAACTCATTCTCTATCTCTTCCTGACTGTTTTAAGCTCCAGCATGTCTAAAGGGAAGTTTAGTCATCACCCCAAACAAAACAGCAGCTATGGGATACTGCCTACAGTGGCCTTGTCCAGATCTCCAACACTTGTTAATGTTCTCATATTTCACTTGGTTTTCTTATTCAGTCTTAGAAATGTTTTCTACTTGTCTACAAAACAAGATTTCCAATTCTAAGCTCTAAAGAACATTATAGGCTGGGGGAGGCTCATGTTGTTGTAAAACCATACTGTCTTTGAATGAAAAACAAAGAATCTTTCACTAATGCTAACTGTAAAAGTTAAATGATACCAAGTGTGGGAGGAAGAAGAGCCAGGAAGAGGAGGGAGGCGAAACCACACAGGTCTCCAATGTCTACAATGGTCCATTTGTTCTTTTTATTCCTGAGAATGGAAGGAGAGTTAAAGGGCCAGCCTTAAACTGCAGTTCTTAGTGACTCTTCCTCCTCTTACTCTAAAGCTACCCTTCTCAATGCACTAATGTCTAATTAACTGAATCAGCCTTGTCACCTGCTGTCCATGCCACCAGTAGCCAACCCCATGGACAAGCATTCTGATCTTCCTCTTCCCACTGGACTCTGATGATCAGGTTTCTCTCCCACACATTGGAAGCAGGACAAGCCTTGCTCCTTAGTCTTTCTAGTCACATCAGAGACAAATGTCTTTACCAGAAATGTTAACACACTCCTCTATTATGAGAACACAAGCTCCCTCCTGGCCTCACTCAATGTCTCATCCCCTATAAGGCCTTTTTAGATGTAACTGGCCAAGTCTCTAGTCCTCTGCCCTCAGCAGGAATTAATAACTAATTGAATTCTAACTATATAATAATCTTCACCAATTCTGGAAAGAGGAGGCTCACATTGAAAAAACTCTGCCACTTGTCACCATTCTGCATACAGCAGTTGCTCAATAAATACTTATTACTTTAAATTTTTAATTATGCATGTTTCAATCATTAAAATGCTCATTTTAAAAAAGTATTTTAGGAGTGCTCTGCATGCCTCAAAACATATGATCCCATTCTGATTTTTATTCCAGGCAGAGGCAAGAAGTTCCCTTGGGTAAGCAAAAGGTTTGAGGGATTAATAGTCTAGAGAATTATAGTTTTAATGTTGGCTAGGCCTTTAGAGGCAATGTACTTAATGTACCTCAGTATTGTGAAAATTCAGGTGTTCAGGGACTCTGAGCATGCTCCACCACAGAACTGGTATGTGAAGGACACAGCTATGAGAATCACAAAACCATCACCTCCTGATATGTTTTAGACACTTTTCACAGAGTCTTGTCAAGCTCTAATCTTTAAAGCTGGAACCTGCCAGAATAGAGGAGGTAGAATGGACAGAGGGAGGCATGAGGATGAAATATGCTTACTCAGTGCCACTTTCCACCATCTGAGTGAGGAGTGAAATGCCATCCAGGTTTATGAACTCCTGAGCAAAGGTAACATCCCGGGAGAGGCTGGCCAAGTCCTTCAGGGCTTCCAACTTGGCGTCCATACTTGATGACTGTATTCGTTCATGGAGCTGCTGGGCATTTTGAGCCTTCAGGGAGAGGGACAAAGAAACAGAAAGAAAATAAGAGCATGCTATCAATGTGTGTGTGTGTGTGTGTGTGTGTGTGTGTGTGTGTGTGTGTGTGTGTGTGTGTGAATACAACAGCACAAAAAACAATGAGTCCCTAAGAAATAAATGAGCAGAGCCCAGAATCATAGGCTAGATGTGCATAGAAGCAAGGCACTTCAGCGGTGGGTTTCCATTAGAAAGATCCCTCCTTCCATCGCTCCATCCTTCCTTACAGGAGGAAAATAACAGGGCCCATTTCATGGATGAAGGAAGAACAAGGGCAAGTACACATGAATATTAAAGCCTGCAAACCGAGAGAGTGTGGCAGACAGGAAGAGAAAGGGAGGATGTTTACTCTTTCAATAAAATTATTATCTAGAAGTGACAAAAAGCTACTTGCTTAGTTAAGCAATTACACAAATTTATACATCATGATTACCCATTCAGTCAAAACTCGGAGTAATAAGTGCTTGTATTCAGAAGCTTCATTAGACACTCAAATGAGTCTTTGCAGTTTCCAACAGCATGTACTTCTCACACGCTGGCTACTTGCTGTATGAATTTAAAACAGAATAACCGTACGTCCAATTAACAGCTCTTCCTAGAACTAATGTTCTCCTTGCCTAGGCTTCTGCACTTGCATGTAGCATGCAGAGCAGAGAGGAGTGCAAATGCATAGCAGGCCTGAGCTTCGGAGAACCAGTGAGCATCTGTCCTATTCTTCTCATCAAGGTTTGTGGGGCCTGCCTTTAGGTGGGGGTGGGCAGTGAGACAAATTACATGCCCCATCCTTTAGTTACTTAGTTTCAAACCATAGTGGTTGATGTATCTGCCATCCTCAGGCTTCCCTGCCACTTGCTTTTTCCTTTGATGTTTTGTGACACTGGAAGGACACAGCAAGATGGAAGCATTATCGCTTGAAAATGATTTGTCTCCCAATGGTAGGGCCTTAAGAGTTGGGGCTTAGTGGGAGGGTTGTCTCTGGTCCCTACCTGGTGAGGGTCTGCCGTCTTCCTTCTTCACACCTCACCTCTCTCTCTTATAGGTTCTCCCTACCACAATGAGGGCCTGAACAAAGTTGAGTTGATAACAATGCTAAGCTTTTGAACCTATGAAACTATAAACTAAACCAACTCCTTGTTATAATGAATTATCCAGCCCCTAGTATTTCATTATAATAACAGAAGGAGCATAATGCATGGTATTTTACATCAACAACCAGCTAACTCTGCTGAACAGAAGTTAGTTACAGAACAACTGGAGAACATCCTGAGCTCGACGATAGAGCGGGATTATACAGCAGTGGTAGAGCCGTCCCCTGTGGGGAAAAGAAAGACAGCAAGGAATTCCAAGGAGTTGTTCTGGAACACAGACAGAAGAGTACATTCTGCACCATGTAGACAGAGTGTACCAGGCTTTCCCATTATGTCACAGTCAACAGCAGAAATCAGAAATGAACAAAGAAAGACACTGGAGCAGGGTTGGAGGATGAGAACTCATTCCTGGGAAGCAGACAAGCCAAGTTACTAAAAGTCCATTTTCTTACAAAGAGACCTAAGTCAGCTGGATGCAGACCACTCAGCCTTTTAATATCATTACAGATACACCTTTCTCCAAATATTTATGGGTACATAGAATTGCAGCAGGTATTCCAAATTTGGATGTTTTGATGAATATTTTAAATTGCTATAACACTGACCTAGTATTATTAACCAAATTGAGTCACTTTGAATTCCTTGAAAACTACACTTCTCTCCACAGGATATCATTTTCTCTACAGATTATAACAACTCAGAAATTGCCTCACTTTCCTCATCATCACTGATGAAAATTGCAGTGTTTGATGATATTAACACGATTAATGGCGAACCATCACCCATGATGTGTTATCAACCATTATTCTAAAGCCTTGATGAAGTAATTCATTTAATCTGAACTGAGTCCAATCATATAGACACTTTTTATTTTCTTCATCTGACAAAGGAAACTGAAGTGGCAGGGAAGCTATGTGACAGACGTGACCCAGCTCCCACAGCTCACCATTGTTGCTGGGATAAAACCTGGACAACTGGACTCTGCAGAACAGCGTTTGACAAAGGCTCCCAGAACACACCTGACCCAGGCAGCTCAAAAACCACAGATCCTTCATTCACACAGTTTCTTGATTTGAAAGACTGGGTCGGGGTCTCCAAAACATCTGCTAAACCATCTCATGTTGCCATGCTGTCTCTTCACAACCCCTGGCTGAAAGAATGTCCCACATCAACAAGATTCGGCGTCTTGCAGTCACTGTGGGACCGTGCAACTCTGGTTCTGCTGCCCAGTCACCCCTCTGTCCTTCACAGCTGGGCCACTAGGAAGCCTTCCAGCTCTACTGCACCAAGAAGAACTTCTGCACCTTTTTAAAGTTGTGCAATTTTCAGCAAAGACCTGTTGCAGTAAAAAATAAAGAAGGTGCGGCCGGTTCCTGCATATACCCTATGGTCGTGTCCTCCCTAGTTCCGGCTCAAGCAGGCCATTGGAACTAGCGCTAACTTACCTCAGCGACTCCACGCTGCTCCCAAAGTACTCTTTGACCCAGGCAGGTCGCTGCCACACCAACTTCATACAAAGACTGCCTATTTCATGGCTCTCTTACTGTGGACTCTGCTCACATTTCCAGCATGCACTCCTGGTCTCAGCTGCGTAACTCTCTGCCACTGCTCTTTTTGTGTTCCCAACATCCACTCCCTCATAGTTAATGTATAAACTCCCAACAACCCCCTTAAATCAAGACTCAACCAACTGTAACCGAACAACCAGACTTATATGTTAAATTCTCAATCCACAATACATCCACACAATAAACATAACCAATTGATAAGGATATAAACTGATCACCTAGATAAGATAAATTTACCTACAGAAATCCATCCCAGCTACCTTGGCAATTCAAGACCACCCTGATCTGGGTCATCCTTCCCTGTCTCCATCTTGATTCTCCTTCCTTCTTCTTCTCTCCCACCTTATAAAAACTTTGTCCCTGTTTTTTTTTTTGTTTGTTTGTTTGTTTGTTTTTATTGTCCATTCATGACCAGGACCTAACTGGTGCCAGCCCTCACCTGCATATTGACAACAAAGAACCTTTGCTGAAGTGAAATTTGATTCTTTCTCATTTGTTAGTTATGCCTTTGATAGGGAACTATTTCAATTAATTAATTAATTAATTAGTTCATTTAAAATAAGGGAAGAAGGATAACCACCAAAACCTGGACAGAGAAGTCAAGATTGGAGTCCTCCCAAATCCTAAGACCACAAAGATAATGTAAGTACAAATGGAAACTGTTCTACCAAGAGAATCACACATGAGTGCAGCACAGTAGTACCTGGCTGGTGATAGCTCTCAGCCAAGTACCTTTCCAAGGGCAGCATGGAAATTCCTACAGATTGTGCCAAATATTCACACTACATAGAATCCATAGACACCAAGGCCCTGTACATTCCTCTGGGAAAGTTTTCTGTCCTCATTTGCCCAAAGGCCTGAAAACTGTGTATGCTGGTTCTGCGTGGTGTTTTTTTCTTGAGGCAAGAGGTCATCCTACCCTGGAATTTACTGAAGGAGCAACTCTTCTTAGAGTTCAGTGTTGTACTCTTAATTCCCCTTGTTTGCCTTTGGGAGGCCTTCATCTTCATCTCAAGTCTCACTTAAAGCATTGGAGGAGCCACAAAGAAGACTTGTGGGGCTGAAGCAATCCAGTGTGGCCGAGCACAGAGCTCCTTGGTAGCTGTCATGTCAGCTCCGGCACTGATCATACCAGGTGGGATCATTTTCCTATAAGTAGATCCATCCAGGAACTGTGATGGGATTATACTAAAGATTCCTTGCAACCCACAAAGTGATGGCTAACCAGGAACCCCCATCATGAGTAGGCCAGGAGAAGGGCCCTATAAATGTGAGTCCTAGATGTGCCCTTTGATCAAAATAATAAGTAGAATTGACAGGACACTGTTACTGTAGCATCTGTGCAGAAGAAACTAGAAGAGGTCAGATGGGTACTCATATGATCTAATTTCTAATAGGTCTAGATACAAAATTTTCATTCTATAGAATAAAGCTAAAGAAGAAAGTCTTTAATGATCCAACTGTGTTTTAAAAAAGGAAACTTCTTGTCTAAACATCAATTAATGGCAGAAAAGCACACAATTTTGCTTAAACTCTTCTCAGATAATCTTTTTAATCATCTATTTTAAAACAAGGCTAAGGCTCATAATCCTCATTCTCTGACTCATAGATACTTCTGGAAAGTTTATTCTCAGTCTTGTGTATGTGAAAGACAGCAATAAACAAGGTTTACTCACTTTGGGCAAATAGTAAAGATTTAAAATAGTAAAGATAAAAAAATTAAATAGTGTATTGCTAACGGGAAACACTAAAATGGAGGGCTATGGCAGAAGACAACTGGAGAACTCTTTACATGGGGTGACCCAACACAAGCTGCCTAAGGAAGGTAGTGTCAACCATGCAGAGGTGAGATGGAGGCCAGCATATTGGGTTGGGAGAGTTCAGTAGGCAGAAGGGCTGGTGAGTGCGGCTGCACAGGGGAAGGAAGCCTGCAGGATTTGTAGAGATCCTAACCCTGGAAGGATGAAACACAAATGGAAGAAGAAAGGAACAGAAGAGGTGAGAGGCCACAAAGCCCTTTGGCCCCAGGAGTATGGAGAGTTGGAGACATCTTGGAAGGTGATATGCTTCTTGGAAATGATGCATTTGGACATCTAATGCAAATGTCTGCTGCAGTGAATAGGAGACCTCAAAGTTGTGTTTACATTCACACAGCAGATGCTCCTGTTGAACATGTGACACAGGATGACATATGTGAAATTACTAACCAAATCCCAAGAAAATGTAAGATAGAATATAGCTATGTGAGATAGATAGGTATATCTTTTAATAAAGGTATTAAGGGCAACAGTCAGTTTACAAATATGTTGCTGTGTGCAAAGGCAGAGTACGTGAGCACAGAGATGTTTGTGCTTTCTAGCACACCAACTCCAGGAGAAGAAATACCTGAGACTTGCTAAATAACAGTCTTAGAATCTGCAACAGTACCTGGCACTCACAAGGAATTTGAAAGACATCATTAACTGAAGTAATTTATGTTTATATTTATATATACATATATATGCAAATTAAAATGTGACTAGTTGATAATTTTCTCTGTAGCAAGCTTGGCTTTATTATTCCATAATGATTCTGTACTGCTTCCATATTTGAGATGAAAGAATCATGATTGTGAAAAGCAAGATGTCCTTGGTTCTCATTTTCCAGGCTCAACACAATTAAGACTTTAACAGCTCTATAAGAGAGCACATCCCAGAGTAAATTTTATTTCCTGGTACTGTTTAAAGGATAGAAAACAAGTTTTACCTCAAGTCACTCAAAAAGTTCAGATGGATGGAAAGGTTCTGGGCTTGACTTGGGAGCAGTGCATCCATGAGGAATCACTTGGAGACACAGGAAGTGACCCAAGGTATGAACACACAGAACTAGCCATCTCTGTTCTTGAAGTAACCCCCTTCCAAACATCTAGCATAATTCCAGCCGCATAAAGTCAATTAAAAAGCAAAATGTTTTTAAGTTTCTGAAAACTCCTTAAATTCATACTTTCCAGATTTTCCCAAATGCACATTTGCACCTCCATGTGGATAAGTCTGGGAACATCTAACCTGCCACTTGCTGACCTTACAATCTGTTCTCTCTCCTGGCTTCTTCAGATTGAAGCTTCCAAAGCAATGGGAAAAATAGAATACAGACATTCTGCAACTTTTTCAATTTTTGTGTGGGAGGCACTGAGGTCTTGTGCTCACAGATAAGCCCAGGCAAACCTGGAAAGTTAAACACACGGTACTGTTCCTTCAAGAGAAGGAATGTAATACTTGCTATCTGCCCAGAAGGCTGGAAACGGATGTGCTTTCTAGCCTGGTGACCTTTGCACTACCTGCGTGGTCAGGGACAACACTGGACCCTCCCCCAGATTCTTGTCATGAGCCTGTTTTTCTCAGCCAATCTGTAGAACCTCTTTATGGAAGGTACCATGCCTACTTTACAAAGCCACATCTGATTTCTATTTTAGTGTATTTTGTTTCTCAAAGAGATTTATGTGTGCTTTGTTGGGATTAATTATCGCCAGAGAAGTTTTCACCAAATTGTGCTATGCTTACCCATGCCTAAAATAAAGCAGACTCCAGAAGTTTGAACCAACACGAGGTGCTGTGTTCCTACGGAACAGAACTGCTTTCTTGTCTCCTATAGTTCATCTTTCTCTGAAGGCCTGTTACTGTTATAGAGAATCCTCTCATTTTTCAAACCAGTGCAGACTTAAAAATCCATATCTGTCAATAATAAATCAATTCTCCTTGATAATAATCTCTGATAACCTGAATCTATAGAATGACTGATATATCAAAATCTTTCTTATCACCATAGGAGTTAGGCCACAAAATCACTGTGACAGGCCCTGTGATTTAGATGATTCTCATAGTGGATCTGGAACACCAGAGAACAGCAGGGAGGGTTATGCTTGGGAACCACAAAGCAATATGGTACTTGATAAGCAGTGCAAGTTTCTCTACACAAGGCAGAGAATGAGAAAGCAGGAAGAGAAACCCATCTCTATGTCTTAATGGCTCATCACGCAGTTGCATACACTGTAAACAGAAATGCTTCTGGCTGCAGATGATTTACTTTCTGTATACTATGATAATTCCATACTACATTTAATGAAAAGGGATACCGCCACACAAGATACACATAAGTACTTCAGTAAGACTGCAGTGAATAGCTAGTGTGCTGTGCTGCTACCCATCTGTGGAACCCTCTGAGAGACATCTGATCCTTTCATTAGAATATATATTTTTTCCTGTCTATACTCAGAAAATACATTGTATACATGCTGTTCTGCCATCTGCTTTTGTACTTACTAATAGTCTTTAGAGAAGCCTCTAGGGTATAACATGCTAAATTCTTACTCAAATCATAACTGGGTTCCAAGATTTGTTCATTAGAAGAAATGTTTGGATGCACATGTGCAGGTGCATATGCCCTATGGTTTTGTGAATCTACTCATCAGATACATTCTCAACAGGAGAATTAAGACAAAAGTTAATGTATATAATGTGCTTGGGTAGAAACAGCAAGGTTCCATGCCAAGGCTACATCAGTTTATACTCCAGTCCACAGCATACTCTGCTCACACTAATAACTAAGAACATAAACTCTGTTCTCACTAAAAATGAGACCACGACCTTTCTACATATATGCATGAGAAGATGTATACATACACATATGATACATAATTTCCCATTTTTGCTTCCACTATACCTATAACCACAAATATTGAAAAGCAGTCTCTACTCACTCATAAAGGATCCTGTAAATTAAGAAATCACCCTTAGGGCATGCAAACTACCACCTGCTTTTTCTGATATAACATTCTTGATCCTGGTTGGAGTTATTTCCAAACATAGAAGTTTTGATGATTTTATTCTAGGATATTAAATGTATCAACCTTTTTAATACATCTAATTACTTCCAGGGTTCATACTACTAAGTCTAAGAATACACAGCTATGAGGATGATGTCATTATGTAGCAAGCCGAGTCCAGGATAAGGCATAGTCTATCACTGGATGAGAAGGAAGAATAGGTGGGGAAAAGTCTCGGAAGGAGGGAGGAGGAAGAAGAGGGAGAGGAATCAGGATGGAGACAACACAGCAGCAGGATCTAGATAGAGGTGGATTAGGTCAATTTTATCTTGTCTAGGCGGACGGCTTATATCTTTAATAATTGGCAGCAAATTTATTGTGCGGCTGAGAAATTAACATGTAAAACTAATTGCTAGATTACAAGTTTTTGGAACTTTGATTTACCCAGCTAAAGAGGATAGTGTATGAAAGAAATGGCTGAGAGGCAGTTGGAGTGTGCGGATCTGGTTCTGTTGCCTGCTAGGAGCTAGAAGTGAGAACACACAAGCCTGCAGAATGAGGTGTGTGTGTGTGTGTGTGGTGTATGCATACATATGTGTCCATGTCTAAAATCATGTATTTAACTCTATATACCCTTACATACATTGTTCTTTATTTTCAGTCAACCACTGTAGAAAAGAAAGTTCATGTAAAAGGGTTGTATAAAAACAATACTGGCTTCCTTATAGCACTCTACTACTGCCTAACAGATTTGATGAAGACACTTCTTTATTTTTTTATTATATACACAAGAAGCAAGTCAGGTCAGGCATGGTGGTATATGCCTTTAATTATGTCACTTGGAAGGCAGAAGCAGGCAGATGTCTATGAGTTTAAGTCCAGCCTAGTCTACATAGGAAGTTCCACAACAGCCAGGACTACATAGAGATATCCCATCTCGTAAACAAAAATATTTGTTAAAAGTGAGATGGCCTGTCCAACCTGTTTTCATTTAAATAAAAAATAATAATAATAATAAAAAAAAACACAGCAGTGAGCCCAACCATAAGAGGCTATTGGAAGTGCAGGTGCCGGGCCCTGTTCTCAGACACTGTTGCCTACTCTTACTAGCAAGGCTAAACATCAGCATCCCTAAGTCCCACAGCTGTCCAAGTGTAGAGACCACTATTGCAGAGTATGAAAGTGGTGTCTTGTGGGTGGACTGTATTATACTAGTGTTCTGTGCACTGCGTTACCCATCATTCCCAGAACACTTAGTTTGAGAATCCTTCTTTGACAAACACACATCTATTGTCTCTGATGACAACTTATATCACAGATTCTCTTTCCAGAGAAAACCTCTCTCCTACCCTGAGCCTTCTGTTTTTTGGTTTTTTTTTTTTTTAACATGGAATTGTCTTCATAGGAGTACATTGTGTACTATGAAACTATTCCTCACCACACCCTTCGGCTCTCCCCTCCTTCTCAGTTCTCGTCTGTTGGACAGTTTGGCTTCCTCTTTCACATCATCACTGCATATGGAATTTTGTTAGGAATCCAAGGAGGCAGCAGCACAGAGATCCAGCCTGGATACAACACTGAGCCTCACTACAGATAGTAATTAGCAAAGGAAATAGAAGCAAAAAAAAACTAATGATGTGGTAGCTTCTAAAGTCAAGTTAATAGCAATTCGACCTGATGAATGAAGGCTTGTGAAAAGCCTATGACAATCAGCTCAGCTCATACTATAGTCAGTCAAACCCAGATGCAAACCAGGATCTCTACACCTGGCATGAAGGCATTGAATGATGGCTCCACCAAGTCCAGCAAGCAGCCGTTCAAGATGGTACAGGGTAAAGTGTTTGAGTTTTTAAGGCTTTAATGTAATTTTCAATGAGAAGACTTTGTGGTCGCTTACAGTACGCATATTTTAATTGTAGCCAGATGCTTTTCCCAATTTTTAATTTTATTTTTAGCCTGGCACATGGCTTCAGTGGAAACTGAGAATGATAGATAGACGATACACATTTCATCACATTTGCAGTGTGAAAATAGTAACACTTGGGGTGCTTTGTGCATGTTATTTTTCAGGAAAGCAAGGAAGGGCACTGTGGAGGAATATACTTTAAATATGCTAATGTTGCTATGCGGCATCTCCACACATAAGAGCAAGCACGATCCCAGCCACAGTCTAAATATATCAGTGCATCCTGTTTAGCAGCTTCTATTCAGAGACCTTCAAATGTTTTATAAAAAATCAGCCGAGAGGAAAACAACATAAGCAGGCAATGCTCTTGAGCTGATTTTAGGAAATGCTTTAATAACAGACCCAGGCTAGAAAATGATCAAATATCCATCCACCCCATCCTACACACACACACACACACACACACACACACACACACACACACACACACACACAGAGGAAAGGCAATAGTAGGCTCCTTTTCTTCATTGTCTGAATCTGTCTGATGACATGAGGTAATGTGGGAGCAAGTGGGCTAACCCGATCAATCAGACAGCCACTCTTCCACTGTACTGTGTGAACTGCTGGTGGGTTGACTACCACAAAGGTGATGTTTTCGCCATCCATTGACTTGACATCGTCAACCCCTGTTGTGGAAAGGGAAGGTAAAATGCTCCTGGGAGTCTTGAGTCTACCTGGGAGGATACTGCACCCCGGATTCTGCAGAAGTCACTCTTATTGGTTTCTACCCACAGTCATGTATAGCAGACACAGTCGGGAAATTTTTAATGAGAAGTCATAAGCTAAGATCAACTTACTGGGGACGTGGTTAATCGAAGAATAGTGCCATTTTTTATTTCGTTGCGATTCTGCAAAAGATGAAAGAAAAGCTTTAATAAATCTTTTAAGTAGAATTGTGACAAAGGGGAAAAAACAAATACAACATGGTCTTCATTTTATGCAGCGTTCTTTCAATTTTCTCTGTTCTCATTTGTGTAATTTTCAATTATTTCTACAAAGAAGCTTAACTCGAAGAATAGTAATATGAGTCCTCAAAATCCAAAAGCAAAATAATAACTACAAAAGTGTATTCAGGGAAAACAGCCTAGAAGTTCTGTTCCTAATAGAACTGAAAACATGTCTACATAAAAGCTTCTATGCTCATATCCACAGAAATACTTACTTTTAACTCAAAAGTTTTGAAAATTAATTGTAGTCACAATCGCTCAACCCTCCCCCCAAATAAAATAAAAATAATCAAATTGAACATATCTCAAATAAAGCTGCAATCTTAAAGTTTCTTGGAATTGGCTGCTTCCTTGTGCATGATCCCTTAAAGGAATAAACAAGCAGCGGGAATGAGTAGATCCCAGATCCTGGGAAGTGAAAGTTGGATTTCACTGACTTTTCAACCAGAGAATGGACCATGCTCAGCCTCCAGAACTAGCAGGACTCTCCCTGGCTACAGCCTCAAGGAGCTGAGGCTAGGAAGCTCGTTTTCCACATCCTTTAAAACTCGCCACAGGCTATGATGCAGCAGGAGCACAGAGGTGGTGAGAAATGTCTCCCTGATGTGTCAAGGCCCATCCATCACTTGTTCCCATGGTCAGTTTCACTAGTTATAAACAATAAATTCTGTACAACAAACAAGCTGTCAGGGGCCAACACTCCCTCCCAAAGAAAAGTACTCCTAGATACTTCACCTCATGCACAGACAAGCCTGAAGCCCATCCCCAATAAATAAAAAATAAAAGTTCAACATGGTCCTTTCATCCCTATCTAGAATGTCCCAGAAATGTCAAGCTACTCTGTAGGAAACTATCGCTTTATTACCAGAGGGACAGGCAGTGGCCACAGAGCAGGCTGGTTGGGAACAGCAATATTAATTCACTTCATTTCGAGCTTAATGTGTACATGAGGCTGAAAAGGAAGTCAGCTAGTTGCAAAGACTACTTGGAAAGTACTGAGGAAGCTGGAGATACACAATCTCTCCTCCATAGCCAGCTTCTGAGTACACTGAGGAATCAGAGCCAGAAGATAGAGAACTAAAATTCTTCTTAATTAGGGATTCTGGAGAATAAAGGTCTCTCAAGGTAAGCCCTCAGATCAGGCATGTTCCAAAGAAAGAAAAAGTGAGCCGGACCTGAGGCTTCCTATTTGAAAAGGAAACCCAGAAAAATTTAGAGAGATTTTTTTCAGGGAAAACTAGAGTGGGGAGTGAGGTATTTTAATCTTTTTTAAAGTGCCAGTACTCTGGCATTAAGCTAAAAATTTTGGCATTAATGTTTATCTAAACACCATAATAATTCTATGCACACTTTAAAACTTAGATTGTGACCTAGCTGACCTCACACTGCTCTACCCATTCATCCTGTTTCCTTCCTGGAGCACCCCAACAGTCAACAGCTTTTATGAGAGCAAAGAAGAGGCAGGGAAGTTAAAGACCTGCAGCTCATCAGAGCTTAGTTACCAATTCCAGGACAACATAAGGTTCCAGGGGTTCTAGTAGGAGCTGGACTGGGGAGAACAAAATCTGTCCACAGGCTCCCATGTGGAGTCTTGGCTTTCTGCAATCAACGCAAGACTTCTATGAAGAAGGAGGAAGAGGTTGGTTTGTCCTGTCCACTTCTTAAAACTATTCAAGCTACTTATAGTCAGAGCTGGGTCCAAATGTCTAGCTAACCATTCTGATCTAATTTTTCTCCCCTCTGTTGGAAAGAATATGTCCTTGCCTGGACTGTGTAGAGAGAGCCAGAGGAGAGCTTTGTCTACACTGGGACTGTTTAAAATGAAAGCAGTTGCTCCTGTTCTTAGAATAGCAGCCATCAAACTGCCCGTGGCCCTGGGTCAACAGCTAACTCTGACTAATCAGTGATTGGTATTTTGGATAGAGATGGGCAGGAGGGAAGGAAAAAAGACAGGACAGGACAGGACAAGAGGGGAGGGGAAGGAGAAGAGCTATGTCTATAATCATGACAAACTTTTAACTCCTGAGACAAGGCAAACTGAACTCAGAAAGAATGTCTGTGGTACAGCCTTGTTTCTGGGACAACATCCTATCAGGAAGATCAACTAGACCACACCTCTTTCTACCTTGCAGTAAAATTCATTAACACGGAGAGAGGTTGAGTTGTTTCAGTTTCATTACTCCCACCGGTGGCAGCACAGCGACTAGTTTAGCATCAGTCTCCACTTCCTAGCTGGGAACCCTGCTGCAAGCCGCATGGATGGCAGCTGGCCCAGCTTCCCCAGGTCATTATAGGGATTCAATGGCTAATCCACTGATGCTAGTTAGACTAGGAATCACACGTTGAAAATACACAGAAAAAAAAGCCAAATGTTTACTATTAAACATAAAAATAGCATTCACAAACCACATTGCTGAGCCCTTTCATGTTTGGAGCTAGTCCCTATATGTAGTCCCTATATATTGTCCCTATATGTACCCAGTTGTGGTCTGAATGTGAAATGGCCCCATAGGCTCATGTGTTTAAACAGTTGGTGCACAGCTGGTAGCACTCTTTGAGAATGCTCTGGATCAGGAGGAGGCAGAACCTTACTAGAAGAAATACATCACTGGAGTAGGGAGCTGTGGTTTTACAGCCCGGCCCTACTTTGTGTTATCTCTCTGCTTCTAGTATATACAAAAAAGGTGATCATTCCGCTTCCTGAATGGTAGGCCAGCCTCACATACCTGCTTTGTGCCTTCACAGCCATGATGACTCGTATGCCCTCTGGAACTATAAGAGCCAAAATAAAACATTTCTTCCCTAACTTGTTTAGTCATGGTATTTTAACATAGCAACTGAAAACTGATTGACAGCCCAATAAGTAAATTTCACTCTATATTACCCTAAAGATATTAGCACATCCATTAGAATAATGCATATTAATAAGCACATGTCCCGTTAATAAGCAGATCAGCATAGCTATGGGGGAATTCTGCCCTAGAGCAGCTTCATATCAGAGGCTGGGCACCTCTCAGTCACCGTATTGCCCCTCCTTGATGCATTCTCACAAGCACCAACATTGTGTGTGAGTGTGTGTGTGTGTGTGTGTGTGTGTGAGTGTGTGTGTGTGTGTGTGTGTGTGTGTGTGTGTGTGTGTGTGTGTGATTTACTTATCATCTTATTCAGGTTGTCCAGTAGTCACATCACTTAATCCTAAAATGCATCTATCTCCATGAGAGTGAAAAGGGATGACTATCACAGTTGGATCTCTCCATCTACAAAGGTCCATGTCAGTGTTCAGTAAGCATCTGCTAGATAAATGACTACATTACTACTCTGTTCCACTGAGACAGATCAAAAATGAAACAAGACCAATTCTCATTCTCCAAAAAGTCAATTAAAATCCTGATCCCCACAACTTTATTCTTTCAGAAATCTCCTGCTCGGACCAAAGTATGAGTGCTCATTGCAAGAACTTCCTGAGAAGCCCAGAAGCTCTAAAATCAAAGTATCAACTATTTTGATCCCAAGATTCTTTTGACACCAATTCAAAATTCTACCAATTGTGAAGTGTGTGTAGTATCAAGATCCACACATTTAAAATCTAAGCCAAGTTCTAATTCTCAGTAAATTCTGTTCTTCCCTGATGGGCTTGTCAGCTTGTTTAGGCTATCTGATATGCCCAGGGGACTAAATACCATTCAACCAAATACTGGTCTTGATGTTGCTATGAAGTCTTTTGTAAATTCTCAGTATAACTAATCATCTTAAAAAATGTAAATCAAAACCACAATGAATTACTACCTCAATCCTCTAAGAATGACTGTCATTAAAAAAAAAAACGAAAAAACAAAACAAAACAAAAAAAAACAAAAACAAAAACAAAAACAAAAAAAAAAAAAAAAAACTCAGCCAAGCATGGTGACACACATTTAATTCCAGCACTCAGGAGGCAGAGGAAGGTGGATCTCTGAACTTCAGTACAGCTGAGGTTACACAGAGAAACCCTGCCTCAAAAACAAAACAAAACAAAACTAACTAAAGTGCTGTTAACAATTAGAAAAACACACTGGAGCACTGTACACAATTGGTAACTAATGCAGTTATAGGGAAATGAATAGAAGTTTCTCAGAAACTTAGAACATCTCCCTTAGAGCCTAGCAATGCACCCATATATGGACACAAACAGTGAAACTGCTGCGTGTACAAAACATCTACACTTAGATTTTTTTTTAAGATTTATTTATTTATTGTATATAAGTACACTGTAGCTGTCCTCAGACACACCAGAAGAGGGCATCAGATCTCTTTACAGATGGTTGTGAGCCACCATGTGGTTGCTGGGATTTGAACTCAGGACCTCTGGAAGAGCAGTCGGGGCTCTTAACCACTGAGCCATCTCTCCAGCCCTACACTTAGATTTTTATTGTAGTGATATGTAGTGTAGCCAAAAATGGAAGTAACCTATATGTCCACCAAGTAATGAATGGACATAGATGTACAATGGAAGACTGATCAGCCAGGAAAATGGAATATTAGTTTAAACAAGGGCAGAACCAGTCACTACACCGAGGGAAATGAACGAGGTGCACAACAAATAGCACATGACCTCACTCATCTGTGAAATACAGACTTCGTGGGAGTTGAGAATGGTGGTTCCAAGAGGCTATGAGGAGGGGGAAGCAAGAGTAAAAAATAAACGAGGCTGCTAAAGAGGAGCTGTGCCACAGTTGTGTGTGAGCTTGGGCTGTCAAAGTGTTTTTCTACAGAGGGAGACTCTACGTAATTGTTCAGTACTGTGCATCTCAAAGACCTACGACAGGGAATTTGCACATTGTCAACTTTCAGAAGTGATCAGTATCTAAGGAAAGAGATTGTATAGGAAGGAGCTTGGGAGATCGTTCTGTCAGTAAGTTGCCCTCTTGGCAAGTTCAATCCTTAGTGCCTATGGAGAAAAGTCAGTAGTAATAGCCTGTACTTGTAATGCCATACTCGGGAGACTGACACTAGTGAATCCCTAGGCACTGCTGGCTAGCCAGTCTACCATCATCAATAAGCCCCAGGCCAGTAAATGGCCTGCCAAAAAATAGAGGTGTCATGATGAGTGACACTCAAGGCCAACCTCTGATCTCTCCTCACAGTTATATATACACATGCACACATTTCTGCATACCCAGGTGTACACACACACACACACACACACACAGGCAAACGCACATGCACACAGACGGGGGATGGGGGGAATAGACCATGATTCAAACATCACACAATATAGAAAGAGTACCAAAACATCATATGGTTCCAAGATTATGTGTAATTACAATGTTTTTATGTGTCCATTTTTTAAAATTATTTAAATTCCACAAAAGGAAAAACAGACCATCACAAGACCCATTTAGAACAGGCATTCTGAACTCTGAAGTAACACTGACTGCAGTTAACAGTCTCCCTCTTGCCACTGCCTCAAGAATAAAGAGGAGAAAAGAGGCAGAAAGAACATTTCTGTAGGACCTGCCAGGCCTGCACACTCCGTATGGGAAGAAGGACAACGGCCAAGGGAAAGCAGCTAACACAGCTCTCATATTTCCCCACATAGCCACTGCAGTCTGCACTTACGAGATGCCTGTGTTTATATTCCTACCACGTCCACTCAGCCTCTGTGACCTGGGTGGTAGGATCCTGTGGAAGCACGCCATTCCTTTCATATCATCTCCTCCAGAATCCACTTTCCTCAGTACACCAATGTTCTACTTAGGCAAATCCAGAATTGCATCTGGTCAATGTCCTACTTAGGCAAATCCAGAATTGCATCTGGTCAATGTCCTACTTAGGCGAATCCAGAATTGCATCTGGTCAAAACATAAATGCTCCCTCATCTGTGCTGACTAGCACAGCAGAGAACCTCAGGGAATTCGGATACTACCAATATTAGAGGTCTTGGCTCTTAGCAGGCAGGTACCTCCAGGGTCCCCTGCAGCCTCCTCTCTCCACTGATGTCCGTTGCATCCCTCAGTTGTGAGGAGCCCCTAACTTGAGATGTTCTAATCCAACAAAAGACTATTCTTCACCACCTTTACTTAAGCTTCAGACAGTGATTCTGCATGTAAACACGGCCCCATTCATTTGTATGTTCATTTGCTTCACTTTCCCATCCTGAGACTAATGAAGCCAATAAGGGCAGTATCGGTTGCTAAGCTACAGAACAATGTCTGAACATGGAAGACAACAGAGGACCTTTAGGAAGGAGTGTATAAAATACCCTAAAGTAAGATATGAATGCCCCCCAGCACCGCAGTACTCTGGGGTGCGGGGGAAGAAGTAGGGTGGAAGAATAAAGAAGCCCTTTCCCTACAACTAACATGTTCCAGAGAGACGGTCAGGGATGCTACGTTTCCCACTGCAGCTGTCAGCTCTGCTAGGTAAAGGTGCCCTTGACAGTTATGTTACTTCCTCCATCTCTGTCATACTCAGTTGTCACTCCATTTTCATACTTTCACTTGCAGTCTGATATCCAGTTCTCAAGACTGAAAACTGAAAAACCACAATGACGAATAAGGCCTATTGATAGAGATGTTTAGGTCCAAAAGACCTAAAGCCCACAGTGAGATATGTTACGGTCACACAGAACTGCCATCCTCAGTAACTAGTTCTCGCTCTTGCTTTCCACAGTTAGATCTGGGCCAGAGGGATTGGATGGGGGAGTCAGCAGCTCCCACAAGTGTCCTAGATCAGGCAAATCTGAGTGGATAAACAGAAGGAGACTGCCTATCTCCTTTGGTATTTTAATCAAGAGTAAAGCCAGAGATAAAGAACAATATGTTTTTCTGAAGACAAACAAGCTTGTCTTAAAGGACTAGGCACTATTCAATATCTACTGATGTCCCACATTGGGAAAATAAACTTATTTTCACAGAGCAGGAAGTGCTGGGCCCTGTACCTAAATACAATTAGAATGTACTTCAAAACCCTGTCCTTCTAATATCCTGAAACGTTATCTAATGCAATTTGTTTAATACAGGCAGGATATGATTGGTAAAATGCTTAAGTGAGTGCAGGCAGTCTCTATATGTAGAAGATCACAGCACAATGTGAGCATTCCATCTAGGTGAGTGGCACCAGCAAAGGCAGAGTGTGAGCACCAGATGGTGAGGTCAACTGTCAGTCAAATTTCTCTAGGGACAGGTGCTATGCTGGAGATGGGACAAGGAAGTTGGACCAGCAGTGGTCTGGGAGGTACAATGGACTGAGAGGAAGGAAGCTCCAGCTTGGGCCTGGGCCAGCTGCTCTAAATCGCCTTGTTTCCTTATCAGCAGCAAGAGGCAAAGGGCCCAGAGCCAAGCGTCAATACTCTGTATCTTATTCTCAATAGAGCAAACAGAGAGGAAATATTTAAAGCTCTTGAGCAGGATTACTGATATGATGAAGGAATCTTAGAGAAATAAATCTGTCAGAGGGTGAATTAGACAGGGAAGGGGAAAGTCCAGGAAACTAAGCCAGGAGAGGAAGGGCTTGAGCAGCTGTGTACAGGTTCTAACCCCAAAGATAGAGGGCCCTCAGCACCTCCCACTACCACAGTGTGGAATCCAAGAGACAATGTGAAGATCCCAAGAGTGAATAGACAGTGGGTTCCCTGATATTAAAAAATAATACCCCCTGCTTCCATACAGAGGATGAAGGACAGTCAACAAGGACACATTTTTTTGGTGTATAAATTTTGTCATGTCTGACAAAAGCTTTTGAATGTTCAAACTCACCATCTATTCAAAGAAAAATTGAATGTGCAGGTAATATTTCATAAAAGATGTCCCTTTACCCACAGTTAAAGCAGAGTAAGAAGGTAAGATCTGACCTTCATAGACCACTCACTTTCTTGTCTTAACTCGAAACCTTGGCCCTGCCTTAAGACACTGACGCGGGACCTGAGCTCTTCTTTCCCTTGGCCAACTGGGGAAATGTGATACTTCACCAGAGAGGAAAATGAAGGTCTTCTCCCCCGGTATTACTTCATGTGAATGGTCTCAGATCTTGCATGCCCCCAAATCACTGGGCAGACTCTTACCAGAAGCCACTTCTAAGAAGCTCTGCAACCCAACCTTCCAGCATTAAAATGGCGCTATGATTCAGCACAGGTCCGCTCCTCAAACTGCTTTCCTCCCTCCAGTCTGTGAGGTTGGCAGTTGGAGATGTCTCTGCAGCAGTCAGACCAACTTCCCAGAGCCACACAGTGAGGAGCGGTACTCACCCCTGAGCCTCTGCATGAGCTTCATCCATAGACTAAGAGCCATCACCACTTCTCTGCAATTATTCCATCTAGGCTCATCAGACTCCCTTTCACCCTGATATTCATAACTACCCAGATTTTACTAGTAGACATCTGTCTAAATTCAATTCCTGCTGGTTCACTATTGATATGCTTGTTGTACCCTGATTGGATTTGACTGATACTTGCAAATTTGAAAAATTGCAAATGTTCCTTAGGACAAAGGGAAATTTAAAGAAATGATAGCCAAGCAGGATAGTTATATAATATGGTCACTAAAGTACTACTTTAGAGGAATGTTTAATGTTTGAAAATATAGAATTTTCTATTGCATAAGATATGGGCAATGACAGCAAGCCACACGGGAGTATGACTCTAAATGCTCATGCTGAAGAAATACTGATGTCCTATTGGGGAACCCTATGTATGTTGTTCTTCTGCAATATGGCAAGGATGACAATAAGAAGAATGCCTGACACACAATGTCTTGCACACATTTTTAAGAGAGTGATTATTAAGGTTAAGGACAGAAGAATCCAAATAAACTCCACGCAAACATAGAACAGTCTAATACCACAGAAATGGAGACCTAATTGCCAGCCCCAGCTGATATCATCAACTTTAATCTACCTTCAGCCAAAGGGCACAGACTAAGGTTTAAATGAGTTATGATGGGCAAGTTAGTGCCTGTACTCCCAGAAAACCGCAAAGTTCCGCAGCCACATCTGAAAGAAAGAAACTCACACATGGAAGAAACATTCTAAAGGTCCAGTTCCGGTACAGTGATCACAGGGACTCTACAGTTTGGAAAGTACCAACTCCACATCCTGTTCTAGGCAGCACCAGTGCCAACAAGTCTACAGATAGAAAATGTAATACAGACTTTCACACAGGAGAGCAAGGGAACTAAATGATGGCAACACTCAGGAAAAGAAGACTTTCCGGGTATGAGCTACTGTGCTGTCAAATGAAATTCTGAGCATTAGAGCATTCTCCCTTGCTATGAGCCGAGTCGCGACTGTCAGGAAGGCCTGACTCAGTCGCTGGCTTCAGTGATAACAGCTTTGTCATCTGAGCATCCGCTATTTCTGGCACACAGAAGCCTGGCAGAGGAAACACATGGCTTGCTGCTTAGTCTTATTGTTGTTTGCATTTTAATCATTTTACCTATTTTATATGTATCGGTAGTTTGCTTACATATATATCTATATATCACATGCATGCCTGGTGCTCACAGAGGACAGAAGGGTATATAGAATCCCCTAGAACCCAGATCACCGTGAATAGTATCCAGAGCTCCTAACTGCTGAGCAATCTCCCCAGCCCCTGCAGGTTAGAATTTATTATCTACTTGACACAATCTAGAGGCAGCTGAGAAGAAGGAACCTTAGTTGCAGAAATGGCCTACACAGAATTGGCATGCGGCAAAGGTTGAGAGAGAACATCTTGATTCATGTGAGATAATGTCGGATGTCCCTCAGACACATGACATATGGTAAAAATGGTACAGCATTTGTATCTTACCTCTGCACACCCTCTTGTATACCTTAAATCATGATTACTTATGATCATTAATTCAATGTTGGAAGCTATGAAAAAGATTGTTGGATTGTACTGGGTATAAATGTAGACAAGAGAGAAAGGTGCTACATGAATTACACTTTGAAAGTTGTTCGGATCCATGAATGCAGAAAGCATAGGTAGGAAGTGATTACTAGGTGTATATAACATCCCTCAGTGCTAGATGAAGATAGACAATCACACTACATAGCACTATTGTTGGATTAAACCAGCCCTCTGATTAACGTACTCAATATATGTGCAATAACTCAGCTCTATTCATAAAGAACATATAGTTTAGGTGACAGACTCTGAGGAAATGGAGGAATGGCCATGCGGGAAGATATGAGTCTCAGACAGAGCAGCCAAGCATAGGTCAGCCCACTCATTTGAAACTCCTATGTAAGACACCATGTATGAGGATTCTCTTTCCTTGCTTTTGTGGTCTTGGACGTTTCAGGAGTCTGACATCCATGGATCTCTTGTCAAAGCAACGTTTTTGAATGTATGAAATAAAAAATGTAAGCTTGCAAACAAGCCAAATGGCTACTTGAATATTTTTAAATTGTCTCATAGAAGTGTGTGCTCTACTTTAGCAACCTATGGGTGGGCAGACATCACTCATAAAGAATCAAACAATAGTTTATGTGCTGTGGGCCAGAAACTGTCTGACAAGAGAGAGGCCCAGATGAAAGGGTGCACTAAGAATCTTAACATGCAAAAGCAGGTAACAGCATGAATTTGTTTCAATGGCTTCAGTAACTGACCTCTGAACCTATGTGTTAAAAAAAAAGTAGGTTTTATGTCTGAGAGCTAATAAAGTATAATGAGTTCTAATAAAATACATGATCATGAGCGATACTTTTAAGATTCTGCAATAAGAGTAGCAGATATCTCTGCTTCCTACCGGTCCCGAAAGCTCAGCTGCTGTTTAGATGATGGGTATAGCTTGATGGGCACCTTCCTGGTGGAGTAATGTTAAGCTGACTTTCAATCACGTTCATAGACAGCAGGTTAAAATAAAGGCCCTCCACGATACTTAAAATTCCTACCATGGATTTAGAAGACTCAGCCCAGTGCTCCCCTAGCCAATATTTGCACTCATGTCCGACACTCCACCCACACCAGCCCATGTCTTGTTCCCTTTTGTTCTGTAACACACCGAGCTCTCTCATGCTTTGGGGCATCCGTACTGCCTGTTCTGTGCTCTGTGTGCTATGATCTAGCTGCCTTTTGTTCTTTTTAAAGAGACAGCCCCTTGTGTAGTATAGCAATCTTGGCCAGGACGAACAGTCAGGTCCTTTCAGGGGAATCTAAGCTGCTCCAGTGTTGGCCTAAGCATAACACAGACCCAGAACACAGGCCTGGGCCACAGGTAGCACACATCCTGACAGCAGGAACCTGATCAATCAGGGTCTAGGAGTGTCTCTTAAGACTCACATGGTTAGAGAACTCAGAGCCACATAAGTCCCCGACTCTCAAGACCAGGGGCATTCATCTACATGCTTCATTCATTTATGTTTGCATTATCATAAGTTTGAAGCTAGTCAAATCTTATTTTTGGTCCATTCTTAAATCTAGAGTGCACAGCAGTGATCTCAGAATAAACTAAAATAGAAATACACACCATACTCTACCCACAGGTGTGTTTTATGCCAACTCTAAATAAAATGAGTACTTTTTCATTTTCTAAAAACTACTGATCTCTTTCTACACCCACAGGAATATGTGCTTGAAAAGAGTGGGCATCTTCTGGGTTTAGTTCATTACCAAGGCCTGAAATATACTCAGTATGTGCTTTCTCAATGAATAAAATGAATATTTTAATCATGGCAGAACCTGGAGGAAGAAATAAAATACATCCAAGAACTAAAGCCCATAGGCCACATAGGACTTAAAAGGCAGGAATAAGAATCTTTCTTCCCACAACTTAAGTCTCAAACCCTCCCTAACCTTCAGTTATCCAGTGAATAATTATTTTATTAAGCATAGGTATCACTGAAAACTGAGATCATGTCCCACCCTGATGTCTGTTTCTACAGTGAGACCTAAATACAAACGAGTCAGACTCCAGCCCTCTGTAGGGCTGTTTCAAAGAGCCGAAGACATCTACCACTTCTGGGCTCTGAGCCTCAAGCTCTGGCTAGATATGTTCCCAGAAAAATCACCTGTTCCAGCCCAAAGAGAAGTGTCCTTATATAAGAGGAAGCCAGAAAGATGATTCAGAAAAACAGGATATAGACTCAGAGCTACAGTCAACCAGCCCAGGAACCCACATCAGAGAACAGGCTTTCACAGAGGCTCCACTCCAGCCTTCTTCCCTCCAATTCTCTCTTCTCCTGCTGCAGCCAGAAGAGAAATTACAACCTAAGGGGGCATTTCTAGCAGATAATAGAAGCGGCACATTTAAAGAAAGAGTTAAATACTCCCAGTTTTAAAAGTGTTAATATTTAAATGCACATCGAAAACACAGTAAGGAACTAACTAACCAGTAGGCTATTTTCTTTCCTTCTTTCTTCCTTTCTTTTTTCTTTCATCCCTTTCTTTCTTTCTCTCACTTGTTTTGTTTTGTTTTGTTTTGTTTTAATTTTGTTGAGATAGAGTCTTACTATATAGCCCTGGCTATTCTGGTACTTACTGTGTAGAGCAGGGCAGCCTTAAACTCACAGAGATCTTTCTACCTTTGCTCCCAAGTGTAAGATTAAAGGAGTGTGTCACCATCGCCAGCTTCTCCGACAGCTATTTTCAAAAAGACAGAAACTGGCAAATGCTGCAGAGACTGTGAATCAGAGGGAACTTCAACAGTGTTGGTGGGGATGTCACATTAGAGCAGACATTATGGAAAACTGTTTGGAAGTTTCTCAAAATGCTAGAAATAGAACTACCATATGGAGTAGCAATTTCACTCCTGAGTATATATCCAAAGGAAATGAATTCGGTACATTGGAAAGACACCGATACTCTAGTACTTAGGGCAGTAGGAACCACAGGAGCCATGAGAGCAGTCATCTAGTTGCCACTCAAAGGGTGAGTGGAGAAAGAAAATGCAATGGACATGAAGACACATAGGACTACTCAGCCATAAAAAGAATGATTGTCACATAATGAATGTAATAATTAAATGATGTATACACAATAATATATAATATTTTAACTATAAAAAGGAAAAATAATTATATGCCCATTAAAAAGCCATAAATTGCATGTGTAATTCAGCATACCATGTGAACACTGCCCCTTTTCTCTGGAGCTGCACACTGAGTGCTAGGACGAGTCTTCACAGCTGTCTGTCACTCCAGGGACCTTGACCCTTCATATACCTGAGTATTAGTAATGCAGTAAATAACATTTTTAAAAGCAATTCAATTAGGACTGGTGCTTTCCTTAAGAGGCCAACCAAAGCTATTGGCCAGAGAAAACATTTATTTAGTAGATTTATTCATGGCCATGAATGTGTCTGCTAATTGTTATTAAGGACATCTATTTAGTAAATTAAATGCCTTGTTCATGAAAGGTCTGGAATGAGATTTTAGTCTCTTACTATAAAAAGATACTTAAGCAAGGTAGTATGAATCAGAGAAACACTGACTAATTTGAAAAGAAAAGGCTCTAGCAGAACAGGAAGAGTAGATAAAACTCAGCAAAATCCTAGAATACATAGCTAGCTACCTGTGCCCACAGAACCAGAGTCAATTACTTATACTTCACCATCTTAATCTATGCAAAAGGGGGATTTGATCCACAAATTATCTCTAGCTTTGCAGAATGTAAGCTTAAAAGTATTTGGTATGCAAGAAACCCTCAGCAAATGGTACAGTAATATAAGGAAGCTGCTGTTTATGACGTTTACAAAAGTATGAGCTAGCTAAGCAATATACACAAAACCTTTAAGGAAAAAATGATAAAGCTTTATTATTCAATGTTCTAATGTCATCATGGGTGATACAGTCAATAACCTCAAGAAAGCAATCACATCACCCCAAAAAGTTAAGCCATGCATTAAAATTCTATTTTCAGCAAAATACTATTGGGATTTGGCAAGCAACTGTTAAAGTGTTCATGGTAGAATAAAGAAATAAGAAAGTTGATTTGCTATGAGAATAAAGAGAAGGAAGAGGAAAGAAGAGTAAAGGAGGCCCCAGAATTCCATCCCCTAGAAATAAAGTCTTGTTACTAAGCTGCAAGCAGTCAAAGCTACCTGGTAATACAACAAAGTACAGAGGGGATCCTGATCACAAAAACCTGGCAAGCTGCACCACGACAACGAACGCAAGCCAAGTGCAGGAGGAGAGAGATAAAAAAGTATCCCAATAAACAACGCTAACGTGATTGGCTGTCTCCATTCAAAGGAATTAAAATGAATCTCAGCCTCGTCCATGTGCACACACGATGTAGAGTGTCCAAGTGGATAAATGACTTATATGAAAACTGAAACTTTCAAATTTATGAAAGAAACATAAGTGAATAAATTTAAAATACCTGAAAAGGTGCTTTGAAAATACTGAAGCCAAATGACAAAGGAAAATGAATCAGTAAGATCGTGTAAAAATGGTTTTTATAAAAGCCTGTTTGGCAACACCATAGTCAACTCTTTAAGACAAGCACTCCCATACCACAAATGGACAAAGATTGTACTGGTCGTTTTAGAAGCGAAATCTGAGGAGAAAATAAATAAGGGAAAATATGCCCAGCCACAGCAGTTGGGTAAAAGCAAGTTAATGCCACAAAAAAGTCCCATGGTACCACCATCCACTTGGCTTAGGATAGCAGGAGACGGACCACACTAGTTCATATCAGGGAATAGAAACTTGCAGCTTGAGGGTACACCCACAAAGCCTTGTAGCTCTCCGTGTTGTAGCTGACTCAGTATGTGTTTGTATTCCACTCTAGAAAAACTTTTAAATGGTTCCACAAAAACATATAGCACAGTGCTGTGTCAACAAAAGCAAGGAAAGTAACTGATTATTTGTTGAAAAATGGCCATGTCCACTGCTTTATGTGTGCCATAGGACAGCAAACATTGTTCGCCACAAAAACATTACCCAATGAAAACATTCAATTACAAAAGATTACTTTCAAGAAATAGCAATTATTTATTTTTTTCAAAAAGTATTTATTGTTCTTGTCTATATGAGTATGTTTTGCCTAAATGAATATATGTATGTGTGTCGTGTGTGTGCAGTGTCAGCAGAGCCAGTGTCCAAGCCCCTGGGATTGGAGTTAAAATTGTGAACCAACACATGGGTTTAGGGAACTAAAACCAGGTCTTCTGGAAGAGCAGTGAGTTCTCTTAATTGCTGAGTCATCTCCCCAGCCTCTCTTTCCCAATTATTTAAAGTTTTAAGCATTAAACAATACAGTATATTATATATGAACATACAGATATGCAAAAAACTTATCAAAGATTCAGAAGGATGCCCACCGCCTTCAGGCTATTATTTACTTCTGTGGAGGGGAGAACAGAGGAGCAGAATGGGAAAATGAGGTAGGACTGTGGCAATAGTCAAAATGCTAATGCTATTATCATCTTGGTGGTAGAATGTGAGGGTGTCTGCTCACATTGTATACTTATGCTATATTTGGCTCAATTAAACAATTTCAAACTACCCTTTAAGTAATTTCAACTCTTAAGGAAGCCACTACTGCTCATGCAAAACTCCTATCTGAATCAACATTAGTATCTAGGTTTTTTATAGCTATACATTATTCTGCATGTAATAAGAGAGCAATTAAAGAGAAACATATTTTAAAACAATGTGGCTTTCTAAGGTAGCCTCATACAATCCTTCTCTTCTTTCCTTCACCAACCGCCACATTCTTAAAATACCACAAATGTAGTCTTCTTACAAAGTGCCTATTAGCCAGACAGTGGTTTTCAAATAATGGAACCCATTTTATTCTGAAATGGGTGAAAAAAGAATCTCAGATGATGCCCCAGAAACAAAAATAGACAAAGAAGCATTGCATTAGAACCAGCGTGTCATGGTGGGCTTGTAAATGCATGTTTTATTGACATAATCAACCGGACTAGTCAGACCTTCTTATTAACATAAAAATTCAATAATCAGTGATACAGCTGATCATTATAATAATATACCAATATTCTATATATACAGTTTGCCTTTGTGTTCTGTTTTCTGGCTCAGGGTGGAGGGATTCTGCATTTCCTTCCCGATGTCCTAGTTTTCAAAGGCTGCCTAATGCATTATCACAGAGCCAAGTTTCTATTGGTCAGAAGACTAGCCTGCCTGAGAGCAATCATCCATTCTGGGACTGTAGGGCTGAAACCATATATGAGGTGGCATTGAGCTGTTCCTTACCTGGAACCTGAATCCTCATCAGAATTCACTTTCTCTGACTGCATGGATTAAATCACTGTGGCACCATTTCCCAGCTCTAGCTCTTAGCCAGGGACCACTCTCCACTTACAGACAGGACTCTCAAGACTCTAGATCTTACCTTCTGCTCTCAACCTATCCACGACATGCTCTGTGCTCCTCCTTGGAGTCAGCAGAATATCTCCTCATGCTTATCTCTCTTCTACAGATGCACAGCATCATCACCCTTCTGATTAGTTCACAGATAACTGACTGCAGAGCTTAATTACGCTAGGAAAGCATGTGGCATGATCAAAAGATAGCTCCTCCTACTTCTCAGTCCATTTCATGCTCAAAGCAAGAGAAATACATATGACCCACAGGTAAATTGTCTACTGTTTGTGGTAACCATTTATAGCCACTTAGCTGAGTCCTCCAGAACTTGGAAATAAAAAATGGGTCTACCTCTGTCTTTCTTGCTTCTTCTCCCTCCCTCTCCCTCCTTTTTCCTCCCGAGCTCTCTACCCATCCCCTTCTCTCACTCTCTCCAGAGTCTCACTATATAGTACAGGCTGGGCTTGAACTCTCCAAGCTTTTTCCTCAGTTCCCTCCGTGCTGAACACAAGGGTATGGATGGCGCCATGGACATTTTTGTATCAGGATCTTTCTTACTTTCAATTGTTCTTTAAAACACATACAGGAAACCTGACAAACACTTACAGAAAGTAGTACAACTAGGTCTTTATCTTTATTGGACATCTGACATGTCCTCAAGCCCACACACTCCACCATCTACCTCCCAGTAGCGAAGGCTATCAGGAACCACAGGTAACTAGCTTGAACTAATTTTTTTGAATGAATTAAAATAAAAGCAATCTTCCCAATCAAGTACACATTTTTAGAGTGTAAATGCATGCACCATGGAGGAGGAAACAAAACGCATCCTACTTAAGTATCTGAAATCAATGTGATGAGGTCATTGACCATAAGAATACCTACCTTCACAGAGCCACTGTCTATCACTGACGTTTAGGTAGGTCTACTGGGGGAGTTCCACTTGATTATTTTATTTGTGCTTAAACAATTCAAAGCAATATATCTTAGAAGGTCCTATTAATAAAATCCCTTGCTTCTTTGACTATTTAGAAATACAGAGGATCTTGCTTTCAGTTCTGATTTTGACACTTTGTACCTCTTTGGCCTGAAATCCCCCAAGTCCTAGTGTTGTGGTTTGCCCTGAAGTTATGGGTATTTTAATGCTAATTCCACTGCCCCAAGGACAGCTGCTTAGTCAGTACTCAGGAATCAGGTGACTTCACCGGAACCTCCCCATTGAATTTGTAAAGTACAGGTGACGGGCAGGCACAGGATAGAAGGAGGCCTGTCATTGGAGGAGAAGGAAGGATGGGCGGGAGAGAAGTTTGAAGGAAGAGGAGGAGACTGGAACAGAAAGGAAGAGAGGAGAGGGGAGAGAGGAGAGAGCGGAGGGAGGGAAGAAGGGGGGGGAAAGAGAGAGAGAGAGATGGCAGGACGATGGAGGCTGATGTGAAGATCTCGCTCTGTGTATTTACAGGTTGTTATCAATGTTCCTAAGGGATGGATGGTACTGGGCTTTGTATGTTTATGTGGGCAATTATCAATTGGGTCAAAGATTATTGTGTTGTGTGTTCTTTTATGTGAGGGTTTGAGTGTAAGAAAGTGTGCGGCGACTGGAGACACTGCACCGCCACGGCGGAGTTGGGATGTGATTCCTCAGAGATATCTAGCAGATGTCTTGAAGCACCACGGTGCGAACCCAGCAAGGTAAAAGACAACAATACATTTTTTTATTTTTATATTTTTACAACATCCTAGGACTTCTAAATCCTAAAATTTGCCTGGCACCTCAGGGCTTGCCAGTGAACAGATGCTACAGATGACCCTGGGTGATACAATTTCTTGGGAGTTAGCATTCACCCTCTACCTGTAATTTATAGGCAAAATTAAGGAACTGCTAAAACTCTTTATAAGCTAAATACTACAGCAGCATCTTTCAAAAGCAGAGAGAAAGAACAAAACAAAGAGTGGTACAGCTCAAAAGTACAAATATAAATGAGATATCAGCAGAACTGAATTGTGTATTGTTCAACCTTTGTAAATGTTAACAAATCGGAAACATGGCTAGCTATGGGAGGACTACCGGCTGACATACTAGACTGTTTTGCTGGCATCACTTCATTTAATCTCCATTCCACAATGAAATGGACCCTGTGTATTAACTAGCATGTTAAAATGCAAAATACAAATACAGTCTTTATATTAAATATTTTAGCTTATGTGCCAAAACACCAGTTTTATTCTAATAATTTAATAAGTAGGATTTTGAAATTTTGTTTACTCTGCTTTAAAATTTCTTCTCTTTGCAAATGTTTCAGAAATATAGTGAAATTTCATATTTGTTTGCTTAAAAGCTGAAGATCCTTAAAAACATTTTATGAGGGTTTTTTTCTAGTTAGTGAAGTTGTTGGGATTTTTATTTAGTATAAGAAAATATGAACATAACTGCTATGCTTTGAAGTTGCAAAAAGAGGGTGTCTAAAGACCAAGGAAGGAAGAACGGGGGGAGGGGGGGCAAGTGTGATGGCTAGATGGGTTTTCAAAGCTGTTCAGAATCCTAGAGACTTGAGTTTGATCTCTGAGATCCACATGGTTGAAGGACAGAACACTTGCCCATATTACCTTCTAACCTCTACACAGTCACTGCAGTATGGTGCACACTCCCTTACACACACATATAAATCCCAAACACAGGATCCTTCTGTGTCATCCTGGCTAGCCTGGAACTTCTGTGTAGACAAGGCTATCACAGAGATCCACCTGTTTCTGCTTCCTAATTGTGGGCTAAAGCTGTGTTCCACAAAATCCAGCACAGAGAAATTAGCTGTGAAAGTTCACTTTTACTGCCTCCTCCCGCCCATGTCTGTAAAAGTACAAGGTGTGTTTTATTAACTTGGTAACCAAGGTTATCCTAATTCCTGCCCCAACTGGGGATTGGAAAGGCTCCTCCACGGCTTCTCTGCTCAGACAGAGCACCAGTGTTACAGTGAAAAGCAGTTACTGAACCAAGACAGAGGGAAGAGCCCAAGCCAACTTCCCCCAAATCTGGACTTAAACCAAAGGATCCAATGCATGCTTCTGAGAACATATGACCAGGCAATTTCCTCCTCCCCAGTTAAGAAAGAGCAGAATCTTTCTTGTGTTTTTTACTTTTTCAAATACATTTCCTCATTTCTATTCATATGAGTGTTTTGCATGTACATCTGTTTGACACTTATGCCTGGTGCCCAAAGAGGCCAGAAGAAGGCATCCATGTATGTATGTATGTATGTATGTATGTATGTATGCATGCATGCATACATATCTGTATGGGTGTTTTGCATATATGTATGTCTGTGTGTCACATGTATGCCTAGTGTCTAAGGAGGCAAGAAGAAAGCATCAGATTCACTGGAACTGTAGTAACAAATAGCTGTGAACCATCATGAGGGTGCTAGGAATCAAACCTAGCAAGTGCCCTTAACCACTTAGTCATTTTTCCAGCCCCAAGGATCTTTTCTTGTATGTCCTTCATCTACATGAATATGTGGTCCATTGCTGCCCTCCATAATCATGACACATACTTTCTTCTATTTTTTCTTCATTCTTCTTTTTCTGCTTAAGCAAAATCTAGCAAAGGTAGAAGCCAGTTTCTATTCTGATAACCTCTGGAAAGATGATGCCTCCCTCCTAATTTTCCCTGTTAGAGATTGCCAAGGATGATAGGACATTTTATCATAAAGCCCTCAAGGTTCTTTGTTACTCAATGTACCAGCAAGAATACCCTCGACCTTGCTCCTTGAATCTGGGCAGGCTAGGAATACTCAATCTCCAGACACAGTGCAGTAACCAACAAGATCTCTGCAGTTAGGCCACAAGAAGCCTCACAGCTGCTGCCTCACTCTTTGCCATCAGTCTCCATCCCACAGAGCTGCACAAGAGAACTCTGTGGCTGCCGAGGTAAGAAGATGCCCAGGCCACACAGGAATATACAGGTAGTAAGGAGAGGAGACCTCAGTTTATCGTGCCCTCTAGAAGAAGGCATTCATGTATGTGTGCATGCATGTGCGAATATATGCATTCATGTATGTACTTCTGTATGGGTATTTTACTTATTTACCATACATATGACTGGTACCCAAAGAAGCCAGAAGAAGTCATTTTGAAAAGAGTCCTCTAAGTCTCCATAGCCTACAAGTAAAGACATTTCTAAATGATTCCAGCACATGTCTTCTAAGCTGTGGCCCAGGCACCAAGTAATGAAAAGCCACTGGCTCTGTTTTGGCATATCCAAATTCCTATAGGCTGATGTCTATATGCAGGTGAGGGCTGGCACAAGTTAGGCCAAGGCCCATGATTGGACAGTAAAAAGTAAGGTGGGGACAAAGTTTTTGTAAGGCAGGAGAGAAGAAGAAAAAAAGGAAGAAGAACCAAGTAGGAGGCAGCCGCTGTTGAGACTTCTAGAGTCCTAATCTTACCTGGTTTCTGGGACCAGAGAGTTCCTGGCTGGCTGGGAAAGGATGGCTAGCAATGGGGGTGGAAGGGACTGCCACTGGGAACAGAGAATAGCTGGGGTTAGATTGGCGTGGTGCCATAGAGCCGCAGCAGTTAAGATGAAAATGCCCCACAGATGCCATGTGGCCCTATGGTGCCAGCACTACCGTGGGGAAAAATATCATTTTTAATAATTACCACAATAATACCAGACCAGAAACTTCAATGAAACCAATCACAGCCACCTAGAATGAGTTTTAAGTTACGAATTGTGAAATGTTTATGGAGGGAGCAATAGATAACTAGAACAATAGAAATCAGGAAAGAAAAAGACCATTATACAGTAATTACTATCTTAACTGAGCATGATGGAAAAAATAGCAGCCTATATGCCACCTCTGTGATACTGCAGGCATGCTGATTTCCAGGGACAGAAAAAAAATCTCCTTCCTCTGTTCTCCCCCCTCACACAGCTCTACCCTTCTTCCTCTTCTCCTTTTCCTTATGCTCTTATCCACACCCATCTCTACATGAATAACAAAGGCTGAGGGCATCTAGCTTTGGTTTTGAGCACAGAGAGCAGACAATAATGAAATGGCTACCCAACTGTTAAACACAACCATTAGTTATCATAAAATCCTTTTGATGGGTTTAGCAAATGCTTTAAAAATATGAAGCAAGGTAGAAATAGTATACAAAACACAACAGTCAAAAGAAGTAACAAAATAGCTAATGCTGCATGAATTTCTTTTTATAAACACACACATAATTATTCACAAATACAGATGCAAACACACTGGGCTTCCATCCCTAACTGAGGAAGAAAGTCCAATACTATTTAAAATTAAATTTCTCTGATGCATAAACACAGGAGCAGGGTTGTACTTAGAGGCCTTTCAAGAAGACCCTGGCTTTGGAATCTATGATGAGAGAGACAGGCCCAGGCGTGAGACTGAGAGCTTTGATAATGAGTTTCTGTGTCTCATTTTTGCCTGTTTGTGTTTGAAAAGGGTGGGTTGCTGTCTCTGGGGTCATTTGCAGTCAGAGAAAAAAAAACCTGTCTGTGAAAGAATCCAGGAGGAATTCTGTCTTTGGAGGAACTGAATGTGTCCTTCATTGTGCAGTTGAACACCACACAGTTAAATGTTTCAGAAACTGAAGCAATCTGTTCACTGGCTTGGTAGCTGAACTGCAGAACATGGAATCATGATGACCTCTGGCATTTATCTTTCCCTGTAATTCTAGAAGCAGCCATATCTTACCAAGCACAAGCCCCAGAGCCCAGGCAAACAAGGCATCCATCTATGTAATCATCCTATTCTAGCCCATATCCACGAGTCAGTGGTAAACTTAAATAACATGTCATAGAACCCACTGCCAGCTGAAGAATGCTGACAGCATCACTGCCCTTCTGGCTTACACGCCCTCTCATTTATGTGATTCAACTTAGACTGTCTTTTCTCTTCATCTTGAAGTTTATGCACGTCCAAGTCCCTGCTAAAGGAAAAACACTGAGTAATTCAAAATGAGGGCTTCTATCCAGTTCTCAAACTGTAATTACAAAGTTCCAAAACCACCCAAAAATGGTTTTAGAGATTTCAGAATGTCTACTGCCAGTTTAGTTGAGTCACTAAGAGCAAATGCACCAGGATATAACAGAATGTAAGTGGAGTGCCCCTGACAGCAAAGGCATTAGCTGTCCACTGGCATAACCAGCATCAGGGCTAGATAAAGTCAGGACAATCTGAAGGCTCTGTCTGTCTCTATCTCTGTCTCTCTGTCTCTGTCTGTCTGTCTCTCTGTATCTCTGTCTCTCTCTTTCTGTGTGTGTGTGTGTGTGTGTGTGTGTGTGTGTGTGTGTGTGTATGTGTGTATGTATGGTATGGTATGTGTCCATCTGGTGCATGTGAGGAGTGTGTGTGTGTGTGTGTGTGTGTGTGTGTGTGTGTGTGTGTATAGTATGGTATGTGTCCATCTGGTGCATGTGAGGAGTGTGTGTGTGTGTTTGTGTGTGGTGTGTATGTGTATATTCATGTATACATGCATGCATGTGTATAGTATTGTACATGTGTAAGTGTGTAACACCTGTGATCTGGATATGGTATGTGCATTTCAATTTTTATATGCCATACTTGACAGATTCAGAAAAGGTAAACAGGGTCCAAGAGTAGTAGTTCTATTCTACTGCAATCATCTTTCCAGAACCAAGTACCAGACACATTCTGTAACTAGCATTTCACCCTTGATTGAATGCCTGCTTTTGATCTTCAACTATTGAACTGGGCAAAAATCCAATGTGCTCTAAAAGTGAATATTAATACTAACAACCTTTGGGATTTCCAATTAGAAAAGGAAAAACATAGGGGTTGGGGTAGGGGTGACCGACAAATTATTGGCTCATGGTTCACATGTAGCAAACAACTTACAAAAGGACCTGTTTACAACTGTTTTCCCCATGTCTGCTCCAATCTGCATTCCTAGTGACTGACTCCAACAAAGAGTTATGTCCAAATGTTCCCATCGTTGTTAGAAAATGTGTCACAGGGAGTACTGAGACTTTCCCTTTATTTAATGAAAAATACTATGTGTCGTCGGGGAAGGCAGTCAGCAATACTTTCAAATCAGGGTCAATGTCTTCCTTTCTGGAAACCTTAGTATGCATATAAGTTGATGAGTCTCTTATTGCTTCTTGATCCTCAGATGCAGAGTGTACACTTCTACCCACCAGGTTGTAGCAATATTCTATGTAGACCTGTACTGTTTAGAAGTGTCAGGGTGTTTGCTATGGGCCAGTGGAAGTAAATATATAGTTCTGACTTTAAGTCTTAAAACTACTGTTTTAGAAGACAGAAATATCCTACAAGATATCATGGTTTGCTATCCTAAAAAATATAAATAAAAAAAATTCATCTAAACATTATGTCATAGCTATTGTTGTCCTCTGACTGGCAATGGCCCCCAGAGGCTCATACATTTGAATGCTTGTTCCGCAGTTGCTGGAACTCTTTGGGAAGGATTAGGAGGTATGGCCTTCTTGGAGGAAGTATATAACTGAGGTTCCATGCCTATTCCATTCCCAGTTAGCATGCACATATTCTCAGTCTCTATGTCTTTCTGTCTCTCCTCCCTTCTTCCTCCCTTCCCCCACCTCTCTTGCTTTCTCCGTAGTGTTTATGGATGAGATGTAAGCTCACAGCTACTGATCCAATGCAATGCCCGCCTACTTGCTGCCACACCCCTATCATGATGGTCGTAGAATCATTCTCTGAAATTGTAATCCCAAATAAATTATTTCTTCTATAAGTTGTCTTTACCATAGTGCTTTGTCACAGCAAGAGAAAAATCACTAAAACAGTTATATTTAGGGTATGTGAAGTCTGGCTCCATAGTAACAATAGAGAAACAGAGTAGAAGTGTTGCATTTCACACAGCAATGTTTTAATAAGAAACATAACTAAGTGGTTCTATAAACCTACCTAATTCAAATTATATTCACAGTAAACTTTACAAACACTGGGCTTTCAGTTACCAGGTGATGTTAACTAAACTGTCTCCAGACTGAAAGCTCCAATGAGGGACAAAGACTTTTTCTTATTTATCTTCTTCAATCCATCATACACTGAGCTATCAAATATAAGAAAAAATTCCTCGTTCCTATATTTCTGCACACTGATCTATAGGAAAATATTGCATGTATTTTTTTTATTTTTCCTAATATAAGTTAGAAAAAATATATATTCAAAATTAGGAACACTTGTACAAGAAGTAAATTCTAAACAATAAGTTGAAGTTGGCGTATTAGTTGGATAAGTGTATTCTGATATTTTATCTAGTTATGAAAATAGACTTATTAAGAAAAGATCATCTGAAATTAGAAAAGATGACTACTATTCAAGTACAAAGGTTTTATAACTATTAGCAAGTTGCCAAGGAGGCGATGAACAGTAAACTTTATGAAAGCGGATATTTCTTCCTTTTGTAGCCCTAGCCTGTCTGGAGCACTCTTGTAGACTAGGTATACTCAGAGATCCACCAGCCTCTGCCTCCTAAGTGCTGAGATTAAAGGCAAGAAAGAGCCAACACACCCTGATGACAGTAGAGATTTCAACTCTGCTATCTGGTCGCATTTTCTCCTCAGATTCAAGAGTAGAAATCAGCATTTATGTCAGCCTATGTGGATTCCAAGCCAATCCTGAATTCTTTTCCTACCCACAATGAAATAGTTTTTTTGTTTTGTTTTGTTTTGTTTTTTTGTAATTTCTACCATTGACTTATGCTTCCAACACAATTAAACAGAGTAATAATAGCCCAAACATTTGTGGTCAAGTACAGCTTCAAAATACCTCGAAGCTTTCATATAGTTTTAGAATGAAGCTAAAAGTCTTACCACACCCTTAAAAAGCCTAAAATACTGTGGCTTATGCAAAACTGTCCAGTAATATTTAGCCCCTTAGCCTCGGCTCTTTTTGCCTATTCTGTGCACATAAATGATTCCCTGTTTTGTTTGTGTGGTTTTCTTATTTGATTAGGTTTGGCTTGTTTTATCTAAGACAGGATCTCACTATGTAGACCAGGCTGGCCTCAAAAGCAGGGCAACACTCTTACCATGGCCTTGTCATGAGAGTTGACAAGCAGCACTAATCTGAGCCATGTTACTGTTGTCCACACCAGTACTCTGTCTGCTTTGGACTTTCACTTAAATATCACTTGTAGAGGATGTCATTAAGTTCAGGCACATTTTTCCTCTGTGGCACATACTGTCATTGTAATGAAGTGACAGGGATAAGTGTCTGTCTGTGAGAATCAGGAAGACTGGAACTCTACACAAACTTAGCACTTAGACCAATGCCTGAAACCCACTGGGGAATGTATCATGTCTACCAGAGTCCTGTGCTTGACAAAGTCTATAAACAGATAGTCAAGTAGCTAACATGGCCTCTATAAAGCATTGTTAACAAATGCCCTGATGGGTCACAAAGCAAGTATATGCTTTGCAGAGGAGACATCTGCATGGCATGTCACAAGGAAAGAAGAGGCCAAGGAGATAAATGTGTGCTAGAAACCCACAAGGAATAAGCATCAGGGAAATATGGGGTACAAGAGCCTTTTTTCCCCACTTAGATGCTCGCTAAGAATCAGGCCTGGAGGAGCTACCAAACTCTGCTCATATGAACAGACTCTGTACACACCTTACTGAGGTGTAAAGTTTGCTGAGGAAGCAACAATTACTCTTTATCACAAGAATCCTGACTCTTGGCCACAGCTCTTTGTACCCAGATCCCACTGGGAGAGAGCTGGTCTCCCAGGAGTGCTGATACACCAGAGAACACAGGTGAGACTACCATTCCTGCACACATTTCTGGCCCAAGAGGAACACTCACAGAGCACTCTGGACACAGGAACTAAGAAGCACTCTGGCAAAGGATCTTTCCAGTTTCTGCCTATGCTGAGCTGACCCTGTGCCACAGCTCTCTGTACCCAGATCCCACTAGGAGAAAGCTGGTCTCCTACTAGTGCTGACACACAGGCTTACAGGAGGGTCAAACCATTGTCAGAAACAGCAAGACAAGCTAACACCAGAAATAAGCACATAGTGAGAGGCAAAGGCAAGAATCTAAGCAATAGAAACCAAGGTTCATCAGAACCAAGTTCCCACACCACAGCAAGCCCTGGATACCCTCAACACACAGGAAAAGCAAGATTTTGATTTTAAACCACAACTCATGATGATGATAGAGGACTTTAAAAAAGACATAAATAATTCCATTAAAGAAATACAGAATAACACAAGTAAACAGGTAGAAGCCCTTAAAGAGAAAACGCAAAAATCTACCAAGTAGGCAAAAGAACTAAACAAAACTATCCAGTATCTAAAAATGGAAATAAAAACAATAAAAAATCACAAAGGGAGACAACCCTAGAGATAGAAAACCTAGGAAAGAGATCAAGAGTAATAGACTCAAGCATTACTAACAGAATACAAGAGATAGAAGAACAAATCTCAGGGGCAGAAGATACCATGGAAAACATTGACACAACCGTCAATGAAAATGCAAAAAGTAAAAAGCTCCTAACCCAAAACATCCAGGAAATTCAGGACACAATGAAAAAAGCAAACAAAAGGAGAATAGGTATAGAAAGAAGAGAGTGAAGACTCCCAACTTAAAGGGCCAGTAGATATCTTCAACAAAATTATAAAAGAAATCTTCCCTAACCTAAAGAAAGAGATGCTCATAAACATGCAAGAAGTCTACAAAACTCTAAATAGATTGGGCCAAAAAAGAAATTCCTGCAATCACATAATAGTCAAAATGCCAAATATACGAAACAGACTGAAAGAAATTAGGGAAATGACACCCTTCACAATAGTCACAAATAATATAAAATGCCTTCCTGTGACTTTAACCAAGCAAGTGAAAGATCTGTATGACAAGAACTTCAAGTTTTTGATGAAAGAAATTGAAGAAAATCTCAGAAGATGGAAAGATCTCCCATGCTCATGGATTGGCGGGATAAATATAGTAAAAATGGTCATCTTGCTGAAAGTAATCTATACATTCAATGCAATTTGCATCAAAACTCCAGCTGAATTCTTCATAGAGTTAGAAAGAACAATTTGCAAATTCATTCGGAATAACAAAAAACAAACAAAAAAAAACAAAAACAGGATAGCGAGACTATATTCAACAATAAAAGAACATCTGGGGGAATAACCATCCTTGACCTCAAGCTGTATTACAGAGCAATAGTGATAAAAACTGCATGCTATTGGCACAGAGACAGGCAGGTAGATCAATAGAATAGAATTGAAAACCCAGAAATGAACACGCACACCTATGTTTACTTGATCTTTGACAAAGAAGTTAAAACCATCCAGTGGGAAAAAGATAGCATTTTCAAAAAATGGTGCTGGTTCAACTGGCACTCAGCATGTAGAAGAATGCACATTGATCCATTCTTATCTCCCTATACAAAGCTCAAGTCCAAGTGCATCAAAGACCTCCATATAAAACCAGGTACACTCAAACTTATAGAGGAAAATGTGGGGAAGAGCCTTGAACACATGAGCACTGGACAAAATTTCCTGAACAGAACACCAATGCTTTATGCTCTAAGATCAAGAATCACTAAGGGGACTTCATAAAAGTACGAAGCTTCTGTAAGGTGAAGGACACTGTCATTAGGTCAAAATAGTGACAAACAGATTGGGAAAAGATCTTTATCAATCCTACATCTGATAGAGGGCTAATATCCAATATATACAAAGAACTCAAGAAGTTAGACTCCAGAAAATCAAATAACCCTATTAAAAATTGGATACAGAGCTAAAATACAAATTCTCAACTGAGGAATATCAAATGGCTGAGAAGTACCTAAAGAAATGTTCAACATCCTTAGTCATCAGGAAAATGTAAATCAAAACAACCCTGGGATTCCACCTCACATGAGTGAGAATGACTAAGATCAAAAATTCAGATGACAACAGATGATGGCAAGGATGTGGAGAAAGTGGAACACTCCTCCATTGTTGGTGGGATTGAGAGCTGGTATAAGCACTCTAGAAATCAGTCCTTGAAAATTGGATATAGTACTACTTCAGGAACCAGCTATACCACTCGTGGGTATCTACAGAGAAGATGCTCCAACATATAACAAGGACCTATGCTCCACTATGTTCATAGCAGCCTTATTTATAATAGCCAGAAGCTGGAAAGAAGCCAGATGTCCTTCAAGAGAGGAATGGATACAGAAAATGTGGTACATTTACACAATGGAATACTACTCAGCTATTAAAAACAATGATTTCATGAAATTGATAGCCAATTGAATGGAATTAGAAAATATCTTACACACACACACACACACACACACACACACACACACACACACACACACGGTATGCACTCACTGATAAGTTGATATTAGCCCAGCTCAGATTACCCAAGATACCATCCATAGACCACATGAAACTCATGAAGAAGTACAACCAAAGTGTGAATCGTTCAGTCCTTAGAAGGGGGAACAAAAATATTCATAGTAGGATATACGGAGACAATGTTTGGAGTAGAGACTGAAGGAAAGGCCATCCAGACCTTATCCCACCTGGGGATCCAGCCTATATACATACAGCCACCAAACCCAGACAATATTGTGGCCGTCAAGAAGTGCATGCTGACAGGAACCTGATATAGCTATCTCCTGAGAGTCTCTGCCAGAGCATGACAAATACAGAGGCAGATGCGCATAACCAACCATTGAACTGAGAACGGGGTACCCGATGGAGGAATTAGAGAAAGGATTGAAGGAGCTGAAGGGGTTTGCAACCCCATAAGAACAACAATACCAACCAACCAGAGCTCCGAGGGATTAAACCACCATTCAAAGAGTACACATGGACAGACCCATGGCTCCAGCTACATATGTAGAAAAGGATGACCTTGTTGGGCACCAATGGGAAGAGAAGACTTTGGTCCTGATAAGGCTGATGCCCCAGTGTAGAGGAATGTCAGGGTGGGGAGGCAGGAAGGGGTAGGTGTATGGGTGTATGTTCTATGAACACCCTCATAGAAGTAGGGGTAGGAGGGATGGGAAAGGGGAATAATATTTCAAATATAAAGTTAAAAAATATCCAATTAAAAAAAAGAACCCTGATTCTTATAGAAAAACCTCACAATGCCAGACATTTTATACCCCCCACCCCCCACCCCCCACCCCCGTGCTCGGGTTTGCTGAAGTTCAAATCTATGTCTTTGAGAAAGTTGTTGACCTATCGTCACTAAGTTGGTTTCAGTCAGGGCGTGGGGCTGACTGGCCTCGGACAAGAGTGAAACACAGGAAAAAGAAACCTTAGATGGAAATGAGGACCGGAAGCTTTGCTCCTCTCTGCTTATCACAGAGTGTTGGCATTTGCTGGACACTGGTTTTATTCTGATGACTTATGACTGACTCGTGACAATGGAATCTGCACAATAATCTCCCAGGACAGGAGGCCCTGTCCCAGAGGCCACCAAGAGCTGCCAGGAACCTGGACCACACATAGAGAAACCAGAGCACTTAGAGGAATGGGGATAGGAGAACACAGGTATTCCTCAAATAGCCCCACTTCCTCCCAGAGGCTCCAGGGGCAGCTTTGCAGACAGTGCCTGCATGAAGCTCATCACATCTGTGATTACAAGATAATTTACTGAATTTATGTGGATAGATTTCTCTACTTCATATGTACTTGAGTTAGTTTTAGCAGAGGGGAGCCAAATACCATTCTGGAAATACGGCACAGCCTCAGTTAATCAAAAGGATATCACTCGTAATGCTTCCTCCCGTGTCTATAGTTTGGAGAGGCCCACCCCTTTCTGCATACTTATGAAAAAGAGCAAGGGACTTTTCTCATTTCCCTTAAAAAGAAAAAAATGCCAATAGTACAATCACAGTACTTATCCCAGATGGTTAGATAATCTATAGCAAAGACAGGGGGAAAAGTTTGTATCTCTCTATTGAGTTACTGGAGGTTACACCTGATATAAGTTACAAGTACAAGTACAAGAAAGTCACATACTGACACTGCTAACAATGATACTGTTGTCCTGTGACTCCTGAGGCAATCAGAATCAGGATCACCATGCCAGCAAAGACA
This sequence comes from Rattus norvegicus, assembly GCF_021556685.1. NCBI lineage: Eukaryota > Metazoa > Chordata > Mammalia > Rodentia > Muridae > Rattus > Rattus norvegicus. Next base: position 49,892,402 of record NC_141550.1, read on the forward strand.
GGGTATTACCAACACTCAGGAGCCCAGACAACAGAACAGAGACAGCTCTGGAAGCAGACATACCAAGGCCAGGCTAGGCTTGATCACTTCTAGTGTATCAGGTTACCCAAATTGTTTCATAACTTCCTTGACTTCACTTTCCCCATGAAAATGAAGGTGCTCATTTCCTCATTATATTACAATGATGATAATCAGTGATCACTAAAACCAGAAGCACTCCCTCACTACCATTCCTCCTCAAAAGAGAAATTTCACAGCAACAGTGAGAAGTGTATACACACACACACACACACACACACACACACACACACACACACACACCACTCATCTATCCTGAAATTTATGTTTCTGAGCCAGAATTTGAACTTGCAAATAAATACATCTTACTAGTCCCCTACAACTTTTCATACCATACTTCAAAATGTTCCTTAACATCGTACCCACTACACTAAAACCCATGTTAATGGCTCAATAAGCAAATGAGAACTCTTTTAGAAAATAGGTTCAGATAACATGAGAAAAGTAGACAGAGGAGGGCTTCCTTCCTGAAGATCTTTGGGAGAAAACTCAAGCATCCCTCAGTGGTTTCATGTGTTCTCATGTTGGATCAGGGCTGTGCAATATTTACCTTTTCAATTACAGGTGATTTTTGTAAAGGAGAGGAAAACCATCCCATAGTAAAAGTCTGGAACTAATGACATGTACAAGCTTCAAAAATTAGTCACTTGTTACCATGGTGATGCAGATATTACATAACAATTCACTAGGTTGTATCAGGAGAATGCTATGTTATTTTAAGAACAGAAAGGGGTCTCTATTTTTGGAGGGAACTAATTTACAAGAACTTAGATGCAAACCAAGGATAGCCCAGTTTGACCCCAAAAGGGTCAAGATACATTGTGGTCTCCTTTACTGCATGTCTAGCTCTGTGCCTTACATAGGCACACACAGTTGGAGGAGAAGAGCTGTGACACATTATTTACAAACACAGGACTATGACTGGAAGGAGCATTCTTACTCTCTAAATGCTTAGGATAAAACTAATCTTTGTGACTATGCACTGAAGGATTGATGGCAGATGTACAAGGACAGTCCCTTAGAAACCCAACAGAAAGAATGTCTTAGGCAAAGAAGATTCCCTCCAAAAATGATTACAGTGCCTCAAAAAATAATGAAAGTCCCCCTATGTGGGATGATGTCACCACGCAGGTGTAAGCAGGTACAAAGAACAAAGCCTGTCATTGGATGAAAAGGAAGGATGAGCAGGAGAAAAGTTTGAGGGAAGAGGAGGAGACTGGAATTGAAAGGAGAGGAGACTGAAAGAGACTGCAGAAGAAGCTGCAGAGAGAACATGGAGGCTGACTTAAAGATTCCACTCTGTATATTTACAGGTTGCTATGATTATTCTTAAGGGATGGATGTGTATAGGGCTTGGTATGTTTAGGTGGGCAATTATATCTTATCAATTGGATCAGAGGTTATTGTGTTGTGTGTTCTTTCTTGTGGCAATTTGACTTTGGGAGAGTGTGTGGTGGCAGAGACACTGGGCCACCATGGAGTTGGGATGTGTGTTTCTGGCAAGATATCTAGCAGATATCTTGGGGCACTGTGGTGCTGATTCTAGTGGGGGTAAAAGACAGCCCATTTTATAATTTTACAACAACGCCCCTACTCTTAGCAGTTTCAATTTTCTAGATGTATATGACTTTTAACTTAAAAAATGCTATTAAATCTCTTCTGATGCTATAAAAATCATTCTAAGAAATGAAAGTACATATATTCCTCAACCAACCTTGTAACTACTTTGGGTAAGAGTGCACCATGCCTCGTGGATATAGGTCTGGCTCTTTAGAAAGGAGATCTGTCTGTCTCTGAAGCACCAGGGCTCTTTCTTCCTTAAGAAATACCTGGCTACACTATATCAGCATTCCCAGGACAGTTCCTTAAATGGAAACTTCCAGATGTAAAACTCACCTGGTTAGTATCTGAGACTAAGATTTGAAAACCTGCCCTGTGAAAGCTTCTCTCTCTCTCTCTCTCTCTCTCTCTCTCTCTCTCTCTCTCTCTCTCTCTCTCTCTCTCTCTGTGTGTGTGTGTGTGTGTCTCCCATCTCCCTCTCCACCCCACCCCCACCCCATTTCCCTGAGATAATTCCGCTCTGGGTCTTAGCTGCCAATGAACAATGAACTAAGGCCTTAGATGACAAGGAATATGACAGCCACTGGGGGATACAAGTCAGCATACATTAGTCAAAGGCAGGGCCTCAGTGACCGCAGTGGCTTATATTCATCACAGGTTGCAGAATCAGTTCAATCTACATGTTTGATATGTGGGTATACGAGAAAAATATTTCACAAAACCCACAGGAGATACAAGTTCTGTTGTATCCTTCTATTAAAGGCTTTGCAACCATCTGAATCAATTTCACTGCCCATGGCTGATGACTGAAACCACAGGGCTAAAATGTAACTGCCAACATTCAACTTTTATTTATTTATACTCCCCTTATCTCAGAAAGACTAGCATGCAAATTATATAGGTGCCACTAAAAATATTAAGAAAATAATCAAATGGAACATAATTAAGTATTTATAGACTAAGTTAAAGGAACCAAGGGTAAACTAAAAGTATGTACTATACAATCAGCACCTGCCAGAAAATCTAGTCCATGCTACCTCACCATCTGCAGCCAGGAATATGAAGGGAAAACTTGCTCACTCTTGAAAGTCCCAGTGTCCATTCTGGGAAGAAAAGGGCAGTTTCTGAAGGCAGTTCCAGGCATCTAACTACAGGGTTCCTACCTATGTAGGGCCTGTAGGGACAGTAACTGAGACACAAGCAGGACACATCACCATCTCCACCTCCAATCACCACATAACTCATGATGACTTTACTAAGGTCATCCCTGAAACTGTTGATTGGAGCAAATGAAGTCTACCATATTTCAGAGCCTGAGATCATCTACTTCTCCATTTCAAGAGCATCATGCATTCACTGGTTCCAGCATCAGCCAGGGAACCACTGGTGGACAGGCCTTACCTATTTCTTCCCTCCTCCCCCAACAGCCCCACATCATGAGGATGCATGGCTCCTTTACAGTGCATCAAGTTCTCTCAAGAGTTCAGTGGGACACTATAGTACTTCAGAAACTTTCAAAGATGAAATCCTAGAAGCACAAGATCTAAAGCTCCTTCTTAACTCTAGAGTCAAGATGGTGGTCTAACAACGTGACGTCAGTGACTCAGTTTTCACCTGTTAATCAAAGTCGATATTATCATATTGGAGTTTAGTCTTGAAACAAATGAGCAAACACAGGCAATTTCCTTGACCCAGTTTCTGGCACACATTAGGAGGTCAGTAAATGCTAAGTTTTCCTTTTCCTATCACAGGCCTTACACATCTTTTTTTCTTTCTTTTAGAGTCTTGCAAAGTCTTCACATATTGCTACATCTCTCCCAAACTTTAATTAAACAGTGTTAAAATGACCCAGGAAGAAAGCAGGTTCCTGAGAGCCAGGGAAGAGTCACTGTCCAGATGATGTCGCATCTCACAATAATTTTTGTCATTGTGGTAAGTACATTTAATAAAAAAAAAAGATGCAGAGAGAAAAAATAAAAATCTGACAAAGGAGAAGTAAAAGATAAAATATTTGCTAGAGAGACAAGATGCCTCATCAGGTAAAGACACTTGTCACCAAGCCTGACAACTTGAGTTTGGTTCCTACGACCCATATGGCAGAAAGACAGAACCAGTTCCTGAAAGTTGTCCTCTGATCTCCATACCCTCACACACAAATAAACTGTGTTTGTTTGTTTGTTTGTTTGTTTGTTTGTTTAAAATGTAAAGAAAGCAAATGTGATTGGTTAAATAGACTCAGAAACCTACTTGGACTTTACTCTTTTTTTCCCTTAAGATAGGATCTCTCTAAGTAATCCTGCCTATCCTGGAACATTATGTGGACCAGGCTGGCCTAACACTCAGAGATCCACCTCCCTTTGCTCCCCAAGTGCTGGGATTAATAAACTTCAGTCTTGAATGTGCTAAACAGTATTTTTTTGATGCTGAAGTAGCAGGTTTTGCTGTATAGACCTCATTATCACGGAGAGTAAGGACACAAAACTTTGGCCCTAAACAGAAGAAGGCGCCATGATTGCTTCCCTTCAGTTTAAGTGCCCGGATTATGACCTACCTTTTCTGTGATGTAGAAGTTTGAACTATCAGCATGCTGCAGAGCAAAATATTCATGGTTGGCAAGAGACCACCTTTAAAACATAAGAATAAATAATCACAAACATGAACGTGGTCATTTCTGTTTTAGTAGTTCTATAGGATTAAGACAAATTAAATCTAGGGTTAGATTTGGCCCAGAACAGCACTTGTTACAAGGCAGTTTCCAGGACAACAAGGCATTTGCTCAGTCTCTTTACCCAGATAAAACCTGCCATCTCACAGGTCGACCGGCTAAGCCGGGTCCCTCTTTTAACATTTCATCTTTAACATCAGAGGTGAGGTGGGTGTAACATTAAAAACAACCTTCTTTCTCCTTTTGAAAGACTGAAACAAAGAGAGTAAAAACAAAGGACATGAACACAATTTACATTCTGCATTTAACGTTCTTCAATTGTCTCTGAATTCTAAACTCTCATTTGGTATACCTAGCATGGACTGGAATACTCCATTTTGGTAGGGTATCTCTACGTAATCCTGCCTATCCAAGTTTTATGCAATTTATCAGGAATATAACAGAGGCCCAGTTCCGCTGCGCTGGTCAACCATCTGAGGTAACTTTCAAGTGGGTTCCCCCTTGCATTGTCAGCTCAGGCAGAGAGGCAGGCAAGCCTCCAGGCATGTGAGGTTCCACATTGTCTCTGGCCTAGAAATCCTTTCAGTTTCTATGGGTGGAGTATGTGCTTAACCCCAGGAACCTGGGGATTGCCCCTGCTGGTAAGGCCAAAAAAGGAGCACAGCTTCCTAAATGAAGGAAAGCTAGTCTACAGTGAGGGATCCCCAGCTCCTCCACTATCTGCTCTTGGAGGAAGAACGGCCAAGACCAGCAGAACGGGGTGCCACTCACACACAGGAACTGTGAGTGACTCTGGGCAGATTGAGCAGTGTTTTGGGAACATATGTATGGTTAGAATTATTTATAGTACTATGAATAATGTTCACCACTCTACTGCAAATATTTTATTTGCCTTTTATGTACAGACTAGAGAGCCTCGACCAAGCTCCAAGTTACACTTACCCATCGCAGACTTCCTTTATTATGGCAGACAGTGGTTTTTTCTACAAAGGAAAAAAAAAAGAAAAAGGAAATACAGTTAGTTTCGTTTCATTATTTTAAACAAAAAAAGAAACTACTAATAAACAAGTTTAGCTAAGGAGTTTACATTTGTGACTTGTAGCTGCCAGTGAGTCTCTTACTTTTCTCAAGGTAACAAATTACTAAGTATCACCCTCAAGTTTATTAATTATTCATTATGCTCCTTGTTTCTATACTGAACATTGCCATCATATTTAAGTCTGTCTTATTAAAATCAAACAGGAGCCTGCAACGTCAAGGTGGACCCAGGGCTCCTCAAGCTCTTCAGGAGTCAGGCAAGGTTCCCATCGGTTTTATGCAGACAAGCATCATCGTGATCTTCATGCTCTTTTTTAAGACTTATTTTTAATTATATGTCTATGTGAGTGTGTGTGTGTGTGTGTGTGTGTGTGTGTGTGTGTGTGTGTGTGTGCGCACAGAGGTGACTATAGCCCCTTTGAACTGGAGTTCCAAGAGATTAAGAGCTATCCAATGTGAGTGCTGGAAATGAACTCAAGCCATCTTGAAGAGCAGTTAGGAGATTTAACTTCTGAGCTACCTCCCCAACCCATGATCCATATTTTTATGAGAACATGTAGCAGATGGGATTTGGAGAGATGAACAATTGTTCTCACAGGTATGAAGAGTTTTCATCCAACTGTGGTCCTAGTAAATGCCACTTATTCTGCAGCTTGAGCCACCAGAGAAAAGCAATCAACAGGTGGCTGGCCACAGCTGTGCTCTTGCTCTCACTGGCACAGCTGTGCTCCCCCCACCCCACCCCCAAACAGAAGGAAGGCAGTGATGAGACTCTGTGAGCACACACAGTCTGTCAGCAAGAAAAGAGGGCTGAGAGGGATGTGTCAACCAGAACAAATCCCAGACAAGGGACAGACACAGGGAACAGAGGAAGGCAAGTCACAGTGCAGTTAGGGTCTGCCAAAGACAACCACTTAAAAAGCTAGTGCTGCCGCCCTTCTGAAGAGAGATCAGTGTGCTAGAAACTGTGAGTCTGGCTGGCAAGCTCAGACACTGAACTTACTAAATAAACTGTTGTCACCACGATCTTCTGAACCCCACTAGCTGATCTGTAATGAAGGTGGCTGCTACCCACCCTGGTTTTGACATTCTGAGTTGATCGACTTTGAGAGTAAGAAAGGTTGACTGAGATCTTTAGTTAAGTTACATGCTATACAATCCTGGGCCTTTGCCAGGGACTGTACACTGACTCCATCTGTGAACTGGAAAGCAAATGTGTTCTTAAACCAAGTGGCAAGAAGCTTTGAAAATAAAATTTTCATGGATGCAGGCCTGTAATTTGAGGATGCTGGAGGCAGGGGCAAGAGGACTGCAAACTCAATATCAGCTTCGTTTACACAGTAAAACTATCTCACAAATAAAAACAAGACATATCAAACGAGCAATGGCTCTTTCTAATAAGACAACAACTGTGTATTTCTAGTTGGCAGACCCCTTTAAGTAGTTGGGGTGTGGGGATAGGTCTGACCAGGAAGTCCCATACTCCTAAATCTTGTGCCCTCAAAGACAAGTCAGGGGTAAGAAGGGTAAGCTTCAGTCGTTCGTTAATCAAACCAAAAAAGCCTGGGTGCTGCAAGGTTTCCAAAGCCCCTGTTCTGAACCAAGCTGAACCTCTAAATCCAAGACTCAGACAATGACTTGGGTTTTAATTCATATCTGATCCATAGATTCAGAATAGACATCACTGGGATACTATTATATCTAGAACATTCTGAAGTGAGATATATGAAAAGAATAAAGACCATGGGTCCAAAAAAGCTTACAAACTCAATACAGAAAGATTAAACAAAAACTCTCAGTCACAGGTGAGGGGAAGGAACAATGGTGAGCTGAACATTGAATGTGCTTCTCAGCCAATTAAAATAACTGTTATGTAAGGTTGGGGCTAGTGAGCTGAACATGCATCTCAGCCAATTAAAATGACTGTTACATAAGGCTTGGTCTAGTAAGCTGATCATGCATCTCAGCCAATTAAAACGACTGTTACATAAGGCTGGGGCTGGCCCCATGGCTCACTTTCTGATCTTTCTCTTAGCTGCTCTAATCAAACCTTAATCCAGTGATCGAGAACACTTCACACCTTCCTTTTCCTGTCAGTTTCATTTGACATTATATTTGGTCCTTCTTTGGTGACCTCCTTTGCACACATTCCTTTCCACAAAGTCCAAGAAATATCTCCTTCCTCCCTTTACCTCAGGTTTCCCAAGCCCAAAATTCAGTTCTAGTTTCCCTCACTCTAACCAGTCAACCCTTATAGAGCTTACTGACTTCAACAATTCCAAGTGCAGAGCTCTATTGTTAACGTCTCTCTCAAAATTCAGTTGTACAGACCATAAAGGCTCTACTTCGGTGTGATGATGAGTAAGATGGCGTCACTGGGATTCCCTAAGCTAGCTCTGCATCTAGGGGAGTATACCATCCCACTCACATCCTCCCTGTCCTATCCTATCATGACTCTTCACCATTACTGTGGCATACAACCTTCTGTGACCCTTCAATCTCCTTGCAGTGCTTCATCTACTATGACCCTTTACCCTGGCTTTGGCACTGTAACCTTGCACCTTCATTCCTGTGGCACTTCACCAACTATGATCCTCTATTATTCTCACTGTAGCACCTCTCCCTCTGTGACCCTTCGTCCTCACTGTGGTACCCAGGTCACTATGACACTTCCTCACCCTCACCTTAGCACCCTACCTTCTGTGGTCTTTCACCTCATTACGTTACTCAGCTCACAATGGCTCTTCACCTGCACTTTAGCTATCTTAGATGACACTTCACCTTGCTGTGTTACCAGTCTACTATGACCTTTCACCCTCACTGAGGCATCCCACCCACTGTGACCCTTCACCCTCTCAATGGAACTCCACCCCCTATGACTTCTCACTCTCATGGCACAAACCCTCTGTGGCCCTGCCTTTTGACTGTGTGGACTGCCAAGTCAACTCAGACTGTCTCCTTGCTTTTGGCAGGTCTTCCAGGCACATTTCAGAGAATGTGTCCTGCTTCCGCCTTCCTCTGCTCCCTTCCAGGACACAAACACAAAATACCATTTCTCATTTTCTTATTGTATCATCACCACAACCTTTCTCTTTTCAAGTTGTGCCTGTCACTTTGTTCTTGGCTGTCACCCCAAGTCCTCAGCAAGTTAGGTCTCAACATCTCTAGTCTTATTGTCTAACCGTGATTAAACAAAATTCAACTTTTCTCTCAGATTTTACTTCTAAAATATTCCTTGGAGTTTCAGCGATCACTATTACCTATTAGGGAAGTGTATACATCCCTAAGTTTAAGATGTAAGGCCTTCTAGAGTCCGCTGTCAAAAAATTCTACTTTGTACAAATAACCCTTGCTTTTTGAACTTTGTAGATGATTAAAATAAATATGCCAGATCCACATTTTCACTGTCATGTGCTATGTTGAAATGTCCCCGTTCTCTTTGTTCTACATCTAACAACTGAGATCCCACCAATTATTTATCATCCATGTCAAAGCCACCTTCTCCAAGTACAAGTCCCTGATCTTGCCAGAAAGACATAATTATTCTCTCTCTTCACCTGAAACAAAAGATGGCTCACTCCTGAGCACTTTGCATTTGTCATTTCTTCTTGTCCCTTGAAAAAAAGGTATCTTAGTTCATGTGTACCTCCCCAATTCTCCACCCTCAGTGTTAGTATCACAGTATGTAGGCACCAGTAGAATCTCAAAGGAGACTCAGTGTTTCTATCACATGGAAACCCATAAGACTAACAGACTTTAAAAACCAAAACTGGGGCTGAAGAGATGGCTCAGCAGTTAAAAGCACTGGCTACTCTTCCAGAGGTCCTGAGTTCAATTTCTGGCAACCGCATGGTGGCTCACAATCATTTATAATGGGATCTGATGCCCTCTTCCAGTGTGTCTGAAGACAGTGACAGAGTACTCATATACATAAAATAAATAAATAATTCTTTGAAAACCATAACTCTGCTCATAGAACATTTGCCTGCTTAAAGTATACCCTGGGTTCACTTCTAAAATCACTAATCAAGTAATTAAAAAATGACTCAAGGCAAAAGAATGTATAAGTAAGTAAAAAAGCAAACTATTATAAAGGAGAGACTGGAATAATAGACTGTTTTCCCAGTTCTAACAATATATTCCACTGCTAGGTGGCTCTTAGCAGCTGCTGGCCATAAGCCCACAGATACACAAAAGCTGTCATTACTCTTTACAAATTCAATCTCGGTAGAAATGCTATGCATGGCTTGGAGCCAGCCAGTCGATGAGGATAACTCTGCAGATGGTGAAAGAGACACAGACCACAATCCAGCACCTTCAGTAAGCAATACCCAACAGGCAAGCCAAGCTACTCTCAAGTTAACCTAAGATACCAAACTGGAAAGCACAGGGCTGGTATCACAGTTTTCTCATTTCCTGTATAAACCTTGAGTTTGGCATCAGCTGGCTGGCTGACCAGTGAGTTATAAGCCAATCACTATCTTTGCCAATAGTAGGATATGAGTTTCCATTTAATAGAAATATTGAGTCTACTCTTGGACTCTAGCTAGCTAAATAACACTTGTCTAAGATGTTCCTCAAACACATCTCTGTGCTTTCTGTTTATGTCTGGCTCTTCAAGATTGGGAGTACAGTGGCCTGAGCAACACATCCATCCAGGGCTTCCTAAGATTCACTGAATAACTCTCCTTCTGCTCATTTTCCCTGGCTAAGCATGGTACGAACAAGACGTGCACTCCTGTATCAACTAATAGTCAAGACAAGCCACACAGACATGTCCATAGACCATCTGACCCAAGCAGTTCCTCATTTGTGGCTTTCCACTTGGGTGACGATGGGCTATGTTAAATTTACAACTAAAGCTAACTAGAAAATTCATTGCAAGAAAAAGATTAAAAGCAAATAATGTTAGGTCTAACATGTAATTCCAAACCCACCCAAAGAACTCAAAATCAGTTGTAGACTATATTGGAAATCATTAGAATTCACATGTTGAAAGTAAAGTATTCCAATTGCTTATAATGTATAATGTTTTATAATATATATAAAAACCAAATAGAGCTAAATTTCTGAAGATTTTTGCTTTGGAAGTTGAAAGTACCTTCCTGAACTACATAGTGGACCAAGGTCAGAACAGCAGGCCTGCATTTCAGAACAACCAGGACCACCAGACCACGGCCATATTTCTACATGCACAGGAGCCCGAGCTACAACCTTTTCTCCTTTTCTTTTAGCCACTGTGAGTTGAGCTGTTTAATCTTTGCAAGACAAACTCATCTGTTAAATGAGCTATGCATTCCCATATGAAACTGACTGGCAGGACACCATATACTAATACATACAGTTTCATCTTGGGAACTATTTCTGCCTTCTCCCTGTATGTGCTGAGAGTTTTACCTAGGTCTTTTATGCTGGGATTTGAACCTAGAACCTTGCATACGCTAGGCAAGTGTCCTGCCACTGAGTTATATCACCAGCAGAAGGTAACAGCCTTTTAATGGACTTACTCTTCTCATTTTTTTTCTTTTATTCCCCAAAATAATTCTTTAATTTCATCTACTTGATCCGAGTGTGTAAGTGCAGAGAGCAAATTCCTGATAAGAAGATTTCTATCCACTTTTCATAAAATAAGCTAGAATCCTGAAACATCGCCTTTCCTGGCAGTTCATCTCTAGTCTGCATCTCTGGCATAGTGTGTGATACCTGCATGCTGGTTTCCCTCTCCTCACCCTCTCTACCTCTTCCACTTCCTTTAGAAAAATGCAGTATCATAGGTCCTCAGAGTCCTCATCTCCTTCTCTGATGCTTCTTCTAAGGTTTGGTTCTGAAAGTAACCCTTACACAGATCCATGGCTCTACAGAGATCCTTAAAATGGAAAAAACAAAAAACAAACAAACAACAACAACAAAAAACCGACCACTCTGTCAACTCAGGGCAAATGTCCCTTTCCGGCAGGAAAGACCTGTGCAGGGCTATTTATTTAAGAGGAAGCCAAGCCAGTCTGCCAGGAGGCTCTTCCCCAGGAGACCTCTCAGCTGTTATCCCTCATCAGAGATCCTCCCGAGGTCCAGCACAGGATGATCCTGGCTACTCGGCCACCTGTTCCTGACTGCCATCCAACACTCCTGGCTCCGGGACTTTAGGCAGACCCTGTTCACCTTTGAGCATTCCAATCTGCTGCTGTCCACGTTTCTGCCTTGCCACCTGCCTGCTGCAGCTGGCAGTAACCCAGCTGATGTACCCACACACCTGCCAGTGACAGGGCACTATGGGCTGCAGTTCTCTAAATCTGCCAGCCACAGCTTAGGATCAAGAATGCCCTATGTACCACAAGTATCTCTGTAAAACAACACTCAACTCCATCACAAGTATGTTTGTGATGTTTTATGACAGAAAAACATGCTCTGGAGGTAAGATTAAGGGAAAGGACCCCTGAAAATCACTTGGGGTTGTGGTTACCTCTTAGCTCCCCAACCTTTTCCCTGTTAGGACCTTCTGAGCAACTTTTGAAAAATATCCAGGGTCAGCACCCTATCTTCTGCAAGCCCCAGTTTTGTAAAGTTAGGTACATTGCCTCTCGGTGTGTGTTTACTCTTCCAAAAACAATACTAAAAGCTATCCCTTGCACACAGTAGCATCATAAAAATTGAGACCATGAGGCAAGATCCTTGGAAGGGTGTACACATAGTAAGATATAAACGTCACCTACATATAAGTCCATTCAATATAATCCCCCTGTTTAGAAATTCACAGATACTTATTAAAAATAACCCCTAGTTAAATAAATTAAATAAATTCCTATATATTCTACCCTTCCTCCTGCTCTCACATGACTCTAGCCTGTGATGACTCATCTTGGTCTTTATTCCTTTATTTAAAGATTTATTTATTTTATGTATGTAAGTATACTATCACTGTCTTTAGCCATACTAGAAGAGGGCATCAGATCCTATTACAGATGGTTGTGAGCCACCATGTGGTTGCTGGGAATTGAACTCAAGACCTCTAGAAGAGCAGGCAGTGCTCCTAACGGCTGAATCATCTCACCAGCCCCCCAATCTTTATTCTTAAAGTTATTTTTACATATCTGACCAATGAGAGTCTATTTGCTTTGAAGATAGTAGCCTCTGAAACCCTCTGGCAGTTCCCAGGTGTACAGGCCATCACACAGTATGCAATTTATGAATCCTGAAGAGTATAACTTCTCTGTCTGTGGTCTCTGACTATTCCTGAAGTACAGACACATAGCTGAGGAGGGATACAGCAAGACAGCCAAGCAACATCTAGTCCCCGTAAATCACTAGCCTTACCATATATCCATTAACTCACAGCCCCTTAATTGGAAAACTATTTCCATAGAGATCTCACACTTTTGGTCCTAGAATCTTAATCCTTTCTGCAGTGCTTTAAAAGAATCTGGCAGCCACTTTATTCTGACACTTTGAAGCAGTACTGCACAGCGCTGGGGATTTTCCTGTGCTTTATAGATGGAAACTCGTTGAACAGATTCTGCACAGCAGTCATGCATAATGTTGGCCCAGAAAGAAAAGAGACCCAGCTTCCAAATGTCAGGGTACCACAGAGAAAGCATTCGAATGTTGACTGTAACTTGCACAATATGACTTGGGGAAACTTCTGTACAATGGCCCATCTAGTTCCCAGGGTGCCCTGACACTGGGTCAATGACACCAATTACTCTGTTAGCTTTATTGTCCTCCAAAGATCTTCTGACTGCGCCACGCTGAACTACAGGATCAGTAAGGAGGTATGCGGTGTGTTCTGAGAGTGGTGTGTGTATACATTGCCTGTTCTTGTAACAAAAACTGAACTGATCTGAAAGATAACAAGCATCACACTTCCGGGGGCAAATACAGATAATTCTTGCAAAATAAGTATTTTGACAACAGTTGCAATGTGAGTCACCAAAACAAGATTCCAGAGCAGGAAAGTGTAAGATGACAAATCCTGCTATTTTTTGACAAATGATGATTAACTTGAAAATTGGTTTATTAAATGGTACTTGTTTCAAGATTCATAAACTAACAAAATATTTTTACCAACATAAAATGTAATTTTTTTTCAAAAAAAACTGGGATATGAAGATAAGCAAAGACATAAATAATTATTACCCCAACACATTAGTGGGTTAATGAAGAGTTGTCTCTTTTAGAGGCTCTAATACATTCTGTAGAAGCTCAGATTAAAGAGAAATTCCAACTTTTGAAGAAAACTAAATCACAACACAGAAGCTCCTGTGTCATATATGATCTCCTGAGCCTTCTTCTAGCTGCTTACTATTTTATTTTGCTCATACCAATATTTGCTACATTTCATTGTCTCTGACAAAATGAACCAATTTCTTACTTCTTATCTCATTCTCCACTTTCCTCAATATCAAACTTTCTAAGAACTGTTTCATGATGACTCTGCCCCAATAGCAGCCTGCTGCACTCTGCCCCACCCTTACCATCCAGTGCTGTTTCCACATTGTAAACTGATTCAGGTCTTGTGGTCTGCTTACCTGCCTCCTTGTCAAATAATCTACTTATGTGTGTCAAGATCATATTCTGAAGCTTAACATATTTATGAGCACAGTTTGAACAGAAGAAGCCAGAATGACAAAATACGACTGTCTACCCTGGTAAATGGAAAGTGACTGGACTAAGAGACTTAGATGTGAATAAGCCAGGTAAGTGTTCATGGCAAAGTAGGATCCAGGTATAAACACGGGATTGAGAAAGTCTTGTTAGGGGCTGGAGAGATAGCTCAGAGGTTAAGCAACCACAAGGTGGCTCATAACTACCTATAATGAGATCTGGTGCCTCTTCTGGCCTACAGACTCACATGTATCCAGAACACTATACATTTAAATAAACCATTTTTAAAAATCCAAGAAAGATTGTCAACTGCAAAGAAGGCGGAAGTGAGAGATGACACTTGTCTTAAGTCAGGGTTTCCACTGCTGTGGTGAAACATCATGACCAAAGCAACTTGGGGAAGAAAAGGTTTTGTTGGCTTGACAGAAGTCAAGACAGGAACTCAAGCAGGACAGGGACCTGGAGGCAGGAGTTGAAGCAGAAGCCATGGGGGTGCTACTTATTGGATTGCTCCTCCAGCTTGCTCAGCCTACTTTCTTACAGAACCCAAGATCCCCAGCCCGAGGGTGGCGCAACCCATGATGAGCAGGCCCTCCCCATCCCATGGAAGCACTTTCTTATTTTTCCTAATCTCCTCTCAGATAATGGTAACTTGTATCAAGATGACATAAACCTACTTGGCACATGGCAGTCCAAAGAATACGGGAATGAACTGATGGTGGCGGCAATTTTAAGAACAAGTTCCCACCCTCTGCCTGGTCTCTCATACACTACATAAATAGTCCATTTTTGTAAGTGGACGCACTATGCAGATTTATCCTCTCTTAATTGCAATGGGTTTGCTGAGACATCTGCCAGCAGGCGCTGGAGAAATGTTGGGCTTCTTAATCTGAGACAAATGTTCCATTAATGTGAGGGCGACAACCTGAGGCAGAACTGCAGGCTTGAAGAATATTACAACAGGCTTTGCAAAGAAAATCTTACATATGCAAACAATGGGCACGAAGTCTCCATATTACTTTGCTTTCAACAAAGCATTAATAAGACTTTTACTGCATGTCCTTATGTGACCAGTACTGTAATACTTAGCAACAATGGCTGCTATCTTATCCCATACTCATATCAGAGGATATTACTAAGCCTATTACACTGCTGAGAAAACTGTAGGACTCTGTGTAAGGAAGGTGCTAAAAGCCATGTCACACAGGTGACACCATCAGAATGGAAAGACACTGTGACTCTAGGTAACTTGGTACTTAATATTGGTGATAAATATTATTTATAATTTTTAGCGGATTCAGGAAACTATTGGATAATCCTTCCACACACATTCTCCATAGGAATCATGATTGAAAACAATTATTAACTCCAAAACTTTTTTTAATCTTAAGATTTATTTATTTTATTTATATGTACACTGTAGCTGTCTTCAGACACACTAGAAGAAGGCATCAGATCCCATTACAGATAGTTGTGAGCCACCATGTGATTACTGGGAATTGAACTCAGGACCTCTGGAAGAGAGGTCAGTGCTCTTAACCCCTGAGCCATCTATCTCTCCAGCCCAACTCTAGAACTCTTTACACCAGCTTCTCCATTCCAGCTCCCTTTTTGCTTTTAATATTTAAATCACCACCTCCGAGGCAGCTGCACCTAGGTCCTTCTGTCTCAGGCTGCTTCGAATGTGTGTGTATTCACCCACAAGCTCAAACTCAACTATTACCTCCACACTCTCAATTTTCAATTTGCATTTGTCTCCCAGCTTGCCAAAATACAGACCTGCAATGAATATTCCATCTTCCCTGACCTTCGCATTGTAATGTTGGGTCCCAATTCTGTCAATTCACTTTGAGGAAAAACCTCAAACTTTTCTCTTTATTCTGCCTCTAGAGAGAGAGGAGCAACAACAGGTAGCCTGTGAAGATCCTCAGGCATTTCTAGCTGACAGCACAATAAAAAGGAATGGCTAAATGGACTTCTATGATGAATATGGAAGAGTTGCCACCATCACAAGAATACAAGACTTTAAAAGGGTAAGCTAGAAGCAGAACCACCTAGGTCATATATAGAAACCCTTGAAAACTTGGTGCATCCCAGGTTTTTAAATGGAAAAAGTAGCATAATTAGGTTGTATTCTCAAACAGTAGCAGATTTAGATAGAAGCGGAGAGGCCAGTGAAAACCCCAGGGAAAGTTGCAAGAGACAGCCATTTGAACTAGGCTAGGCTGAGGCACAATTAGTGAGGGAGGGACATTTCTAAGGGGCCACAGCAATGGTATTGCCATCACTGAAGGAAAGAGATTTCTTGATTATTTTTGCCTCCCTGTGAGAGGCTGGGCTGTGGTGGTGGCATTGGGACCATCTGAAAGTGCAAAGCATCACCTCAACCCCTGCTTATGCCTTTTGATTTTCCATTTCTTGGACAAAGAACTATGCCCCTGAGGTTCCTGATGAGAAAGCATTGACGCGTCCAGTCACCAAAATCCTGTTCTTTCTCATGGTCAAATTTTCTTCAACACCAAAGGGATAAAATATTAGGTAGAATTTCTTTAAACATTGCTTTTGTTCCATTCATTCTCTTATGGTTAGAATTAAGTAAAGCC
The DNA here is from genome assembly GCF_021556685.1 of Rattus norvegicus. Taxonomy (NCBI): domain Eukaryota; kingdom Metazoa; phylum Chordata; class Mammalia; order Rodentia; family Muridae; genus Rattus; species Rattus norvegicus. Next base: position 49,908,944 of record NC_141550.1, read on the forward strand.
TGACATTCATAATTCCCATTCCTTTTTATTTTTTAAGATTTATTTATTTATTTAGTATGAGTACACTGTAGCTGTCTTCAGAAACAGCAGAAGAGGGCATCGGATCCCATTACAAATGGTTGTGAGTCACCCTGTGGTTGCTAGGAATTGAACTCAGGACCTCTGGAAAAGCAGTCAGTGCTCTTAACCACTGAGCATCTCTCCAGTCTGCCATTCCTTTTTAAAGGCTATGTTTTGGATGAATCCTACTTTTATCTTTTTTAATCGAGTCTGTCTTTAGTTAAATCACTTTGTGTGCTTTATTCATTTAAATATTTAGTATATTATACATTACATTTTATTAGCTATATCAATGTTTCATTTCTAGGGTTTCCAGTTGGTTTTTTCTCATGCTTATTGTTCTTGGTTTACAATCATCTATGTTCAGTCTTTGTTTTTGTAGTTACTATTGCCTCTCTTTTAAAGTTATTCCTTTGACAAGACTTGACGTTGTACAATGTTTCGGTTTTCCTGGGCTGTTTTCCTCATCACTGAAAGAAAGGCCTCAGTAGCAGGTGTAAAAACAAAAGATCACAGTGGAGAGAAAGTTGTCTACAATGGCTGAGTGGGCAAAATGCTGAGGAAGAGGGGAATCTAAGAAGGCACACAGTTTTGCTTAAGCAGAGGGGATAAGATGATGCATGCCTTCCTTACCCAGGAGGGAGGAAAAGAACTACCTAGCAGCAGAAGAAACCTTGGAGTGGAGACTCTTTAAAGCTGAATAACCAGAGATTCCTAGAAGGGCAAACAGGCAGATGTATAGTCATCTACATGAATTAGGAAGTCAGGGGTGTCAGTTAGAACTTAGAATCACTGATAAAAACCATATTAAGCCCTACCATGTTACCACAAACTTGTCCCACAGTCATTATGTGGGTCCTCATGAGGCTCTTATAAATATATTTAGAATCCTTAGTGAGGGTAAGGAAAGAGGTACCCTGTCAAAAGCCATCCCTTTTCACAATTGTACCACACTGTATTTACCAATAAACATAGAGAATGATGACGCCATCTTTCTCCTTTACTCAGCTAACAGAGCATACAGCTGTGACTTCGCCATATAGCAGACACTACAAGCACAAGGCACACTCTGGAACAATGCAGACTATTGCACAAGGGCTTCAAGGTCGGCAAGGGGTGTCCTTCCTGGTGCTGCAGGTGCACACAAGGGCCCTCATTTATCTAGTCTGAGGAGTCAGACATGAACTCCTCTCAAGAATCTATGCTTCGTCTAAGATGGCAGAATGAATGCAGCTAGGCAGAAGCAAGGGATGTGGTTTCCAGCTCAGAAAAGCTTGACTAATAATGGTTTTAAGGAGGAACACCGGAGGGAATGTGACATATGACAGACATAAGCCACCATGGCCCTACAAAGGCTAGCAAAGTCCATAAGGGATAAGGACATGGGTTCTAGAGGTCACAGAATGAACAGAACATAGACAGAGTCCTAAACCATTTAGGAAGATGGCCCTCCAACACTGATGTCTTCTGGGAACTGTGGGAGATGCAAGGAGTTGCCATCATGATAGAGACAGCAATGACTGAAAGGATACACTTAGCAACTGAGGAGTTGCTAGAAACAAAGAAGAGCAAACAGGGGCTTCCTCCCCACAAATGTCTTCTCCTCCACAGAGCTCTGGACACACTTCACCTTAGTCAGAATCTGTCTTTATTTACAAAGTACAAGGGTCATCATTCTGAGGACACAAAGTCCTTCAGACTGAAGTGATTGTGTGTGCACAAGCGCACCCACACAAATGGGTCTGTGTCTCTGTGTATCCTATCACAAACTAATCTCTAGCTGATTTATTTTAAAAGGAAACACATCGCATGACACATACCAAATGTTGCAGAAATGAAGAAAGCTTTAGTCACAAAGTTTCAGTTGAGTACTATTGACTCAAAACAATGCCCTGAGTTGCCTAAACGTCATTAAGCATAGATGCTATGGGAGGAGGTAGGCTGCAGGACACCCCCACACTAACCAGTGAGGGTGCAAAGCATAAACCTGTCTTCGAAATGAAGAGCAGCATGGATGCTGGGGTTCACTCCTGCTCAGTTAAATTCAGTTAAGGACAGAAATCCTTGAGTTGTTTTTCTTTCCCTATTCGTGTAATATTCTATTGTATGAGGTTCTATAAACTAGCCTATAAGGGAGGGGGGACGAGACCCAGAAAAGGAACTACCATAATCACATTATTTTCAAGGAAGTTTAAGAAATATCTGCTACATTACCAAACCCAAGCATTTCAACAATCAGACGACCGATAACTTCCCCCACCAACAGCATTCCAGAAAAGCCTAATGTAGTATCATTGGCTTATCACACACTTCTCACCTGAGGTTAAGGGACTCTTTGAAGGTATTATGTGTGTACTCCTTGCTTTGCTGTATAAAGCAAGGAGAGGCTCAGAATTATTAGGACACTGTTACTGATGCAGAAGCAGCTCATCAGCTTTAAAGGAGACACTGAAATTTACTGCAGGAGCCAGACCCATTGCCAGCAGAGCCCATAAATGCCCAGACCGCACAACAGTGTTTTCCAAATGCAATACAAGCCGTGAGATCGTCCCCCAAGGGAGTTGGATAAAAGCAGCAATCCGTGGTACCGAACCACTCATCCATCTTCTCTGCATTTTCAAGGGCCCTTTGCAATCCTAAGGCAAAGCCAAGCTAGGGAGCTTTTCTGGTGCATTTCGAACAGGATAGATATTCTATCCACTGCCTGAGGGATATTTGGCAATGTCTGGACACTTCTGTTCATCACCCTGCTAGAGAGGTGCTACTGGCAGCTAATGAGTAGAGCTAGGATGCCCTTAAAATGCTAGAAGACAAAGGACAGCCCCACAAATGAGCATCATCAGGCTCAAGGCACCAGAGGGAAGCAAGTAACCCAGGAGCTTGAGAGAAACACTGCATAGTGTACAGAGCCATATTGGATTTGGGCCTAGCTGCTTTTTGACTGCATGGCTCAAAGTGACTAGGTGACTCTGGGCTGTTTGGCCACAGATATTCACCCCTAAGATGACTGCCTTAAGTCTTAAGATTGTTGAATGAAAGCCTCTCCCATGAATTTACAGCATGGGAAGATAACATTCAAGGGATGCCTCAGCTCCCTTAGCAGATACCTGTTATCTCCTGAATCAACACCGGTGTCTCCACCGCCTGACCTCATCTTCTACCGCCTGACCTCTTTGCCTCCAGCTATCACCTCCCCCTTCTCTGTGTTTCACAAAGGACACTCCCCCTACCTGAAAGCCTTAAAAGCTGTAACATTCACCCCAATAAACGAGACCTTGACAACAGAATCTTGCTTGGTCTCCTTCTTCTCTCACCCCCCATTTAGGCCCAAGGGTAGCGCTCCTTCGGGACCCTGAATAACTGGGTCCCTGCTGGCGGGGACAGCATAGAAATCCTAGGTCCTACAGCACAGGTTACAAAGAAGTTCTGTCACAAGTCTGTATGATTTTTCTCATCTCACATTATCTTAAGAGCTTCATCTGAATTCAGGTGTTTCTATTTGGAGCTTGGCATCTATCAGTTGCTTTTGACCAGACAATCAATGTTTAAATGCCTTGAGAGTTGCAGCCTTCCAAGCTGAAGATCTGGTTTAATGTATTCAAGGAGAAATTTTGACTATTGGTTCAAGATTTGCCTAAAACATAAGATGCCCATTGTATTCAGTATAACAGGAGAATGAGATCTGGCTGCTAATGGTGGCATCATTAGGCAGAGAGCTGAATGCTTCCCTCACAGTGCCATATAAGCAAGAAAGGACTTAGGAATAGTGCCAATTCTTCCTTACAAAATTGGAACCCTCTCTTGGTCACCCCCCAGGGGAAACGCTGACTTTGAGTCCATTCAGTCTCTACCAAATCCAAACTTTTGAGCACCCTGCTAATCTGCCTACCCAGGAACCCACCCACCTCCTGCACACTAAAGTGCCAGACCCTGTAGGGCTTTGCCTGGCCTCTTGTGATGTCCCAGCCCAGGGGACAGCCTTTAGTTTTTAAGAAAATGCAGTCTTGACTTTCTTCACCCAACAAGTCCCTAAATTGTCAGTGGTAATCATGGAAGAGACACACTTATGATGATGGTGTACACTTTCGTTCAAATCAAACTGCTTCATGGGGAAGAATCACTATGGAGAAACACAGTAGATGGAGAGGCTAAAGCAAAACCAGCCAACAGAGAGACCTAGATTTACTAATGCCTGCCTGAGCAGCTCATTGGACAGTGCTGGATTTAATGGTGGCCCAGTGGTTCGGTGGCCCAGTGGATGAGCCTGTGAGTAATTATGAAACAGGAAAGCTTCGTGGAACTCATAGGGCTATTGGAATATGACAAAACGTGATATACAGAGCATTTATGCTGCCGGGCACAGTGCACACTGACTAGCTGGCAGCCATTATTATTCCTGTTGCTACTGTTATGAGAAGGATCGACAAAACCCTGAAATATAAAATGTGAATGTACTTTACTTTTAAAAGGTCTAATCTAACTCATATTTTCACCCATTGAATTATACCTTAAACATACTACAAAAACCTGGTAACTGAGGAAAAAATGCAGACAATGTATATGTGGTTACCCAAAGACATGTATCTGTGTTTTTTCTCAGGAGAGAAACTTCCCATCGATATATGGAGAGGTGTTCTTTAAAGAGTAACAATGGAGGCTATCAAAACGTTACTTTTATCTTAGCTGTTAAAAATTCACGTCCTAGTACACAGACAGACAAGAGAAATCATTGTACTAGGTAGGCCCCAGGCTACAAACATCTTAAACTATGGGCTGACCACTAGGAGCTTCTAGTCAATTTCACAAGAGAAATGTAAATTACATTGCATACAGAATTTATTAACTGCAAATAAAAGCAACAGGCAATAAAAATGGCTCCAAAATAGGCTGGAGAAAAGACTGTATTACAATGTGCTCAGATAAGACCTGGGTAGGGAGGGAGGCCTCATCAGGAGCTAGGATTCATAGCAGGGGCAAGCAAGGTGAGACACCGGGAGGAGGCAGTAAACTGCTAGAGGGAAACTTGGAGAGATGAGAAAGTCTGTGGATCCACAGAGACATATGTCTAAAGAATCAGGACTCATTAAACAGGCCAGGACTTCAAAACTACAGATACTGTGGACACAGATTCCTTGGAGGAAATGACAGGGGCTGTGAAGCTAGCTCTGCTGAAGATGTTGATTTGAGACTGAGAAGCACTAGAAAATCCCATAATCATAATCATTCATAATCTTTTTCTCCCTTTAGGATATTGCACTGTTCTCAAACAAAATCCTTCTCTAAATCCTCCAAACAGAAAAAATGGGCTAATACAAATTCACTGTGGCAGGAATGAGGCCCTGAAAATCCAGGAACCAATTAAGAACCTGCCAAATTAAGTCTGGAAGCCAAGAACGTCTTTCCTTCTGTTGGGTGGCAGTTTCCTTGAGATGGAAGCATTCCAGGCTACAGTGAAACTCCTTAAGACAGGAAGTAGTAAACAACTCAACATACTTTCAGGAAGTGCCTAAAAGTGACCGGATGCACTAGGCTCCTCCCTCTTAAAGAGGAAACAGTAAAGACTGCCTACGAGTTCTCACAGAAGACCTTAGCTACAAAGAAAACAGGGAGCCAAGCCTAGCAGCCTGGATGAAGCAGCAGGCCAAACTGCCTAGAAGAAACAATGACCAGCTGAGCTGCTTGGGGAGGCTACCAACCTGTAATAATTAGATGTGTGCTGTGTCTCCCCAGGAAAAGTTTGTCAAACATTATCACTCTCTGGGCCTTGATCAGCAATTCCCTAATACACAGTGAAGATGACTTGGCTCCTCGTCTGATATGCAAATTGTACAAGGCTCATCCACTGGGCTATAAATGATCCCCTGAGATCCTTTTCTTCACAAGTGGAGAATTCCATTAACCATTTGTATGTCTTCTGAAGGTAAGGACAGTTTACACATGGAAAACCATGCCTCAAACATGCAGAGATTTGAAAGTGATGCCAGATATAGCCCACACTGGTCATGGGAGTAGGTATCACTTAGACAGGGATGATGTTTAACATCTGTGAGATCTAGGAGTTAAAATAAAAATTGTCCATCCACAGTGAGCACAAAACCAGGGGGCTGGGGATAGAAAAGATCTGGACAGAGGCAGACTAGCATTAAAGAGGAAACTTTGTCCAGAATAACCAAGGAATGCAGTCTCACAGGAATGATTGATGTCTGAGGATAGAGGTGCAGGAGGATTACAGGGGAAATGAGGCTATGGGAAGACCATGTGACTGAAGCTAGTAGATACCATACAGTAAGGCCAGCTCCAGAGGAAAGGAAAGTGCTGTTCATTCACAGAACGCACGATGACAGCATAGCCAATATACAGAAAACATCCAAGTAAGCATGGGGATGGAGGAACTGTAAGGTAACGACTGATCAGAGTTCCAAGTAATAGGACAATTTCCAGCCTTGGGGAAAATTAAAATTGTCGCCTTGACCAGACTCTTGTCTTGGTGTCCTTCTTCGCATCCCTTGTCCCCCATTCTCTTCCAGGTACCCCCAGACCCGTCTCTTACAGGCTTGGGGCTGGAAAAAGGAGCATGTAAGGGGAGAAGCACTGGACGGAGTCAAAGCTTATCAAAGAAGGCTGCACAAGAAATGGACTGGACTGGGCTAGAATAGACTGAGAGGCCTAGAGAAACAAGAAGTGCCTACCCCTCTTCTGTCTCTCCTGGAACAGGAAGACAGGCTAGAGAGAGAAGGTGCTAAGAGCCAGAGTTAACATCCATAAACACAGGGCAGAACATTCTCAGGCACAGCAATGATGCTCTCTGGGCTCAGTGTCTAGCAAATGGTGAATGGGAGGGGAATAGGAAAAAGATGCTAGAGCTTGAAGAGTGTACTAGGACCAGAAGAACTACTGTCTAGACCTGGTAGAGTCTGTGTGCAGATGTCCCCTCAGACACAATTGTCAGTGGAGTATGGGGAACAGAGCTGAGCCTCTGATAAAATCACCAGAAGAAGCTGCTCCTCCTCCTCTTCTTCCTCCTCCTCTTCCTCCTCCTCCTCCTCCTTTTCCTCTCCCTCTTCCTGCTCCCCCTCTTCTTCCTCCTCCTCTTCCTCCTCCTCTTCCTCCTCCTCTTCCTATTCATTAATGAAATGCCCATCTATCATGTAAGAATGGGTCATCAGGCACCGGAGAAGCAGCATGCAAACAAAGACGCCATGCAATGGCTGTTTCACAAACTGTGGCGTTACTCGGGGATGTTGGTGGCTCGGGTGGTAAGGAGCCAGTGACTGTTCCACAGCACAAACCACCTGCACATCCAGTGAGTAGTTTCCTCTTGCCAGAGAATATCTTCCACTTGTCTTTCATTTTTTCTTCTCTCCTTCCTAAATGATTAGAAAACAAGGTAGAGCAGGAACAAGGTGGCTATCTAATGCTGTCTACGACAGAAAGGAACCAGGCTACATTTCCAATGTAATGAATACTTGCTTAGATTAAGAGCAAGAACGGCCACCTTGGTGATTAAGGCTCTGAACCAGCAATAAATGACATTATTTTCATACATTTTCTTTAATCTTCCTAAGAACAAATTATTATGCCCCACCCACTTTTTGAGGCAAGGAAAAAAAAAGGCTCCAGGAGGCAAATTGAGTTAGTCCAGAAATCAGAGCCCTCAGATAGTACAGCTTGGAATGTGTGCATTCTCAGTGTGAGCTGAAACTAAGCCTCTGGTGGTAGTACAGGGCAGTATGGACTTTGGTAGATGATTAGGAAAGCCTATTTGTACAACATGGTCCAGAGTGAGCCTGTACCATGAGCCATGGAAGGAAACTGTTGGTACACTGCAGATCCTACCAGATCCTCAACCACTGTTGCCTTGATCTTCAACCTCCAGCCTCCAAAACTGGGAACAACAAGATTCTATTTATTATTGCATGTAAAGTTCTTTGTTAGTGCAGTTGAATCCCAAATAAAGACTATTGCCAGGAATCAGTCCCCTGTTCTGCCCCCAGCATAGACAATGCACATTTATACTGCACACCATTACTGCTACCACCACTACCCAATACACTGCACTGCCACTCAGGAAGTACATCTGGCCAGAAGCTCAGATTCCACGGACATACAGTATTTACTAGGTGAAAGGTAACTAAAATAGAATGTGTGCCAGCCGCTGTAGCTTCTGTGCTTCCCCATGACCACGCTCTGCAGCCCTACATAGCCTGGCTGGAAAAGAGTCAGGGACCAAGAGAAAAGATGACTTTGGAATGTGCCATCTGGTGCAGCAAAAGTCCACTCAGGAAAAGATCCTAAGAACTCTTCCTGCTGAGTAGAAAACACAAAAGAATCCGCTCAAGAATGTAAACAGGGCCACTGTGAGCAGATGTCCCCAGGAACAGGTGCCATTAGAGGACAGCTGGGTAGAGCTGAGCCCAGATGACTACCACGGCAGAAGCTCCTCCACCACGATTCATTGGTGAAGTGTCTCTATCAAGTAAGGACTGGTCACAAGGCACTGCAGAAGAGCATTTAAACGCAAGTCGTCTCCTAGCACAGTAGCTATTTTTCAGCCACCGGTGCTTATTTTGTTAAGTGCACCCCTGCCCTTGGTGACAGAATAAAATTCTCTGCAGCACGGCACTGTATACTTCAGGTAAACTTCCTGCATGATCCTACAACAAGGTTTAAGGACCTCTCGTCAGGGTTGAGACAAGGACAGCATGAAGGCAGAAGACCCTAAGACAGCAATACCTACCCCAACCTTACAAAAAGGGGCGGGCAGGCAATAGGAGCCTTACTGAAGGATGCAGAGGACCAGGAGAAACTCCCGGTAGTCATCATTCCAAGTATCCAGTGCATGTGAAAGTGTGTTTCCAAGTCTCAGGCCAAGTTCTCATTGTACGGGAAAGAAGGTCTGACAGCAGCATTGCTGTGGGTCTGCTCTAAGTACACAGTGGCAGGAGGAGCATGGGTTCCTTGTTCTATGTCTGCCTCAGTACGGAATGGCCACTTTGCCATTCTAGAACTTAGACAACCATTTAAAAGTTAAGTCTTGAGAGGAAAGGAAGCCTATAGCCCTGACCTGGCCTCTCATTAACTGACAGGTAACACGGCTCCTCTCAACGTCTATGTTCTCATTCATGGCCCTGGAATAATGAACAAGAATGAAGGAAAGTCACAAGAGACTCTGACATGCCTCCCTGAAGAGGAAACGGCACCATTTGTCTGGTACTTTATCTCAGAATGCAAAATTCCAATCTACTAGACAGAATGTACCAGGGAACCCCAAGCTGCAGTGCCTTCCATAAAATAGCTGCCAGAAATGACTGAAGAATTATTTCAGGCAAGGAGACAAAAGAGGTATAATAATAAATGTAGTAAATGATTTTGTATGGGCCATTAGATGTCATAGAAAAATGGCTATAAATGACTTTACTGGAGCAACTGACAAGATATAAATATGGACCATATACTTTATTTTATGTGAGTGTGGAGCAAGCACCTGGTCTAAAATTATGCGACAATGTTAATGTTAGGGAATACAAAACACAAGGGAACAGACAGAAATGCATAGAATCTTCGCAGTTTTGTATAAATCTAAAATTGTCCCAAAGTACAAAGATTGTTTTCTTTTAAAATTGCTGAAACTCACATGTACAGAGAAGGCCATCCGCAAAGCAGAGACCATTACATTGACTCCCCAGAGATATGGAATATGAGTCAACATATTCCATAACAGAGAAGGCCATATACATTCCACCTACCATGCTTACATCACAATTAAATAGCTCATCAGAACCACGAAATAAACCTTGCGATAGTGACTCTAATGTGCATGTTGGCTTGGGTGCCACGCCACTTAGTTGCACACACACAGACATTCCCTGAGAATCTTGTTATCATGCATATCTGGGTCAGGCCTAAGTATCTGCATTTCTAAGGCCCAAGCATCTGTAAGCGTTGTTTCTCCACTGAGTTAAAATGACAGTGAGGAGCTGGTCTGTACAGTGGAACCTTTCCTACATGCAAACTTAAACCCACTTATTCTGATCTGACCTGTGGAGTTTGTTTTGATTACTCCTTTGAATCTACACAATGCCGTGTAACTCTTGCAATGATCTTCAATCTGATAATAAAATGTGACGAGAAAACGAACTGTGAATATAATTATAAAACAGTATCAAGAGTAGAATGGCTGGTGTTGCCATGGTGTTCTAATTGAAAATATAGAATGCCACTATGCCTCTTGAACCCTGTAAGTATAAATTAAGTCTCATCCTTCTTCCCTCCAATCATGTGTTCTAGAATGACTTCAGTGAAATGAGAACAAAGCAAATTCCCTGGACAATCTGTAATCAAAGAGTCAGAGCCATGACAGTCACATGACTGTCAACCATCCATGCTCACAAATGAAATGATTCTTATCATCTCCCTTTATATTCACTACATATTTTCTGATTCTGTACCATATTCCAGATAATGTGCTCTGTAGTAATTTTATTATAAAGTTGTTACTATAACAAAATACTTGTTGATTCTTCTGGAGATAAATATGTTTTTTTAAACTAAGTTTTACATTGTCCATATAAAAATCTGCCCCCTCATGTGTCTCACAGTAAGATTCGACATTCCATCACATCTGTCCTGATGTCCAGAACCCAACCCCTCCAGCTGCTATCACTACTACTTCAGATAGGAACCCGGTATTGACACAATCCAGCAGATGGGGCAAGACTATAAAAGTCCCATCCACTGCCATTGTACATACACAGACCACACTGTAGTAATTACTGCCCGGATTTCACAGCCCCTTAGAGTAAGGAGATGAAGCTATTCAAAATCTGCAATCACTTAGCGTGAAGTGGAAAACTGTTGTGAGCTCTCTAGTTCTCCCGGCCTTACTCACCTGGTCAATCTCCATGAGTTTAGGGTAGGCGCCAGGCCATTCTATGGCCACCTTCACGATGTCCGAAGGCGGCGGCATTGTGCGACAGGAGGAAGTCCAAAGCCGGTAGAAATAGGGGTCCTACTGCGTGGACTGTCACACGTGTCTACACCTAATGAAGAATGACAAAAAGAAAGTAGTTCAGCGCAGATGCAAGGCAAATCGCTTCATCATCACTTCCTGTTTTCACTGGTGTATGAGAAATGCTCCCCTTGGCGCCCCGGAGAACGAAGCCACAGGGGCACAGTCAACCGCGCCCCAGGTCCCCAAAGAAAGATGGAGGCTGCGCTAAAACACTGGAGGCAAAGGCTCCAGCAGACACTACCCTGGGGGTTCGGCTTGCTGCGTGTTTTTTTCTTTTCCTTTTCCAGGAGCAACACAGCAACCCGTGACCACAGGATGGAAACCTGCTCTGAGTATTCCTCCAGCCTGAATGAGCAGGGTTCGCGCGCAGACTGCATGTAAACCTTGGCGCTCAACAGTCTCCGGAAGAACACATTGCCCAGGAAGTCATGGTCAGGAAGTAGCTTTTATTTAAAGCATTTTCTGTGTGTCACAAATAGATCTGCGCTATAGTAACCAGGATATTATGAGGAAGGAGAAATTCCCCAGGAGTTCACACATGCTCACACTCCCTCCCCAAGGCCAGTCTTCCAGAGAGAGAATAACCATGTGCTCTGGGAGTTTTCTGAAGAGCCTTAAATTTTCTCACAAAGGAAGTAATGATTTTCCTCTGCTGCCTCTCCATTTCTTTATTTCACTGACAATTCAATTTGAAAAAGCAGAGACCCGGTGTGCTAGGCGGAGACTCCCCAAATGTCACCCCACCTAACAGTACTTTCCCCTAACCTACAGCTGTGCCATGATGCTCTCTGTCCCTCAGAGTGTCCTCATGGATGGAAAACAAAAACAAAAATATATTCTGACTTTTCCCCTTTTTCTAATACAAAGGCAGCATCCTGCACCCTTCATAATTTAATGCATCTTCTAGGTCTCTGTCATCAGGGTGTGTCCTCCCTGACAAGCCAGGTCCCTGTTGTGGGTGGACTCCATGGTTTCTTTCTTGCCTTTAGTGACACAAACCAGGCTTGCAAGGCATAAAGTTATGCTTGTATAATTTTTTCACCTGTAAAAGTTAATCCTTACAATAGAATCGTAAAGGCAAAATTGTTGGGCCAAAGAGAATATACTGTTTAAATTGTGATAGGCATCTCTAAAGTCCCTCCTTAATGCTCGACCAGCGTGCCCTCCCTCTAGCAAAGCCTGAGGCAGCCTGCTTGCACACAGCCTCACCAACAGATGGGGTGAGTGCCAGCCTGAAAACCCTGGCAGGCTGGAAACCCCACACCTCAATATACCTTTTAGCTTTGTATTTTTCTCATTGGCAAACACAGTGATGGCAAATCACATGTCCCCTTTCTTATATGCTGTCCAAACTCTGCCCATTTCTGTAGATCCTTGGCCCTTTTCCCCCAGAAATAAAAGTCTATAAGAAGACTTTAGTCAGACATGTCTTCCACAGTTTACCAGACCAGCATAAATTTTGTTCATTTCTATCCCGATTCCATGGCCAATGAGCATCACATCACAGCGATGACAGGCCTGGTAGAGTTAAAGGGGACACCTCCGTGATAACAGCAGTTGTGTGGATAAGTAGTTTTGGTGGAGCTGGCCAGCAAATGAACTAAACCCAAACAAAGCTATGGCTCCTGGCAAAGGATGATTAGGAGCCTTGTTGTACTAATCAGTGGCACCCAGCAAGGACAAACCCACAAAACAATGGTTTAATCTTTCATCCACAAATCATTACTGCCCCTCCATTAGGCGCCAGGCCTGCTTTGTGTGTTGAGGACACAGTTTCAGACCTGGGTGTCAGATGCTAGCAAGAGAAAGGAAGAATAAAGCAGATTGGTGCTCCCATGCATCCTGTTGTTGCTGGTGGCATAGACAGAGGGACCCCAATTGCAGAAAACAAGTTCAGGGAGAGCCCGACTGAGGCTGAGAGAAATGTGATAGACAGCGGGTCCTGTGGAGAGCTGAGAAACCACTCCATGGACTCGGAAAAAGTAAGTGTAAAAGCCCAGAGGCAGAAGCATTCCTGGAATAGTCTTCAAATAAGCAAGACCCTGAAACCAATTAAAAGCAGGCAAAAGAAGAAGAAAGCTTCAGGGAGCAGCTGGTTCCCTGTCTGCACTCTCCAGGCAAGAAGTACCTGTGCCTGTACAGCTGCTTAGAAGGCCTTCAGCCAGCTGTATTAAAAACCCTGATGGTTTGCATTATGTTTCCATAAGTTTAGTTCTTCTAGGATGATATCCTAAAGACATTAAAACAATACCAAGGCTTGTTTTGTTTAAAACTGCTCAAAGTTGAAAACAATATGACCTTATTAAATAATTCTAGCACCCCATTCTGCAGCTAAGAATGGGACTGGCTCTGCATGGTCTCCACCCTGCTTGAATACTTGAGAACATTCAGAACAGAAGCCCTATCGATGCCAAATAAATAACTTAAACTCGGGAGACCCACACCCAAATATAAGAAGTGCAGAAGAAGCTCTGCCATGAAATCAGGCTGTGTGCCTATCAGGTAACCGGATTCAACTCAAGAGACAGCCAACCCTGGCAGTCTAGAAAATAGATCACAGAAAGAAAAACCTCATTGAACTGCCCTCTGCCCCGCCCCTCCACACAACAGTCTACAATTAAGAAAGAAGGGGCTTAACCTTCTAGGAATCAAAGGCCGCTCTTGTTTTCTTCCCACTTCAACTGGTCTTTATTTCTGGGAGGAAAACCTGCTGAGCAGGTGAGAACACAAAGGCAGGCTCTCCAGTGTCTCCCCTTGAGAGCAGGAGGGCAGCGGACACAAAGCAGCCATTGAAAGGAGGAAGCCAGGACTTCCCTGGCTTCCTTCCCAGGCCAGCTGGGCCTCATGGGCTCTCCCTGTAGTGACAACTGCAGAGCAGACAAGGAGCACCAAGTTTCCAGGGAGTGGAGCTCGAGACATAAGTGAGCGATCCTTTCCTCTTTTCCCTCCTCAGAGGAACTCATCCTGGCCTTAACAAAGATAAGACCTCTGTCCTATGCACTGTAACAGGGTGGACAGCATCTCTGACCTCTCCTCACTGAGAGGTCCTGAGGCAGCACATCCTCTGGGGAGATCACTAAGGGTCAGGGCAGTGCCACTGGTACTACCTTCTTGTCTCTGCAGCAACTGCCAACACATAGACCAGACTGACTCAATTCTTGGTCAGTCATAACAGATAGAAATATACTTTGAAGTCTTTTTCGGACAAGTTTGGTCTCCTGGTACCCTTTGCTTCCCCTAGTGTAACACTCAACTCTTGTCACTTTCTCCCAACATGCTAGAACACCCTAACGGAAGATCCATCCCATGTGCGATTACACTCCCAGGGCCAGCATTTTCAGTGATGGTTGTCAGGTGACTAACCTTTCATGAGAGCTACGAACAAAAGGAAAACTAGGTTTATCACACCCCACATCTCCCAAGCACTATGCAGGTTTCCTGACATTGCCCCGTTAGTGCAATCAGCATGGACAGTCTGGTATAATACTTACTCAGACTGAAATCTGAGGATCACTGAGGGCAGAAACAGTAGGGGAAGCAGCCTGGGCAGCTGGCTAGACACTCTAACCACTGCCTTCCAAGGTAACTATAAATCTTTGGAGGCGCCCGGAGGGGGTGGAGAGCTCTAAAGTGCCCCTGCTTGCCTCCTAGCTCCATGTGTTCCATGCAGAATGCTAGGAGTCTGTAACCTTAATACAGACATCCAATAGCTTGCTTACACTTGCCCATGTGAGATAGAGGAGATCCTTCGTACTAGGAAGTCAGTTAACTGATATCTACATCTTGGTTACATGTGGCTCTATTTCCACTGTTGATCCATCCTACCAGTGAAAGTTTTCTTGATTCATGTTTCTAAGACAAGGGACAGAAATCACTCCATCCCTAACTAGATGTCTGTCTGGCTTTCAATTCATTGCAGTGAAAGAACCAGACCGGGCGGCCATGTTGGAGCAGTGGGACAAAACCACAAAGCAGCAGAAGGGTTGGCCTGAACCTTTCCTTCCTTCCCTCTGACCAAAACTCATGGACATTGTTTCTAGTGATGGGACAAAGCCTATGGGGATGGGGGAGGAGCTGTTTTTAAAATGTTGACTGGTTCCCGTTTCTCTTTGCCTTGGACTGTGGAAAGAGGAAGGGACGTCCACTGAAAGCAGCCTCAGATCACTCTGAGGCCTGCTCCATCTTTCTAAAGCTCTCTGGATTTTGCATCTGTGGTTACTACCTTATGTGGGCATTGTACCTCAAGAACGTCTGTGGCAGACAGACTGGGTTGGTGAGAGCTCGGTTCTAGGTGCTCCGTTACACTATTCCAAACAGACTGATAGCATCTCATTATCTGCTGCAGATTAAATAACCACAGACTTAAGTGCTAGAAGCACAGTCCCCAGCTGGTGGCACAATCTGGGGAGATGGTAGAAAGAGGTGGGGCCTAGGGAGAGGAATTGGGTGACTAGAGGCATGACTTAGAAGGTTATACTTAGGAAGGTCATACCTAGTCTCCTTCCTCCCAGTCGCTCTCCACCGACCCCCACTTCTCTCTCTCTTCTCTCACTCTGGCGTTCACACTGTGAACAATTTTGGTCTGCCATGCTGCTCTGCCTCACAAAAGCATAGAAACAACAGGGCCAAATGACTGTGAACTGAAACCTCTAAACTCTTGACACAAAATTAAAAGAAATTTTTTGCTTCATGAATTGTTTGGCTCATGTACTTGTCACAGTTCCTGAAATTACAACTAGCAACATCCCTATTGTACGACAGTGTAATGATGTAGTGGTGTAGTGATATCATGATGCAGTTTGTCACCTAGCCTGAGCCAGGGCTGTGATTCCCAGACTTGCTGAGTCCTGCCTTTGATTTTCTTCTGAAATATATTTCACAAAGAATATTCTTTTTGATAAACCAAAGAGATGAGCTGTGACTGCCATGGAAGTCTGTGGGAACAAGAGAGGAATATGTGCCCCCACACACTAGGGGGCTCCAGTGAACCATATACAGTGTAAAAAAAGGAAGGAATAGAGAGCCTTAGAGAGCAAGGAACACCACAGAATATGAAAACAAAGTGAGCAAAAGGAGAAACTAAATCAATGAACCCAGTGTTTCATTTTACATAAATGCCGTTGACAAACACCATGGCCCATAATCTTAGTGATAACCAGGGCTATTTTCTTGCCGTGAGAGGAAATGTGCTCTTCACTATCATTGCCCTACAACATAAGGGAAACTTGGACAGAAAATCTTCCTGCCAACATCTTCACTAGTCACCATGAATGGCATAGGACAGGTGTCAGAAGACACAGGGACAAACTCCAAGGAGGCAAATGCTGGGTACATTCTTATATTTACCCTTTGTCCCAACTCTGTTATTTGCTGTAAATACTGAAAACACTTCACCTTGAGTTAAATTATTTTTTCCAAATGTTGCCACATTGTGAGGAAGGAATGTCTCTTCAGTTGTAACTGCAGTGAACTGTGAACCCTCCATGCTGATTCCTCTGATGAAGTTCTAACCCCCAAGACCTCAGGCTGGGACTGTAAGGGAAGACAGAGCTTCTAAACCGGTGATGAAGTTAAAAAATGAGAGTTTGATGGTGAGCTTTGAGCCAGCATGGCTGCTGTCCTGCCAAGAATGAGGACAGTGGCAGACACACAGGAAAAAAAGCGTGTAAGGCTGTAAGCCAATGTGAGAGGCCTGGGAAGGAGTTATCTCTAAGGACATTGTCTTAGGACTTTATCAAGAACTGTAGCACACAAGTAATGGCTTCATAGAAAGAAGCCCTGTGCACCGGAACCGGTGTGGACACTACCTACAGTAACCAGCTGAGAAAATACTCAGCACAAGAGGACACAACCTGCCCTCACAGTCCTCTACAACTGTTTCTCTTGAGGAGATTAGGGAAACAATCTGGAGAGAGGAGACAGACACACAGTAGATGTAATAAAGGGATGAGAATTAAAATTATAAAGCATGCTTGTCAATCATATTGATTTTAATATTTATCCATTGGTAAGAATATAAAAAATAATGTTCATATGCTTATTTATTTATAGGTAAGTTCTTACGCAGCCTAGACTGGCTTAAATTCATGATGTAGGCAAGAATGCCCCCGAACTGCTGATCCTGTTTACAAACATGTACCTCTTTCTCTGTGCAGCTTTGGGCAGGGGTGGGGGTGAAACTCAGAGCATCTGGGTCCTCAGTAAGCACCATCCCTCCCCATATTTACACACACTTACAATCAAAGGGAAAAATTATAAGCTAATGCTTTTTTTTTTCAATATGAGCCTTAAAGTCCACACAATTTGGAATGACAATCTTAGCCAGGAAAACTTCTATTCTCACAAAGCAACCACTGCAGCAGGGCTTAACAACCAAGGCACCACAGGCACTTAGGCGACATGATACTTGAGGAAGGTACACATCCGTGCACTGCAGGCTGTTGACAGTGTCCCCAGCTTCTGCCCACCAAAGGACCTTGAGGTCATGACATAACAAAATGGTGCCCCTGGGGGTGGGGATGAGGATGAGACTTTCCTGACTAAGGACTGGGGCTTTAAAGGTTAGTTCCAATCTCACCTTTGAAAATACTCATACAGACTAGCTTTACAAGTGGACATTAATAGTCTCAAGTGTATAAAACGGAGAGAAAATGCAAAGTGAGCATTAGTTGAAGAAATAAGGGGTCTGTTTAAAGTTTCTAAAAACCAATAGGAAAATGAATTCAACGGGAAACCACGAACATCTGCACAACATGTGAGAACAGTAATCTAACCCAATTCTGTCACTCAGCTGTAGGAAACTCTGTCCATCCAACTTCCCTACAGCTTCTTTAGGGTAGTAGGCCCCACACCAACAGCTACTGCCTGACCAATAATATATGAGCCATGCACGTCTCTAGCACTGGTGACTGGCACCAAAAACAAATGGGACCCAAGTCTGTTTCTAGAGACTGCCCAGAGGTGTAGCAAAGAGGGCTCTCTGGCTGCCTGCTAAGGACTGGAAAGTGAAAGCCCTCTGCAGACCTGTGTCCTTCCTGTAGGATAAGACCCTGAAAGAGGAAAAGAGGCCAGAAGGGCAGAAGCCAATGGCGGGAGGGATGGCAAAAATATGGGAGGGCAAAGTGCTAGCTGCCAAGATTCTGGTTTCGATCACCCTGGCAACCTTGATACCCTTCCTAGACACAGAAACAAATGAATTTTCTTGTTTTCTGTGAGCTTGAGCACCAGTTCTGCTGAAACTGAAAGAATCATGATCCATGAATCTTACTGCACTCGTTTACTGCCCTGAGTTATGATTACTTTGTCGTTAGTTGACTGGCAGAAAGCGCAGTAATAGTATAATAGTGACTACTAATAACTTACACAACTGAGGTTTGCTACCCAGTGGTAATTGACTTCAGTTCTCCAATTGTGGAATTCCTACATCTCCTAGTCGTCTGGCACTAGGAGCTGTTTTTCCACTCTGGGATTGCTAGCTAAAGGTACACATGGATTCTGGAATTGGTCTCTTTCCAGCATCTCTCACAACATGACTTCTCTGAGATATTAAGGAATGCAAGAAAAAGAGGAGGAGGCAGAACAGGAGGCAGCAATGGTGGCTGCAGAGAAAGAGGTGGTGGTGGTGGAGGAGGAGGAGGAAGAGGGAGAGGAGGAGGAGGAGGAGGAGGAGGAGGAGGAGGAGGAGGAGGAGGAGGAGGAGGAGGGTCAAGTCTCTTGGAAAACCCGGACTCAAATAGCAGCTACTAATAACTGTTGAACGTACTATATCCTTTTCCTAAATATGTTCTGAAATAAGGGTCTCAAATGCAAATATGTCAGAAGACAGGCTACACCTGCCTAAAACAACCCATGATGCAGTTTCTAGAGTATTCTTTTAAAAAATGGTGGAGGCTGGCTTCACTGTGGGACTTCTTGGGACTCTTAACACATTTGTCTTGGGAACTTCCCATATCCAACATACATATTTGCAAATGTAGCTGTCCAGAAGTTTTCCTCCACAGACCAGTGTCTTATGGCACTGGCTATGCATGGGATATTACGAAATATGAAATTGAGGCTGTTCACCTCATCGATTTCTCAAGAGAAAGAGAACTGCTGAATAGATTAGGGCAGAAATTAATGGAACATGGCAGGAAAGTTTTCCTAAGTCCATACTGAATTTTCATCACCTGGGTGGAAAGGCTGTCTCCAGGAAAGCCTCCCAAAGCTTCTGTGTAAGTGTTTCCAATTCAAACAGTACAGTCAAAATACAGCTTCTTGGGTTCAAATTGGCCGGAGATAAAATGACCAAACAAACCAATAAAACATAACAAACAAAGAAACCAGAATATTTTTATTTGTGGTTTACTTGAATCTGAGCATCTTGTGTCCTGCTTTGATTATCTAAATGTGAATCTAAATGGACATGAACTTTTCACAGCCTGCTTTCAAGTAACCATCCTGCTCCCCAACTCTATGCACTCCAAAGGGTTGCTAGTCCTGTGTGCTTACAGGTTATTCCTCCACTGATATATTAGATTATATTAAAGGCAAGTTTGTTAGAAAGCTGCTCTAGGGTGGGCAAGTTAACTGGCCCTGAGGATTCAGGCTAGGAAAGGCCCGGGATGGAGGGTGAAGGGAGGGAAGGAGGGAAGGAAGGAATGAGGGAAGGAGGGAAGGAGGGAAAGAGAGATAGGGAAGAGTCTCTGGGGGAAGGGCCGTCTACCTCCTGGGCTGGAACGTTTGAGATTGGAGACAGAATATACCAGGTAGGGACTGAAGGTTGCTGGGAGAACCTGAAGGCCAAGTCTACTTTGATATGTAAAATATGCACCTTGGTCCCTTGACCAGGGATCCAAAACCAAACAGTACCAGGTTGGTTTTCCCCTGTCTACTCTTTCCTCACCAATGGCTGCTGTGTTCTGAGCCAGCCAGTTTTCTCTTCCTTTTGCATCTGCTTCAAGAAAGCCTGCCCAGTGCTGCACAGCAGCTCCCAGTCATGTCAGAAGACATGCTCCTGAGTGTTTACGCCAGTTGCTCAAAGACAGGAACCCTTTCGTATTCACCTCTGTAGGTGCAGGCTGACACAGATGCCATGGCTCAGAACAGCTCGAAATTTGAATGAATTTCAAATTGAAATGAATAAATGAATGAATCACTTACTCCTTAAATATAAATGCAGAAACTTTTTTTAAAGCGAAAGAATACTCAAGCCAATGGTTTGTTTGTTTGTTTGTTTGTTTTTAAATCTAGGAATCCTCCAGCATTTATTTTTAAACAGCAGCTATTCAGTTGTCTCCTCGGACAGAAACAGAAAGGGAGCCAGCAGCTCAAGGCTCAGAGAGGCCTATTCCAGACTCTTTTCCTCGTGAAGAAATTCAATAGAAAACAGGATGAGACTGGAGCAGCTTGCTGGGTCTCTTTCCCTCACTTTGGGTTCCCCAGCTTTGGGAATCAGCATTTCTACTGGAAAGTTCATTATTTTGCAAACTAACGCACATACTTCCTCCCTTGTTCTGTTTTTTTGGATATTTGCTTTTCAAATTCCTTTTCCTCTGCTGTAAAGCCAGGGCTGCTCCCTTCCTCCCTGCAAGGCCTGTCCCTCGGTGACTGCACACATTCCCCTGCATGGGGCAGAGCCAAGGCCCAATTCCCTATCTCAGAAGCCAGACTGACAGCCACAGGAAACACTGCAGTCTTTCCACCAGCTCTTAGCCAAACACTCAAAGTTTCCAAACCTGCTGATCAAAAAAAAAAAAAAAAAAGTCTCCCTTCGTTGTTCTCCACCTTATTCAGCCACACAGAACTCTAGGGCCAGCCGAGGAAATTTGTTTGCATCAGATTGGTGGGGACGACTCAATACCACACAGTGCTGGACACACAAAATAGTCCTCAGTAGCAAAGGCCATCCGATGACTCACAGGCACTCTTCCTTGTGGCTTCCTTTCCTTGAATCCTTTGAGCTTCATTTCCCAAAGAGGTACACGTTTATCCAGGGCGTTGGTGTTACCCCAAAACAGGAGGACCCTCTGCCTCATCTGCAAACTGCTGGTCAGAGAAACACAGCCCAAATCTGTTTCTCTGCAGCCTGGGGACTTAGATTGGAAGGTCACTGGTGCACCTCTGTGCCCACTCTTCTTTTTCTGCTTCCTTTATCCCTGGAAACAGGCCATAGAAATCAGGCATCTCCCCTCAGCAAATCCAGGACTGCTCTCCAGCAAACCCACAAAGGCAATCTCAGGAAGTTATCCCATCCCTTCTCCTTACTTCCTAGAGACAATTCTCTTTGTTGCTTCTGGCAACTGGAATAATAAATGCCCTGACCAAAAGTCACTGGGCAGGGCAAGGGTTTACTTCCTCATACACTGCAGAATGGCAGTTCATCGACAGGGCAGTTTCTGGAAACAGGGACTGAAGCAGACATCCTGGAGAAACACACTTGTTCTCCATGACTTGCTTAGCCTGTCTTCTTGTACAATCCACCTGCAGAAGGGCAGCCTCTCCCATTAATCAACAAAATGCCTTACAGCCATGAGCATGGACCAATCTGATGAGAGGTAATTCCTCAAATGAGGCTTGACTTTTCTCTGTGTTGAGTTGACAACTAGCCAGTAAAACCATCATTCCAGCAGAGCCTTTCTTAAGCCAGGAGTGCTACAGGGGAAGGTAAGGAGACACGGGAGAGTTCTGCTGGGTCCTGTCCATTACCAGCAAGGCGAATGTTCTTCCTCCGTCATATTTCACAAGCTGTCCATCTTCCAGTGAGCCACAGTTCAAGCTTTCCTTTGTTGTTGGCTCTATATTCCTGAAAACTTCTGACACACAGAACTTTGATAAAACAAATGTCATATTTTTCTCTCCTTGTAATTTCTTTGTGAAAGCCCAGTGGCCTATCAGAGAGTGAGAAAAGACATCTCTTTCATGAGACTGCTATGAAGATTAAATATGTATAAAGCAATAAGGGTAGCACCTGCCTGGTGTTCTTCTTAGCAGTCGAGGTGAGCCTGAATGACTGTAACCCAGACAACACACTGCTAATGTCATCTTATGGGTACACAGAGTCCCCACTGCCTGGTAATGTCATCTTATGGGTACACAGAGTCACCACTGCCTGGGAATTATCCTACTCTAAAGAACCACAACAGTCTAGGACACGATATGCAACAAGGAAGGATGGCTTCATCCTACACCCAGGAAGGTTTTGTTAGATTTGAAGAGCATTCCTTCTGGGTTTTAAAAGACACTGATGTGGGCTGGAGAGATAGCTCAGAGATTAAGAGCACTGTCTGCTCTTTCAGAGGTCCTAAGTTCCAATTCCCAGCAACCACATGGTGGCTCACAATCATCTGTAATAAGTTCTGGTACCTTCTTCTGGTGTGCAGGCATACATGCATATAGAACATTGTATACATAATAAATAAATAAATAAATAAATAAATAAATAAATAAATAAATAAATGAATTAATGTAAAAAAAAACAGATGCAGACTGTTCTAGGAGAGAGCCGTGCTGGGGAAATTGGAGGGTGGGAATGACAGGTAAGGGCCCAGGAGCACCAACTGTCCTTGCAGAATTGCCTGAACAGCTATATGATAGAATCTGAGACCATCAGAGATAGAATCTCTGTCCCTCCTACTTCAGAACCAAGTACGTCAGTATGACTTTCTATAAGAAACATGACCTGGACTCAACTTCCTCCCCATGAACTGCCTCTAGTCAGATGCAACGAAATACCTGGAGAAGCAGCACAAGCAGAGGGGACCTGCCCCACTATGCTACAACATCCTCAATTATATCCCTCCAACTTCCCACAATGCCATCTGCTTTCTTGTAGCAGACCATCCCCAGAAGAAGACAGAGAGTAAACGTGGCTCATTAGTACGTGCTTAGCCCTTCTGACCAGCAACTCTTGGTGCAGTGGGGACTAAAAGTGTTATGGTTACTCTGCTTTATGCAGAAGCTATCAAAAATTCTCTCAAGAAAGATCAGATGG
The DNA here is from genome assembly GCF_021556685.1 of Rattus norvegicus. Classification (NCBI taxonomy): domain Eukaryota; kingdom Metazoa; phylum Chordata; class Mammalia; order Rodentia; family Muridae; genus Rattus; species Rattus norvegicus. The sequence continues at coordinate 49,931,986 of NC_141550.1, forward strand.
AAAAACACTGCTGCTGCTCACACATGTGAGCTCTGCACTCATTATTTGACCAGCCAGAAGCTGAAAATATGTTTCAAGTGTTTAAAAATAGAATACAGCAGCTAATTGTGTGTGTGTGTGTGTGTGTCTGTGTGTGTGTGTGTGTGTGTGTGCATGTACTGTATAAAGATGTATAAATACCCAGAGATGATTTAACCTAATTGGATGTATCCATAGGTCATACACAATGTGATCCCATTTTATATGAGACTTCAACAATCACAGGGTTGGTGTCAATGAGAGCCCTGAATCCTGAGGGACAACTGCATTTATACCTCTGGTTATGAGGTGCAATTCCACACCTACCAGAACAAACAGATCCTGTGGATTTTCCTTCTTCTCTCACTACAAAAGAGTCTATCACAAATCTCGAGCTTCTAGTTTTTAAACTGAGCTCTCTTACTGGAGTCACAGTGGCGCGATTTGCAATGAGATAACCCCATGAGAGCTCATGTTGCTGGTATGCACATATAGACATGAAGAGTTTTTACACAAATACCAGTAACAATGGATCCCATATGCCATGCTTAAGGGAAACCAAAGGTAGTTCTCCCAGACTTGTGGAGGAGGGAGATGCTGCAGGATTCAGCAGTCATAAAAATATGAATAATGGTGTCCTTTTCTAGATGGGACTATTCCAAACAGAATCTGGACGATTAGACAATATGGTGATGACCAGTGTCAACGGGGGTCGGGGGGGGGCGGGGGGACTCTCCTGGAGAACCAGTGGGGAAATCCAAGCGGTTAGTATAAGACCTCCCCTCTTACTGCCCTCTTCCTGGGACAGCTGTTCTGCTATAGAATGCATGCAAAGGCATGGTCATTTCCTCCACAGTCAGCAAAAAAGCAGAAGACAGCCAATAACAGCCACAGACTGAACTCAACCTGTTCTCTCCTCCTTTTCCTTCTCTTCCTCCTTTTCATCTTCCTCTTCCTCCTTCTCTTCTTGCTTTTCCTCTTTCCCCTCCTCCTCATCTTCCTCCTGTTTTAAACAGCAGGCGTATATTTGCTCACAGCTCAAACATCTAAAGTAGGAGATGCTACTGGTTGGTTTCTTCTGAGCCCTCCTTTCTTGGTTTATAGATGCTACCCTTGTTCCTGGATCTTTAATTGACCTGTCCAACAATTCCACATGTATCTATAGTGCGTTTAGCTTACTCACACCCTCCACACTCTCCCCTGCCTCCCTCCATTGTCAGCACCTCTTTCACTTTAGAAGTCCCTTTCCCACTTCCATGTTGTTCTGCTTTGGGTTTTATTTTTTGACTCACTAATTTTTAAGTAGGACCATATGTGTGTATCCAGTGATGACTGATGGGTACACAGCTGAAGATAATAACTGTTCCTCCCCAGAAATGTACCAGTAGTCAATAGTTCAGGAGCAAGTTATAGAGGCCCCCACAGTCTCCTCCTAGATCCAGGACTGGCTGACAGGCCCCAATGCTCTCTGCCTGTCTTTTAATTGAGTTTCACCTCCTTTTACAAAATGGATCTCTTCATCTTATCTCACTCAAATGCAAAATGGAGAAAGCCAGGGCACCTATCTCTATGAACACTGATGAATCCTAAGACGACAGAGATAGGATTCACACTACATAACTGACAGCAGCCACACGGATTTATACTCTGTCCACACAGCAGCCAGGACACAAGTGCTTCCCTCAATCTCACTCTCAGAATGAGGAAGTGGATTCCCCAAGAATAGCAGTGAGCAGGGTGTGCCAGTCCAAAGCTTATGCTAAGCTTAGTGCACTAGGCTCGGAGCAGTGTTGGCCCAAAGCAAGAACAAGCACTGCCCGAGCCCCACTATGACACAGTAAGCCAACATTCAACCTGCCTCTCAGGAAAGTGGATAGGAAGCCAAGAACATTCTTATGGATGACCAGTCCTCGGTCTAACACAGTTCTAACACACTCCAACCTCAAGACCACACTTCCCTTTGCTCTTTTCTCCTCTCTCTTTATCTATCTATCCATTCATCCAACCATCCATCCATCCACCCACCTATCCATCTCTATCTATCTATCTGTCTATCTATCTATCTATCTATCGATCGATCGATCAATCTATCTCTATCGCTATATCTATATCTAGATATAGATGTAGATATAGATATAGATCTTTTAACATTTTGGACAGGAAATCAGTTCTGGTGTGGGAATTCCATACTTAACAAAGATTCAATTCTGAGTGTTGTGATAGAATTTGCAACTTAATGCTACCTCAGAGACGCAGTTCTGTAGGAAAGATACCCAAAAAAACTTTGACTGTGATAAAACAGGGATTTTTTTCACAACCCCTACCTCTGAGCTTCCTCACTGAATGAGTGGATGAACTTTTGTCTGACATGAATCTACTTTCTCACCTAGAGAAAGAGCAGAGAGATTCTTTTATAAGCAGATAACATGATTTTATTTCTACTAATAAGAAATAATCTTAATGGACATCTAGCTCTTCAGAGCACACAGTCCAAGAACAAGTACTCAAAACTGAAATCATCACTTTTTGGTAGCAGGTCTCAGCATTTAATGAACTTATTATGGGAAAGAAGCTAAATAGCAAATCAATTCACTAGGGTACAAGAGAGTTCACTGGGAAGTTGCACAGCTTAAAGTAGAAATTTATAAAAAAAAAAAAAAAACCTGAAATAGAAGAAGAAGAAGAAGAAGAAGAAGAAGAAGAAGAAGAAGAAGAAGAAGAAGAAGAAGAAGAAGAAGAGGAAGAGGAAGAGGAAGAGGAAGAGGAAGAGGAGGAGGAGGAGGAGGAGGAAAAGAGGGGGGGAAGAGGAGGGAGAGGAGGGGGAGGAGGAGGAAGGGGGAGGGGAGGGGGAGACATGATTCAGATTTTAAACATCTACTTAAAAATTTTGCAAGCAAAAATGAATTCAACCATACATACAGAGCACAAAACTGGGCATAGCAGAACCAAGTGACATTTTTAGGGAAAAAAAATCAGCATATGTCTGTTGTAGATTTACAGGCTCTATTCAAAGGAGATAAAGCAGCCATTTATTAAAATTGGGATCAAATTAGGCTGCATAAATTTCAAAGGAATTTCAACCAATACTCAGCCCAACCAACTAGCAAGACCTATGTGATGTAAATATTTTCAGAGACCAGACTAATTGTGTCCTGCATGCACCTGAACACTTAAGTATCACACTGACTTCATTGCTGTCTATAAAGCTGGTGACTGCTGTTTCTTTACTAGAAAATTTTCATTGACAAATTTAACAATTAAGGATAGGATACTTGTTTAAAAATTTTCCTTCACATGTAAGGGATCTGATACCTCTAGCCCTTTTAAGCACTGGCATGTGGATATACCACACATGCAGATATACAAACATACACATAATTTAAAACAATAAAACAAATATGTAAAAAGTCAAAAGAATCAGTGACAACAGAAAATCTATTTCCATCTATAATTTACATCTACTAATGATTACATAATCGATATATATATATATATCACAATGTGAACAGCTTAGAATTTGAATACATTATTGATAAGCAAATTTAGAATTCTTTTAAAAATTTACTTTTTAAAATGTGTCTATACAGAGACATGAATGAACTTACCACTCTTATTCATAACTGCTAATACCTAGAGACTTTTCAGATGCTTATCAGGTATAATGATGATCAAATTATAGAATGGCATATACACAAATTCATACACAATGGACAATAGCTCATCAATTCAAAATAATGAATTATCAATGAATACAATATTAAAAGTCCATTCTGCTAAGTTGGGTGTTGACACAGTTCACAATGGGATCCAGTCCTCTGCCTTTTTTGTAATTGAAGTTTTACCAGTACAGAGTCACACTGACTGTTATGGGTTGCTTGGCTCAAAAAATGTTACCCCAGGCTGCTTACTATCAACCAAAGGAGAAAGTGAGGCCTCAAAAACAGAGCATCTCTCTGATCTTCTCCCTTCCTGTGTCTAACCTAAGTCTCAGCCCATGAAAAAAATCGTGGGAATTAGACTTTTATTTCTGTGTTCCACCACTCCACCCCCCACCCAGAGGCTTCGCATAAATACGAAAACTGCTGTCCTCCAGAATTGTCATTTCACCCATAAAAGTCATTCTCCCCCCTGCCCTTTTTAAAATCTTTTAATGCCCCTCACCCTAGTGAAGTCCTATCCAAAAAGGAATGCCTCAGAATGGTGGAAAAGAAACCAAGTAACTAACAGTCCTTGCTGATTTACCAACAGTCTGTTACCAACAAACAGAGGCTCTGGTCCATTAAATGTCTACCTACCTGTCCAGTCCTCACCAAACTAGAGCATAAACATAGTTTGCATAGTTGGTAAAGCAAGGCAACACACCTTCCTATGGTACAGCATTGTCTCAGACCCTCTGTGCTGCAAATGACATAGTAGACAGTTTCAACAATGACTATATTGCATACAAGCCTCAAATATTTACTGCCTGGTCTCTATGGAAACGTTTGTTAATCAACAGCAGGAGCTAGACATAAAAGACCATGTATTATATAATTCTATTTAAAGAAAACTCTGGAACAAAAGAAAGCTACATTGCTATAAAGCATATCAGTGACTGCAGAGGCAATGAACGTCTGCATGGAACTCGCAGGACTATTTTTTCTTTCAAGATTTATTTATTTATTTATATTTTATGTGCATTGGTGTTTTAGCAGGAACTGGAGTTATAGATGGCTGTGATCTATGACATGGATGCTGAGAAGTGAGCCTGAGTCCTCTGGAAGAGCAGCCAGTGCTCCCAAGCATTGAGCCATCTCTCCAGAGACCCGACAAGGGAACTTCATAGACTGATTTAAAAAAAAAGCCAGTTCCTTGGCTTTGATGATGGTCATGTGAGTATATGTGTTTGTAGGTACTCAATGAAATCTGATTCACTTTACTATTATTGGATAAAGCCATCTGAAATGAATATATGAGGTAAATCAAAATATGTATTTATATTTGTATTATAACTGTTACCTCCTACCAGATGTTCTTTCAGTTACCAGAGATCTAACATGAGCAAAACATGCTGCATTTCTAACCACATGGAGCAATTATGACATGTTGGAGCCTCATATTGTCTCAATGAACATGGGCGAGCCTGTAAGTCCACCAGTGTAAAGATCATTCAGACCCACCGAGCACTTTGCCTTATTTAACTCACATAGAACTCATTTGTAGGATTTCAATTTTTCTAGACTTTCTGTAGACTCTCCATGGACAGACACACACACACACACACACACACACACACACACACACACACACACACACACAAAATCCAGGAAAAGTTCCAGACTATTTGCTCCTACCCCTTACTTCCTCACATCTCTTCCTCTTCCCCTCTCTCGATATTCAACTGTCTACTTAACAGTTACTTATGCATCCCAAAAGCACCTCAAATATTGTTATTTTTGATACTAAAGATATATTGTCAAATATTATCAAATACATAACACAGTACCATAAAGTATTATAATGTTTATTATCAGTTTCTCTTTCAACTTTATGGCAGCTTTTTTCCATTTTTCTTTTTCTAGGCACACCAGGGAATTATACTTCTAGCTTCTGATAGGCTAGGCCAACTGTGTATATATGACTTACTGGGGTCAAAGACACTTGGATAGAAGTATCATAGGCTCTGGAAGCCCTGTACACAGTGTCCAGGGATTTTGCTTGCCTGGCACAGCTATGTTGAAATTGTGACAGTCTAGACCATGGCTGCCCTAGGTCACGTAGACCTGCAGTGGATTTTGTAGGGCCTGAAATCCTGCTGTATGGCATACAACTTTGAGACTGCTGTTAGTGTAGGTGACTCAGCATTGTGGTACATTTTGGGGACCTCTGGTTCTCATGTCAGAATGAGGATGCCCCATTTTGTACTCCTTCCTTCTTGTCCACATGACTCCAACACACACGCAGGTGCACACACACATCCACCCCCATAGTGAAAACAACAACAGAAGGCATACCTCAAGGTCCTTGGAATTCCATAAATAAACTAGAAGTGACTAAGAATTAAAAAGAAAATCAAGGAACAGTTTCCATGGAAAATTACACTTTACAAAAGAGACTGACAGCCAGGAAACAGCCTGCCTGACTCTGTCCTGGGAAATGCAGCATCTCCCTCAATTCCGCTCCAACTAAAACTGTCCTGGATCAGGACACTGTGACATAAGGCGTTCCTGTCCCACAGAAGACCACATTACATCCGCACAAGTCCATCCCTCATCCTTCCATCATAGCAAAGCAAAATGTTCACCTCTTTTCCCTTTAGAACTGAAACAGAAAAGCATTTTCTTTTTTTTTTTTTTTTTTTTTTTTTTGGTTCTTTTTTTTGGAGCTGGGGACCGAACCCAGGGCCTTGTGCTTCCTAGGCAAGCGCTCTACCACTGAGCTAAATCCCCAACCCCCAGAAAAGCATTTTCAACTGTTTCTCATTAATACAAGACAAACTTCAGAGATAAGAACCTCTCACATGGTGGCATGTCTAATATACACTCTGTCAAATAAAACAATAAAAATAAGACTGAACAGATTCTTGGCTCACATAACAAACCGGAATGTTAATTTACTTACTCTGAAATCATAGCTTTCCTGAACAGTTTCAACTCAGAGAACACTTTTTTCCTCAACCTAAACATTAATTAAGTCAACCAGAGACTTACTTTCTTCCTTCTTTTAAAAACTTCTAATTAGGAGAGGAAAGACTTCATATGTTCTATAAGGTACAATTTATCTCTGGTTTACTATTTTTCACAATAATTATCTTTGGTAATTAAGAGAAAACAATCCAAGTCACACCACATTTTCTCTCACCATTTCACTGGCTCGAGCTATCTTAAGAGTTAGCAGCTTTGGTTAGAGGAAGAGAGCCTTTGTGTTCCCACTCTGCTCCAGCACTGCCTGACAGCTCCGGACATTTGTTTTCCTGGCACCTTTGATGGAAAAAATTAGCAGGAGGTGAATCCTGCTGCAGGCGGGTCAGAACCAGCCCCTGACGAAGATCAGGATGTTTTTATGAACTCTATATGTCAAGTCACTTGGAAGGTGTTGAAGATCATCTGCGAATGTGTTCGAACATCTTTATATTTGACAGTAGTGGCCAACCTAATCAGAAAGGTAAGGCTTGGGGGTGCAATTTTCAGCTTTTATCAACGAAAGCTCTTTACAGTCACAGGCTTACTCTGAGGCCACATAGAACAGGAAAGCAATGTGACCCAGGCCATATTTTCACTTTGTCCAAATTCTTAGGAGAATCAAAGGCTGGGAATGTTAAAAGAGTGAAGAGTTTCTCAAAGGGGTGTTGAAAATGAAAGGAGTTGGTGAGCACTGGTCAATTGCCACTTGCCACAGGGGATTCCACTCAAGTGTGGCTTCAATAGAGCAAAGTGAGAAGCTGCAGAGCTCCCCAGGGACAGCTGATACCAAGTTCCTTCTGGCCAATGCTTGCTAATCCCAGAACAGCTTCTGGGAAGAAGACCACCAGCAACCTGCTCAGGAGTGACTCCCAGGAAGCTCTCCCCATGAGTGAAGATGGAAGAAGCTGACTTCCTCAGAAGTGCCAGGAGGCCCAGCCTCTACCACCACCTCAGGCAGTTACCCTTTGTTCTGAAGAAAAATTTGATATCAACAATGCCAAAAGTTCAAACGAAGGGGGAAATGTGGCTTCTGAGATAATGCAGTAGCCTGACTCACTGAGATTAACCGGGACAGACAGTCTGAGAAGCCCTTTCTCTCAGGCGTAGCTCTCTGCTCTCAGTTACTTCACCCATCAGCTCAGCTCAACCCTTGTCTCTCCTCAGGCACAAACACAGAAAAGTTTCAGCACCATCCACCCTCAGGTTGTCACCCATCCATCTTAAGTTCCACAAATATGCAAACATGAGATGGTCAGTCATCATCATAAGACCTACAAATGTCACAACCGCTGCATTGATAAGAAAATATCTGGCAGCTGAATCACCAGACTGAGACTTATGCTTACCAGGAGGATCCAAAGGTCAAGAAAATAACCCAGAAGTTGACAAAGGATAAGAAATTCAGAGAGTACCTTTACCTCTGCCCTTAGGTTTCCTATGGTATCCTTCCATACTTTTTGTCCAGGATATTTCTTTTCAGAATAAGATTATGTTGTATACCTCAAAAACAAACACCGTAGTCAGATTCAGCACTGATGAAGGGCATAATAAATAAACCCCAGAGAACAGAAGCTGCATACAGTTGACAGTTCAAGGGTCAGCAAGCATCCAAACCAACAGCAATGTCTGTCTCCTGGTAAATTCCCACAGCAGTTCTGGAAAAATGTTGACATTGCCCAGTAAAACCAAAGTGAGTATGGTTGCCATGATCTATGGACAGAATCTCCTCTCATGTGCATACTTGGTGGAAACCATAGTTCCTATGCTCTAATATAGAGGTCCCTCCAACTCCAAAACCATGCACATTACAATTCATGACAGTAGCAGCAAAATTACAGCTATGAAGTAGCAACAAAAATAATTTTACAGTTGGGGATCACCACAACCTGAAGAACTGTATTAACGGGTCACAGCATCAGGAAGGTTGAGAAACGCTGCTCTAAGAGGAGCCATCCACCTCCAACAGCAAGAAACCAGATGCAGATGAGACTCTATGAGGAACAAAACATTCGCTAGTGATATAAACTTCAAGAAAATTCTGAAGAACGAAAATGAACACATTGACATGGGTGAATCAGAAGTATGATGCTGATGTTAAGCAAACCACTTATATTTTGGAGGAAATTGCATATTTATGAAGTGGAAAATGTATTGTTTGTATTTATGTAACCTTAATGAAAAGTAAAGAAGTCACTAAAAGAGTATTCTGAATAATTTTTATTTGAATGAGGAATAAAAATGAAATCTGGGTTTCACTTACTGGTGATGTTGTATGTATTAGGCTGGGGTGGTCAAAATCTGGATATGTTTCTTTAATGTATTTGCATACTCATTGAAAATTCAAACTCCATCATCATTTATTAGCAATTATAGCTTTTGGTTTTGACTTGTCAGGAAAGTTTACTTACATAAGGCAAGAAGCAAGCATAACAAAGAAGGAGGACTCCCTATACTAATAAATATGGAAAAACCCCTTAAATTTCCCTGAACATATTTAAATTAGTAGTAGCATGGTCTCAAGATACTCTGAGCAGTGCAGAGGACTCTAATGGGCTACAGGGTCACATCCTTCCTAAAGGGATAAAGACACAGAGTTCCCAAAGATGTACAGTTAAGCAACTCACAACTGCCTGGCACTGGGTAGCTGTAGTGTCGTCTCTCTGGGCATCTCTCTCATCTCTTTGGTTCTTTCTCTGAGATGCTCGCCTCTCCCTTAGCTTCTACATTTAGTGTTCCCTAACTTTAGGAGTTACTTGGAGTGCCCAACCCTCTCGGTGGGCTATGAAATCATTTAAGAACTCCAGAAAGGTGACAGTGTTTGGAAAGAAGTCTCTTGGAGGGAGAAATCAGAACAGAACTAAGCTGTAGGTTCAGAAATGCCTTCTCTCCAAGCTATTGTTACTAAAACTAATAAAAATAATTGTCAAAGACAAAATCTTGCAATAACTTAAACTGCTACAAATATCAGTGGCTAGCGTCATTTAGTCAATCTATGACCGCTACAAAGGGTGTGTGACGAACAGTGGCTACGCTACTTTCAGTTTTAAAAAAGGAGAAGAAAATGAAAAGGGAAAGGCAAGAGGCTATCCCATGGGTTCTGATTACAAGGAATGTATTATCTTTTTTTTTTTAATTGGATTTTTTATTTACATTTCAAATGTTATTCCCTTTCCCAGTTTCCTGGACATAAACCCCCTATCCCATCCTCCTCCCCTTCTTCTATAAGAGTGTTCCCTAAACATCCATCCCCCCTTCCCACTACCCCCAACATTCCCCTACACTGGAGGTCCAACCTTGGCAGGACCAAGGGCTTCTCTCCCTCTTAGTGCCCAACGAGGTCATCCTCTGCTACATATGCAGTTGGAGTCATGGGTCAGTCCATGCATACATAGTCTTTGGGTAGTGGTTTACTCCTGGGACCTCTGGTTGGTTGGCATTGTTGTTCTTATGGCATTGCAAACCCCTTCAGATCCTTCAATCTTTTCTCTAACTCCTCCAATGGGAACACCGGTCTCAGTTCAATGGTTTGCTGCTAGCATTCATTTCTATATTTGACATGCTCTGGCTTCTGGTTTCTGTCAGCATGCACTTCTTAGCTTCATCAATCTTATCTAGTTTTGGTTGCTGTATATATATGGGCCCCATGACAAGGAATGTATTCTTAAACCCACATTGTCAAAATAAGGAAGTCAACCAATAAATGTAAGCAAAGAGTGACGGGATGAGCTCTGAAGTGAAAAGGCCTAGACAGAACCCTTTTCCCCCGGGTCTATTACCAAGTAACCCTATATGTTCTTTATCCTTAGTTTTCCCATCTGTAAAATTGGAGTGACACTGACACCTCCTAAGGTTATTCCAATTAAGTATTGAATCCAAGAATTTCAAATGAGTCTTTGAGGCACAATAACAGCTCAAGAAATGATCACTTCTATTATCTGAGATTACAAAACCCAGCAGGTCTAAAGCGGAATGTTCCATAGATATATTTTTGTATTTACCCCTCACCTACACATCTAATCTTGGAAGTCATCCCAATTGAGTCATCAGCCCTTATTATAACTTTGAATTGTGCTAATCAACATTTTACTTCTCTTCAGGGCCAAGAGAAACATATGCAAGTATTTATTTCAAAGTAATAAAAACACACAAACATTCAACAGAAAACTGTGACTCTCCTTTTTGCTGAGCTGGTAAGCTAGTTTGTATATTTAATCAAAAATGTTCCATTGTGCTTCCAGATGGACCCCTTCATTCATTGGAGCATCTGGCAGTTGGTACTTTCTTTGCGCACTCTTGTTTGTAATTGTCATTGTTTCCGACCTGGCCTCTGGTAGGCGGAGTGATTATTGAGAGACTGCATTTCCATTCAGATAGGCACTTAAGGATGGCAAATGGCACTGAAAGCAGTCATATATCCTGAACCTTGTGAAGGTCAGCACTGGAGAAGCGGAGGCTCGAGAGCTGCAAGACCCATTAAGAAACATCAGACAAGTGGTTCCTCCTGGGAGACCACACTTGCCTGGAACTTAGCAGTGCAGCAGGGGACCAGACCAGGTAAACTATTGAGATGGTTCTGGCAGATATAAGTTTGAAAGACACATATATCAGAGGCCATGAGCAAACCACTTCAACAATCCAATGGGCAAACTGATAGAGTAAACACACACACACACACACACACACACACACACACACACACACACACACACACTCATTCATGTAGTAAATCCCTATGTGGAATATTTTGCTCCCTGACTCATTAAAAGTACAAGGTTTATTAGTTCATGGAGCTGCTTTAATTTAAGCAGGGCTTTTCTTCTAAGAGTCTCAACACATTATAAAAAACCCTTAATACAGGCTGTGTAAACAATTGTACATGTTGTCAGCACCTAAAGATAGAAGCTCAAAAAGAACACCATCATTTGGATAAAGTGGCAACTTACAGAATGGGCAAAGTTTTGCCAACTACATATCTGATAGAGGTTAATATCTAAAACATATAAAGCATTTAATAAATTAGATATCAAGAAAAGAACCTGAGAGGAGAAGTGGACACAAGACCCCATTCCTAAGTCAGAAGCTATCTCCAATGGACAAATTCTTTCAAATGAAAAATTCATTTTCTTCAAATGACTCTCTCTGAGGATAAACTACAATTAAGGACAGGCTCCATCCTTAGCAATAAATGGCCAAAATAAAAATGAAAAAAAAAAAAGATAGAAGCTCAAAATGTAAATCGAGTCAAGCCACAATTCCCAGTCCCCTGCTCTGCCAGAGGTCTTCAGAAGCTCACTCTCAACCCATCTGCAAGACAGTAGACTGAGCATGCAATCAGTATGTAAATAACGCATAATGAGTTATCTAATATTTCCAAAATTGTATTGAAGTCATTATCCTGGGAAAAATCTGCACTGTGTTAGACTTCTTTACGCCTCTTTTCTAATTGCTTTTTATTTTATTCATGTACTGGGTAAGGGCACTATTCATAACTCCCAAACAGCTAATCTGGCAGTGGCTCCTCTTCCTTCTGCTTTTCCCATGAGCTCCACATTATTGCACTCTGAGATTGACCCAGCATGGTTTACATAAGGCCCAATTGTAATGGATGTGGGCAGGTATATGCAGATGCCAGCTCAGGATGGGGGGGGGGGGCAGTGGCTAAGGATATACTGTCAGTAGACAATCATTTATGCTTCCATTTCTCCTTGTTGTCCAAAAATTTGCTTCCTGGAAGTCTCACTAACAGCTCAACATACTATACCCAAAGCATCTACCAACCAGACACATAAAAAGACCCTGTTTGCTAATGAAAGCTCTAATGCTACAGTTATTTGCTCTGTGTTTCCATCTTCCTAACATTGCTTCTCCACAGAAGCACAACAGTACTCAAAGCAACCTAACAACTTCCAAACAATATAGTTAGTTCCCTGCTAAAGTCTCAGTAGCTGAAAATAACAGGGATAACTTAAGCAAACTTTAAATGTTTCCTTGCCCCAAAGCACCAAATAGAGGGAGGGCTGAAGGGACTCTGTCAAGCTTGACCCACTACAGAGTGGTAAGCTTTTTGGTTATTTGGGTTTTGGTGTTTTGTTTTGTTTTTCTTTGTTTACTAACAATCGAAAAATTCCAAGAAGTCTATAAACTGGGACTCACAGCTCCCCTTACGCATCACTTAACTAAATATCTATGTCCCCACAGTTCTTACAGTACCCAGTTTAAGGTTTCCAAAGACACTTGAAGCAGGAATGAGTTCACAGAGCTGGCCTCAGGAGGAAGTTCCCATGATGAGAACCTTGAACAGATGCACAACATCTTTCCTGACTCCCTGAAGCAAAAAGAAGCTTGCACCTTGGAACCTGAAGAAGCCTGCACACAGGCAAACTGTAGATGGCTGGTAACTCTTTGCAGAACAATGAGAGCTGATGGGAAAGTTAACAAGTACGTTCTCCATTTAACACAGGTCCATGGGGAAAAGGACGAAGAAATGAACCCATATCAAGGGGGTAGGGGGATCCCCATTGCCTGAACAAAATGGTGAAAAGAAACTACTAGTTAAAGATGGTTTTCTGTGTTGATACACTTACCTAATTTGGCAAAATCTGGATACTGACTCTCTACAATCTACTTTTCCAACATTTCTCCTTCAGAAAATAGCATCCTGATCCAAGCAGTCTTACACTCATTCCCAGTGGGTCTTTATTTTATCCTGAACATTCACACTGCTGTCAAGATTTTCAAGTCTGACATCACAAGTCCCTTCCAAACCTGTCACTCTCTTCACCTCCACTTCCACTGCCTGCACCAGGGCCACTGAAGTGGGTGCCCAACTGGTGTCTCAGGTTTACTCTTCTTCCCTCCACTCCCAATCTCAGAGACTGCACAGCACAAAAACATTCCTTCACACCGAGAATCCCCAGTGTATTTCCAGTACCCCTCAAATCCGCCACTGACCTGTGCCTTGCCACATTAGTTGCTCACACTTTACAGGCAGTAAGGCCTCCTCTGCAGGTCGGCCTCTTGAGCCTGAGAAGCTCATCTGCCCATTTTGAGTAAACATCAACTTTTCAGAGAAATTGTCCCTGATTCGCCTGCCAGCTCCTCAGACACTCATTCTGCTACCAGCTTCTTTTCCTTTCTAGAACCAATCAAAATGTAGAGCAATAATTTTATTTGTGTGCTTATTCATTTTATATCATCCTTTTCTAAGAGACTAATAGATTACTCCATGAAGTCAGGGGACATGCTGGTTTTATTTCCTTCTGGTAGTCACAGAATAGCACACTACCCAGAACCATAGGAGGTGAAATTATTTGCCGAATGCTATAGAAAGGAAGTAATTTAACTTCCCTATCAGCTGGGACTAAAAGGCCATCTGACCAGTGTGCCCAACAGTCCTGGACTTCACCTTTGCCCTGGCAAAATGATGACAATGATTTTCCTGGACTGAGTGGCAATTAATATAGTCAACTTACTTCTCAGGAAGCCAAGACAAGTATAATAAATACAATATTTTAATTATCACAAGCACCTGACTACCCAGTCCTGACTCCCTAAGGCAAGCACAGAGCTAGCTCTTGGAAAGAATAATGACATAGCTTTAAAAAAAAAAAACCTGATCAACACTTAGCTTTATTTTTATACCTAAGACACTGTAATGATTAATCTTAATTGTCAACTGGGTTAGATTTAGAATCAATCAACAAATGCCTCTGGCAGGCTCTGAGATTGCATTTCCAGGGAATATTAACTAGATAAGGGAGGTATTCTCCCATTATGAGTGTGTGGTGGCTTGAATGTGCTTGGCCCAGTGGGTGGCACTATTAGGGGGTGTGGCCTTTTTGGAGTAGGTAAGACCTTGTGAGGATGAGCTTTGAGACCTTCTCCTAGCCACATGGGAGAGTGGCTTCTCCTGGTTCCCTTCAGAATAAAATAGAGAACTTATGTAGTACCATATCTATCTGGACACTACCATGCTTTCCCCGTTGGTGATGATGGACTGAACCTCTGAACGTATAAGCTAGCTCCAATTAAATGTTGTCCCTTATAAGAGGTGCCTTGGTCATTGTGTCTCTTCACAGCAATGAAAACCCTAACTAAGACAGGGTGATATTTTCAGTGGAGACACAGACCCAGGTAGAACGAGCTCTGAGGAAAACAGCTGCATAGCCTTCCATTCTCTCTGGTGAGTATGTATGTGTCTCACTATGTCTGAAGTCCTTCCTTGTCATTGATGTGCTATGTGTTTGGGTACCAAGATGAACTGAAGCCTAGTGATTCTTCCAGAACCTTCCAAGTCATCAGCCACTGATTAGAATAGTTAAGCATCCTGGAGCTACAGGAGTCTAAGCTTCTCCAGTGTGCAGCCCTTGGCTGTTGGACTATCCACCCTGATTCATGTAAGCCAGTCTACTAAGTCTCCTTTTGCAACCTATATTCACTCTATTATCTCTGATCCTCTGAGAACCTTGACTACTACAGGCATCATATACATCTGAACTGATGGCCAAAGAACTCTGCAGCTCAAGCTTACATAAATGTGACATAACCTTGCATATAAGGAAACATTAAATAGTACTTCAGACCCATAATTGTGGCCTCTCTAAAGGCTCAACTCATGGGCTGAAATACAATAGGGTGGCTATTATTCATGGATTCAATTTCTAGTACCAAAGGGATGGGGGAGGATAAAAGTTAAAATTAAGCACAAAACATGAAAAAGCAATCAAAACCTTTGTTATTGTGCTGGATAGAGTTATCTAAAAGTAGAAAGTTGAGTTGAAAAAAATGCCTTCATAAGAGTTGGAGAAAGGGGGTTGGGGATTTAGCTCAGTGGTAGAGCGCTTGCCTAGCAAGCGCGAGGCCCTGGGTTCGGTTCCCAGCTCTGGAAAAAAAAAAAGAGTTGGAGAAAGGGCATATTCCTAATTAGTGATTGCTGGTCAAGGGCCCAGACCATCGTGGGTGGTGCTACCCTGGTCTGCTGGTCCTGGGTTCTATGAGAATGCAAGCTGAACAAGCCACGTGGAGCAAGCTAGCAAGCAGCACCCCTCCATAGTTACTGCTTTAGCTCTTACCTATAGGTTCCTGCTCTGTTTGAGTTCCTGTCCTGCCTTCCATCAACAATGAACAGTAATACAGAAAGTATAAGGGGTTGGGGATTTAGCTCAGTGGTAGAGCGCTTGCCTAGCAAGCGCAAGGCCCTGGGTTCAGTCCCCAGCTCCGAAAAAAAAAAAAAAAAAAAAAAAAAAAGAAAGAAAGTATAAGACAAATAAACCCTTTCCTCCCCTAGTTGCTGTGCTCATGCTGTTCCATAACTAAGACAATCCAAATCAACTAAAATGCCATGTGTTTGCTATATGAGGAATGAAGCAAGAAAAGAAGTCTGTCTCTGTTCAGTCTCTGCTGGGAATCTCCTACTAGGAGATACAGACTTTTGGCCACTCTGCTATGAAGTGGACATTTCTGGTTTCTGCGCTTTACTCGTGTGACCGTGACCACAAAAGCACAATGGGCACTGATTTGATGACTACAAATAAACAAGAAAGGACATCTTCCGTCTGCCTGTCTGGCTGTGGGAAAATAAAGGAGTTTGTAGATTGGTGATGGAAGCACCAGGGTGAGACGGTGAAATTCATCTGGCCCTGGATGGTCCACAGACTGTAAAGGTGTACATGAATCCATCATGTCGTAAACGGTTGTAGTTGTTGAAGTCACAATCATTGATACAGAAGTACTTATTCTTAAAACTTAAGAGAAAACACTGCCAATTAGTAGAGTTCTTAAATACAATGGACTTCCATAAATAAGGAAGGTGACTTGTCTAAAGTTTCACAGCTGAGTTGGGTAGAAACAGAACCCAGGCATGAGAACTACACTAACAGTCATCCAGTAGACAAGTCTTATCAAGAAAATAAGCGTAATATTACCATTACTGTGGAAAAATGATAGTTTCCAAATATTGAGGAGAAAGTTGAGTTTGGGAAACAAAACTTCTCAAAGTGGAAAAAGTCTAGGAAATGAGTTATTACTCTACTACTCTGAAGTATTGAAGAGATAAAACACAGGAACTAGCCACTGCCTGCTCTAAGACATCAATAAATCCCTCAATATGTATGTTAGAAGCTTAAATACCTATGACTCTTAAGAGGTAGGGACTAATATTTTGGTCTTTAGAACTCCACTCTCAGTAACAGATTAGTATAAATTATAAAAAGGACTTTGAGTCCAGCCACTTGTCTCTTACCCAAGGATGCCTTCTACTGTGTCATATGCAGGAAAAGGATGCTTCACAAGGTATAACCCTCAGTCTTCGATGTCTCAGGCTTCACAAACATGAGACAGACCTTTGTTCCTCAAAAATCATTGAATCGTACTCATTTTATTTCATTAACTATGATGGCTGATCTTGACCCTCAACTTTAATGGAATTTATAATCACCAAAGCAACAGCCCTCTGGGCATGTAAGGGAATTTCTCAATTAGATTCTTTGATGTGGGAGGACTAATCCTAGATGTAGGTGGTACCATTCCATGGGTTCAAGTTCTGGACTGACTGAAGAGAAGAAAAGGAGCTAAGCAGAAAACAGGTTTAATTTCTCTTTGCTTCCTGATTGGTTATGCAATGTGACCAGTGGCCTTGCGTCCTACCATTACTGTGCCTTTCTTATGGCAGATTGTATACCTTCAAACTCTGAGACAAGCTAAACGCTTCCTTCCTCAAATTGCCTTTACAAGATATTTTGTTAAAGCAATAGGTAGCTAGGACACAAAACAGACAAGATAATACCTTAAGTGATAATTACTCAAGTAATCACAAAATTAAATGTAATAATAGGTACTCTCATGATAAAATATAAACCTAAGGAAAATTAAGATTATTTAAGAGTCAATCTTTAAAAGCATAGAAATGTGGTTTTCATTTACATCTTCTCCTGGGAATTCCTTTTGAAGTGAATTTCTTCTTAGTAAAGTTTTGTTTCTTCTTTTAAAATGTGTTCAGTAATGATAGTTGATAATCTGCAAGTTTGAGTGCTTATATTAAATATTTTAAGCTGTATATTAGATTTCTCTACCACTGGAGTGAATTATGTATGTAAGACACACTTCCTATGCCCCACCATATTCAATAAAAACAGTTGGCTTTCCTTTAAAAAAGAGAGAGAGAGAAGAAAATTACTGTGTATTTAGAAACTACTAGTTCAAAGAATTTTTTTTCAAAGAGTTTTTTATCTAAAATTTTTTAAAAAATAAAATGTCCTCTCGTGAACTTAATTTACAGCTGATAAGTCAAAATAGTTTCAGACTGACAGAAAAGGGTACTGTGGAGGACACCTGTCCCAGCTTGCTTTCTTTTGCTGTGACACAGAATCAGACATGGAGAAATGCTGCCTACTGGCTTGCTCCCCATGGCTTGCTGTGCCTGCTTTTTCATACAATCCAGGACCAGTGGTGGTCCTGTCCCCAGTGGCTTGAGCCCTCCCACATCAATCATCACTGAGTACAGAAAACCGAATAGAGACATTTTCTCAATTGAGAGTCTCTCATCTCAGATGACTCCCTTGCCTATGTCAAGTTGATGAAACTAACTAACACAATATTCTTCCTGCATTTCCTGTAGTCCCAGCTTTACCTCTTCCTCAAATATGCAAGGCAGGCATAAAGATTACTTTGAGTTGAAAGAATTTTTTATTTCTTCAAAAGTAGACATAGGACAAGCTTTCCTCTCTCCCACTACATGCCTGAAAGTTAAATTCCTATGGAAGTTCCCTACATTCCTCTGTCAGGAAGAAGATTACTCCTTGTGACATGAGATGAGGTAGGTTAAAGACAGACTTATTTCTAGACTATGCTTGTCTCCTTTTGCTCTCCCCCCTTTTTCAGAGCCTACATGTTTAGAAACATAAAGTCTCCCCTTTGTTTTGTCCCACCTCCATTCATTGTCCCATGGTAAGTCACTCTATGAGCCAAAGATCTGATTGCTGCTTCATAATTTACCACTGAGGGTCTCCTGCAGGTACACACATTAATAAACCCATTCATTTCATTCTTGTCAATTGCCAAGTACCTACAGAGAAGGTGAGAGGGAAAGAGGAAACAAGACAGCTTACCTCCATGCAGCAGTACATACATACATGCACAGTCACAGGTACGATACCCTTGGCTGTCCTAGTACCTGCATGTCTGCCAAAATGCCTGCCCTCTTACAACCACAAGTTCATAGTTGGACCACAGCACCATTACCAGTTGGACAGCATCATTGTCTCAGTTGGGAAATTAAGCATGATGTACAGTATTACAGGCTCCCTCTAAATCTCACTAGTTCTTAGAATAATGTCCTTTCTCATAACAAAAACTACCTTTGCTAACTGAATGTTATCCAACATGGAGGTAAAACCTGGAATCTCTGCAATCTCATAGGTCTGAAGTAGAACAATCTTCAGTTCAAGGCCAGCCTGGCTTATCCAGAACATGTTTAAAAAGTACAAAGATAAATTGGTTCCCTGATCCAGAGTAAATAATCCAGGGTTGCTCATGGCACTGAGTAGTTAACATGCCTCTTTGATTCTTTTAGTGAGTCAATTCATCCCATCTTGTGATTGCTGCCTTTATTTTTTGTTTCTTGAGACAAATTTTCTCTATGTGGCCTAGGCTGTCCTTACTTATGGTCCTTCTGAATTAACTTCCTGAGAGGTAGGATTACAGGTATACCACACTGATATTCACCCTCCCCCACCCATACTTTTTCATAATCTGGGTATACGTGGATCATCTACTAAAGTTAATTTGTAGGGCACCCCTCCAATTGGCTTAGTCTATAACCAGTTTGCAATGAGATTCAGGTTACCACTTAGAGTAGAAATATCACAGGAGTGATGGTATACCTCCTATCAAGAGTCTTCTGAGGTTTCCTCACGGCATGAACTAAGTTGTGTAAACATTGTGCTCTCAGTGCTACTTGAGTAATACTTCATAGAAATACTTCATATCACCCACTTGGGACACAATCTGAAGCCTCACAAAAAGATTTAAGATGTTGTTATACATGTTTGATTACATGGAATCAAATAAGATTAATTCAGTGAGATCTTCAGATAGAGTCCAAGTCAAAAAGACCCAAAAACTGTAGACAACAGTGGTCAAAATATTTAGAAAAGAGAAAATGGGAGGGGGTTTTATTTTATTGCCAGGAAAGATCTATTCAAACAGGGACTCAAAATGAGCCATGTGAACAGCCCCTTCCACACTGATCCCTAATAAACTTCAGAGATTGTACGCAAAATAACAGAAATAAAAATACACACAAATTTATCTGCACATGTGACCACATTCACATGGCATTGCAAATATTGTATATGAAACTAGACAGCAAAAATTATTCTGTTTATATTCTGGGGAGGGAAGCTTGGTTTTGGTTTGGTTTCGTTTGGTTTTGGTTTTCCGAGACAGGATTTCTTTGTGTAGCCCTAGCCGTCTTGGAATGCACTCTGTAGACCAGGCTGGACTAGTACTTGAGATGCCCTGCTTCTGCCTCCCAAGTGGGGAGATTAAAGGTATGTGCCACCAACCCTCATATATTGCTTTTAAGTTCACTTAAACACTGCCTTGGACAGATTTCAAAGAATATTTTGAGTGACAATTTTACCTGGGAGAGTGTCGGGGAGGTGTCAGCTGCCCCTTGAACAACTGAAAATCTTCCTCTACCTGATGTCTGGCTTATTACACCCAAAGTAGTTGATGCTCCAGAATGAACCATGGGAGCAGATGTCAGATCATGCCATTCCGTACTCAGTCTTTAGAGGTATCCTATCCTACTCAGCAAAATGCTCACAGCACTGCTTGCAGCCCACTGACCTCTGTGTGTGCTCTGTGACATCACTGGTGCTTCTCTGTCTATCTGCTAAACTCTAGTTGGTCCCCCCATCATCACCATAGTGCCTTGCCACCACACCACAGCTTCGTCCCTGTCTCTTTAGCAGCAAATGGAGATATTTTAAAGAAAATATTCAGGAGCTAGAGGATGAGTAAGAGAACCTGCTCTGCAACCATGAGGACATAAGTTCAAACCCTCAAAACCCCTGTAAACAGCTGCACATTTCCGTAACTTAGGCGTTGTGACATGGAGACAACCAGATCCTGAGAGTTCAATGCCCAAGCAGCCTAACCAAATGGCAAACGTCGCCATGTCACTGAGGCAGAGAGCAGCAGAGGAGACATGCACAGCCCATGTCTTCTGGGCTCCACATGCACACACATTCACCCACTCCTTGGTTTGTGCTTCCAGAGGTTACAAGAGCTGGCCTAGGATGCGGTGAGGCATCTGTGAGGTGAGCCCGATTAGGAAGCATCTAAAACAGGGATGTGGTTTTAGCCGAATTTTAACTCAAGCCAAGAGGATATGCGTTTTCAAGGACTGACCTAACAAAGCAGACACCTGCAGCTTAAACAGCAGCCATTCCCTGCTTTGCATTCTGCGTTCTGCCAGACGGAGGTGTCAGCAGGGCTGAACTCCCCCTGAATGAGCTAGAACGAACTGCCTTTGCTAGGTCCTCTCTGCAGTCTTGTCTTCAGTTCAGCCCATGCATGCTTCTTTCAATAGTTTCCTTTAAGGGTACCAATTCCAGCAGATCTGAAGCCAACTGAACTCCAATATAACCACCATCTTTCATAATTATATCTGCAATGGCCCTGTTAACTAACAGTCACATCCTGAGATGACAGACACATGCATATATCCCTTGTGTGGGACAAAATTCAAACCAGAAAAGGCAAGAAGAGCCTGAGTTCAGTAATGTCTCCCCAGCATGTACTTAGGCATGCACTTTCAAAGAACAAGTAAGGGGAAAGGAGAAGAAAGGAGGGGGCAGGGAGAGAAAGGAATAGGAACAGGAGAAGGAATAGGAGGAAGAGGATAACAAGGACAACAACCAGGATAAGAACAAGGATGAGGAGGTAGAAGAAGAAACAAATATGGCAGGATGGAACGGAAGCGTAATACAAATGGAAGTGCCAGCTGTGATGGCTTAGGAATAAGCTGCTGAAATGGAGGCTCAACAAACAGTCATGGCTTCTCAAAAGCTAATGTACTGTGGCCAAAAGGAGCAATTTTACAGTGTTGTAGTAAACAGTGCCTACATTCGGTTGCTATCTACTTGGGCTTTTGGGGGTATTGTTTGTTATTTTGTTTTGTGCTGGAGATGGACCCTGGGCCTTGCAGCCTGCTAACCTTTTCACCACTGAATCTCACCAAGCAGGAATCCTGAGTTTTGATATCCGGCTTAGGAAGCTGATATTTTGTGATGCTACAGTCCATGTGCCACCACATCACAAAGAAGGCCACTCTAGCCCCCAAGAAAGCAGGAGAAAGGAATGCTGTAGTACAATTTGGGGCAGGGCATGTTGTGGTTGAGGAACCACACAAATACCATTCTGACCCTCACACGTATCAGATTGATATCTGGAACTAAACAAACGTGGAGAAAGTGACTGTGATCTTGTTCACCTCCTCACCCATCAAGAAGGCTCGCACTAGGTCTGCAACATGGCGTATCATGCACAACAGCACACTGTTGGCAACTGTTCACACAGCACCACAGAGAGGTACTTAAAGCAGCACATGAAATACACTGGTGCCTGTTTGAGACATGAGGCTCCCAAAATAAGAGCATGTCATTTACATGTGTCTGAGGCAGGACTTCCTCTAACAACCCTGAGCACAGGGAACCACCAGACCACACACCACAATGCTTTTTTTTTCAGGTTCTCTCTTTTCATAAAAGTATGTTCTCTTTTTAAAACTTTAGTTCAAGGAAAGAAATTACCATGCAAGGCCAAAGCACTACTTCCCACAGTACCAAATTAGAGAGGGCTAATCTGTGGCCACATTGTGCCTTGTTATCTGTGCCTTGTCACTTTAATTTAGCACAGCCCAAGCCCAGAAATGCCTTTTTTTTAAGTTCTCCACCCAGCAGAATTTTAGCCTTCATACCAAGTTTCAAAGAGTCCAGAATAAAACCAGCCCACATTAAGCAAAACAGCCACATAAAATCTTTCCTTTATATACTGAGAAAAAGACTTTCAAGGTTCAAAAGGTTTTTAAGCACAAAGCAGTCTTGGTGACGTCTTAAAGGAGTCTGTTTCAAGAGGTTGAATTCTCGTCTCCACTGTGCTGACTGGCATGTGTTGCCTCTGTCCATCAAGGTGAGATTACTGGAAACACTCTACATTACACTGCTAAGACAGCTCAGGTATACGAGAGTCTTCAAATGAAGAACTGACAGGGCAGAAGACAAACTTCCCGTTTGCCATCTTGTGGAACATTAAAAAGGGACAGGTGACAGCTTGGGCACTGGGACAGGGACATACTAGTTTTAAGACCCTATAACCCAGACTTTGTAACTGCAGTCTAGCTACCCCTCAATCACAGGAAGCAGGCTGTCCAAAGTGTAGCCAAACCATGTTTCCATCTCCACCTAAAAGACTGCACAAAACACCAAGCACAGGCATTTCAAAGTCATACATTAACTCCCAGGCATATTCAACCTCTGTCATATAGAAATGCTCTCTGGGGAAAAAAATCATCATTATAAACCGTCTTCTGGGTGTCCCCTCTCTTCCAAATGTTCCCAGTCTTCCCATCCCACCTCCCAGGCTCAACTCCTAAAATTGATAAGAAATTCTCCAGCATTTCCAAGTCCTACAGAGCTGCATATTAAGTACATATCAGTTCTCACTCTGCAAACCATTTGGTTGGAAATATCAGTGATGGACTAGCTGTACAGAGCCTATCACAGCACTGAGCAGCACCGGCATATCGGCAGCACGAAAATGGAGACTCTAAAGATGCAAATAGTGATTGGGGTTCAGAACTGGTGGTCCCACACACATCAGCACTCCACGGCTGTCACTGTGAGCCAAGAAGTTGATCCCTCAACTATGCTGAGCAGATGCCCCTTTCACGGAGCACATTCTCAAAGTACTGTCAGCCGTCCCTTGCCACCTGCATGAAGTGACTGGCTGCTTATCAAGTCCACACACCCTCATCCGGCAGCAGACAACAGAACTGTCTATCCCACACCACAGGGGATGGGGAAAGGAAGAGCCGAGACCTGAGGATGATACCTCAAGTAACGCCTAGCTTATTACACCCTGTTATTCTTTGCCCTGATTCTCAAAGCCCAGATACAAAGGAAAGTGAAACCCACAGTCTCTGACCTCAGGCCCCAACTGCCCTGAATGGCTTATGTTAGGTGATTCTATTTCTAACCCTTTTCACTGGTCCATGTCTTGAGACTCACCACCACAGTCCCTAACTCGAGCAGATGTCTGACTTGCTCCAGAGTCCACAGAGCTGGCTGTCTTGTTCCCTTTGCAAATGGAAAGCAAATCTTTAAGGTTTGAACCTGTGTCTGTTTACTATCCTGCTCTCTATGCCACTGCTCTTTCTTTGGTTACTCATGTCCCAGAGACCCTCAGGAAGGGGTGCTTTAAAAAACGAGAACAGACTGGTTGCCAGCATCAGCCCTCAGAGCCCAGGTAGTCACACTCTGTTAGCAAGCTGAGCTGGTGACCCCAATGGAGATGTTGTCTCTCTCTACAGCCAAACAGGTTAGAACTTGGGGTTCAAATCACACAGCACAGAAAGGCCAAGCTAGGCACAACTACTTGTAAAGGCATTGATTGGTATAACAAAGGATAAAATGAATATTAAATTATAGTCAGAACAGAACCTTTCATGAGTGAAAGGCGGTCTTTCAGTCCCAGTCTCTCCTCCAACTCCCCACACCATGTATAAGTGTGTGTAGGTCTCTCCTTCCCTCACCCACCCATCATGCTTTTCTGTGTGTATGTGCATGAAGTATGAGCAAAATTGATAAGGTTATTATTATACCAGTTAGCACATGTGTCACTCACAGAAGAACCCAGATGCTTCTGTCTGGTCTCTAGCCACTGAACAACACCATGCCCTCAGATGTGGACTGACTTCCAGGTCACAGTTTCCAAAATCAAGCTCCAAATCTCAAGCATCCATGGAACACCTCAGGGAACAAATGGACAGGCTCCAGGGCTCAGTAGTACCCAGGGGGCCTAACATGGGCGGCATGGCTAAAAAGAAAATCCTAAAAGAAGAGTCTGGTGAGCTTCAGGAGGGCAGAAGTTTCACCTGAGGAGAGCACTGAGAGCAGCACAAAGTTGGCACTGGGGTACTCACAACCTCGTGTTGTCAGGGAGGCACAGTGTTCCTGATAAAAGTATCTATTTTGATTAAATCTCTCAAGGTTTGCTGCAACTCAAGAACATTAAAGGCTTTTAGAGGAAATCAAATATTTCAATACAAGAAGAAACAGGTTAGTTGAGGCTCCAAAGACTAGCCTTTCTCTAACTGCAGTTCCTACCCATGTACGATATCCCAGAATAACCAGGAGTGACTATAGAACAGGAAGTGAGCTGCCTCTACGTTAGCATGCAGCCAACTCAGAAGAGCTGGGGCACAGCCGTGAGCCTGCAGAGATGTTTGTCTCACTTACGGTTTCTGCTGCAGGGCACTTAGGGTTTCTACTGCAGGGATGGAGCGCTATGCCCAAAGCAACTTGGCTTCATTCAGCTTGCCCTTCCCCATCACAACTCATCACCCAAGGAAGTCAGGGCCGAAACCTGGAGACAACAGCTGATGCAGAGGCCACGGCAAAGTGCTGCTTATTGCCTTGTTCTTCATAGCTGATTCAAGCAGTGGCTTTCTAAATGAACACAGGACTAGGAATAGCAACACCTACAATGGGCTGGGTCCTCCCACACCAATCATTAATTAAGAAAATAACCTACAAACCTGCCTTCAGCCAGACCTTATGCAGGTGTTTTCTTTTCTTTTTTTTTTTTTATTTTATTTTTTTTATTATCTTGAGTATTTCTTATATACATTTCAAGTGTTATTCCCTTTCCCGGTTTCCGGACAGACATCACCCTCCCCCCTTCCCTTCCTTGTGGGTGTTCCCCTCCCAAACCTCCCCCCCATTGCCACCCTCCCCGCATAGTCTAGTTCACTGGGGGTTCAGTCTTAGCAGGACCCAGGGCTTCCCCTTCCACTGGTGCTCTTACTAGGATATTCATTGCTACCTATGGGGACAGAGTCCAGGGTCAGTCCATGTATAGTCTTTAGGTAGTGGCTTAGTCCCTGGAAGCTCTGGTTGCTTGACATTGTTGTACTTTTGGGGTCTCGAGCACCTTCAAGCTCTTCCAGTTCTTTCTCTGATTCCTTCAACGGGGGACCTATTCTCAGTTCAGTGGTTGCTGCTGGCATTCGCCTCTGTATTTGCTGTATTCTGGCTGTGTCTCTCAGGAGCGATCTACATCCGGCTCCTGTCGGTCTGCACTTCTTTGCTTCATCCATCTTGTCTAATTGGGTGGCTGTATATGTATGGGCCACCTGTGGGGCAGGCTCTGAATGGGTGTTCCTTCCGTCTCTGTTTTAATCTTTGCCTCTCCCTTCCCTGCCAAGGGTATTCTTTTTCCTCATTTAAAGAAGGAGTGAAGCATTCACATTTTGATCATCCGTCTTGAGTTTCCTTTGTTCTAGGGATCTAGGGTAATTCAAGCATTTGGGCTAATAGCCACTTATCAATGAGTGCATACCATGTATGTCTTTCTGTGAGTGGGTTAGCTCACTCAGGATGATATTTTCCAGTTCCAACCATTTGCCTACGAATTTCATAAACTCGTTGTTTTTGATAGCTGAGTAATATTCCATTGTGTAGATGTACCACATTTTCTGTATCCATTCCTCTGTTGAAGGGCATCTGGGTTCTTTCCAGTTTCTGGCTATTATAAATAAGGCTGCGATGAACATAGTGGAGCACGTGTCTCTTTTATATGTTGAGGCATCTTTTGGGTATATGCCCAAGAGAGGTATGGCTGGATCCTCAGGCAGTTCAATGTCCAATTTTCTGAGGAACCTCCAGACTGATTTCCAGAATGGTTTTACCAGTCTGCA
Source organism: Rattus norvegicus (assembly GCF_021556685.1). Classification (NCBI taxonomy): domain Eukaryota; kingdom Metazoa; phylum Chordata; class Mammalia; order Rodentia; family Muridae; genus Rattus; species Rattus norvegicus. The sequence goes on from NC_141550.1 coordinate 49,958,647, forward strand.
ATCCCACCAACAATGGAGGAGTGTTCCTCTTTCTCCACATCCTCGCCAGCATCTGCTGTCACCTGAGTTTTTGATCTTAGCCATTCTCACTGGTGTGAGGTGAAATCTCAGGGTTGTTTTGATTTGCATTTCCCTTATGACTAAAGATGTTGAACATTTCTTTAGGTGTTTCTCAGCCATTCGGCATTCCTCAGCTGTGAATTCTTTGTTCAGCTCTGAACCCCATTTTTAATAGGGTTATTTGTTTCCCATGCAGGTGTTTTCTTAAGCAAGGTCCCTCCTCTCAGATAAGTCTAGCTTGTTTCAAGTTCACATAAAAACTATCCAGCATACCATTTGACAGACATTGGCTCTACAATCAAATAGAACCTGTTGACAGGTTCTGCTGCCTAAGACTACAACCACACTCAAGAAAGAGCACATTGGTCAAACAAACAAAAAGTTGGCCATGAGTTAAAGCAGGCAAAATGGGAGCCTATAGGATCACCACAGCTCTATCCCAGGTAGGGTGGAACCCAGAATCTCCTCGTTCATTCCTCTCACTCCACATCCCATAGCTAAGCATGAGGCCTATCTTATGGCGGGCTCCAGCAGCCCAGGCAGATATCCGTGGGTCCATGATTACCATGGCCCAGTTCCTGTTTACCCAGCACTCTCCAGGTTTCTACTCTGCTCCCCTTGAAGGTCACCTACAGGTTGGAAATTTACCAGTTGACATAATGAACCATCAGTCTGTATCTTGTCCCTAAGTTCCAGGAAGCATGTTGATTACAGTTGATCTGGGAGTCACCCTGTTGTGGAGCAGCAGTGCTGTCTGAGCCTGCTGTTGCAGGTTACTGACACAGGACGAGGGTTTCCTCTTGGCCTCAGCACATTCACCTGTAATTAATCCCAATGTCTACCGAAGCTCCAGCTGCAGGCACTCCATGAGCGTAAGTGCAGGGCATCCCACCATGAGGATAGTCCACACCGATTGATTGATTTCTGTATTTAAAATTGTTTGAAATCTCAAATTAAAAAAAAAACATAAAAGCACAAAGTACAAAGAGCCACCATTCATCTTGGACCCTGTAAGTAAGGGTAATCTGCTAACCAGATGCTTCATCCGCCACAAGCACATTAATGCTCATTCCATTATAAGCACAACATGACCATCAACATCAGAAGAGACATTACTGCACGTTCCACTTGTCCTCGGTCCCCATTCAGATTCCACCCAATGCCTGCAACTGTCCCTAATTTAAGAAAAAAGGATGCCTTAGATTCATCTAGTGTTTTCCCTGCTCAGTCTCTAGCTTTGAGCTCCTTTGGCGCTGAAATAGCTCTTTCTGTCTTCCTTTCACATTTCCGACCTCGACACTTGCGGAAGATTGCAGGCTGGCTAATTTGCATAATGCCTCTCAAGTTGTTGAATGTTCCCTCCGCTTGGATTCAGATTATGCATTTGGGGAAGGAACACACAGACTAGTGAAGTAGTGAACTTTTCCTTGGTTGTCCTCAGGTGGTGCCTGGTTTTAATTTGCCCTGCTGTCAATATTGTTAACTTGTTCTCCAGCACTTGCTTTGCTCAGATTCCCAAAAGTCCAGGGAGACTGGATATGAGCAGGCAGAATGAAGAGGGCCTGGGGTACATCTTGTGTGCATCTCCTCTACTTTGGATGGTGCACTCTGCCTTCACATTGTTAGCAGAGATGAGGATAAACTGGTGGAAGGAAAGAACAGACAGGATATGATTTGGGGAGAAAATGGAAGAAAGTTATGCTTCCCCTTTATTCATTTATTCACACAGACAGGTATGCAAAGTCTCTTGTAGAGCATGGTGCTCCAAAGGAGAACATGGAATCTTACAGAAATACTGCACTTAACTCGCTGTGGGACAGCATTGAGAAAAGATGCTTCACCCAGTATGAAAGACAAGCAGTCCAGAACAACAAAGACTCCAATTCTTTTCGACACATGTGGAAACCTGAAAGTAAACGGACAAGTAGGTCTGATTAAAGGGGGGCCTCATCACATAGCCATGGGAACCACCAAAGGGTTGGAAGCAAAGTGGCCAAACCACAGGGACTTTTTTGTAAACTGTCTGAGCTGGGTGGAAGACATTAATAGAAAACAAAAGGAAAGCAAGCCACACAAGTACATACATGAGCAGACATCTGAATGGATGTCTTCCAGATCAAAGGCCAGTGAGGGTTAATCTGGGGCAGGAACAGTACAGCAGAAACTGGGACTGGCTCCCTTCATGGGAACATAGGATCCATGGGCTTATACAGGGCAGTAAGGGGCAGAGGGCAGGGAGACCTCAGGGTAGCCCAGAGGGCTTCCGTTTTAAGTACATAAGGTGGGGAGCCTTTGACTACAGTGAGAAGAGTTAAGTGTAAACAACCTAACACTTCCAGAGATAAACCAACCCCCTAATCTCTTAAACATAGGACCTGCATCTCATCCTGGTAACTAGTCCACCATAAGGTCAAGTATGAGCTACCAGACACCATGGTAAGCTATGTTTCCGTTAATGAGTTCATTACATTTGTGTCCCCAGTGTCACTGCTGTAGTAAGTCCTGCGGGCAGAGCTGGAAGCACTTGCATAGTATTGTAAAAAGGAGGAGTGCTGGGAGACATGTTGATCCTTCTCATCCCTCCCCCACTGACACTTACTTGTATTTCCCTAATAATTGATTCCAGGAGCACTGGAGTTGGAGCAGCCTACTAATGGTTTGATTTTAAAGTATATATCTCATATATTTTCTCTTAAGTATAGCAAATTATGTTCAACTTTATATGACTTCACAAGGTCCATGTAAAATGCCTGCAAACACGTGAGGGTGTTAAAGAGCTAAATGCGGAGAGGCTATGTGTATTTTCATTATGATTACTTATTGGGAAGGGACAACCTCACATTTGGTGAGAATCAAGAGGCACTTACAGCTCTTCTCTCTCCACATAATGCATATGTGATTTTGTTCATGGAGAGCAAGAGCCTCTGATTTCTTTCTTCCTTCCTTCCTTTCTTTTTTCCTTCTTTCTGTCTGTCTTTCTTTCCTCTTAAATGTTTATTGGCTTTTATTTATGAGTACACTGTGGCTCTCTTCATGCACACCAGAAGAGGGCATCAGATCCCATTACAGATGATTGTAAGCCATCATGTCTTTGCTTGAGAATTGAACTCAGGACCTCTGGAAGAGCAGCCAGTGCTCTTAACCACTGAGCCAACTCTCCAGCCCCTCGTTATTTCTTTCTTTAAGTCACTTCTCTTCATATACCAAAGCCAATGTTCAAGTCTGAGATGGAGAATGAGGACATTCCAAATCAAACCTGTGCAATGTCTCCATCGCGCAGACAATTTCATACTGCATTTGTTCTATGCAAAGAAAATACCACAGCATCATAAATATTTCTGGAGCGATCTTCATCTTTTCCCTTCACAAATTCATTCTTTGAACCCATGTTTTTTGTCATTTATCTCACTGCGTCATCCTGAGGTGTAGCCTGCCATTCCTGACACCAGTATGTTTTCATGATAACGTAGCATAGGACAGCTGACAGGGGTCCTTGCTTCAGATCTGGCCATCTCTTCTGCATTCAGACTTGAATGACTTTCAGCTCTTAATCTCTCTAAGTCCACTGGAGACCACAATAAGCTCTCCCAAGAAGACTTGTCAGAACATTAACTACAGAATACAAGTGGAGGCTTCTAACCTGAGCCTAGTGTTATTTTGTAATTATCAAAAGTTAAACACCCGAGGCAAGGTACATTGGATGGTGATAGAAAATGCCTTTAATTTCTGCACTGGGGAGGCAGAGGGAGAGGTACAACTAAGTTTGAGGCCAGCCTAGTCCACACAGCGAGTTCCAGGACAGCCAGGGCTATGCAGAAAAACTCTTGTGTTGAGGATTAAAAAAAACCTTGAGGCAAGGAGATTGTTCAGGAGGCAAAAAGGGTATGCTGGGCAAGCCTAATTATCTTAGTTCAACCCTCAGAACCCACTGTTTCAAATCAAAAACAAAACAAAGTCAAACAAGAAAAAGCTCTATGCAGAGAATTGGCAGAAGTGTGTATTATAAGCCCCACAATAGTAGAGACAATAGAGACCCTGTCTCAAAAAACGAGACTGCCAACTCCCAGTAACTTGTTCTTTGATTGCCACATGTATCAGGGCATGTACAAAAGCACATTTACACACCTATACAGACAACCCCACACACACGCACACACACTCACACACACACACACACACACACACACACACACACACACACACACTGAATAAAGAACTCTTTTAGAAAACAGTTAAGACTTGACTCATACAAACATACAATGAGCACTCAATAAAGATATTCAGTTCAATGAGATGTTACCGTTGGTAGGGTACAGACATGGGTTCTAAGGGTTACAAGAGAGAAGGCATAATTATGCTCAATTCTCAAAAGAGTAAGTGATGACACCAAGTTGCTGATATAGTCATGAACTAAGTGTTAGAATTGTATTTTGTATCTTTTCTCATGGACAAGAGTCATTGGTAATGCAGATACTCCTTACAGACCTATAACATAAACCAAACCAAGGAAACAGCAAGAAAAGTTCATATCATTGGACAAAATAGGACATCTTGGGAGAGCAGTGAAGGAATGCTGGACACAAACATTAAATTCCATAAGTTAGGCACGAGAGTAAGGAGAGGAAAAGTCAAGGGGTGGCTGCTCTAAGACACACAAAAAGGAACAGTAAGTCTGAGTATCACTATCTGAAGATTTGTTTGTCTGTATACAGTAGCTAAGCCCAGAATACACAGGGTACAGACACAAGCTGACTGGGAAGTCATATGGCATTGGCTTTAATGAACAAGCTAGATTATTTGCAAATTATATAGTTAGCTGAAATAACTGGGGTTTCCTATACATAAAAATCTGAAACAGTGCAAGACGTATGAGAAACCTGGAATACTTTTTTTCATGGCTTCTTTGATAAAGATACTTTCTTAAACTCATTTGTCTTTTGTCTTTCTACTCTTTAGAACAACGATACTTTAAAGAAATACCCTATGCTAAAAATGAAAAGATTCGATTATCAGAGAGTTCAAGAAAACTGCTAGAAACCCCTGGTCATCCTTGAAGCACACATATCTGGAATATCAAGAGGGAAAGCAGAGGCCATTCACAGCATCTGTCAGCAGGCTGCTGAGCAGATTCCTGCCCACACAGTGACACAGCAGTGTGGGCCCTGATCCCCACTGACCTCCCTGTCTCCTCTGAGCTTCACCTTTCTCATGAGCACAGCGAATGGCATACATTCATTAGGACTGTCAAGAGAATTAAAGGACCTCAGATTTTTAGTGCCCAGCACAGTGTCTACCAACACAATAGGGACACTGTTTACTACTGTTTGCCCTTCCCTACCTCCAGAGTTACTTTTTACTAGTGTATAAACACATAAAATATAGTGAAAGGCTTTTGAGCTTGATTCACAGTCATCTAGAAAGTTAAATGTTAGCATTTTCCCTTCCTATCCTTCAGGATTTTAATGTTTCTACTGCAAGCTCAAACTATATGCCATTTAAATGTAAACACCTAATTATCTTTTTAAAAGATGTATTGATTGATTGATTGATTGATTGATTGACTGATTATGTATATGAGTACACTATAGCTGTCTTCAGACACATCAGAAGAGGGCATCACATCCCATTACATATGGTGTAATTGAACTTAGGACCTCAGGAAGATCGGTCTGTACTCTTAACCACTGAGCCATCTCTCCAATCCCAACACCCAACTATTCTGTCCCTTTCTTCTGATGCTATCAGATCTATTTCATTCAAGAAACAGGATAAGAAACTGAGGGAGCAAATATGAAAGGATGGCTCACTGACTCTGTTTATACTTCTGTCTGTATGTTTCCCTCTCAGCAAGCATTTCCTAGAAACCTGAATCAACAGAAAACCTTTCTAGTGATCAATAAAAGGGAACCAGGAACTCACATTTCCTCCAGAGAAGGGTGAGTGGTCAGAGGATAGAAAGCATTGCTATTCCTAACACATCATAGGTGACCTTGCAGTCACCCATTGTGCCAGTCATCTTTCCATTCTGACAAAATACATGAGACAGGCATCCTAGAGGATGAGTGGTTTACTTAAGTCAGGGATTTGGTCCCTAGTTGTTTGGCTTCATTCAAGTGGTGAAGGTAAATGTCTTGGAAGGGATCCCATGTCAGAGCAATGCAGCTCACATCCTAGGGCAAGGAATCACAGAGAGGATCGATAGGTAGGAGAATCCCAATGCATTCTTCACTCTAACTAGGCTTGACCTCCTAAAGTTTCCACCATCTCCCAATCAGCCTCGTCCGCTACACCCAAGTCTTCACCACATATACATTGGGGAGACAATAGCAGTCCAATCACAATGTCCACTAATCCTTCTTAGACAATGGAAGGATGGCCATTATCAGTGCACTTTGAAACACTCATGGGTTACTACATGCCAGATGCATTCTAAGATATGTCACTAGGTGAACTGGTCTCTATGAAATATTCCTGGATAAATACAAATCACATGGGCCACCATGTAGCCTCTGAGGTGATCGAGAGACTCAGGAAACAAGGTACACAGTATCTAAAATCATGATTGAAAACACAGTATAGGAGAATCTGGAGAGGTGGCTCAGTGGTTAAGAGTGACTGCCATTGTTCCAGAGGACCTTGGTTTGGTTCCCAGCAATGACAAGATGGTTCACAACTGCCTGAAACTCCTGTTCCTGGGGATCCAGTGGCTTCTTCTGACCTCTATGAGCTCTGCACATGTGCATACGTGCACATACACATAAAATAAGGTAAAATAAAATAAGAAAATGTAGTAGCTACTTTAAACAAGTAATGAGGATTATTACTAAATAACCTTGATACAACTGTCAGCATGTAGTCTCTTTACAGCAACTTCACAAGTGCATAGGTACTTTTCATGCCACTGTGACCTTACACTCCAATGCCATGCTAACAGGAATTTCTTAGCCCTGTTTTCACATCACCGGTTCATTGATATATATATATTATATATATATATATATATATTATATATATATACACATATATATACGCATTCTGTCACTGGTCAAAATGTCACCATGTACAAACAACTGTACCTTTAGACAACTTGAGCAAATGTGCATTTATATGTGAGGTTCCCACCCCTAACAAGCATAGGAGGCTACTAAAACACCATGGGCTCAGGGAAAAGGCACTGTTGAAGCATGAATAATGAGTATATTCACCAACTCAAGCCAAATGCTCATCGTAAGACCTGTAATGGTGAGCTGTAGTCAGGATACCCAATCCTGCATCTTGACTAAACAAATATCTCCTTTAGTGTCAGACTCAATGTGTTCTCCCAACCAGGAAATTCCTTAGACCTAGCTGATGTTCTGAGTTCTGACTCCTGTTTTGATACTCTCTCCAGAGTCTGCCCAAAACTTACAGTGAAGACTGGTGTCATATGTAATTAACTCATTCAGCAACTCTTAGGGTAAGAGAATTCTCACAAACGCCCGTGATTTTTCTTGTCAATAAATCTGAATCCTGTAAATGCTTCCAGGTTAAGAACTCATGGTGGAAAAACACCAGGGTCCCAGCTCACATTCAAGGGCCTATGCAAAGCTACTGTGCATTAACACAGGCTCCTCCTCCACTGAACACCAAATGCTTGTCCAGCCCAGGCAGAGAGAAGCAGCTTCCTCCATAGGCTCCACCCCCATTGATTCAACCAGCTGCTGACTGTAGTATGTGGGCTTCAAACTGTGACTGTGCTGAACTTGTAAAAAAAAAATCCTATTATTACTCTCTAAATTATACAGTGTAATAGCTATTTGCATTGCATTAGGAATTACAAGTCATGTAGAAATGATTTAAAGAGTCCCAGAGGGTGTGGATAGGTTACATGCAAATTCCACACCATTTCTAGGCAGGCACTTGAGCATCCAAAGCACTTGGTATCCTGAGAGTTTCCTGGAATCACACACACACACGAACACGCACATGCACACGCACACTGAGGGATGATTGTACTCGACTACTAGCCGCTACGTAAGTGTGCAGAAATGGAGGCAGGGTCTTCTCCTGTGGTAGGCCGTCACCATCCTTTCAGACAATGCAGAGACTCTCACGGCTGGAAAAGCAAGCTATTTGGATAGGAATTCTACAAATTCACAAAGCCCAAAGGCTCTAGCACTAAAGTAACCTGTGCCACCTCTTCTCTAACCCACTCGGGAGATTTTGACAAAATATATTCTTCACGTTTCATTCTTCTGTGTTATATATGGGGATAATAAAGTCCTTTCCACCACACACCAGCATAAACCCCTTTCTCCCAGAGGACTCCCAGAGTCCTCAGAAAGATTAAACCAATATAAATCTGCAAGTTATCTGACACAGAGTACGTGTCCCCAAACTTGCTTATCCCCCCTCCCCCGTATCATGTGATGAACGCCAATTAATTTTCCAGAAGCAGAGATATTGACTTAGTGACAAATGTATGGACTTCCGGGGACATTTTAGCTCTAGCCCTGCCATTTCCTAGCTATTTAGTATGGCACAAGTTTAGTGTGTAACTGTCTTCCACTGCAAAATGGGATGGCACTCAGCTTCAGGGAGAGTTAGGTGCTGTCAGTGAGATGGGCCAAGAACATCAGATAGCAAATGCTCTCTGAGCTCTGAGGCCCTTTAGCTGTCACTCAGCAAGATTCTTTACTTAAATATGGCCCAGTGAGCCTGGGAAACCAGCATGCCCCCACGACAGGACCGGAATGACTATTAGTATATTACCCGTATATCATAGATGCCATGTAAACAAACTGTGAAGCCAGTAGGGTCAACTCCAAAAAAAGAAAAAGTCTCTGCTCCACACAGCAGCGCGTTCACCCTGAGTACAACATTACATTTTATTTTTATTTTCATGTGTTTACCTATTCCTAAAAGTTCATAAAAATCACTTTAGGGCATAAATGCCAATTACAAGGCATTTTAACTAAAATATGATTTTAAAGCTACAGGCATTTCCTAGCACAAATTAAATACTACATCAAATATAGAGGGCTCATTTGGAAAGTCTACAGATCTCTCATAAACACAGAGGAGAAACGGGGAAGGAAGGAAGACATCACAAACCATGCCTGCCAGCATTCAGTGACACTGGGTAAGCTGCCCTTTAAAACAGCAGGGGAGAGCAACCTGCCACTCCAGGAAGGAGCACAGGAACCTCAGTCTCCTTATCTCCCCCTCCAGTGAGTGCCTTGTCAAGGAAGAACGGTGATTTAAACCACATTAAAGGTGGCACAAAATCCTCTGTTTTTCAGGGTAGAAGACAAACCAGTGATTGTTAGATTTCAACACAGGTCTGATCAGACCTCATTTCCCTGCAATTTTACAGATGTTAAGCAAGTACCCCTCTGGGAATGAAGATGTGAAATTCTCTTTCAATCTGGTCTTAAATGGGCAAAGTTCTCAAGTGGAGGCTCATAAAGATTTTGCCAGTGACTAAGAAGAGGACCAAGAGTCCTGGCATCCCCTTTATCCAGAAGGCTCAACCTCCAAAGGGACTTCCATCTACCTGGATGCTGTGTCTCTAGCTGGAGTTACAACAGCGTCATCCAGAGGAAATTAAGAAGACCCATGGCCTGAAGATGCCAGGAGAGCAAGCATGTCCAGAAATAGGTGGGAAAGCAGAGCATAGCTCTCTCTACCCCTCAGAGAGATAGGGAGAAGAACCATGATTAGGTGGTAAAGGTGATGAACTTCTTCACCTTTCTGACTTGAGACAAAGGCCTGGAGAATGAAAAAGAAATAAAATAGATATGGTGGAGAAGAAGGTACATTGCAGATATGAGAGAATACAGAAAGGGGTAGAGGCAGGGACATTTTGGAATGTCCAGAGTGACAATGGCCAGATAAGAGTTGGGCCATGTGAGGAAAGATGGGGGAAGAGAGCAAAAGAGGAGCTGCTAACAAAACGAGTTGCAGTTAGGCCAAGAGACTGGCCATGAGTCAAAGTCACATAGCCAAATGACAGAGTTATATAGAGACCAGAGGAACTGCAGTTAGGGAAGCCCAGCCCAGTGTCTGGGCTGGAAAATTTAGGACTTGGGTGGGGTATGCCAGCCAAGTGGAACCTATTACATATTGGGACAGAAGAAGGGATGATGGGAGAACCTGGCAGACAAGGTCCACTTTGATATGTTAATTGGCATTTCAGCCATTTGTCCTGGGTTTAAGACCTAATACCTGGCAGCTTAAAGAAAGTCCTTGCATGTTTTTGTCCCCCACCAGTGGTCCCGACTGACTCAACAAGTTCAAGGCCAGATCAGGGCTTGTTACACATCACTTGTCAGCCAATCCACCACCCTATCTTTCATCAAACTGACCAACCCTAAATTAGGGAAAGAAAGTTCTTCAGAGATTTAAAAGCCCCAGCCCTGGACAAGACTAGATTTTCACACCCCCCCCCCTTGTAGAGGGTCTTTTCCTGTGTATGTGCTGCATGCATGCATTTCTTGATGCCCAGTAAACAATTTTCCTCAACTGCTGATTTTGTCTGCTGTTGTTTGCAATGTTAAGAAATTTCTCTTTTTCCTGCCTTTTAATTCTTTAACTAGAACAGAAAATGAACTCAATCAAGAGGCCCAAAGTCTATATCATCTGCATACTTCCTGCGGGGATTCCTAAGCTCGTGCCTGAAACTTGAGGAGATGGTGGTCTGGACATACTGCCCCAAAATGTCACAGCAGAAGCAAGAAGGTGACTCACACCTGCTCCTCCTCATTCCCTTCTGAAATGGGTCAGGAAGCCTAGAAATGATTTTCAGACCTTCCCTGCCATGCAAGTCATATGACCCCCAGTGAGAGGTATCCCTCTGTGCTCAGCAGGAAGGGCCTGAAGCTGGAGACTGACGAGAGACTAAACCAACAGGCCTTGTAATGTCTCTCCAGTTCATTATGGTTGGATCATACTCTATATGCAATCACAATCCAAGGGATGTCCACTTGCTGCTGTTAGATGTGTGCCTCTGCTCAAGCTACACTCTCTGTAGCAGCAGTCCGGCTCACAGACACAATAGGCACCTTACTGAGACACTCGGGATCCCTAGCTAATGGTGTCAGGATCTCTCATCTGGAAGGTGAGTTAACATCAAAGGAGTTTGTGCTCTCTTGGTAGGAAGGGCACATCCTGCTTGGACCCCAGCCCCTTCCTGGCCTACAGCCTGGGGATCAGAGCCTGTGGCTGCAGGCTCTGACTGTGAAATCTCTAAACCATCTCAGGGTCCTCCTAAACTCCCTGCCCATCCAGAACTTAACAGTCTGTCCTCAAACTTATTCCAGGGACTCAGACTTGCCTGCTTCATCATGTCCTCACCTAAGCTCATACTAAAAAACTGAATGTTTCTCCATTATTAGTCTGCTTCTTGTTCTAGGAATTTGTACTATTGTAATGTGAAGCTGGAGGTGGGTGTGAGAAACATTCCCTCTGCAATACTGCCCTGGTAGAAATAAGAGTCCCGATTGCTGGTAAAAGTAATGTTCACCATCCTTTGGATGTCCTCAGAAAGGACAAATGTGGATGAAAGCTTCCAGAAGCCTAGTGAGGAAGGCAGATCAATGGCGATCTGCACTCCCTGTCTCTCCCCATCTCCTCGTTAAGGTGGATCTACGATATGCTCAATGCCATATTTGAACCTGACCCCCAAAAGCAGAGCCAACTAACCCCGAAGTCAAACCTCTAAACCTAAACCCATCCATGAACCCAATAACCCTTTCATCAGATCATCTCATTATAACAGCAGACGATGGGCTACCATAGCCTCATAGCTGGAAATCATAAACAGACATTAGAGTGATTCAGAAAGAACTATTGACTGCCTTCTGTGTAGCCAGAATGACCTGAAGACCCATTTGAGGTGAGTATGACGGCAAAGGACAGCTGCTGAGGAATTCTGGGTAGGGGCTTCTATGTTTCTTATTAAAATGACAAAGTAAAATGAAACTACTGGTATCTCCTTCATGTTAAGGATATGAAGACATGATGCCTGGTCCTAACCATATTTACAGTGGGGGAACAGAAGGAAAGGACTGGCTTGGGCCTGGGATGACATCCTCCAATTACTTGATGAATATGCTCTGGTGATTCTGGTTCAGTTAGCAATAAAGATCTGCATAGCTACAAGCACCTCAGGTCTTCACTCACTCAGTCTTTAAGTCCAGGGGCTATACATTAAGCCGCACCTGCCTTCCACAACTGATATCTAAGGTTCCCAGATGAAAGTCGTCAGAAAATGAAAGAGCCAAGAGGAAATGATGCCGCCATGCGGGAAGGCAGCCTGACTTCTCCTTACACAATAATCTGGTCTAGCACACACCCCAGCAATTGTGCTCCTAGGCATGAAACCTAGACTCTGTGCTAAATGAGTTGAGAGTATATCCACAAGAAAAACACCGTGAACTGAAGTGAACTGTGAAGCTACCGACGTGCCCTTCAGGAGGCAGAGAGATAGGCTGTGGAAGAGAAGGCCAGTCTGAAAAAGCTGCAGACTGTATAATTCTGAATGGCTGGCATTCTAGAAAAGAAACTCATAAATGCTAAGTGCCAGGGATTTGGAGGCCAGAATGAAGGAGGGTGAGCAGGCAGGCAGAGCAGAGACAGTAGTCTCGACAAAAGAACTATTCTTTCTGACACTGTAAAGGTGAACATGTGATACTATGGGACTGTTGAACCTTATGATTTCTGTGAAACAGGAAAAGCAGCCCCAGCCTCAAACTCATCCCTGAGCTGGGTGGCTCCCCGCTTCCTGCTACCAGTAAGTGAAGCCCTCAACAGAGTTAAGGGTTCCCACAGCTTCCTTCTCCTGCTCTGTCACTTGAGCTCTTCACCATCCCCTCAGCTAGCTAGCGTGTCCCAAAGGTTCCCACCAATAATGATGACTTTGGCAGGAAGAGAATCGGTTCAGAGACGCCCTTTGTTTCTGGAAGTAACAAGCTAGTAAATATAAATCTCCCAGATGGCTTCTGCAGAGGTCCTGATAATGAAATACATACTTCAGCACGCCCACCTGTGAGGCCTGGGGCTGCTCAGGCCTGGGGCAGCACCTCCTCGGCTGTGGAGGTAGCTAGGTTTTCAGGCTCATTAGGAAAAGTATTTCTGGTTCCAAAAGCTTTCTGGACCCTTTCTTTTCTTTATATTTTGGAATGCCAGCTTGAATACTAAGTTCTAAGTAGATTGCAGATGTAAGTAGTTTTTAAAAATGAATTATTGCTTGGCTATGTCTCCTGCCCTTTTTTTTTCTTTCCTATTTCTTTCTTTTTTTTTTCCCCTGAATAAAAAACAAATGGCACATGACGAGGAGACCTCACTGAGAGTTCCAGCTTCATGAGATATGCCGGAAGAAAGCCTTTGCTTACCAAAGTTCCCTGAAGAGGCACCACTGGGGCCTGATCAATGAAGCAATGGGAATAAGCCACCAGCTGGGCACTGACATAGCTGAACACAGTATCATTCTTCGAGATAAAGAGATTCTCTTGCAATGAATCACCCCCAAGAGTGGGACATGGGTGTTCTGAATACCTCAAACTAAAAGATCAACAGAACCCAGTGAAACACATTTTCTCTCCTAAGTCAGCTGTCCTCTGTCCTTTGCTCAAACTGTTCCCTCTGTCTTTAATAGCCTCTCCCTGCAGTCTCCTCCCCTACAGGCCTCACCCTACCCCCACCCTCTCAGTCACAGCCACAGACATTATTCAGGATACAGCAGGGGAGTTCCTCCTATTGGAAGCATTTCCAATTTCCCCAGACTGGTTATTCAGTTCTTCCTTTCTGCCACAGACTGCCTGGTACCTCTCTTCCCTCTAGTGACTACAGCATCTGTTTGCAGGGAGCTGTGGAGGACAGGGTCTCTCTGTGACAGTATGCTGCCTAGCATAGGTCACCCACAGATGTCTGCTTAATACACAGATCCGCAGAAGCAACACAAGGAACTCTCCAAGAGCCTGTGTGCAGCGGGCTTTAAGAGTTCATAAGGAGAGTTATTTTAAGCAGGAAATGTTTTTACGTTCTATAAAATTCACACACACTGTGTCTAGCATTTAGCACAAAAAGTAAGGCCACAAAGCTTATCTCTGAGAAAGGCCTACTTCAGTCACTTCCAAGTCGCATAGAAACTAAAGAAAAACAGGTCTTTCAAGTAAAACAAATACGCTTTTAGTTTGCCTGGACGGACACACATACCTATGATGTAATAAATGCAGAGTCACAAATTCTGCCTCCCAGGCACTGGATTGCTTTATTTCACAGTTCTGGCCACTATAAACCAATGCAGCATGTTTGTGTGTCCGGGCAATGCAGTCCAGCAGGAGGACTTGCTGGAAGGAAGGGTGTCTGTCCTTAGGAAGCTGTGAGGGTGGAGTGCTGGTGGCATGGCCGTTTAAACACGGGCTGGCTAACTCCAGCACTGCCAGCTTTTGCCAAGATTCCACAGGCTATACAGAGGAACCCATGTGACCCTAGCTCCAGCCAATGAATGACTGAGACAATGACTTCTGAGAGGACTGCCTCAAGAAGACTGTCCTCCATCCTGCCAAGGAAAATGTCACTCCTTTCTCCTCTTATCTGCAGTTCCAGGCTGCTGCAGAAAAGCTGTGGATTGGGTCTAGGAGTTGAGAAACCAGCCTTCAGGACTGTCTCCTACATCTACTGCTTCTTAGGGCTCATTCCATCACCGATGCAAGCAACAGGGTATGGGGAAACAGTTGTGAAGGGGGAACGGAGGAGAGGTGCCTCAGGAATTAAGAGCACCTGCTATTCTTGATGAGGACCTATCTGATTTGGTTCCTACTACCCATTTGATGGCTTACGGTAATTCGAGTTCCAGGGAATCCAACACTCTCTTCTGGCTTCCACAAGCACTAGGCCACACAGAGTACATATACATATATGCAGGCAAAGCACTCATACAACTTTTTTTAATTGTGAAAGTGGAATAATTTGTGTGTTAAAAGCCTTCATAGTTTTTCTCTGCTCATACTAGCTACCCTCCTTACACAAGTCTATTTGATGAGATGCCAAAGTCAGTGTGACAATGAGGGACACAAACCAGGAAAGCAATGGCATTCTGAAGATCTCTTGATAGAAGGCAAAAAGTGGAAATAAGAAAAATATTCTAAGCTTCGTATTCATTCATTTTTTGGTTTTTGTTTGTGTGTTTGGCTGGTTGGTTTCTGCATGTTTAAAATGTATGGCTACAGATCTCAAGCGTCCTTCCCAGTTGACGATTATGATGATGATTCAGTAGTAATCAGAAAACAGAGTAAAGCAATAAGGTAGTAGGTCACTCTTCGACTGGGCGAAGACCATGTGAAACATAAATAATGATAGAAATCAGAAAGGATCACAGACACTGCTCAAGGGAGGTATAAAGCGATGGAGTCTCTGGCAAGCAATGTGCTTGATGATCTACAGTGAAGTTGAATGAACTTTATAGTGCTTTTCTTCAGTGTCCAGAACTGTCACATAGACGTTCAGGATTACATACACACACAAAAAGTTCATTGAAGAATGAGATTGTTATAGTGAAATTAGAAACAAGCTGTGTGTTTCTGCTAGATAAAGTACAATACAGTCTTGAAGTGGTTCAACTTGTTAGTCAGCTTTCAGTTACAGTAACGAACACCAGACATAAGCCAACTTACAAAGAAGAAAGATTGATTTTGCCATGTTGGTTAGCCCCGTTATTTCTTGGTATGTAACAAAGCAGTGCATCACGGGGGGAAGTGGTGTGTTTGGGTGGAGGATGATAGGGAAGCTGCTCACTTTTGACAGCTGGGAAGACAGAGGACCAGGGACTTCCTCCTGACTCCACCTCTTAAAAGTGCAGCCATCTTTCCACAGCTTCACAAACGGGAGACTAAGCCTTCACTACATGACAGAGGGCAATTCAGCCACAAGCCAGCACCTAGTATACTATGGCTAAAATTATAAATTGTGCTATATCCGTAACTGAATCACAAAAACAATGAATAGACAAAGCAAGAGAAAGAACATCATCTAAGCAGCAAATCTTTACTGTAAAATGGAAAATAAATCTTTTACTGTGTATGTATATGCATGTTAAGTATGCATCTCTCTCTATCTTGTGTGTGTGTGTGTGTGTGTGTGTGTGTGTGCGCGCACGCGCGTGTGTTTGTGCACATGCATGCATGGCATGTTAAAGGAGTGGTTCCTACACAGAGGTGATTCTCCCTACCCCTGAGAGACATTTGATAATGCCTGAAGACTTTCTTCTTCTTCATTACTCAGGCAGAGGTGCTGATGGAAACCACTGCATACTGGGCAACACCACTGATAATTACACTATGGTACAAACAGTTACATTACCCACTACAGTGGCAAACTTAAAGTATCAACTTGACTAGACAAAAAGATGCCTAAGAGGTTACTAAAGCACTTTTGTGGGCTTTGTGAATATGTTCCCAGAGACAAATAACATAAGACACATCCTCGAGGCCAAGACGACTGTGCTTTGAGGTCCCATCATCTTCAGGCTGGTACACAGTAAGAACAGCATAGAAGAGGGAGGCCGCTGAAGTCTCAGCTTCCTGGCTGCACAGAAATGAACAGCCCTGCTCTGCTATGCACTCCCACAAGGAAATGGTGCTAACCACCCATGGGCTGAGACCTCTAAAACAGGAACAAAAGCTTATCTTTCCTAAGTTGATTTGTTTTTCACAGTGACAGAAAATTAATATGCTCATCCCAAAGGATTTATCTGGCCCAAAGCATAAATGTTGCAGAGGTTGAAAAAACATCCTCTGGAACTCTGGAATAACGTTGTTTTTTGACAATTTAACTAAACAATTTTCTGGTGCAAATGTTGCCTGGCACACGAGGTCAGAGCCGCAGAGCACAATGGGCCACTCTTACTCTTCCTTTCAAAGCCATGTCACGTTGCTATGCCCTCTGAGCCCCGATAGTTAAAACAATCCTGATATTCTAAACATCTTTTTGTCTACATTATGATGACTTAATGAATCTCATTAATAAAATCAATAAGCTCAATAAAACTAAAGCGGACACCTGCATAGCCCGAAGTCTCCTCCCTGCTCCTAGTTCATTTACGTTTTCTCATTTTTCTAGTTTTTAACCACATTATCATTTGCTGGTTAGTGGATACAAATTGCTATTCCCTCTAAAAATTTATTCACACATTATGTTTGGGTAAATTGAATCATGTTTTAAATGAAGTAAAGTGGGTCATTCTTTAAAGGAATTTGCTAATAAACCTTGTGTAAGTTCCCTATCACAAAACAATCTCAGCCTCATCTATCTGCTGCATTAACACTAACAGCTACATGTCAGGTTCTGCAGAGAACACATGCAAATTAGGACTTCTTTATAACCAGCTTCTAGGGCGCAAAGCTCCTTGTTTTACAGATGCCAAAGTTCATGCAGGCCAACCTGAACTAAGTCTGGGAAACAAGAAAAGTCAAAAAGAAGACGAAACCCTTCAGATGATGAAGAACAGAACTAGATTAGTGACTTCCAAGACAGTTTCAGAAGACATATACCATGCTCCCAGTGACCAGGGAAGAGGGCTGGGGTTAGAGAGTATAGCTTTTAAAATTGGCAACTCTGGCGAGTTTATTTGTGGACTAAAACAGTTCAGAATCTTGATTAGGTTGGTAGTTGAGAAGGGCACACAAACAATAAAATTTCATTGAGCTATAAACACTCAAATATAAAAGAGGTACAGTAAAAACGGATGACACCCTAGCAAAGCCCACAACCTGGGTGAGTGTGGTGTGCAATGTAACTTTCCTACTCTTGAAAATGTTATGTAAAATATCATCATTACGAAAAATTGGATTTAAATGATGTTTTTCTCTCCTTCTCCCTGACTCTCCTGTGATATGTGCATATGTGTGCTTGCATGTGCCCAAATATTTACACCAGCCTCACCCATAACTTCCCAAACTCAGAAGCAACCAAAATGTCCTTCAATAAAGAGATAAACTGTAAGTATTTGCACACAATGAAATTTGAGCAAGAGAAAGAAAGTTAGCAAGCCATGGACAAAACAATTATTTCTGAAGAAAGGAAGCAATTTGACTACAAAGTCTATAGAAAGTTTGACTACAACTTGACAGGTTTTTTTTTGTTTTTTGTTTTTTTTAGAAAAACTACAGAGGTAATGAAGGCATCAGTAGCTGACAGGGAGATGCAGGGAAAGGCAGAGGAATTCCCCAGTGCTGGGGGTTTCTAAGAGGCCTAAATTCCCAGAAAGGCCTCACTCATTGACCCTGGTGAGCTCCATGTAAGCCCAGTCAAGGCATACTCACTAGTCCTGCCCAGAAGTATTGTTTCAGTAACAAAACCAAACCAAGTATGGTGGCTGATCTCCTATCAAAGACATAGGATATAGAGAACCAGGCGATCGGGCTGTGCTCTGTCAACCAGTATGAGGCAGCCTGAGCTGAGTCCCCACCTTCAGAAAGCATGAATCTAGCAGACAATAAGTAAACAAGCAAACATGGTTGTTTTAGAAAGCTTCGAGTTGGGGTTGGGATTTAGCTCAGTGGTAGTGCACTTGCCTAGGAAGCGCAAGGTTCGGTCCCCAGCTCCGAAGAAAAAGAACCAAAAAAAAAAAAAAAAGATTTAAAAAAAAAGAAAGAAAGCATCGAGTTTCAGGATTGTTTTCATACATCAGTAAGTCACTGCTACAGATGCCATCTAAAGTCACTGATAAACATTGATTAAATCAGATTAGATCACAGCCTCAGTGCACACCCATGGAATTTTTGGTGTCCAGCAGATTTCAGGGAACTGGTGAGGTTCATGTTGTGCTGACAAATCCTGGATCTGCTGCTGAGTTCTTCAGGTCCATCCTGAGCTCAGCAACTTCTATAGGCTTAAGGTTTGCTCTGCTCCAGGAGTCCAGATTAAGCTACAAAAATCACACCCTGTCATTATTTTAATTAAAAATATTTATGTTACTGTGTAGTGAAGGTTTTTAGTCCTTCAAGATATAGAGACAGGTGGATCTTTGTGTGTCCCAGGCCAGTGTAGTCTACCTATTGTTCTAGAACAGGCAGGACTACATAGTGAGACCAGGTATACTCCCCTGTTCTCCTTTCTCTCAGCCTCTGTTCCATTCCAATCCCCCAGTACTCGCAGAAAACAGAACCCTCCAGTCACATGTCAAGATGAACAATACAAATACAAACAAAGAAGCCCTGAGTGAAAGAGATTTTAATCCAATGAAGCCAAGAGTGCACTTCTGAGCCTCCATACCTGCTTGGTACAGAGGTCAGGCCACAAAACAAGGGAAGGCTGCCTGGGCCATGCTGTGCTCTGTGAAGGAAGAGCTGGGACTCCCTCCCCCACTTCTCCATTTTCATAATAGAACCCCAGCAGCCGGAACGGGAAGTGGGGAGGCGTAGCTGGGCATTTGGCTAGCTTTAGCAAATTGTTTTAAGAAACAATTACCAAGCTACAGAAATTCCACTTCCTTAATATTCTAAGTGGGAAATCCCAAGGGCACACTGAACTGTTAATGGACACCCTTTCCCACACACCTCTAAGTAAGCTCTTTTACCACCAGCCACTGGTTCTTCTATGCTTTCTATAGGCACAGTATTCTTTATTTAAAAAGAACTCAACACAGTGCTTTCTTTTCCAGGAACAAGTGGGCACCATGGAGTGTAGCACTGAAAAAGTAGAAAATGATAGTGGAGAAAAAGTTAGCATTCTTACGCTCTCCATACTCTTTAATGTCTTGCTTTTCTTCGCTCTTTTCCCTTTAAATGTGTTAAACAAAAAAAGAGGTAATGCGCTCTAGTGGGCCACTTTCTCTGTAATAGTTCAGGTCTTCTTTCTTTCAAATTAATTGATTGATTGATTGATTAATTTGTACATTGATGTTTTGTCTACATACATATCTGTGTGGTGATACTGAGCCCCCTGGAGCTGGACTCATAGACAGTTGTAAGGTGCCAGGTGAGTGTTGGGACTTAAATCCAGGAAGAGGAGTCATTGCTCTTATCCACTGGACATGGATGGATGAATGGATGAATGGATGGATGGATTCAGAGTGGTTTCCAAGAAACTCCATTCTTGGGGTTCCAGGGGTTTGTGGGACCCATCTGGACACTGAGGGAGGCTTCATGTCAGTCCTTCCCACATTTCTAACAGTGCTCCAAGGCCACTTTCCCTGTCTTCTGTACAAAACTTCAATTGTAAAATTTTTACTTTATTAGCATGCTGTACCTGACACACCAGAAGAGGGCATCAGATACAATTATAAATGGTTTTTGAACCTCCATGTGGTTGCTGGGAATTGAACTTATGACCTCTGGAAGATAAGTCAGTGCTGTTAATCACTGAGCCGTCTCTCCAATCCCTGTAAATTGTTTAAAAAATTTTTTTGTTTTTAAAATAATAACTAGTACATTAAGACATTATTTACACCATGGTTTGCCATGTAAAAAGTTACAATACTGAACTATGAATATTCATGTAAAAACAGTTTTAAAAAATACAGCTGTAGGTATTGTTTTTGTTTCTATCCTAGTGAAAGAATGCTTTTGGTTTTGCAAGGTGTCTGCGTTCTTCCAGACACCTTTCCCTTTTTAAAGAAAGTGTCAATTCCTTCTCTTTCTCAACCTTCCTTACCAGTCACTGTAGCCTGGATAGTAATTAATCTCCTAAAGGCCCAAGGTAGAAGGCTTGCGCCCCAGACAAGGTGCCATGAAGACTGATGGAATCTTGAAATGTGGAAAAAAGTTAGGTGTGTGGATATTGATACAGGCCCACTCCTTTAGACTCTCTCTTGGATTCTCAACCACTGTGAGCTGGCTCACTTTCTCAACCAATGCACAAAAGCAACATGGCCTAGTGACCGTGAACTTAGATCTCTAGCATTCTAAAACAAGAACCTCTTACAAAACTGATAAGTTCTGTTATGGTATCACAGTGAGTCTTTCCAAACATACTAGAGGTTTGATAAGGATTCTTGTAATCTCCAAGGCTAGGTCAGAAAAGCATACAGTCGCTAACTGCCCTGTTTCTTCTGGAGAGGAGGCCAGCTGCTGTCCCATGAGGATGTTCAAACAGCATCCCCAACCAGCACAACTTGACAGCAATGACTCTGCTATGCCTGGACTACCCTCCAGGTACTTGTGCCCAGTAACATCTAACTATCTTTTCTTAAGTAAAAGACCCTCAGTGAGAAGCACCTGGCTCAGCTATCCCTGGATTCATAACTTGCTAGAGCTATGAATACGAACAGAAGGTCACTACTGCTCAGTCACAATGCCTTGAGGATAACCAGTTCTATAACAACAAATCAGTACTTCTTTAAATCATTCGATTACTTCCTTTCTGTTTTACCTGCTGTATAACATTTAGTCTCTAGCTACCTAAGATCACCCTTTTCTCTACACCCTACCTGTTCAAATCTCTCTTCACCCCTTAACCAATCAAATGTGGCTCTCTCCTGCTTAGAAATCCCCTTCACTCCACTAGTCTCCTAGACCTCAGCTCAAGCCTCACTTCACACCAGATCGTTATAGTTTCCGTGTAACAGTCTCATCTCTGTGGCTGATATGAATGACCAGGAAGGTTTCATTTCTCCTTCGACTTTGAACCCACACAAAGTACCTCACCCATAACTACAATCAGCTGATGCTTTGAGCGGCGGCATACATAAATACAAGCCGGTGCCTGAAGGCCAACAGCAATGCCAAATGAGGCAAGGGATCTTCAGACAGTTTTCACTTCTCAAAAGAAATCCCTGTGGCCAAAAGCAAGCACGCATATGGCATGCAAACTGCAGCCCAGACTCTCCAGCCTGGGGTACATTAAAACACCCTTCATGGGGGTTGGGGATTTAGCTCAGTGGTAGAGCGCTTGCCTAGGAAGCACAAGGCCCTGGGTTCGGTCCCCAGCTCCAGAAAAAAAAAACAAAAAACAAAAAACAAAAAAACCACCCTTCAGCATTTTCCTGCAATCAGAGTAACACTGTGCAGACAGTAAAAGATAATAAAGCAAAGTCAACTTAGATTCACCAAGACACTTTATTAGAAATAAATACAAGTACAAATACAGAAGACACAGCAATAAATCGTGACATCCGTTTTGTTAAGAAAATTAAAACTGAAACTTGCTTTGAAGTGAAGAACACTAATTGTCCTATCAGTCTGCACAATTGCTGATGGCAGGCTGAAGAATGCAGAGAGGCAGTCAGTAGAACCCACCAGGAGTCAATTTATGCAGGAGTAACTATTGAGAGATTCTTCAAAAAAATCTCACCACCCGGAAATAAATTAATAACCTGTATTCAAGTGACCAGCTAGCATAGACACCTGCTGCCACCTCTCTAGCAACCATGCAACATCTGTTCTTCCAAAAAGGTACAAGACTTTTATTCTGGCTATTCCCCACGACTGCTTTGCTTGTTTGATGAGGAATTTGCCCATTACCAGTTTCAAGGCTCAACCTTACCTGGAAGGGACAGAAACACAGAATGAAACCAAGTCCTGAATGACCTAGAGAATGGCTGAGCCAGCCTGACTCTGCAGCTCACCTCACATTTAACCTTTTCCTGGTCAAGCTTCTGTTGCTTAAGCCAATCAGTACTGGGGTTTCCGTCTGTTACCTTCAAATTCATCCTAACCGTTCTACTGGAAAATTCCATAATAACAGTTAAGTGCCGTCAATAACTCTCATCCTGCCAGAATAAAAGGAACAATCAAACACCCATCAGAGCCACTTGAAAACACAGATGCACCCTTTGTTCTCTCAGAGCCCGCACACCAAACAGCGTGTATTAAGAACCTCGAGAAATGCCTGCAGCTAAAAAAAAATTATTTTTTTAAGCTAGTTATCTAAATTGCTTTGACCTTAGTGCTATTTACTTCACAAACTCAAGTACCAAGTGACATTCTGAAATAAATGCTCTAGGACAGAGTGTTCCTCTTGGTAGCACCTGAGTCAACTGTCCCTTATCGTGTGTGGCCCGTAAATCTTTTAAGTTCACAACAATTTCTCTTGTAACTAGGAGGCTTGGTGGACTAATTCCCACTGATTTTTAGCCACTGCCTAGGTAACTTAGCACGAATGTCCTCTCTGAACCAAACGACTTCAGTAAAAAACAAAACAAAGCAAAACAACAACAACAAAACAACTTCTTAAATTATGTTCCATCAAAATGCCAATGCAGAGCCCACTCAAAACACTGCAAATCTCTGGGTCATGCCTGTATTTCTCTCCTAAAATGCAAAGATGCACCAAGTCTACTGAGGTATAGAGTTTAGGAACTAAGGTTCCACCATCACATCGCCTAGGTTCAAGTTCTGGATCTACCCACCATTTATAAAGATGTAGCCTTAGCGAGCTCATTCCCATAGAGAATCACCAGATCTAAAGACCCCTTTCTCCAAAATGGCAGTATTAGAGGACTCTGGGCAGAAAAATCAAAGGATTGTTATCAGGTAAATAAAGTTTTCATGATAAAGTAAGTCTCTTAAGGCATTTGGTGTCACTATGATTCTCCCTTAATCCTTCCGGAACCTCTTCCTTAGGCTCCTTCCAAAGGTCAACTACTTCTGGCAAGGAACTACTTCTGTGTCAATCCAGAGAGTGCATCCCAGTAGATCCCCACCTTTGAAGTCATATAAAATCGAATTGCTTTTCCTCCATTTTTCTTTTCTCTCTGCCCAATCCTAGCTCCCACCCCCTACTCGCTGAGCTGGTCTTGACACTTTGCTCCCTAAGAAATATGTTTTTCAACCCACAGAAGCAGTCTAGTTCAGTTGTTTCTCTGTGGCATCACTTATAATTATCACGTAGAAAAAGTTATGAAAGCAGTACTTGAAGTCTAGAACTGAAACACAAA
Source organism: Rattus norvegicus (assembly GCF_021556685.1). Lineage (NCBI taxonomy): Eukaryota > Metazoa > Chordata > Mammalia > Rodentia > Muridae > Rattus > Rattus norvegicus. Next base: position 49,982,564 of record NC_141550.1, read on the forward strand.
TCAAACAGTAAGACCAGACTTGGTATTACAAGTCTTTAACCCCAGCATTCAATAGGAAGAAGTTCAATGTCAGCACAGTCTAAGTTATAGTTTAAGCCTAGCTAGCACTACAGAGTGAGCCTCTGTCTCAAGCCAGAAATTAAATAATAATAACAATCGATCTAAGTACTCCGATAGTACTAACACAGAGTAAGTGCACAAGGTGTTCATGGTAGGGTTATAATCATCATACTGAGAAGGAAAATAATTAATATATTAATACATGAACAATGTATTCAAACGATCAGCAAGACTACAAGACAAGAAAATTAAAATTAATTTAATTAGTGGCGCTGGAAAGATGCCTCAATGGTTAAGAGCACTGAATCCTCGTCCAGAGGTCCTGAGTTCAAATCCCAGCAACCACATAGTGGCTCACAACCATTTGTAATGGAATCTGATGTCCTTTTCTGGTGTGTCTGAAGATAGCTACAGTGTACTTATATATAATAAAAAATTAAAGGGATAACAACTGTCAGTGTAGAGTAAATGGATACAATTTACACATTAATTTTTGATTATTTGCTTTGGGAAGAAAACAGAGCACAGTTTGTTAGTATAAATAATACCTCAATAACTCACGAACCAGTAGCTACCTCTGGTTCTACATGTCTCTACAACATGATTAAGAATAAAATTTCCAGAAAAGAAACAATCAAGTTAAAATACGTGCCACAATGAAATCTTTACTCCTTTTAATCTAAGGTCCTAGTTCATTTAAAATGAAATCTACAAACTACAATTCCACTCATCAGCACCACTGAATGAACATTCAGTGGGTTCTGTTTTAAGATCTGCTACTGATTTGTACAGAACATTAAGAAGGCACTGATAACTCCTTAACTGGGCTTCAGGAGAAATGGAGCTTTACTTAGGCCTCAAAACTGCTTTCCCCATCAGGCATGTGCCAAAGCACACATTTTGTCAGCTCTCTATAAAACTGATAATGTGACCCACACTGAGATGAAGCAGAGAAGAGTTTGACCCTAGGTAAATAAATGCCTAGTTTCAAACTTCAGGCCATGGAACATGTTGCTTTGAATCAGTAGTCTATTTCCCACTACATAATTAAGCAAGCAGATTATCACTCCTGGTTCAAGAATCATACAGTAATAAACCACTCTTAACCTTACTAAATCCCAAGAAGGACTCCCTGGCTGAACTGGCAGTGCAGCTGTACCTCTCACAGCACCACTAGAATGGTAGGCCAGTAATGAGGGTGCACAGTACACTTGCTGGAACCTCAAGAGAGATTCCAGTTCAGCTCAGTGCCCAGATTCTCTGGCACTGGCTTTAAAGAGCAGCTGAAGAGATTCCTCACAACCAAATGCATAGTAAGTGCTGACAGTGAGCCCGCAGCAGCATTTGACTGCAGAAGAGAGAGGGAAAAAACCAAAAAAAAAAAAAAAAAAAAAAAACCTGTATCACAGTATTAAAAAGGTTAACTTTTCAACTCAGTCTCAACATTAATGTATCTGTGTGTGGCCCATGCACTTCCAAACTTCCTTGTGAAACCAAAAAACTAGAAGGGGTGTGGGCAGAATTTCTAAGCCCCGCCTTCTTAGTGTGACAGACACCAGACAGAGCCAAACACGATCTCATATAAGTCTCAAAGCAACCTCTAAGAAGATACCATTATTACCTACATATATAGCAAGGAAACAGGCAAAAAACTGTTCTCCTAGTGGCCATAAAACTGAAGATGGGATAGGAAGATCAAATCATAGGTAAATATGTTTAATTGTGTCCACAGGAGAGATGTATTCGAGTCCTAACCCTCTGTCTATAAATATAACTCTGCAGACACCATGGAATCAAAATGTGGTCGTGAGGGATGGTTCTATTCCACCATGAACGATGTGGTTATCAAAAGGAAGCAACACTACATTAAAAACAAAGATGCCAGGAGACGGCCATTTAGAGACCAAGGAGAAGACTCTGTACAAGCCAGTAAACATCAGAGGCTCCCAGAGCTGGAGAAGTAGAAATGTTTCTAAAGGAGCGTGGATCTACCAACCCTTTGAGACCCAGTTCCAGAACTGCATCAGTGGCAGTTTCTATTGGGTTAAGTTATCTCATTTGCTGCATTTTGTTATAAAACAAAATGACTTGTCCCTGACTGTTCATCAACTATTCTTCCACTCCATTCAATCTACGTGTTAAGGGAAACTTAAGCATCTGTTTCCTGTCCCTTTTCTAGACTTTGCAGACAGACTGTTCAATGCACTTTGAACTATCTGCAACATTAGTGAGTTTGGTATGTTTTGGTTTGAATTGTTTGACTCCTGAGTATTATCGAGAGCAGCTTAGTCACCCCTACTCCTCCACATCAGCCTGTAACCCCACAAGTACACCCAGCAATGAGGAACTTAAAAACAGATCACTAAGTGCAGTGTCTAGTGGCCTGGCCCAGTTCACTACAATGAGGTTAGGCCCTTGGGGAGATTTCAGAACCCAGAATTGATTCTATCTGGGTCCCTAAGCTATGCCTCTCAGAAGGAGAGCGAGCTTCAGCATCTGGGAGCACATATGGTGCCCTGGTGGAGCTCTGCCTGGGGAATATCAGTCCCTTGGATGTGTCAGAGTCAGCTCAGTAACCAGGCCAGCATCAGTCGGCTGATATAAAGTACCATAGCATCATCATATTTCATATTTACAGAAACCCAGAAAGGACAACGAAGAATGAAAAATTGTATTTTAAAACAGAAAACAGATAAAACAAAACCAATCCTACTAAAAACATTGAGTTAAAATCCCTAGGTTCTGAGTCTAGCAAGGAGGTGGCAGATACAAGAACATATGATTCTTCTACAACAGGCAGGTAGAATCAAGTGTCTCCAAGTAGACAATAAAAAGGTCATTGGTCAGCAAGCTGGGTTGAAAAGCAAACTTCAGGTTCTGTGGTCAAAAGTTAATGATTAGGACAGGGAAACCAAAAAGAGACAAAGGCCCACCTCTGCTGCTAGACTTCGAATATTTGGCTGAAGACAAAACCACATACAGAGTTCCAGCCAGGTTAGGTAGGACACATAATCGTGGGAGCTGAGATATCTCTGGGGTGAGTTCACAGTCCTGCAGACTTCCCAGAAGTCCTTTTTCAACTGTAGAGTTAAACTTTTGGGTATAGGAGGATGAGTAGGAAGGGAGCTGTCGGCCTGCCTCCAGCACACTGAGCTTTTCTAAAGCTTCTCCTAGAAAACAACGCTAGGATCCCATTCAGTCGGCTTTGCAGTTACCATAATGGACGGAGTACCAGAGGTGAATTCTGTTATACAGAGAAAGTCATTTCGTTATCTCATGATTTTGTAGGCTAGTGTGAACAACAGGGCATAGATTCTGGCAAGGGTCTGCCTTGGCCATATTGCAGCATGGCAGGAACATGCATGTCTCTGTCTGTGCTGTCTGTTTACCAGAGACTCTACTTGAATGGCCATCTAATCCAATCCCTTCCCAAAGACCTCACTTTTGAATACCACCTCGACATTAAGTTCCAACTCTCTTGATGCCGTTAACAATAGACTGTAAGGACTAAACTTCAACTTGACTTCTGGGCAACAAACCATCTCCAAACACAGCATGCACTAAGCTGTGTCCTAGAACCTCCATACAAAATACTTGAATAAATGCTGCCAAAATCCCTTAACTTAAGCTCTGCATTGACAGGAGACCCACGATGCCCCTGTGTCAAGATCCTAGGTAAAGACCAGGGTAATTAGGGAACAGGAGGAAGGAGATAGGACCTTTGAATCTATGCCTCCTGGGAATTTTTAACTCAGTATAATTAGTAGTTAGATTGGTTTTATTTTATCTGTTTTCTGTTTTAAAATGCAATTTTTCATTCTTTGTCATCCCTTTCTGGGTTTCTGTAAATATGAAATATGATAATGTCATGGTACTTTATGAGTAGTAAAAGTATTAGGTAACTGTTAGTACAGTTGGTTTCTTTTTCCCATAGTCTAAATACAGGGCAAACATCTTTGAACATAGTCTTCATCTAAAGCAAAGGGCAAAGGAAGTACTTACTAGGTTCCAGACAGTCCACGGCACCTTACGTACTTTCTATGCAGATCCCAATACTCTAGACACCAGTAGGCACATGATCTGCTTACATCCATATCTAAGAGGAGATTTCCATTTAGAGGGATGGAGGGAGCCATGGGTTTCACACCTCCTGGAGCCCTGTCAAACATCCGTCACAGGCAGGCAGAGGCTGAGAGGACCACAGAGTGACGAGTGTTCAGACACAAGCCCAAATGGTTTCCGCGAAAAGCTAGAACAGTTTTTACTCTGAAGGGCAAAGTGAGAGTAGCTGTCCCGCACACCCCTGCCAGCACTAAGTGCTCCACTGGGGCGCCAAGAAGGACACTTTTATTAGGCCATGAATCAGGGAAAACACATTTTATATTTGGACATCGAGAAGCAGAGATGCATTTACGAAGCAGATTAAAAAAAAAAAAAACTTTCACATGACTGAGCCCTGCCCATCCTCATTATAAACAAGGGTTGATTTTAGTACCTAGTATTTTTCTGTTTTAAAATATGCTATTTTTATTAATTTTTTTGAGAATTTCATACAACATATCTTGATCATCTTCACAGTCCCATCTTCCCCCTACTCCCCTCAGATCCACCCCTCTTTCCTATTATCTCCAACTTCCTGTCCTTTTGTTTTTAAAGGACAGACTATCTTAGAGGAGCTGGAAAGACAGTTCAGTAGGTAAGAACTTCGGCTGCTCTTTCGCTCAGGCTACTCTTCCTAGTACCATGTGGGGTTGACAGCCAGCTGTAATACCAGTTCTCAGAGATTCAATGTCCTCTTCTGGTCTCCAAGGACACCAGGTACATATGTGGTATACAGACACACATGAGGACAAAACACCAATACACATAAAATAAAAATAATTATTGTATTAAACAAATTATTATAGTAATTAAAATAATAATTATATTATAAAGGTCCTCTGGCTCTTATAGTCTTCCCGAGTCTCTTCTGTGATGTTCCCCAATCCTCAGGTATGGGGGATGTTTTGTAAACCTATTTATTAATCAAGGGTGGGCACCCATCAATCACTTGATCTCTGCATTTTGACCAGTATGGCTTTCTGTAATGGTCTCTGACCACTGCAAAAAGAAAATTGTTTGATGAAAGTTGAAAGCTATATACTTAATTGTGAACACAAGAGTAGGCATTTGTATCAACAAAAGATCTGCACTGTTGAGGAAAATATTTGGGGTGGGGCAAAGACATCACAACATGCTCAGTATATCAGTGGTGATTTTCACAAACACACTGCTAAACCTTACTTCCCAGAGTACTCTTCATAGGTCATAAATGTGGTTAACTAGAGGAACACAGGGTGGCCTGCAAGTAAACACTGTTACCCAGGGCAACCCAATTGACCAGCAGTAGACTTTGAAGCAATCAAGCACTACACTCTTACTGCATTACACTCTTAATATGTGGGAGTCATTTATATTGAGAAAGCTAATGCATGAAACCAGGATGCATACTGGTCCTAACAGATAAAAAAAAACCGGTACTCACTCAGGTTAAATAAATTCACTAATTTCGGAATATACTTTTGTGACTGCCTATTTTGATCAGCTCTAGCAGCTGAACTTCAGTTAATTGCATAAGGCTAGCTAATTTGAATAATGTAAAACGGTGAGCCATAATTAATTAACCAATTATGCTATAACCAATTAGATCTGCTCTATATCTAATTTCTGCTTTCTGTCTCTAAACGTGTTGCCTGATCATATTGGCCTGAGTTTTCCTCTTGTTTTGCATCTGTGGACTAACCAATTCACTAATTGTTTTGTTTTGTTTTGCTTTGCTTTTAATTGTTCTGCACTACACTCTGTTGAATTTAATTAGTCTAAGAGATTTTCTTTTTAACATTTGTAACAGCATTTAGCATTAACTAAGTGACTAAGGAAGCAAAGGCTTCCAAGAACATGTCACTCAAGTGCTACACATCCCTGTGGCTCCCTCTACCACGTCTGCACCCCAATTACCTTGCTAACTTGGCATGTTTTGTTCTTAGTTCCAACCTAGCAACAAAGTGTGCACATGTGAATGCCTTATAGCTCACAGTTGGAAAATCGAGTTTGCTGGAACATGCAGTAACAAAGAAAGAAAAAAGGAAGAAAGAAAGAAAGAAAGAAAGAAAGAAAGAAAGAAAGAAAGAGAGAAAGAAGGAAGGAAAGAAAGGAAGGAAGGAAGGAAGGAAGGAAGGAAGGAAGGAAGGAAGGAAGGAAGGAAGAAAGAAAGAAAGAAAGAGAGAGAGAGAGAGAAAGAAGGAAAGAAAGGAAGGAAGGAAGGAAGGAAGAAAGAAAGAAAGAAAGAAAGAAAGAAAGAAGGAAAGAAGGAAAGAAGGAAAGAAGGAAAGAAGGAAAGCAAGCAAGCAAGCAGCAAAACCCCAGCACCCTGGAATGCTCATTACCTCCCTTGCACAGGTCCACTTTGCACAGAAGCTGGACCCCTCTAATGCGAATGCAGAGTGAGTAGCAGCATTACACAGTTTCTACCACACAGTTTAGAACCCCGAGTTTTCTGCAAAGTAGCACAGATGTTCATATCTCTGACAACAGCCAGAAGCTGCTGCCAACACGTCAGCCTATTTCAAGAGAAAAACAGACACAAATACCAAATGAATGCCAAGTTCTCTCTCAAACAGTTTTTTCCACTATTTTCTTAATCCATCCAGCTTAAGTCTCTTTTTTACCTTGCCCACAGAATACTTTCTGATATTCAGGGCACATGTATTTTGCAATTACCAGCCAGCAGGGCTCCAGTCTGTGTGCACCCTTGACAAACCCATTCTGTTCTATCTCCACTGGTTTTAGCAAAATATCAAGGTTCATTGGGACACATGTAACGTTCTCGCCCTGAGATGTGATACATCTTTGCCCATGTGTATATCCCCCCAAATATCAAAGCTAAGAACACTTGAGCCTTGAGATTCTCGAATATAATCAAGACTTCAGAACTCCAGGCTGTTTTGAAGCTGCCAGCTCCATTCAGCTCTGGCTTCTTTGGGATTTGAATATGAGACAAGGTGGATGAAGCTTCAAAGGAAGAGGTGGTAAATTAAAGTCTTTATTGAAATAGGGGATAGCTCCAGGTTTCACTGAATGTTCTTCTGAAAGCCAGGATGAGAACAGTCTTGTCTTGTCTCTTCAGCAGGAGTGGGCTGGCCACGAGTTACATTGGCCCAAATCAGTCCCACTTCTCCAAGTGTACAGGTGCTGTGAAATTAACTTCAGGGGCATGGAACCAAAGGTGAAGGTGGCAGTGTTTCTGCACTGTCCTGGGTGAGACCAGAAAGCACATCCCCTCCTCAAATACAGACATGTGGTGCCTCTGACCTCATAAAAATGGTGACCTTTAAAGAATGTAGTTCACAATCCAATTGCATTGTGCAACAGAGATAACTGTGGCTTGTCAGGCTGCTGTGCTCTGATGCTTAGAACATCTGGCTAACAAGATTATAGCCAATCCCAGCATGAAAAAAATTAGCCACAGACTTCTCACCCCAATGTGATTCGCTAAACAAGCACACAGTATTTATCGATTGCCGGTTACGTGCTTGACATCCAGAGAAAGAATTGTGACACAGAAACAAGCCAGCATTATTCATCAAAGTCGTTTTCAGCCTGGACAGAGTCTTATTTACATCTTCCTGGATGAGAAGCTGGATATCATTGGCTTAATTCACAGCCCCACATCCAGCCCCAACCCCACCTCCAATCTGTGCTTTGCCTTGGCCTCAGGGATCCGGTACAAGCCACAGCATATGAGTAGCATCAATGCAGATGCTCATGTAGCTTGCCTGGTTCTTTTGAAGGGTCCAGCTGCTGGCAGGAATGTGCCAAATGGGATCGTGTTTACTCATGAGGCTTGGCTTGCAGCATTTTAAATGTTTTGCTGGATTTTATTAATACTGAAGCAGGTGTATCAGGACAGAGGGAGCGAGCCACATTTATCGATTTATGAAAAGTTTCAGAATGAGTAAAACGATTCCAGAGTCATATGCCCCAAGGCAAGAACCAGACCTCGCTAAAGCACGATGTCGCTCGGGTTGAGGTCACTGACCCTGGGAGTACCCCAAAGGGCACTTCAGAGCTCCTTCCAGGACTTGGCAAGGGCTTGACTGGTATAGTTTCATAGTGAAAGCTACCATTTCTTGGACTCTACTGTAACCCAGGCATGTTCAACCCTACACAGCAAAGTCTACAATCTGTATTATGCCCATTTTACAGGGAAGGAATGTGAACCCATATAGCACTACATAACTCACTTAAACCCACACTTAACTAAATTCAAAGTCCCAACTCCTTCAGGCTCCTGGTCCCATATTCTTTCCCTGAACCTAGTCTTTCCCATTACAAGTTCTTCCCTAACAGTGGATAAGGAGAAATCCTGTGCTGTTCCTCTTCAGACAACATGGTGGCAAAACCCACATCTCACTACTAACTTCTAAAGGCTGTCCCTGCCTTAGCCGAAGCAAACCAACAGCCTTCCGTTTATGATATTACTCCAAATATACATGTCTGGTATTCTATAATCCTGAGAGCCACAGCAAAATTAAGTTATTCCTTCCTAGGGAAGTCTGCTCTTGAGAAAGGAAGCTTCTACAAGAATACTAGAAGTGATCGACAGTTAATGTCAGGTTTAATCCCCCTCTCTTCTCCTAAATGATAAGTGTCCTTTACCAAAGAGACTCATCAGCAGCCTCTAAAATACCACTCTCTGAAGCTGATGGCACCTCTCCCTCAACTAAATGATCTGCTTCCCCTCACTGTCTAGGACTTACTGTTCTGCTCTGTTGTGTGGTAATCCATGGACCTTGTGGGAAAATGACTCCCTGAAGTAGGGAGTCCCTAGTAAAGTGAAGACCAAGGTCCACTGAGGCAAGAACTCCCTTTGCAAGGCAAAGTAAACTGTAGAGACACTTGGTTTTCTCCACCTTTCCTGCCAGCGCTGACCTTGGGAGACGCTCAGAGCCTCTAGCACACCGGGCTGGCTTACAGTTGTCCCTTACTGGAATGGCATTAGCTCTGTGGGTGAGAGAAACTATGCAACCTTAAACTCATTCTCGGTGTTCCTGAGAAAATCTTCAGAATGTCACAATGCACTTTCAGAAAAATTGCCTAGAATCTTCTAATTTAACCCAAAACAGATTGACTGTTCCCTAAGACTCTGGCTTCCTTTGCATCTGAATAAATGATATACTCCAAACCAACAGGTTGATAGCAGCAAGTTAGGTGAGGCCTTGAAGACTGATTGATGCTTTAGTAACATGGCCAAAAGTCTAGAAATGAAGAAATACGATAGATGTGACCTAAAAATGACACAAGTTAGCAATGCAGAGAAATCTATGGAGAAGACTTTTTTTTAAGACTTATTTATTTGTTATATAAGTACACTGTAGCTGTCTTCAGACACACCAGAAGAGAGCATCAGATCTCATTACAGATGGTTGTGAGCCACCATGTGGTGGCTAGGAATTGAACTCAGGACCTCTGGAAGAGCAGTGAGTGCTCTTAACCTCTGAGCCATCTCTCCAGCCCTGGAGAAGACTTTCAAATGCAACTTGTTGCATAAACAACCTGTCCTCTAATGAATGTCTAAGGACAATGCTGTTTAGAACTGGGTTCCTCAACTGTGGTGACCACCAGACAAACCTACTTCAATCTGGGGACCTTTTGGAATGCTTAGTTTTCAATTTGCAAAAGAATAACATCCTCCAAAACAAATATATTATCATCATTACTATTAGGTTAACTTCAGTTACAAAATGAATGGAAACAAATTCCAACTCATCAACAGATTGCTAATTTATCTACTAAATATTTATTTAAGTCCTGTTACCTCTGCATCATACAAGAAGCAGAGGAAAAGAAAATACAGGTGAAGAGGACATGTCCTTGAGAATGCTGAGGAAAGTGGGAGTCACACACACACACACACACACACACACACACACACACACACACACACACACCCTTGTTTTCTTATTCAATTCAGGCTGCTCTAACTGCCATGACCTCAGGCTTTGGTGACAGATTTTTATCACTTAGTTCTTGAGGCTGGAAGTCTGAGAGCTCAGTGCCTGTGTGGTCAACTTCTAGTGAAGGATCTCCTTCAGTTTGTACACTGAGGATAAGGGTTCTCTGAGATCTGGACCTGCAGGACCACATCACCTCCTGACACCTTACTTTCTAACACAGTCTTGCCAGCAGTCATGATTTTAACTATGATAATGATAGTGGAGAAGTGATAGAACAGTAAATTCTCACTCCAGCTATTACAAAAATGTTTATATGACTGCTTATGTATTTTTCTTGTTAATTTTTCATTATGGTTCATAGTTATCATGGACCTTTGGTATTCCATATGTAAAATGAGTTAAAAGTGTTAGACTGTGTCCTAAATGGGTTTTTCACAGCATATAAAGTCTACAATTACACCAAGATTAATTGGAGAAGGAAATAAGACTATGGTTTAAAAAGGCAGAGAATCAATATTACAGAAAAGGAAGAATTATGACCGTAGGTTCCCCGATTCTCAGCATATTAATATAGAGAAGTTCCCCAAGGATGTTCTACTCTGAAAGAGAGAAAAGCTTTCTCTTGGCAAGAGGCTCAAGAAGTCTGAGGTCTCTAGCACCTGCAACAGTTTAGCCCTAAATAAATATTTGTTTCCAAGGGCCTGCTTAACCACTTAACAGCAGAACTACTCTTAAAGGTCACCTTTGATGTTAGTTCCTGTCACTAAGTAAGGGCAGAGATGTTATCCATCGACTCTGGACTGTGGAAAATTACTCACTGTCTTTAGACTCCGTTTTCTCCTCCTCTATGGGACAAGAATACTTGTAATTAAAGGACTATAGTGAGACAAAATGATGTAACATAAAGAAATAATGGCATCCTTCCCAGCAAACGCTCCACAGAGGTCAGCAGTCCATACTAATCAGCAAGACTGTCCCTCTCCAGCTTCCTGGCTTCGCCTGACATCAGTGCCTCCAAAACTCCCGGTGACATACCATTTTCCAGCCGAATTATACTTAATATGTCTCTTAAAATTACTGTAGCGTAGCCTTGTCTCACACAGAAAGTGAACGAAATCAGAGATATGGTGTGCTTGTTATACTCTTTCAAAAGCACGTAACAGTGAATGAAGAACCACATAAGCATTTCTTAAAAGCCAGTCTCAAGGCCTAACTCGTTTACCCTGTATCCTGAAAAACACTCTTGGGATTTCCATCCAAGGTCTTGTCACCAAAGTGTCTGTAACTTCTCTTCTGAAAACTCTGTGTCACCTTTGAGAACACACACACACACATACACACACACACACACACACACACACACACACACACACACACACACCTCCCCCAGGCAGAGCAGTGATCCAGAACACCTAGGGATCCTAGTTAGAAGCTACTTGTGAGTCACTTAAGAGCTGAGCAGTCCAGATGACACACACAGCACATCACTATCATTGGTCCTTGAATGTCCCCCACAGGCCCATGTTGTCAGCCTGTGACATGACCAGGAGGAGGTGGAAGAGCCATGAAGACAGCCTTGGGGAAGAAAATGGAATTCCTCGAGTTACACTCTTGAAGGCGATGTGGAGACTTCAGCTGCTGGTACTACTGCTTCCTCTGACCTCCTCCCTCCTTCCCTTCCTCCATCCTCCTATTTTCTGGCTGTCACAAAGTTAACAGCCCTGCTCTGCACTCCCAACTCTTCCGTTGTGCTGCTCCCCCAAGCCAAAATGCAACTGGCTCACGATACTATGATCCAGGACACCTCTGAAAGTGTGAGCCACTACAAACTTTACTTCTTTAAGTTGACTGTCACAGGCATTTTGTCACATGAAAGCTAACTAACACAGTTTCAGAAATGACTCATGACTTTCCAAGAAAGAATGCCATGCCTAGCTCTCCCTTAAGCGCAAATACATCATTTTCCTGTCAAGAAAATTAACATAAGCAATTATAGGAAATAATGCTTTGACTAAAGGACAGCTTTTCTGAAGTCCAGTTGACAGAATAAAACAATATCTCTGTAATGTATTAAATTAACTGAGAGATAAGGCATGCACAAAAATTTGTCTATGTTCATAGGTGCACATGCATGTGCACACCAGTGTCTTCTCCAGTCACTCTCTACGGGAGTTTGATCCCATAGGCTCATATATTTGAAAGTGTAGGAAGTGGCACTGTTTGAAAGGATCAGTGGGGGGCATGGCCTTATTGCAGTAGGAGTAGCTTTGTTTGTAAGTCACTGGGAGTGAGCCTTGGGGTTTGAAAAGCCAAACCAGTCACAGAGTCTCTCTTCTCTACTGCTGCCTGCAGATTCAGATGTAGAACTCCCAGCTTCTGCTCCAGCACCATGTCTGCCTGTGAGTCACCATGCTTCCCGCCATGATGATAATGAATGAACCTAGGATACAGCCCCACTTAGATGCTTTCCTTTATAAGAGTTGCCATGATCACAGTGTCCATTCACAGCAATAGAACATTGGCTAAACACTCTCCACCAGCTTTTTAAAGATTGATTATTGTTATTATATGCATTGTAGGAACATTCTGCCTGCATGCATGTATATGCAGCATGTGAGTACAATGTTTGCAGAGGCCAAAGGAGGGCATTACAACCCCTCTAACCAGAAATGGCAGGGTTTTAAAAGATCTCAAATTCTAAAAGTCACAAAATGCATGCAACAGACGTGTGCCAAGAACAAGAGTCCTTCTTTCCCCAGCAAAAGTTTATACAGACCTAATCACAAACAAACAGCTCCCGCTACCTCACTTCTGCAGCAGCCAGACTGCCAGAGTTTACACCAATAGAAGGTCACTCTGCTTCAGATGTCAGGAAACAGCAAAGAAGAATAATTATTACTAAACTATACATATAAGACTGACCTAGGGTGGCATCTGGCATGCATTTACAGATTCTAAATATTTAGTCGTTCTGTGAGGAAAAAGAAGTGTAGGCATAGTTGATAATGCCTTCGCTTTTAACTGCAAATTATTCCAAAGCCCTTTTAATAGCTGCCACTTAGCCATTTCCAGGCAGCAGCAAATTATAGTTAGAGGAGACAGGAGCTGACAGCTCTTTTCACTTGTGAATGGCAGCCTCTTCCATGGTGGGAAGGCCCTTGAGCCTTCATTTAGGTACCTCCACCCTGGGCGCACACAAATGGTGCTACATGGAACAATACTAACAGTGCTCAGGCTGGTCTGCTGACTCAAAGAAGCACCACAGGTTTCCCTAAGGCAATTACCAACATGAAGGATGCACGGGGCATGTAGGGGAGGGGTTGGCTTGGAAGGAATTAATAAGCAGACATTATTAATATTATAAACTTTATCTTCTGAAGACACACAGCTCAGGGAGCAGAGAACTGGGTCAAAGACACACAGTATCCATAAAAAATTAAATTATTTTCCAAGCTAAATTAGCACCTAATAAAAGGGGAAAAAACTGAATGATCACTTTTGGTCCCTGGAAAATGGTACAACCTGTCCCCAAATATTAAAATTGTATGAATGCAAAAAATAACTCATAAGAGCTTGCAAAAGTCAAAGTAACGAACCCTGCTATGTTGCTGGTTTGCAGTTGTGACCACAGGGATCTCCTAGCCAAGATAGGGGCCAGGCAGAACCAGTTAACAAGCACGTGTATGCTCGGAGCTCCGGTCATCTGAACACGATCAAGAATCAGATTCTCAAGATGAAATTCCTTTCTAAAGGGCTGGCTTTTCTTCAAGTTAACACACAGCCTGAAGATCAAAACAGTAAAATAAAAAGAGCACACTAAAACGACCCCTAGGAAATCCATTTCACACTTTGTGTTTTCAAAAATTCAAAGACTCAACAGATAAAAGGAAAGCAACACACAAATTAATCGCTGCTCCAAAGATGAGCGGGGGTTTACTTTTTAATTAACATTCTGTCCTTAATCCAAAAGAAGAAGGGAAACACAGACGTGGAATTTATGCCTCTTACAGGAAGGTGTTACCTCCCCCCACACACTCCCCCCCCCCCCCCCCCCCGCGCTCTCTATTCTCATTCGAATGTGTTTAAATTTTAGATGCAGCCTCGGCGCAATGTGTGGAGCTCCATTACGCAAACTGCGTGGGATGGCAGCACTGAGAACTGTGCCTGTGGAAGGACACAAGGAAGTCAGTCTTCCCCCTCTCCTTGAGGTACCTACCATCAGGGGTTGGATTTGGGCACGCGTGCACGCACGCATGCACGCACGCACGCACGCACGTACGTACACTTAGACTCTTTTTCAATGGGACAAGGGAGGTTTGGAGGAGGTGAAGGCAAACAATAACGTGAAAAGAGAAAAATAATAATGTGAAAAGAGGTACAAGGCAAAACCCCTAGTTTAAAATGTGAGCACCTCACCTGTCTTCCACCCCAATGGCTTCCCTCTGTGATTGTGTACCCTTTCTCGACTTCTGACCAACAGATGGAATGCAGTTGGTTACCTTTGTAACAGTCATATACTGAAGAAGAAGCAGCCAGCAGCCAACATCCCTCAGGGGGCAATCCCAAATACATAAGCACTTTGAGACATTATATTTTTATTTGTTTAGAGGGACCAGGGTCTCCTGCTAGATAAGATAAGCTAGATAAGAGATACAGCCCTTGTCCTACCTGGAACACTTAAGTCTTTCCTAGAGATGATACTGTACAGTAGATATGGTTAAGAGTGTCCTCACAAGCGTCCATGCAGGAAGCTATGGTGATGTCTTATCCATAGACAGACCAAGAGGTCTCTGGGGTCACTGACCTTGGAAGGAACTATTACAGTTTTCAGGGTTGAGCTCTGGTTTTCTGCGTTCCTGCTTTTGTGATGGCATCTCCCAAGAGGCCATCAACAAAGCAGGGACCACAGCAACACCATGGACCTGAACCTCTGGAACTGTGAACTAAGCAAAATTATTTTTATTATAAAATACTGACAATCAGGTTTTTGGTCATAGTAACACAACATGGACTGATATAGAGATTAAGAGGCAGAGAAAGGGCTGATCCGTTTCAGCACTTTCCCATTGTACCATCTTTGAAGATCTCCTTGTGATCAGATGCTCTGTGTCAGGAAGTGAGAGTGCACAGCAGGTTAAGAGAAGATTGACAGGGTACATGGTCAGATTTATGTGCTCCAAGGACAGCTCTGGAAATGGGGAAGCTGGATATGAAAATGGACAAGCACAGAAATTTCACTTTTTCTTTGTGTTTTTGTTTTCCTTTTCTATACAGAAGCATGAAATGATTCACTAAGAAGTTGCGTATTTATGAGGTCAGCATGGCTTTATGAAGAAGACTCTGAAGATAAAAGTCAGTAGAAAAAAAAAAAGATGAAGAAAAGACCTAGGAGTCATCCAGAGATCTGTGGAAAGGGCTTCTTAGCACAGTCACCTGGGGCTCTGCATAAACATGGATTCTAGGAACTCTCCCATAATCAGAATTTCTGGTGCCAAGATTCAAGCTTAACCTTTCCATGCTGGTGAGTGGCTTATACTGAGCTCTGTGAGTTCGTTGGTAACTTCTTACTTCCAAACATCTATCTATAGAGTCCTCCTTGCCATGTCTAACCATCTCCCTCAACATTGACAGCTAAAGAGGCCATGAAGCAGGAAACTGTTGAAGACTACAATCAGTGGCAGCCCAGCCCTGATACAAGATCCTCTTTACCTGTAATTTAGTCCTTAAGCACTAGGTTCCACAGGGCTCCACCAAGAACAGGAATGCCCACTAAGCTCTCCTGTGGACTCAGTCTGAGGGAGAGCATCAGCCAAAGAACTCTAACTGCGTTTATAGGATTCCTTCCCTGGGAGAGAAAATCACTCCTATATCCCTACTTCTCTGGTTATCATTAGAAGCTCAAAGAATAAATTGATGAACAAAGTCCATAATGGGGTTCACAACAGTCCTCAAGTCGTCAGGGACATAGGAAAGATGGTCACCTGTCCCACTTAGACTCAGAAAGCACAGCCTGGTATTAAAAAGTCAGCAAACTTGAAATTTTAATCATATTCAAAGCACAGAAAACACTACGAAGTTTTTGATTGTCATAAGATTTCAAGTGACAATGGCATATTTTTCCTACTGAAATTAAAAATAGCATGTGTTTCAGATTGCCAGCAAAATTAAACACAAGGAAACAGTAACAAGTGGTCTGCAGGGTATGCCCACTGGTAACATATAATTGCCTTAGAAACAACAATTTTAGAGGACAGGTTGTATATATATATACATATATATATATACTTACATATTGATTGATTTAAAAACATATAAGGTTTTATATCTAATATATCCTTGGCAAGGACAAAGTCTCTTCTATTCACTGATGACATTTTTTTTAAATCTTGACTACATACGGTCAAACTTCTACTTATATACAAGGAAAAAAACTTTTAAGAGAATGTAAATTTACCCTAAACAGGAGGCGGGTTACTCCAATCAAGGTCTATAAAAACCAAGATCCTCCCTTAAAGGAAGTACATGATAGAGTCATGGGGTCAGGCCTCACAATCGACAGTTTTGAAATGGACTGCAGTATCATCATGGCAATGTGAACAGTGTAACTCACACAGACTTGAGGGTCCAGCTAATTGATCATGGTATTCTAGACTCCGAAAGGAGAAGTTTGAGAAACCACTATTGTTTGAATTTGATTTGAGACTATATTCTAAGTGTTCATTTAAAATTTAATCCCACTTAAAAGTGATAAGAGTGTAGAAAGCTAATCTTATGATGGTATTTAAAGGTAGGAATGACCTGAGATGATTAGAGTTATATAGAATTAATAGATAGAATTAGATAAATCACGGAGTGGAGCTCCCATAACTAAACAGTGATTATTTCTTAGGAGACACACGCATATTCTTTCACCTCCCATGTGCTACACTGAGCCAGCCTGGGATGCTGCAGACATAACAGATGCAGACCCTCACCCTTGCACTCCAGATCTCTGAGGTAAAATAAACTTTATAAAGCAACCGAGCCTTAGGCATTTTCTTATAGTAACATGACTAACACAAAAGCCTACAGACCCCTCGCTTGGTCTGTGAGAACGGAAAGTTTCAGTGCGAGTGGATGAAGGTGGAGGCTAAACCATAAGAGCAAAGCTGCGGCACTTCAACCAGTTCCCAGGCTACAGACCCGGAACAAAGGCAAGGGCCAGTTTGCTTTGAAAATGAATGCTACCATACTGACAAAAGTATAGCCTGCTAATGTCTCTGTCCTCACAATGCACCTACACTCAGTGTTTGCCCAGACCATTATGTATTGGAGAGAAGGAATGAATCAGGCCTTTCAGGGACTAATGGGCAAGGGCTTTGATGATACCATTTCCAAGAGACCCCAAAGCCCACTGTGGCCCCACTCAGAGAAGCAACTTATAGAAAATGGTCTTAGGAGCCTTGGCTCAGGCTCTGTAGGCCCAACAGCATCCTTGGCTATTTCTCCACTTCTGTAGTGAACAACTAGAACTCTTCAGTGACTGGCAGCATCCTCACACCGTGGAAGCAAGGGGTTGTCTGTTTTTCTGCAGGGGGAATCTGGCTAGAGAGGATGGAAGCATGTGATTCCAAAGACCCAGATCTGCTTTGTTGTTTCCAAAGAGAACTCAGCATTTAAATTGAAAGTTGCTATGTGGGCCCTTCCTGGTTTCAAAGAAATGGCCTCAGCTCAGCACTTGGACATCAGGAGAAATCATTCCAACAAGGAAGAGCCCGAGCACTATCAAATTTCAATTGCCAGCTGAAAACCCTGATAGCTGCTCCAGATATAATATGCAATTAAGGTCAGAAACAGAAATTATCAAGGCCACGGTCCTTCCAGAATATAATAAATGAAGTGTGGGCAACCACATATGTGGTAAAGATCCCAACCCCCAGTGTGTGTCACAAATGCCTGGTCACCCACAAGAACTGGGGAAGAATGAAAAGAAATAGACTTTCCAAGTTTAACACTGGCTGTCTTAGGGACAAAGGTGAAGGGGTCAGAAGTGTTAAGGTCTGACCCATAAAAAAGCTTTGACATTCTTGCCAGTTGCCATCTTCTCTGTAACTTTCCCCCGACCCCCTGAAGGGTTCTGTGATCTCTGAGGAGATCATTATGAGGCAAGAAAGGACTGACCCACTTCAGCAGAGGTAACACAATAGCAGAAAGGTGATACCCTTCTCTGTTAAACTCCTGAAGTTCTAGGGTAGATATGGGCCCAGTGGAATGACACCAGGGCAGTAACTGAGGCCTCCAGGGTATGAGACACTAAACAGCCAATACCATATGCCTTGCTACATCTGACACAATCTCTGACCCGCAGCTAGAAGCTCTTGTCACAAAACGTCAGGCAAGGTTGGTCTTCAGCAAACTTGGGGACAAGGAGAGTCACATGTTAGCCATTCCTGAATGCGTTTGAAAGCTGTCCCAAACGGACTGTAAAAGAACACAGAGCAAGCACCCATGGGTAACATGCTTCCTATTATACAATGCCCATCGGCACCTCTTATGGGCTTAGCATGGCTACTTAAATCCTCTAGGCTACTAAAGGGGGAAAGTCATTGACCAGAAAACAAGGTGGCAACAGCACTGCCAGCAAGGGACAAGTGCTCCAGAAAACCAGCACTGGGGAACACCAGAAGGTTCCCAGAAGACAGGACCATCTAGTGGCATCGTATGAACCAAGGGGTGTGGGCTCAAGTACTTCTGAGTCCCTCTCTGTCCAGCAGCAGCCCTACAGACTATGTGATCCTTTCTGTGTGACTTCTTGTCTGGCTGATATTGCTTTCACATTCATCTCCCCCTGACCACAGCTAAGCCGGAATTCTGAGCTCTATTAACTGCTTGCTTGAGAAGGTTTATGTGTAGCTCCTCTCTGTCCCTCTGAAGCCAAGCATAGGAAGCAGGAAAGAGAGACTGAACCCTCCTCAGCTGATTCTCCCTGTGTCCCTCCCTGTCTGTATACAACTCAGTACTGTGGCAACAGTGAAGTGAGCTCTCCCTAGACACTGAGACCAGCCTGCTGCTGCAGGGCAAATCGGGCCTTAGCCAGAGACCCGCTTTATCCGTGATCCTCCTTCGGCTCATCACACAGGATACTCCTCATACCTGCCTGAACCCAGGTCTCACAGAGGAAGGCTGTCACTAAGCATCGACAAATGAAATAAAGAGGCAAACACACACAGAGTGAGACAGTGTGATGCATAGAACTAAGAGCCACATATGAAAGGATTAGAAAATAAATTAGAAGAAACTTGAGGGATTTAAAATTCATCTCAAGTGTACTGGAAGGAAATCCCTCCAGAATTGGAGAAGGAGCCAACCTGACACGTGGGCAGCTTTGGTCCCATCCTCTACTGGCTGCCTGCTGAGGTTTGGACTTGAGGTTCCTGGTCCTATTTCCTACCTGGATACTATTATTCTCAAACTGGAGCCTGGTCCTCAGGATCAGAACCAACCAGGATCTGGCTAAGATGCAGTTCCTGGTTTCTCAAGAGTCTGAGGCTTTCTCAAAGCTGAGAACCATAGACCCAGGTTCCCTATCATTCGTCTAGCCTGCCAGACCCAGACTGAATCGCTCCTTTAAACTGCTGCTAAAATTCTGAAAGATTTAAACTAATGACTAAATTCTATTAGAAACTCAGATTCTAAAACTCTGTAGTAGCAGCAGCCATATTGTGACCAACATGGGACAATTTATACATGGAAGCCAGGAAGAGCGTAGCATAGAGCATAGACGTTGCCCTGTCACTCCTCGGAGGAAAGACATGGGTGATCTCTGTTGTCTCATGGATAAGAGCCCAGATCCATGGTCCCCCTCCGCCTGCCTCCCCAGTTTAACATAAGGCTGTGTTCGCCAGGCCTAAGAGCTATGGATTGTAGTTCCTACAGAGCCAGAGACCACCCCTTTGTCAGCCTTTGACAAGAACACCTCTTTTTCACAGTAAAGTCTGTTCTATTTCTTTCTCACATGTTGACAATATTAGTTGTCCTATTACAGGCCTTCAGAGAACCAATAATTTCATATCACATCTCTCATTCTGTTTGAAATGTCCCACACAGGGGCTAGAGAGATGTTTTACTAGATAAGAATACTTATGATTCCTGCAAAGGACCTAGTGTTCTATCCCCAGCACCCACAAGGTGGCTCATGACCAAATGTAATTCCAGTTCCAGAAAATCTCATGGCTTCTTCTAGACCTCTGCAGGCACCAGGCTTGCATATGCACACACACACACATGCAAGCAAACAAAACACTCATACACTTAGAATGAAACAAGCAAATCTTAAAAAGTATTTTTCAGAAATATCAATATAGAGTTCTGGAACTCAATGATGAATGAGCATTTCTTGCCTAGAAGTTGTGTGTGTGTGTGTGTGTGTGTGTGTGTGTGTGTGTGTGTGTGTGTGTGTGTGTATGCGCGCCCGTAGTTTTAGAAGAAGGCCTACTAATGATACAGAGCTGGTAATCCATAAATATGTGTGAATGGACAAATGAATTTAAAATAAATTTCAGTTACGCACAAAGGGCAAATTTGGATTCAGGAGCAATTAAGAATTTAAGGTGGCCAGGCATGGTGGTGCACTCCTTTTTGATCTCAGCACCCAGGAGATAAAGGCAAGCAGATCTCTGAGTTAGAGGCCAGCATGGTCTATGGATTGGGTTCCAGGACAGCCAGAGGTACCCGAGAAATCCTCTCTCAGGAAGAAAAATAAGTGTATGTTGTCCCTCTCCTGGAAGTCAAAAGCTCTAATGGCTCTCTAATAGTGAGCACTGGCGTGTCACAGTGGGTTTTCTGCTGCACATGACCCTAGAGACTCTCTTCTGCTTGTTTTTCAAATGGATTAAGCCCACTCTTTCCACGTAATTTATAGATTTGAAAAGAAGAGGAAATCCATTGTTAAGGCTGGTATTGGTCCATTTCTCTGTGCCTTCATCTGATCTAGTCATGAACCATTGCCTTTGAAAGAGACATGAACTCTGAAATCAAAACTGATCAGGAAATCTTCACCATGACTTCTTATGCTCCATACACCTTCACAAGCCATAACTGGCCTCAGACTTTTTCATTGTTCACCTTCATATGCTAACCTTATGGGCAACACATTTAAGAAGATTCTAAATGAACCTCAGCCAGCAAATATTACAACAAAGTGTCCACTACACAGAATGATATCTGCTGGGAACTGGACTCTCCATTCTGCCCTTTTCTCTCTCTCTGCTTGCAAGCAGCTGGCTACAGCTGGGGTGAGAGCTTACTGACATGACTGCTCTTCCACAAGCTCCTGAGGTGGCAAAACTCTTAAGACAAATTGCTTCTCATCTGTGGTCACTGAGAGCTGTGACCCACTCCACAAAGTGTTCCAAAGCCACATGCTCAACCAAGGCAGAACTGACTATCAGCAATGGGGGAGATGCTGACAGCTGGAAGTGTCTCCTAAGATAAACCGCAGAAAACGGGAGCAACGGGGAAGTGATTAATGGAGCCAAGGCGCTTGGAATCTTTAAATTGTCGACTATGTTAAGTGTGAGCAGAATTCCTCAGTTTCACCAGAACCTTGCATCTTATGAAAACAAACTTTCCTATGACTCTTCAAATAGATTTGACACTGGATTCCTTTTCATGCTATGTCCTGAGCCTAATAGGAGGAGGAAGCCCCCTATATAAACTCCTACTGAAGCTGAAAAAATGATTTGTGTCGCTCTTCTTGGGAACAACAAGGGACTGTAATTTGTATATACTGAGGACAGTATGTAATTTGTTGTGTCCATTTCTCTGTGCCTTCATTTCATCTAGTCATGAACCACTGCCTTTGAAAGAGACATGAACTCTGAAATCAACAGATCAGGAGCATCCAGTGCTCAGCTAAGTGGCTTTTCAGGACTGTGGGAATGTCTCGCTTCCAAAGCAGTCTGTAGAATATCCTTCCAAAGACGCATCTCTGTTTTAAGCCTATGTTTCCATTCATGATAGTTTAGTGTCTAAACTGGAGTTCATCTTTCTTTTAAGTTGCTCACAAAGGCCCTTATTAAATGACCATTGAATGGGCACGTGAGCTGCTGTGGAAGGAACGAGTAAACCTGTATGCTAGCTGCTGCCCTCCTGAAGGAACTTACAGAGCAGAGCAGGTACCCGGGCAAGCAGTGGCCAGAACTAGCAAATAGAAATGGGGAGCAGTGGCTATGGCTTGAAGTGAGCATAAAGTGAGATGACCTACATGGAACATTTTAAAAAGTGAGAAAGATGCTATAATTATGCAGAATGCAGAGCTGTGTGGGTCTGTCCCTTCAGACCATGGTCCTCCCCTTCGTCCCTTTCTATTTTATGCTCAGAGTAACTTTGACCCTGGGTGACAGTCTAACGAACCAGTTTTAGTTAAGGAAGAAAGTTGAACATCTTACACCCACTCACATTCCACTGAAAGCAGTCACTTTCAAGAAGTTTCAAAGTGATTCTAAAGGGATGCTTATGAAGTGTTTGGGGAACCACTGAGCTTCCTTTACAGACAACATAATCATTCAAAACACAGTTCACTTCAATTAAACACCTGCCCATTGCTACTCACGAGGGCTCACTACTTTGGGAGTTTCTCGCAGAGTCCCGGTCTGTAGTTGGACAGGTGTAGCCCTTTTCCAGGAAGCTAGAATTAAGAGTTGGGGAAGAGACCTGAATGGCATCCTCCAATTCCTATCCCTAGTGGAAATGAACAATGACGTGAAACTCCAGGTGAGCTGCATTTACATGGGTTTTCATCTGAACCAGATCGGTTGCATCATCTGTTATGTTGGTTCATTTAATTTACCATCAAAGATCTTTATCCTAATGTGGCAATTTAAGTCTCTGTTTCTGAAACAATGATGTCTAAAGCAAAGTCTAGTTGAGCTTTTAAGAGAAAGGGTTCAGGCCTCTTAAAGAAAATTAAATAATCAATGTGAGTCTTTAAATGAGTATGGCAAGATGTTGGTGTTAAAAGCCTGCATAAAAACCACTGATAATAATACCACTGACATCAACAATAACAACAAAATCAACTCACCAAATCCTCCTCCTCGAAGTCAGTATTAAAGTCACCATGTCAGCAGTTCCAGAGACTATGGATTTACATAACTCCATCTGACAGATGTGAAAACTGAGGCTAGATGATGAATTTCCCCAACCCAGCTGACTCTTGAAAATCAGCTAGAATCCTCAATTAACAAGTGCATGTTTATTTAGTTCCAAACTTCAAAGAGTCGTTCTTTTTCTCTTCCCAAATCCAATCAGTCATCAATCCTCCATTTGTTTTCTTCAGTGGGTGGCTAACACATACTGTCCCTGTCCCCTCTGGTCTGGCTGATGGCCAGCTGTGGGGTCTCAGTAGGGAAGTGGGGGTGGGGCAGCCTTTCCTCATAGCAGTCTCACTCAGTATTTATTTATTTCCCTTCTCAAGACTGGGTGTTTATTTGGAATAAGGTCTAGAAGACAGAAGCTGATAAAGTGTCAACCTTCCTTAGTTCCTCTTGCCTGCTTCCTGTCTCATCTTTTGTCCTCATTAAACCTGGATTGCCTGTTTTCCTTGCCTAAGAGTTGTTAGCTTTCCTGTCCATTCATCTCAATGTTTAACTCCCAGCAGAACAGACTTCTGGCCTTGCCCAAACTTTCCTTCACCATGTACTGCTGCACTCCTGGAGCAATCTTTTTTTAATAATAACTTTTCAACATCTTTCCCAAATGGTAATCTGTGTACGTTTCCTGTGATCTACAAACCTAGCACTGGTAGTTACAATTATCTCTTAACTGATCTTCATATCATCCACCCATCCCTAGCAAAGTTCCAAATGTGGAGTGTCTTGACCACAGAACATATAGTACTGTTCAAATGGCTGTGGCATAGCTGACTGACGGAAGGATGAAGACATGGGTGAAGTATTATGACAGGTTAGGACTGGAAATAAAAATTTAATTTAAAAGTCTTTATATGCACTTAGGACCCTTATTGATTGATATTTTGTGTGTGAGTGTGTGTGTGTGTGTGTGTGTGTGTGTGTGCTGTTTGTGGTGTGTGTGTGTGTTTGTGTGTGTGTGTGTGTTTGTGTGTGTGTGAATTCTGTTTAAATGCTGAGGGCAGAATTCAAGGCTTTGTTCACTCTGAGCACATACTTTACTCCTCAGCTCTAGCTAGAAAATATAATTTAAAAATAAAGCTTTTTTATGCATCTCTGATGCAAATCCAGGCAGATGTTTTTCAAATACTCTGAGCCGAAGAACAAATAGTGATTGGGGAAACAGTTCCAGTGAGTCTAAGCTACTTGCTGGCAATGGAGTGGGCCCAAAGGGAATGGAAACATATTCATTCCTTGGCAAAAAATTTTGCTTTAACATGGTTCCCATTCAATGACGGTGACAAGTGTTAGAGAAAATAGAATTTAGCAGCTGACATCATTATTCCTCTGCTTCAAAGGACACTTCACTATTAGGTGGAACGTGTGAGCACGTGTGTGAACTGAGCGTGACACTACAGGAAAGAATATGTGTCATTTCCCCAAGCCCAAATGTTAAACTAGAAGCCACTTCTACCTAGTGGCCCATAATTGATGTAATTAAGGTAGTAATCCACTAGAAAAATCTAGGACATGGTGGGCAGGGTAGTGTGGGGATGGGTAGGAGTCAAGTTGAAACCAGCCTTACTGAGTGCTGTTGGAATTCACTCTTCACACAGCCAAAAATGTGCAGTCTGACCAAAGTACTCCACTGGCTCAACTTCCCAAGCCACATGTCTTCTGAAGGCCATGGCAAAGCCAGCTGAGGTTTATGCATTTGGGTTAAAGAGTCCCAAAACAGAAAAAAAAATATTTTGAGATGCATTATACTTCAAAATTAAGGGTAATTGTGCGTAGCAGCCTGGAAAATATATCTCATGCGGTACACTCAGCCACTGGACCCCAGAGCACCAAACTGTGGTGCTCCAAATGCAATCTCAAACTGAAAAAAAAAAAGGCACAAAGGGCGGAAGGAAGAAGGGTGGAGGGCTGCTGCAGGACTGTGACTCGGAACAGGCTGCTGACTTGGGGAAACAGTTAATAGCCAGCCCACCAATAGGGTCTGCGTGGCTGAAGCCACCAGCTATGGCTCTCCACACTACAGCAGCCAGAGGAGGCGAATATAAGGCTGACATATAATTATATAAGAAAATAATGCCACAAGATTGCACAGAAATGCAATACCCTGAATAAGAAAGGACTTCATATAAGCAATGCCTTTAGTTTCTCCCTGACCTGCTAGAGGTCCTATGGCCCTGGGGAAACACCATACACATTACCAGCTGATCACAAGGAACAGCCAAGCACAGGAGCAGTTACTGGATTCCAAGCAGACATTTCTTTACCTTGTGACTAGGCCTCTAACTGAGCCAGACGACAGACAGCTCCTTACCACCCCACTCCATCCATTCTTAACTGTTATGTAAAGATCACAGTTAATTCAGTAATCAGTAGTCAAACTCAAAACCTTGCTAGAAAACTGGGACAGGAACTCACTGTTTAGCTTTCGTCTGCCTGCACTACAGGAAGGTGAGTAAAGTCTCACTGTTTGACTCAGGAAGATAATTGAAGTTCAGCAGTGAGGGAAGTTAAGGAGGAAATGAATAAGTTAAAGCAAATGAACGAACATCAAGTGTGGGGTCACCATCTGTAAGTACACTACATTAGTTTAGGCTTCAAGGAATAGCGGGTGACAGAGAACTGGGTGGTCCCAACTCCAGTTGAAAGTCTGATCAGATTACAAGCAATTGTTCTGATCTCTTCAGAAAACAAAGCAGGAGTTCTCAACCAGGAAAGAGAGGAGAGGGGAGGGCTGGGGTTGGCCCCTGAGCCACAACCCACCAATGGTGGATACAGTTTTGGTTGTTTCTGAGTGGCAACGTTGGAACCTAGTGAACAGAGAACAGGGAAATTGGTGGTCATCCTACAATGCATGGGGGAGTCCTCAAAAGACAGAATTATTTAGTTCAAAATGTCAATGGTGCCAAGGCTGAAACCCTAAATACAGGGCAAATAAAAAAGGAGACAGTTTGTAAGCAGAAAAAGAACAGCGGCAACATCTGCATCGACCAAAGAAGAGCCATCCTGCTTCCTGGGCTCAGGTTTTCCGTTCCCCCAGTGGGTGTTAGTCCATAATCAGAAAAAGCAAAGCTGTGATAAACTGACAAGTGCACTATGAAGTATATTCCCCTGACAACTGGTTCCCTCCCAGTGAGTTCCAGAAATTTGCCTGCACCATAATTCATCCACTTTTTTTTTTAATGTGTTGGCTAAAGAATATATTTTCCTTGGCAAAGACTGCCCCCTTCTCTCTCTGATTATTAAATAGCCCTCATCCTCCAATTTTGTGATCTTGGCTGATATGAGAGGCCACAGATGGATCTAGATTCAAGTCTAAGGGCACCTTGAGAATGAAATATGCAGAGAAGGATCAACTCTGAAATTCTCCATCTCAAGAGCTAGATGTCACAGTAACCTTGGACACAGCCCTCTGAACTAAGGGCATTTCTTTCTTTTGTTTTTCTTTTCACAGCACTGAGACTCAAACCCAAAGCCTCACATAGGTCAAGTTCATGTGGTACCACTGACAGTACCCTACCTGAACTGAGGGCATATCTTACTTCTTTTTATATTTATAATATTTTTAATTTATTTTTTATGTCTATGTATACACATATGTGTGAGGGTGTGGGTGCACATGTGTGCTCATGCGTGTGACAGCCAGAGGACAACCTCGGGTGTCATTTTTTTGGGTATTCTCTATTTTTAGACAGCATCTTTAGGTGACCTAGAACTTGCCAGTTATTCGGATTTTACATGACACTAGTAAGTTCCGAGTCTCCCACCATCTCCCCCACTTCAGTTTTTTTAATATGAGTTCTGGGGATCAAACTCAGTTTCCAACGTTATAAAGTCAAGCACTTTACCAACTAGGCCATACCCTCAGCTAGCTCTGGTTTGGTTTTTGTGGTGGCTTGCTTGTTTGGAGGAGTGGTTGGTTTTTTTCCTTCTGTATTTTGTTATTGTTGTTTGTTTGCTTGCTTGGTTTGGTTTTAGATGGGGTTGTCTATAATACCCAGGCTGGTGTTGTAGGCAGCAACCACTCTGCCCTGCTATGCGGATCTAGCGACATACAGGAGAAGAGATGTCTCTAGATACCACTGCACCAGCAAGACGAGGAACTAACCAGGATAGATAATGTGCTGGGTGAAAAAAAGAAACTAAAGTAGAAAAAAAATCAGAAGAGTTAAATAAAGTTTAGTTCTAGAGCCTATGACCAATGTGTCATGTCATTGCTTTAGAAACCATCTAGAAAACGATAATACCACCCTGTTGGTGGCTCCCTACTTCCAAAACAGCATACCATAGAGAAGGGTGTCAGCTGTGGATGAAGAGTCACTCCAATCTCATGACATTAATGACACAGTGTTTTCTAATGCCTTACCTGGGCACCATCCCCTAGCCCACTGCTGCCTATCCAGAAATACCGCTCACCCAGCACACTGTCCTAGAGTGGAGCACGTAGTGAGTTGCCAGCATTTTCTACTGAAGAGAGAAAGCTGAGTTCCCTATACTAACTGTGAGAATTAAAATAGTCCAACTGTAGCATCATTTCCTAAAACGAAGGTTCCAATTATACTCTGCCCAGACTCTGGGAACCAGTGTTTGTGGGGGCCAGGAACACAAAGAAGCATCTCCTACTATTTATACATGTGACTAATTTCTCTGCTCAGCACTGGGCCAGGCTGTTGCTATGGCTCATTCCGTTTGATGAGACAGCATTCCTTAACCCACACATATTCCTACCTCAGTACTTAACTGTTCACCTCACTGTAGGCTGCTGACGAAATTCCTTTCGACTTGTACCTGCACCTATAGAGGGCTGAAACACAAGTGGTTAAAGTAATCATTGGCTGTGGCATGCTTGGCAGGCATCGGTTCTGCCTACTACAGATAAGTTGCCATTGTTGACACTCAGACAACCTAGATTGCCTAGGAAATTGAACACAACAGCCAGTGTATGTGTGGTGTATGCAGACTGGCTTTCCTGAACCTAAATGCACTATGGTGCACAGTGGAAAGCAATCTAGGGCCACACATAACACTAAAACCATACCCTGTCTGCATGGCTGGCCTTCATGACCCTTCTGATTCGGATGCTGCTGAAGTTCTTGGCCTTTGGCTCTGTTTTTTTTTTTTTTTGGCTAGTCAGCCCAAGTCAGCATGAATACCTGATGTAATGTGTGACTACTACCAAAACCAGAATGGCTGCCTCTGCAAATCTCCAAAAAGTGATTAGAATCATGCACATACCGAATACCAGGAGGAAAAGAGGAAAAGAAAGGTCCGGGTGAGTAAATTTTCAAAAGCTGACCCTTGGCCAGAAAACAGTAGTGGTTTTGATTTCCTTCTAAGTACAGTGAGAGCTACTGAGGATTGTTCAACTCTGCATCACTGGGGTAAAGAACTGGTCCCTTGGGTCCTCTGTCCTTCTAAGGCGGTGGTGGGATCTGGGCCTGGCACAATGTCAAAATCTATAAACAATAGCATTTTTAGGGTGAAGTCAAGGGATACATTATATGTGCTTCAACTGGAAGCAGCATCTTTCACTATTTTACTGTTAACTATTAACTATCAAACTAACAATATTTGGAAAAGGGAAACAGCTAGACACTTCTGAAAGCATGGCCCCACAGACTTTTTTTTCCCATGAGAATTCTTGGCAAAGTGATGAAAAAAACTCAAAACCTCCAGAATTATTAAAGCATACTTTAAAAAATTCAAACCCATATGGTGTAACGCATTTCAGTATATGAGAGTCAAGGTCTGTTCTGTGTGGCACGAAGGACAGAAGCTATGATTGGGCCCACGCTAATCAACAATGTTTCTACATTTCTAGCTGGTCTTGAACTAGCAATTATCCCAGGCTTGCTTCTAATTCTAGATCCTTCAGTCTTAACCTCCTCAGAGGACAAGCCTTCTGCTTGCTTCCATTTGTGTCTTGGACTGCTGGTCGGACCTGCTAAGTAGGTATCAGGCTCTCCTCCGATGCTACAACCTTAAGCAAACAAAGCACTATGTTCGTTGACTTGAACTCGTTACACAACTCTTGCAGCAAACTCTTGCGGCTATGTAAGGCAGGGAGGTTTAGTAATCTCCCACCTTCTCCAAATTCAACAGGATGTCTAAACCAAGGTATCTACTTGGATGGCTGCAGGCAATGAATAGTGGTTGAAGACTTCGGTGAGAAACCTTCCGGCTCACTGTTCTGGATCAGGATGCAAAAACTACGGTCTCAGGAATGATCCTTCTGAAGCTGCAGGCCTGGGCCAGATGAGGAAGTGTGCACGTGTGCACTAGGGCACTGCTTGCTTGCCATGCCCCCCAGCCACATCCTCTGGGCCACAGTTTCAAAGCCCTCCTTTCCTGCATACACCTCCCCACCCACTCACACCAAATACCCAAAGCAAGCAAATCACTTGAGAACTCTCGGGGCAGTGCTGACATTTCAGAAATGCTTACCAGTCAGCAGCTCCTGAAGAACCCCCTCATCTGCCTACTTTCTTTTCATTCACTCCCTTGCCCAGGACTTTTTCTGCTTCATCGTCTCCCAGCTTTTCCCTCTGTCTCCCTCCCCTGTCCCTGGAAGCAACCTCTTCTCTGCCTTCAATCTGGCTCCATCCCTGTGAGAGAGGGAGAGACAGGGTGCATTTGTGGGTATCTTGCTGCTTCTGATGATGCCCATCCTCCGGATGAGCGTTTCTTTGGCTTAAAGAAACACACGCTTTGAAAAGACATCCTTCAAGAAGCGAGGGTTACAGCAGATCAGGAAGAGTTGAGCTTTTAATAAAGTGCCCTGGTCTTTATATCCTGACTCAAGCAATGGCCTCTACATCTTTCCTCAGCCTGCAGTTCTGAGGGAAGGATCTAAGAGGGGGTCAGTAAGAACAGTGGCAGAGAGTGGAGGAGACTAGAGTCTGGTAAACACCCGGCTTCCCACTTGCCACTGACACTGGGATTTTCTTAGTATGTTTCCCATTGCTCTCTTCCATCGTGGACTTGTCTCCTTCCACCAGTCAATAAAATATTCACAAGGCACGATGCTACCCTGTGCTAACAGTTAATGAAGATCTGTGAACATGGCCACCAGCTTGCTCAAACTTCCATCCTAATGGGAGAGACAACGATAAGATAAACAGATAAATAATTAATGCCAACGAACAACAAATACTGAGAGGGAAACTGGATGACACAAGAGGACCCAGACAGCTGTCCACCAAGGCCTTGTAAACTGAGAACTGAGTAGAGGCCTGAAGGAGGCAAAGGATGAGTCATCTGAACATGTGAGGGAAAGCGCCTCAGGCAGAAGGACAGCATGTGCAAAGGTCCTGGGGAGACAAGGCAGTAAACAAGAAAATGTAAGGCAGTCAAAGCTGCTGCAGTCAACAAGGACCTATTGCTGTGCGGGGCATAGTCACCCATCATATGACCACCTAGTCTTTGGCCCAATGGCTGTTTAGGCACCGAGTTTCCTCAGACTACGGTCTCCCCAAGCTTCCTGTACCCCAGCTTTCTCCTGCTTACCCTTCTCCCTCACCATGTGCCCCCACAGTTGAGGTCATTTTGCCGGTTTATCATAATTCCATCTAACTTAACAACAAGAATCAAGTAACGAATACAGTCAGAAAGGCCATATGCACATTTAACTGCAATTCTGAACGATAACAAATGTGTCATAGTGACAAGTAGAAGATCAAAAGGTCAGCTAGGGAGAAAGAGGGTAGGGGAAAGGAGAGTGGGAGAAAAAGAAGTGGGGGAGAGAGGGAGGGCAGGCTAGAAAGAAAAGTATGGAGTCTTTGTTATAAGCCTGCAAGTGACCTGGCTCTAAACTCACTAGGAGCCCCAGTCCTGTAAAATGAGGGAGTGAACACAGTAAACCTTGAAATAACCTTGGCAGCTAGTGAAGAGGTGAGACGCGGGAAGACCACAACCAGAAGCCTGTAATGGACCAGCTTTCCTACCAGCATTCCCAATCTAGCAGTCACTGCAAGTAAATTGGATTTTCCAGTCTCAAGTTGCTCTCAAAGACTTTTAGTATGTAAAAGATAGTTATTTTTATTTTGTACATAAAAGAAAAAATTCAGAAATTCTTCCCTTGGTTTCTTTCTGTATCCTTAGGTTGTCGGTACTGGCCAGAGACAGGAGGTCCACAGACCCTGGGTGCATCTCAGAGCTCAATGCGCCTCGGGAGCTGTCCAGAGGCCCTTGGAGCTGTCCCTGCTTCAGGCCAAACTCTGTAGCGTCGGGTCAATCCGAAGTCCTACAACCCCTGCCCCAGCTGCCTAGTTCAAAGGGCCCCAGGCAGAAGAGTCAGAGGGAGAGAGCCCCCACCCCCGAGGGTCAATGGGAGAGCGCCCCCACCGCAATGACGCGCGCCAGTACACACACACACACACACACACACACACACACACATATATATATGCCTGGCGCGCGCCCGCCGCACAGCAAGACTTCCCAACACCACACAAGCGCACCGAGGCCGGCTGAGTTCTGGGTTTCCTCTTTCTCTAAGCCGCCCGGCTATCGCGGCGCGCAGCTTACTCGCTCCTTCCCCAGTGCCCCACGCCCGCCGCTCTCCCGGGAAGGCGCGCTGTCCGCCCCCTCCCACGCCAGCCTCTCCACCGAAGACCCCGCCGCCCTCTGGGGACCCCAGAGGGAAATCCCGCATGGCCCCAGGAGGCGGGTCTTCCCTAGCGAACGCCTTCAGAGGTCCCCGCAGCCTAACCCGCCCCATCTCGGGAGCGCGCTCTCCGGGGATCCCCTCCCGTCTGCGACACCCGAGCGAGCCCCGGTGTCCCCGCCGGTAAACTCGGAGCAGCTTCCCGGTTCTTCAACCCCACGACTGCTGGCCGCAAGGTCCCAGGAGCACTGTGCCAGGTCCCAGCAACCCTACGCCGGTGGCGCAGCCCGCCGGCGCCCCCTCCAGCCGACCCTGCCCCGGCCGTTTCCCTGGGTCTCAGCACTGAGTCCCATCTCGGCGCTGCCCCCGGTGTCCGTTTTCCCCCATCCGGTGCCTCTAGTCACTCGGGACGCCCCTTTGCCCAGACCTCCCAACTGCAGCGCGCCCGCAGCCCCCACTCGCCTGCGCCGCGGGGCCCCGGGAGGAAACAAAAGTGTCTCCGCGGCGCCCTCGTCTTGCCCTGGCCCCCGCCCCGGCCGCCGAGGTCAGCGAATCGGGCGCCGCGCCAACCCAGCAAACTTTACAAACCTGCCTGGGGTCTCAGGACGCAGCGACTAGGGCTCCCAGAGGCCGGAGCACTAGGGACGGAGCCGTAGACCGGGGCCCGAGGCTCTGACGCCCCTCTCGGAGCCGCGGACTGCGGTGGCTCTGCCTCTATCTCGTGCCCATCCTCTCCCGCTGCCACTGCCCGAACGCACGCACTTACACTCGGGTCGCCGGCCCCTGCCGCCGGCTGCCGCTGCTCTCACTTCCTCTTCCTTCCTCCTGCTGGCCAGAGACACATCTTGCATCTAGGAGCATCCCGCGAGCTGCCGCGAACTCTCCTCCTGGGCAGCGGCTGCGGAGTTGCCGCCGCCGCCCCCGGCACCTGCGCGCGGACAGGCGTAGTTGGCGCGTTTGTTTCCCGCCCCCGCACTGCTGCCCGCCCTCCTGCACCGTGCCTAGGACCAGGTACCCACGACTTTTTTGAAGTACCCCTACTTAAAACGAGGAAAATGTCACACAGTGTGCACACCTCAGCTCTGCTATAAATAGTGTAGGCTGAGCATGACTTCTCTGATGAGCTCAGAAACCACGTTTTGCAGACACTAATTAACTTCGTCACACTCGTAGCGTCACCTCTGGGGACAAAGAGCTCATGGCACCCTTTTTAAGGTTTCATTTTGGGCACCTCAATTGAGATTCTCCACCAAAGGGGAAACTTCGGTGGGCTGTTTTAAAATAAGTACTCTAAGAACCTGCCATATATGTCTGGACACTTTCTTTTCTTCTGGGTAGCATGGCAAAAATAACAAACCATTTCCTTCTCCATCAGCTACGAATTTACAAGATTTCCTTCAGTGAAGCCAGAGACTCCCTTGTTGGTATAACCTGGCATAAAGCAACATGTTCTACCCTGAACTTGTGATTTGTGGTTATTGTATTATTGTTGAAGTCATGCAACGTACTTCACTAATTTTCAAAGCGGAAATCAAATCCAGTTAACTCCCAACATAGCAGGCAGGAGAGAAATCACAGTTGGAAAGTTCAGGAGAAACTTCTGTCCTCTCCCAATTCAGAATTCCGTGCTGGAGCCCCTGGAAAGGGCGGGGAGTTGCTGTGCATAACCTATCTCTAGAAAGAAGGGGATCTGGGGTACACAGTAGAAGAGAGCAGAGTAGGAGATATCAGAATCTAAGGGGAAAAGCCATGCCTTTAGATTAATCACCAGAATATTTAAATATCAACTGTGTGATAACTGACCATTAGCAGCCACTAGGGATTTAGCATGAAAAACAAAATAAAATAGCTTCATTGTTTAGCTGATTTTATCATCTCACTATATAATAGTTCTACAGTTCCTACGCAATAAATCAAGCAGTGTATCAGGTTAGAATATGAGTATGTGATTAAATTAATTTTACCAGATCTTTTTATTGACATTTGTTTTCATACAATATATAATCATGCTTTTCCCATTCCCAAACTCCTCCAAGAGGCTCCCCAACTCCCAAGCTGCCTAACTCCATGACCTTCCTTCCTTTCTTCAAAAGTTAAACAAGCAATCAAAAAGAAAAAACTAAAATAACAAAACCAAATAGATGATGATGATGATGATAAACACGAAACACTTGTGTTAAAAACTTAAAAACACAAAAGTGGGAATCTAAGCATACAAATAAAGACCAGTAAGACAAAAGATGCCCAAACAAAGCAATTGGAAACAATGAGTCTACAACAATATGATTGGGTTCATCTCCTGTGGGTCATCTAGTGCTCCACACAGGTTACCCTGAGGAGTGACTGACTAATTATATGCTGAGACTCCACTGGAGAAAACTAATTTTCCTTTGGTAACAGGTGTCAATGACTGATAACTTCCTGGTTAGGGGTCGGATCCTGTGTTTACTTCCCCTTCTCAGTGCTGGGAATCCATCAGGCTTGAACCTGTGTGGGCAGTGAGTGCTGCCACAGACTCTGTGAGTTCATACGCAAATGTTCTGTGGTGTCTGGAGAACAATTTCCTTCATTTGTATCCTGTGGCTCTGACATTTCTTCTGACAGCTCTTGTGCCTCATTTCCTCAACCCTGAGGAGGACTAAGTGCTCCAAAATCTCTCACTCTTTACAGATTATGCAGCTGTGTGTCTCTGTTAGTTCCCATCTTTGGAGAAAGAAGCCTCTCTGGTGATGGCTGAATAATGTGCTGTTATAGCTGAAGTTCATTAGGAGTCATTTCATTGCTATGTTCCCTTAGAAGAACGATAGTGTCTGGTTTTCCCCAAGCCTATCCAGTCCCATGTTCTTGGCCACCTGAGGACTGTCAGATATGTGTTCCATCTCATGGAGCGAGCACTAAATCCAAGCACAGAGTGGCCAGTTACTTCCACACCATCAGTGCCTCTATAGCACCAGCATATCTTGCAGGCAGGTAACCATTGTAGATCACAGGGTTTGTAACTGGGTTGATTAATGCTTTAGTCTTCTAGTAGCATGCAGAGTATCTTCCAGTACCATGAACATTCGTTAGGGGTGAAGCTTCTACTGAGGGGCCAGCTCAACTTCTCCTGATTGATGAAATATGTAAGCCTTGTCTTCCAGCAGTATGGTCTCACTGTCAGTTTATGCAGAGCAACCAGTAATATCCTTGACATTAGCCCCGCTAACCAATGACTCAAATAGACGTAGCCCATTCCTGGCCTTGGATGTTTTACTTGTTGGAGGCAGATGTCTAGTGGGGACACTGACTCCCCCATTGTTTGGTGACTTCATTTAGATTCCTTTCAAATGTATGTGTATTTGGGAGGTTTCCCTTCAAATGGCCTTAGCATTAGCTGTCCCCACACCTTACCCATATTTCCTGCTCCCCCTCATTCAGTACTCCCACTACAGTCTCTGCCCTGTCTCTTTATAGCAACAAATTCTATTGCCTCTTCTTAGTGAGATTCTCTCCTCCTCCTCCTCCCTAATATCTCACTGGTTGGTTATCTAGCCTCTGTGGTTACATGATTGTAGCACTCACATCGAAAACCTAAAAGGTAACATTCGCATATGAAAGAAAAAATACAATATTTGTATTTTGGGATCTACCTGCAAAATTTATAATTTCACTTTTCTTAAATGGCTGAACAATATCTCATTGTGTAAATGTACCACACTTTCATTATCCATTCATCAGCTGATATACATCTAGGCTGTTTCCCATTTCTGGCTGTTGTTTTGTTTTGTTTTGTTTTGTTTTTTCTTTTTCTTTTTTTTCAGAGCTGGGGACCGAACCCAGGGCCTTACGCTTGCTAGGCAAGCACTCTACCACTGAGCTAAATCCCCAACCCCACTGGCTGTTGTTGAGTAGAGCAGCAGTGAATATGAATGATCAAGTATCTCTGTAGTGGAATATTGAGTCCACTGGGACTACGCCTAAGACTGATATCCTTTTTCAAACTTCCTGAGGCACCGTCACACCGATTTCCATAGTGACTGTGAAAGTTTGCACTCCCACCAGCATGGAGGAGTGTTCCCATGTCCTCACACCCTCGCCAGCATGAGCTGTCATTTGTTTTACTGATCTTGGTCATTCTGACTGGTGTAAGAAGAAATTTCCAAGTAGGTTTAATGTGGGTTTCCCTGGTGACTAATGACAGTACAGTGAACATTTCTCTAAGTGTTTCTGGTCATGTATGTTTCATCTTCTGAGGGCTCTCTGCTTAGTTCTATAATCTATATTTTAACTGAGTTATGATTGGAGTCCAGTGCTTTGGGTTCTTCACATATTTTAAATACTAACCCTCTATCAGATACATAATTGATAAAAATATTTTTTCCCATCGTGTAGTTTATCACTTTGTCAGGATGATAGTGTCATTTGTTGTGTTTGCTTTTTAGTTTCATGAGGCCCTATTCATGAATTGCTGACCTAGGTGCCTGTGTTATTGGTGTTTTGTTCAGAAAGTCATTTCCTGTGCTGAGTTCAAGACTCTTTGCAACTTTCTCTTCTATCTGATTTTAGGTTGAGGCCCTTGATTCATTTTGAGTTGCCGGCTGACAAATAAGCATCCATCTGAATACTTCTCTGTGCAGCCACTCCGTTTTATCAGCATGGTACCATTTGTTGCAAATGATGTCTTCTTTCCAATGTGTATATTTTGGTTCCTTTTTCAAAAATCAGTGCCCTGAGGTTTGTGGAGTTTTATCTGGGTCTTCAATTCTGTCACAATGACCCATGTGTTTGTTTTTTCATGACTCTAACTCTATAGTACAACTTGAAGCCTGGGATGGTGATACCTCAAACCTCCAACAGTTTTTTCATTATTCGGGAATATTTAAGCCATCCTGGTGGTTTTGTTGTTTGTTTTTGTTTGTTTTGCTTTTTAATTTTTTTATGAAGTTGAAATTTGTTTTTCAATTTATATAAAGAACTCTGGTGGAATTCTGGTGGAATTTGCATTGAATCTGTAAATTGCTTTTAATATGATGGCTATTTTCACTATATTAATCCTACTGGTATATGATCATGGGAGATCTTCCCATCTTCTAATGTTTTCTTCAGTATTGTTTATTTGTTTTGAGATAAGGTATTTTACAGAATCTGACTGTCCAGGAACCACTATGCAGATGAAGACATTGTCAAACTCAGAGATTCATCCATCTGCTTCCTGAGTGCTGGGATTAGAGGAGTATGCTACCATGCCTTGTTTAATTAGAGTTATTCTGAGTTTTGTTTTGTTTTTTTTAAAGACTATTGTGAAAGATAGTGTTTATCTGATTTCTTTATCATTCTGATTGTTATATCTATAAAGGAAGGGTATTGTTATTTGTGTGCTAATTTTATATACTGCTATGTTATTGAAAATGTTTATCCGCTGTAGGAGTTTCTTGGAGGTACTTTGACTTACTCAATTTTTTTTTTTTTTACTTTTTTTTTTTTATTAATTTTTTTTTTTTTATTAACTTGAGTATTTCTTATATACATTTCAAGTGTTATTCCCTTTCCCGGTTTCCGGGCAAACATCCCCCTCCCCCCTCCCTTTCCTTATGGGTGTTCCCCTCCCAACCCTCCCCCCATTGCCGCCCTCCCCCCATAGACTAGTTCACTGGGGGTTCAGTCTTAGCAGGACCCAGAGCTTCCCCTTCCACTGGTGCTCTTACTAGGATATTCATTGCTACCTATGGGGTCAGAGTCCAGGGTCAGTCCATGTATAGTCTTTAGGTAGTGGCTTAGTCCCTGGAAGCTCTGGTTGCTTGGCATTGTTGTACTTTTGGGGTCTCGAGTCCCTTCAAGCTCTTCCAGTTCTTTCTCTGATTCCTTCAATAGGGGACCTATTCTCAGTTCAGTGGTTTGCTGCTGGCATTCGCCTCTATATTTGCTGTATTCTGGCTGTGTCTCTCAGGAGCGATCTACATCCGGCTCCTGTCAGTCTGCACTTCTTTGCTTCATCCATCTTGTCTAATTGGGTGGCTGTATATGTATGGGCCACATGTGGGGCAGGCTCTGAATGGGTGTTCCTTCAGTCTCTGTTTTAATCTTTGCCTCTCCCTCCCTGCCAAGGGTATTCTTTTTCCTCATTTAAAGAAGGAGTGAAGCATTCACATTTTGATCATCCGTCTTGAGTTTCGTTTGTTCTAGGGATCTAGGGTAATTCAAGCATTTGGGCTAATAGCCACTTATCAATGAGTGCATACCATGTATGTCTTTCTGTGATTGGGTTAGCTCACTCAGGATGATATTTTCCAGTTCCAACCATTTGCCTACGAATTTCATAAACTCGTTGTTTCTGATAGCTGAGTAATATTCCATTGTGTAGATGTACCACATTTTCTGTATCCATTCCTCTGTTGAAGGGCATCTGGGTTCTTTCCATTTTCTGGCTATTATAAATAAGGCTGCGATGAACATAGTGGAGCACGTGTCTCTTTTATATGTTGAGGCATCTTTTGGGTATATGCCCAAGAGAGGTATAGCTGGATCCTCAGGCAGTTCAATGTCCAATTTTCTGAGGAACCTCCAGACTGATTTCCAGAATGGTTTTACCAGTCTGCAATCCCACCAACAATGGAGGAGTGTTCCTCTTTCTCCACATCCTCGCCAGCATCTGCTGTCACCTGAGTTTTTGATCTTAGCCAATCGCACTGGTGTGAGGTGAAATCTCAGGGTTGTTTTGATTTGCATTTCCCTTATGACTAAAGATGTTGAACATTTCTTTAGGTGTTTCTCAGCCATTCGGCATTCCTCAGCTGTGAATTCTTTGTTTAGCTCTGAACCCCATTTTTTAATAGGGTTATTTGTTTCCCTGCGGTCTAACTTCTTGAGTTCTTTGTATATTTTGGATATAAGGCCTCTATCTGTTGTAGGATTGGTAAAGATCTTTTCCCAATCTGTTGGTTGCCGTTTTGTCCTAACCACAGTGTCCTTTGCCTTACAGAAGCTTTGCAGTTTTATGAGATCCCATTTGTCGATTCTTGATCTTAGAGCATAAGCCATTGGTGTTTTGTTCAGGAAATTTTTTCCAGTGCCCATGTGTTCCAGATGCTTCCCTAGTTTTTCTTCTATTAGTTTGAGTGTGTCTGGTTTGATGTGGAGGTCCTTGATCCACTTGGACTTAAGCTTTGTACAGGGTGATAAGCATGGATCGATCTGCATTCTTCTACATGTTGCCCTCCAGTTGAACCAGCACCATTTGCTGAAAATGCTATCTTTTTTC
The DNA here is from genome assembly GCF_021556685.1 of Rattus norvegicus. NCBI lineage: Eukaryota > Metazoa > Chordata > Mammalia > Rodentia > Muridae > Rattus > Rattus norvegicus. The sequence continues at coordinate 50,021,585 of NC_141550.1, forward strand.
CATTTGATGGTTTTGGCTCCTTTGTCAAAAATCAAGTGACCATAGGTGTGTGGGTTCATTTCTGGGTCTTCAATTCTATTCCATTGGTCTATCTGTCTGTCTCTGTACCAATACCATGCAGTTTTTATCACTATTGCTCTGTAATACTGCTTGAGTTCAGGGATAGTGATTCCCCCTGAAGTCCTTTTATTGTTGAGGATAGCTTTAGCTATCCTGGGTTTTTTGTTATTCCAGATGAATTTGCAAATTGTTCTGTCTAACTCTTTGAAGAATTGGATTGGTATTTTGATGGGGATTGCATTGAATCTGTAGATTGCTTTTGGTAAAATGGCCATTTTTACTATATTAATCCTGCCAATCCATGAGCATGGGAGATCTTTCCATCTTCTGAGGTCTTCTTCAATTTCTTTCCTCAGTGTCTTGAAGTTCTTATTGTACAGATCTTTTACTTGCTTGGTTAAAGTCACACCGAGGTACTTTATATTATTTGGGTCTATTATGAAGGGTGTCGTTTCCCTAATTTCTTTCTCGGCTTGTTTCTCTTTTGTATAGAGGAAGGCAACTGATTTATTTGAGTTAATTTTATACCCAGCCACTTTGCTGAAGTTGTTTATCAGCTTTAGTAGTTCTCTGGTGGAACTTTTGGGATCACTTAAATATACTATCATGTCATCTGCAAATAGTGATATTTTGACCTCTTCTTTTCCGATCTGTATCCCTTTGATCTCCTTTTGTTGTCTGATTGCTCTGGCTAGAACTTCAAGAACTATATTGAATAAGTAGGGAGAGAGTGGGCAGCCTTGTCTAGTCCCTGATTTTAGTGGGATTGCTTCAAGTTTCTCTCCATTTAGTTTAATGTTAGCAACTGGTTTGCTGTATATGGCTTTTACTATGTTTAGGTATGGGCCTTGAATTCCTATTCTTTCTAGGACTTTTATCATGAAGGGGTGTTGAATTTTGTCAAATGCTTTCTCAGCATCTAATGAAATGATCATGTGGTTCTGTTCTTTCAGTTTGTTTATATAATGGATCACGTTGATGGTTTTCTGTATATTAAACCATCCCTGCATGCCTGGGATGAAGCCTACTTGATCATGATGGATGATTGTTTTGATGTGCTCTTGAATTCGGTTTGCCAGAATTTTATTGAGTATTTTTGCGTCGATATTCATAAGGGAAATTGGTCTGAAGTTCTCTTTCTTTGTTGTGTCTTTGTGTGGTTTAGGTATAAGAGTAATTGTGGCTTCGTAGAAGGAATTCGGTAGGGCTCCATCTGTTTCAATTTTGTGGAATAGTTTGGATAATATTGGTATGAGGTCTTCTATGAAGGTTTGATAGAATTCTGCACTAAACCCGTCTGGACCTGGGCTCTTTTTGGTTGGGAGACCTTTAATGACTGCTTCTATTTCCTTAGGAGTTATGGGGTTGTTTAACTGGTTTATCTGTTCCTGATTTAACTTCGATACCTGGTATCTGTCTAGGAAATTGTCCATTTCCTGAAGATTTTCAAATTTTGTTGAATATAGGTTTTTATAGTAAGATCTGATGATTTTTTGAATTTCCTCCGAATCTGTAGTTATGTCTCCCTTTTCATTTCTGATTTTGTTAATTTGGACACACTCTCTGTGTCCTCTCGTTAGTCTGGCTAAGGGTTTATCTATCTTGTTGATTTTCTCAAAGAACCAACTTTTGGTTCTGTTGATTCTTTCTATGGTCCTTTTTGTTTCTACTTGGTTGATTTCAGCTCTGAGTTTGATTATTTCCTGCCTTCTACTCCTCCTGGGTGTATTTGCTTCTTTTTGTTCTAGAGCTTTTAGGTGTGCTGTCAAGCTGCTGACATATGCTCTTTCCTGTTTCTTTCTGCAGGCACTCAGCGCTATGAGTTTTCCTCTTAGCACAGCTTTCATTGTGTCCCATAAGTTTGAGTATGTTGTATCTTCATTTTCATTAAATTCTAAAAAGTTTTTAATTTCTTTCTTTATTTCTTCCTTGACCAGGTTATCATTGAGTAGAGCATTGTTCAATTTCCACGTATATGTGGGCATTCTTCCCTTATTATTATTGAAGACCAGTTTTAGGCCGTGGTGGTCCGATAGCACGCATGGGATTATTTCTATCTTTCTGTACCTGTTGAGGCCCGTTTTTTGACCAATTATATGGTCAATTTTGGAGAAAGTACCATGAGGAGCTGAGAAGAAGGTATATCCTTTTGCTTTAGGATAGAATGTTCTATAAATATCCGTTAAGTCCATTTGGCTCATGACTTCTCTTAGTCTGTCTACATCACTGTTTAATTTCTGTTTCCATGATCTGTCCATTGATGAGAGTGGGGTGTTGAAATCTCCCACTATTATTGTGTGAGGTGCAATGTGTGTTTTGAGCTTTAGTAAGGTTTCTTTTACGTATGTAGGTGCCCTTGTATTTGGGGCATAGATATTTAGGATTGAGAGTTCATCTTGGTTGATTTTTCCTTTGATGAATATGAAGTGTCCTTCCTTATCTTTTTTGATGACTTTTAGTTGGAAATTGATTTTATTTGATATTAGAATGGCTACTCCAGCTTGCTTCTTCTGACCATTTGCTTGGAAAGTTGTTTTCCAGCCTTTCACTCTGAGGTAGTGTCTGTCTTTGTCTCTGAGGTGTGTTTCCTGTAGGCAGCAGAATGCAGGGTCCTCGTTGCGTATCCAGTTTGTTAATCTATGTCTTTTTATTGGGGAGTTGAGGCCATTGATATTGAGAGATATTAAGGAATAGTGATTATTGCTTCCCGTTATATTCATATTTGGATGTGAGGTTATGTTTGTGTGCTTTCATTCTCTTTGTTTTGTTGCCAAGACGATTAGTTTCTTGCTTCTTCTAGGGTATAGCTTGCCTCCTTATGTTGGGCTTTACCATTTATTATCCTTTGTAGTGCTGGATTTGTAGAAAGATATTGTGTAAATTTGGTTTTGTCATGGAATATCTTGGTTTCTCCATCAATGTTAATTGAGAGTTTTGCTGGATACAGTAACCTGGGCTGGCATTTGTGTTCTCTTAGTGTCTGTATGACATCAGTCCAGGATCTTCTGGCCTTCATAGTTTCTGGCGAGAAGTCTGGTGTGATTCTGATAGGTCTCCCTTTATATGTTACTTGACCTTTTTCCCTTACTGCTTTTAATATTCTTTCTTTATTTTGTGCGTTTGGTGTTTTGACAATTATGTGACGGGAGGTGTTTCTTTTCTGGTCCAATCTATTTGGAGTTCTGTAGGCTTCTTGTATGTCTATGGGTATCTCTTTTTTTAGGTTAGGGAAGTTTTCTTCTATGATTTTGTTGAAGATATTTACTGGTCCTTTGAGCTGGGAGTCTTCACTCTCTTCTATACCTATTATCCTTAGGTTTGATCTTCTCATTGAGTCCTGGATTTCCTGTATGTTTTGGACCAGTAGCTTTTTCCGCTTTACATTATCTTTGACAGTTGAGTCAATGATTTCTATGGAATCTTCTGCTCCTGAGATTCTCTCTTCCATCTCTTGTATTCTGTTGGTGAAGCTTGTATCTACAGCTCCTTGTCTCTTCTTTTGGTTTTCTATATCCAGGGTTGTTTCCATGTGTTCTTTCTTGATTGCTTCTATTTCCATTTTTAATTCCTTCAACTGTTTGATTGTGTTTTCCTGGAATTCTTTCAGGGATTTTTGCGATTCCTCTCTGTAGGCTTTTACTTGTTTATTAATGTTTTCCTGTGCTTCCCTAAGTGTGTTCATGTCTTTCTTGAAGTCCTCCAGCATCATGATCAAATATGATTTTGAAACTAGATCTTGCTTTTCTGGTGTGTTTGGATATTCCATGTTTGTTTTGGTGGGAGAATTGGGCTCCGATGATGGCATGTAGTCTTGGTTTCTGTTGCTTGGGTTCCTGCGCTTGCCTCTCGCCATCAGATTATCTCTAGTGTTACTTTGTTCTGCTGTTTCTGACAGTGGCTAGACTGTCCTATAAGCCTGTGTGTCAGGAGTGCTGTAGACCTGTTTTCCTTTCTTTCAGTCAGTTATGGGGACAGAGTGTTCTGCTTTCGGGCGTGTAGTTTTTCCTCTCTACAGGTCTTCAGCTGTTCCTGTGGGCCTGTGTCTTGAGGTCACCAGGCAGCTTTCTTGCAGCAGAAAATTTGGTCTTACCTGTGGTCCCGAGGCTCAGGTTTGCTCGTGGGGTGCTGCCCAGGGGCTCTCTGCAGCGGCAGCAACCAGGAAGACCTGTGCCGCCCCTTCCGGGAGCTTCAGTGCACCAGGGTTCCAGATGGTCTTTGGCTTTTTCCTCTGGCGTCCGAGATGTGTGTGCAGGGAGCAGTCTCTTCTGGTTTCCCAGGCTTGTCCGCCTCTCTGAAGGTTTAGCTCTCCCTCCCACGGGATTTGGGTGCAGAGAACTGTTTATCTGGTCTGTTTCCTTCAGGGTCCTGCGGGGTCCTGCCGCTCCTGGGCCCTCCCCCACGGGAGCCCAGAGGCCTTATACAGTTTCCTCTTGCGCCAGGGATGTGGGCAGGGGTGAGCAGTGTTGGTGGTCTCTTCCGCTCTGCAGCCTCAGGAGTGCCCACCTGACCAGGCGGTTGGGTTTCTCCAATTTTTTTTTTTTTTTTTACTTGTATCCCTTTGATCTCTTTCAGCGGTCATATTGCTCTAACTAAGACCTCAAACTATTGAACAGACACAGAGAGAGTGGAAATCCTTGTCTTGTTCCTGATCTTAATGAAGATTCTTTGAGTTTCTATCCAGGTAGGTTGATGCTGGCTGTGGTCTTGCTGTATGTTGCCTTTGTTGTGTGGAGGTATGTCCCTTGTATCCCTAGCCTGTCCAGAACTTTTATCATGAATATTTCTACACTTTATCAGTGACAGACAGGAATAGAGACTAATGTTTGAAAAGGGGTGCAGGAAAGAGCTAGGGGTATCCAGGCCATGCCATGATGTAGAATCCCCTGGGAGTGAGGTGTGGTGGGAGGAGTGGCTCTTGAAAGTAGGCAGCAGTAGGACAAAGAATATGTCTGGAGAGACAGGCATGACAGGGCAGGGCTAGAGGACCCTATGTCTGTATCGAGTATTAGCATCCCCAGTGAATGAAATTGAGGCTGGGATGGTGGAGGACACCTCAAACAGCCTGCTATAGGACTGCAGATGAAACTGGAGAGACTGTCATGGAGGACAGAAAGGACAGTGAAAATCATCTAAATAAGTCCCAACCTGGTGTGGCCCTTGGCCATCCTTGATAGAAACTCTTTCTGGGTATCAGCAACTGTCACAAAGAAATAAAGATAGTTAGAAGGGAAGGCTGAAAGGGTCCAAGGGAAAGAGCTAAACTGGTCTTTCACTGGCTGCTTTTTTCTACAATTTACTACTAGAAAATGCAAGATGGTCCATATGGCTGTCATTAGTGGCTCACATTATATTTCTAATGAACAGCCCTCATCGTAACCCTTATTATAAGCAAACTCTGTAAGAAGTAGAAATAACTGTGCCCAGATGGTTATAGGCTATTAATTTAAAGAAGGGTCATTCTAGGAAAGTAAGTTCTCTATTTCCTCATCCACAAAATAGTAATGTGTTTGATATGGGGTTACTTAATAGCACTCAATAAGAGGGATTTTCTCTATAGACGCTATGGTATGGAGTGGTGTAATGGTGAATTTGATCTACAACTTCTAGTTAAGACACACAGAGACATTAACTTCAGTGTGCATTGTGAGCACTCAGTATGTATGAGAGGATATTATTGCTCTCAGGCACCAGTGACCAATACTGAGATAAACAAACTGCCATGTAACCCAGGTCTCCTGCTTTACTCTTTGCAGTAAACAGAGTGAGTCCTGTCCTTCCTCTAGGAGACAGTATTTCCGATGTTTTACTGTAGCCCCTCAAACTCTACATAAACATTTCCCAACAGTAAACAATTTATTACTCTGACTTCTCATGAGGAGTAGCTCCAAGCTTTTTTCATCTAGTTAGCCCTTAACAAACAGTGTGTCCTTATGCTAGCTAATTCCTGTTCATTTGACAAAAGCTAGAGATACTTGGGAAGAAGGAACCTTGGTTGAGAAGTTGCCTCTATCGGAAAGGCCTACAGCCATGTCTGTACGGCATTGAGATGGTAGGCCCCAGCCCTGTGTGGACAGTACCACCTTTCTTTCACTTTCTGCCTTGGGTTCCTGTCTTGGCTTCCCTCTGGGATGAATATCCTGTACACCAAATAAACTCTTTCCTCTCAAACATTGCCTTTAGTCGGTTTTTTTTTAATCACAGCCAAAGGGAAGAAAGCTAAGACACAGCCTGAACTCTCCCCCACTACCCAAATTCATGTCCTCATTGATGCAACTACAAGGAGAGGACTAGAAAAGTCTGCCTGGGCAGGGTCTGGACCCTGTGCAAATAGACCAACTTCAGGGAGATTTTTAGGGCCTTCTTGAGTATTCCTCTCAGTCCCAGATTAATAACTGAAACAAGGTTAGAGGCACATGATTAGAAGGATACAAACTGAGCTCGTGATCTTAGAACTGCTCTGTGAATAGATAGAGAGCTCTTTAGAGGACTTTCCCAGATTTCAAAGACTTTGTCCACTGTTACCCAAACCTTTACCCTTCTTTGTGTGTTCAGAACCCAAAGAAAGGAGAGGTGAGAGGAAGCTTTATCAAAATGTTACTATGAAACTCCTAAGTGTAAAAGTGGTTTCTTGTATTTTTAATCAGTGATGACTCATGTTGATCAACTCTATCCTTGCCAAGTGCTGAGAATATTAATTTATAACCCATTAAGTGGAAACATTTACTGAACTGCAAATGGGTCCTGTACATTTAATGATACAGTTAGTGATTTGCTTCAGAATTCTGCCCTAACAAGTTCTTTAATCTATATTGTGGAGGAATGATGTTGTTTTTCCTGTGTGAGATGTCTGCCTCGTGTCTTCAACAGCTGTGGGGCAGAGAGTATGGTCATAGTTCCAGGAAGTTATTGCCCTAGAGATAATGAGTTCTGGACAGCAGGCAGATACCTGGAATTCAAGGTCACTAGGCTCAGGCCTGAGGGAAGTAGAGAGATACAGGAGTCTGCAGGAGGTGTTCTTTCACTGGTCATTAGTTAGTTCAGTGTAAAACCTTGTAAAGTGACCTTAAATGTCTTTAAGAAAGACTTGCATGGCTACAAAGGAAACACTGTGGGAACCTTCCTGACACCCCAATCTACCCATGAGGGTTGTGTTATGTCAACTTGACACAAGGTAGAGTAATTTGGGAAGAGAGCAGCTCAGTTGAGAAAATGTCCCCATCAGATTGGTTTGTGGTATATTTTACCCATTTATACTAAATGTGTCAGTCCTCAGCTCCATGTGGGTAGTGGTTCTGGGTGCTATACAAAAACAGGCTGAGTAAGCCATGAGGAGCAAGACAGTAAGCAACACTCCTCCAAGGTCTCTGATTCACTTCCTGACTCCAGGTTCCTGATCTGTTTGACATCCCTCTGGGATGGACTATGTTGTGGAATTGTAAGCTGAAACAAACTGTTTCCTTTCCAAGTTACTTTAGGTCTTTACCACAGCAACAGAAAAGTGACTAAGACTATCTAAGAAGAAGACAGATGTTTCACAAATAGAAAAGCAGAGTGCAAGATATTGGAAGGATAAGTTTGCTGTACCATATTAAGACAGGTATGCTGACCTTATCTGCAAGTCAGGTCAGGAGGGGACTACCGTGCTCCAGGTCCCATGACTGAAACCTCAGTGTGAGTGACATGGGAGTCATAAGCAGAGGATGGAAGTGGATATACCACAGAGGATGGTTTTAAGCCCAAAAGCTCTTTTGTGTGAGGGTCTGTAGATATGAACGTATAAGGAATCCTTTGAAATTAATGTAGCTAAAGTGTGGAATATCAAAATCATATTGATAAGAATAGGGACAGAAGTCAAAATATTAAAACCACTGAGGATCGCGTCACAGAATCTGGGCAATGGGTGCTGGGAAGTTTTCCAGGCTTGCTCTGCTTTTCCCTGAGATGCTGTCAGCAGGAGAGCATCACAGTCAGCTTTGTTCTGGGCTCTCCTCAAACAGATAATGGACAGAAACACAGAGAGAGAACAAGCATTCTGGAGGAATGGTCTCTTACTCTGTTCACAATGCCATAGCAGAGTCTCATAGTCAGGATGGTGTAAATAAGAATACTTAGTTTCACACACCTCTAGGGTTAATTTTTCCCTCTTTTTCCTTTTTTCTTTTAAACTCTTCCTCTGTCATATAATATATCCCAACTACAGCACCCCTCCTACTCCTCCCAGGGCCTGGCCTCACTTACCCTCTCCTGAGATCTATTGCTCCTCCATTTCTCTTCAGGAAATAGCAGGCCTCCCAGTGATTATCAGCTAAATGACATAACACGATGAAATAAGACTAGGCACAAACCCTCATCATGGCCTGACAAGGCAACCTAGTAAGAGTGAAAGGGTTTCAAGAGTAGGCAAAAGCATCAGAGACACCTACTAGTACCACTGCTCAGAGTCCCATAAAACCAAAGCTAAACAGCTACAGCATCTATCAAGAGCTCAGCTCCTTCTGCTCATCACTGCATGCCTTCCCTCCTCTCAAGGGCGGCTCTCAAGAACACTCTGTTGCCAACTTCCTGGAGGCCTTTTCTTCCCTAAGACATTAGCGACTCTGACTATATGGTTATAACATGTTCTCTTGTTGTTGTGAAGATGTTAATGGGGTTAACTTTTCAGGTTCTTTTGTTAACTCAATTTCCTTATGTTATTTCCACTTAAGCCTGATGACATCTTGGTTGGGTGTCTAATTTTGCATGGGCAATTCTTCCTGTGCCAACACTGTTTCTACTTTCTATAGCTCACTGCTGTCCCCCAGCTCTCTCTCCCTTTCTTCCTCCTGTAGCTATGGAATCTTCTTTCTTCCCATATCTTTACATTCATTTGGGTATCTGGAGCTAGAAGAATGAAGATGTGGGTTAAATACAGTAAGTATTTAACATAGCATTGCTGTTATGTTTTGAATATTGGTTATATTTGCATTCTGTTGTTTTCTGTCTTGACAACATACATAAAGTTTCTTTACAGTTGATGTGTTAGCTTGGGGGAAATTTTTCTCATATTTTATTTCCAACTTCTATATTGTTTGTTCTAGAAGTTCTTATATTCCTATTGGGGCTTCTATACCAGCTGCATGTCTCTAGGGCTGGAGAGATGAATCAGATCAACAAAAGAACTTGCTGCTGGAGCATAAAGACCTGAGTTGGATCCCCAGCATCGGAACAAAGTATCTGTAATTCCAGCAATGGTGAGGCAAAGACAGGGGTAACTGGAACTTTCTAAAGTAAAATTGGTGAACTACAGGTTCAGGGAGAGATCCTGTCTGAAAAACAATAAGGAGAATAGTGATAGGGAAAGATACCCAACATCATTAATCTCTGGTGTTCTCTCTCTCTCTCTCTCTCTCTCTCTCTCTCTCTCTCTCTCTCTCTCACACACACACACACACACACACACACACACACACACACACACACCATTTCATGTGTCTTTCTTTGGCTTTCTCTAGCTTCCTGCTTTAAATTCTTTTAGAATCAGTATTCATGTGTCTTAGTTTTTCTGATTATTCCCATTTTTTCCCACAGCATCTCATTAATTTTTTAAAGATTTCATATACTCTCAAATTTCTTTGGAGATTTTAATTAAAAGTCATTGGTATTTTTGTTCTTGCTTTTATTTTTCAATTGTGTTCTGCCTCCTGACTGATCAGTGAGTTAGTTGTAGGAGCATTTTCTTTGGCTCATTAGCGTTGGTTCCTATCTCCGCCACTGATGGCTTCTAGAGAGTGTAGTGCTTCTACATCATTAGTGCTTCATATTTTTAGCTGTGCACATAGACAGTGCCTGTGTGGGTGTTTGCAGCTGTTATAAAATTCCTTTTTCCCAGGAAACTTCTTGCAGAGTGGAAGAACTACCTGGCAGCCCTGTAGGTGGGGTTAAACAATACTCTTTTTAAACTAAACCTTGTCATTGCTTGCCACCTTCTCAGTGCAGACAGAATGCCATCACTACCTTCCAAGACAATGGCTTCATGGTCCATTCTTGTCCCCAATTGCACTCTCTATGCTGGAAGTCACAAGGGATAGTTCTACCAAGCTTAATTACTTTTTATAAGTGGCATACAGGGAACTCTCATCTTCAGCTCTATTTTTGTTTTTATTGAGCAGCTGGCCTAGGGGCTCTGTGGAAACTCTTTGGTTTTCGGTTTCTATTGTTTGTTACCTTTATGACTCTAACATTAAAACTGAATTCCTAATACCTATGACCTATAACTTGTATAGCGTTCAGGTGTATCTTGTAGTAAAATGTCACATGGTCTAGATTTTTCTGTTCTCCTCACCATTGTGTATATTTGTTGCACTTTTGTTTCAGAGGAAGCTGGCTTTGGTGTGCTTTAGGTGAAATCTTTGTTTCAGCAAGACCAAGTCCTTTTGATGACCTCACTATGACACCAGACACAACACTTCATTGTCCTTGTTCTCACTCCCTGCAATACTAGGAATGCCAACTTGGCACCCCTCAGGGTCACACCACCAAGTTTCTTGAGTGAAAGCTCGTGTGTTTCCTTTATATTCCTAATCAAAAAGTGGGAGGCCATTTTAATTTTTCCAAAGATTGGTCTCTATTGATTTTCCCAATTTTATTCTAGATTGCTTTCTAGTTTTTGCAAAGAATCTGTTTTAATTTTATTGTATATGTATAGGTATTGACCTGCATATATCTCTGAGCATCCTATGTGTGCTCTGAGCCTACAGAAGATAGAAGGGTGTGTTGTATCCCTGGAGGTACAGTTATAGATGGTTGGGAACAGCCTGGTGGATACTGGGTATTGAACCCAGGTCCTCAGGAAGAGCTTACCCTATAAGCCTCTCTCTGGCCCTGTTTCCTATTTATTTGCACTTACTTCTCCAGTTCTGACCTGCAGTAGTCATATTTCATTTCGCCACCAGTTCCAGACTCCTGAAATTAGTGTTTTCCCTCTAATTTTTAGCTCCTTCTGTATCGGTACTGTGCTCTTACAGCCTCTGATCGCGCCTCTAATAGGAGATCAGAAGCTTTTCACAGTTTTAGATTTGGTCTTTCACAATTCAGGCAAGTACTCCTCTTTCCTGGATAGAGGGGACTTGGGTATATGGCACCAAAAAGGCTTCTTTGTGACTGAGGATGTTATTAACTGTTACAACTATAAGCTTTCTGGTGGCATAGTGCATGCTTCCAGCACGCTGACAGTAGAATATGTCACTTTATTCTAGTGTGAAATTGTCCCAAGAGAAGCAATGAAATTGTTCTCTCTTGGCTTTTTGCTAGTACAGTGTACTTGTAGGATGTAATAAAATATTTGATACTGGAACATTATATCAAAAAGATGCTTATTTATCTCTTTCAAATGGATAAAAGTCGAAACACATAGTGGTGACTATGATGATCAGCTCCCCACATCCCCACCACAATAAATGGAGGCTATCATCTCTGAGGCAGTTCACGTGGAAGCAGCAGATTATGCCAGTCAGTTTTTTATTGTTGTTTGGTTTGTTTTGGTCAACTTGACACAAGTTAAGATCATCTTTGAAGAAAGAACCTCAAGTGTGAAAATACCTCCATAAGATTGTCCTGAAGGCAAGTTTGTGGGAGCATTTTCTTGATTAATGATTGATGGGGGAAGGTCCAGCCCACTGGAGATAGTGCCATACTTGGGAAAGAGGTCTTGGGTGGGATAAGAAAGCATGCTAATCAAGACAGTTTGGAGTATTTCTCATGACCTCTGGTTCAGTTCCTGCTTTCAGGTCTTGCCTTTACCTATCCTGAGCTTCTTTATGATGGACCCATAAGCCCTCTCCTCCCCAAGTTGCTTTCGTTCATGGTATTTTATCACAGCAATAGAAAGCCAATTAGGATGTGTGACAAGACAGGGAGGCAGAAGAAGGAGTTGGTCTTGATCTTTTGTAGCCACTCATTCTTAAGAACTAATCAGGGTGTAGTAGCCGAGTTCTACTTTAATCTCTTCTACAGATAAAGGCACGATTGACAGTTACTTAGAGCTGGGCTGCATCTCACATAGGTTTTATTACCTTTATATGCTGCTGTGCTAGAAAATAAACTCTATCACATAATTCCATAGGGGGCTTATAGAAACCATAGCATAAATGTTACTTCACATCTTACCTACCAGAATTTTTCTGTTAATGCTTCTGTCTTACATTTCTTTCTTCTTTCCATGAACACTTGGTGAATCAACTTTTCCTATTGGAACTCAGATCAACACACACAGCTGTACAAAGATCACAGACCAAATATAGGGACTTGCACACAAAGTTGTTGTCACCTGGGTCTCTTGTGCTGTCTTTGCCTCAGTCAACTTTATGAAATGCAGTGTTCATTACTTTCTTCCAAGCCTCCTTTATTTTCACCTTTGGGATGCATTATACTCCATGCCTTGCTTCCTTGAACCTTTACTACTTCTACTCTAGTTCTTTTTTATCTTAATAAACAAATTTATTTTCTGCTACTTTCCTATTTTCTGTGAAAGTAAGACCTTTCTATTGTAAGTCACAGACTCTTTCCCTATTTAGGTTTTAATATATTCTACTGTATCACTGTATCAGAGATTAAAATCTTCTATCGCGTATACACAGTCATGTAAATCCACCTTTTCCACTCGCTCAACCCTGTGTAGTTACTGATGTGCTCCTTGACACCCTAGATAGACTTGGCCTTCTCTAGAAACTCCACTTATACTGTATGGAATCACAGAGCACTTTTCATGCCTTGTTTTCTTTGCTCTGGAGTTTTGAAATTCGTTTGTTGTTTGTTACTGCTGAATAGAATTATAATATATAGATGCACCATCATTTATTCATGGAATTATATAGTTATCTGTGATTGGACATTTGGGTAGCTTCCAAGTTTTAGGCATTGCCAATTAAAGTGCTAAAAGCATTGATGTCGCTTGTGCGAACATACATTTTCTTCCTTCTTGAGAAATTACCCTATCATTGGACTATGATGATGATTGTTGACTGACAAAATGCTTCCAAAATGGAAACTTTCAATGAGTACATCTATGAATTTCCATGGATACTATACAACAAAAAAGTAACAAACTGTATAGAAAGTCAATGAATTTCCAAGGGATTATGTTGAATAGAAAACATTTTACTTCAAACATTCTAACCCTATATATACTACATGGTTTTAGTAAATAACGTTACTGAGGGAAAAAAAACTGTAGACATGGAGAGTGGCTGGTGGTCTCCAAGGGTAGGTGACAGTGATGTCACCCCTTGTGATTGAACTAGCAGAATCCTGGTGGTGACATTTCAATATTATGACACCATCATCCTGACTCTGATACCATAGTTTACTGTGGGAGAAAACTGAATGTTACATGGGACCTTCACTATCATGTTTCTCTAGCATGCATTCACATGACGATATAAAAAGTTTTGCATTTTATCTCAGGTGTGGTGGTGCACCTATAACATTCCAGCTCCTTAGCAGGCTATAACAGGTGATTACTTGAGCCCAGGAGTTTGGGAAAAGCTTGAACAACATGACAAGACAGTGTCTCAGAAAATATGACAACTTCAACTTTGTTTAAAGTTCTTTCCATCTGGGCAGTGCTCCTTCACTCCAAAGGCCACTCTGGGCTCCCTGTAACCACGCTCTCTCCCTCTCCTCACAGGCACACAGCACTGAAATCAAATGCCTGAGCCATTTTGCTCATCCACCTGATTCTCATTCACCGTGCCTCCAGCAATCTCAGCCACATGTTGTACCTTCTCCTCTGAGATCACCCCACAGGGTCTCAGCTGTCAGATAGGCCTCTCAAAAACACTAAAAAAATTTAGCTTATCTGTAATTCCATAAATGCAGATAGTTAATATTTTTTAAAATTTTGCCTTTGGAATTTAAAACATGAATTCCAAAACTCTGAAAAGCAAGATATCAATTATATTTGAATATCAATGTCTCAATTTTTACAATTGTTTGTCAAAAACCCATGCATTTTGCCCCCCAAATATGACCTTACTATTTCTTTTTTTTGTTCTTTTGTTTTTATTTGTTTTTTTAGTTTTAAAATGTTTATTTATTAATTTTCATTTAAATTTTTTATCTTTATTAACTTGAGTATTTCTTATTAACATTTCAAATGTTATTCCCCTTCCCAGTCTCTGGGCCAACATCCCCCTAGCCCCTCCCCCTCCCCTTCTTTATGGGCTTCCCCTCCCCATCCTCCCCCCATTACCACCCTCCCCCCAACAATCACATTCACTGGGGGTTCAGTCTTGGCAGGACAAAGGGCTTCCCCTTCCACTGGTGCTCTTACTAGGCTATTCATTGCTACCTATGAGGTCAGAGTCCGGGGTCAGTCCATGTATAGTCTTTAGGTAGTGGCTTAGTCCCTGGAAGCTCTGGTTGGTTGGTATTGTTGTTCATATGGGGTCTCGAGCCCCTTCAAGCTCTTCCAGTCCTTTCTCTGATTCCTTCAACGGGGGTCCCGTTCTCAGTTCAGTGGACTGCTGCTGGCATTAACCTATGTATTTGCTGTACTCTGACTGTGTCTCTCAGGAGAGATCTACATCCGGTTCCTGTCGGCCTGCACTTCTTTGCTTCATCCATCTTATCTAGTTTGGTGGCTGTATATGTATGGGCCACATGTGGGGCAGGCTCTGAATGGGTGTTCCTTCAGCCTCTGTTCTAAACTTTGCCTCCCTATTCCCTGCCAAGGGTATTCTTGTTCCCCTTTTAAAGAAAGAGTGAAGCATTCGCATTTTGGTCATCCTTCTTGAGTTTCATGTGTTCTGTGCATCTATGGTAATTCAAGCATTTGGGCTAATATCCACTTCTCAATGAGTGCGTACCATGTGTGTTTTTCTGTGATTGGGTTACCTCACTCAGGATGATATTTTCCAGTTCCGACCATTTGCCTACGAATTTCATAAAGTCATTGTTTTTGATAGCTGAGTAATATTCCATTGTGTAGAGGTAACACATTTTCTGTATCCATTCCTCTTTGAAGGGCATCTGGGTTCTTTCCAGCTAATGCCTATAATAAATAAGGCTGCTATGAACATAGTGGAGCACGTGTCTTTGTTATATGTTGGGGCATCTTTTGGGTATATGCTCAAGAGAGGTATAGCTGGGTCCTCAGGTAGTTCAATATCCAATTTTCTGAGGAACCTCCACACTGATTTCCAGAACGGTTGTACCAGTCTGCAACCCACCAACAATAGAGGAGTGTTTCTCCACATCCTCACCAGCATCTGCTGCCACCTGAGCTTTTGATCTTAGCCATTCTCACTGGTGTGAGGTGAAATCTCACGGTTGTTTTGATTTGCACTTCCCTTATCACTAAAGATGTTGAACATTTCTTTACGTGTTTCTCAGTCATTTGGCATTCCTCAGCTGTGAATCCTTTGTTTAGCTCTGAACCCCATCTGTTAATAGGGTTATTTGTCTCCCTGCGGTCTAACTTCTTGAGTTCTTTGTATATTTTGGATATAAGCCCTCTATCTGTTGTAGGATTGGTAAAGATCTTTTCCAAAGCTGTTGGTTGCTGTTTTGTCCTAACAACAATGTCTTTTGCCTTACAGAAGCTTTGCAGTTTTATGAGATTTCATTTATTGATTCTTGATGTTAGTGCATAAGTCGATGGTGTTTTGTTCAGGAAATTTTCTCCAGTGCCTATGTGTTCGAGATGCTTCCCCACTTTTCTTCTATTAGTTTGAGTGTATCTGGTTTGATGTGGAGGTCCTTGATCCACTTGGACTTAAGCTTTGTACAGGGTGATAAGCATGGATCCATCTGCATTCTTCTACATGTTGACCTCCAGTTGAACCAGCACCATTTGCTGAAAATGCTATCTTTTTTCCATTTGATGGTTTTGGCTCCTTTGTCAAAAATCAAGTGCCCATAGGTGTGTGGGTTCATTTCTGGGTCTTCAATTCTGTTCCATTGGTCTATCTGTCTGTCTCTGTACCAATACCATGCAGTTTTTATCACTGTTGCTCTATAATACTGCTTGACTTCAGGGATAGTGATTCCACCTGAAGTCCTTTTATTGTTGAGGATAGTTTTAGCTATCCTGGTTTTTTTGTTATTCCAGATGAATTTGCAAATTGTTCTGTCTAACTCTTTGAAGAAATGGATTGGTATTTTGATGGGGATTGCATTGAATCTGTAGATCGCTTTTGGTAAAATGGCCATTTTTACTATATTAATCCTGCCAATCCATGAGCATGGGAGATCTTTCCATCTTCTGAGGTCCTCTTCAATTTCTTTCTTCAGAGTCTTGAAGTTCTTATTGTACAGATCTTTTCCTTGCTTGGTTAAAGTCACACCGAGGCACTTTATATTATTTGGGTCTATTATGAAGGGTGTCATTTCCCTAATTTCTTTCTCGGCTTGTTTCTCTTTTGTGTAGAAGAAGGCTACTGATTTCATTGAGTTAATTTTATACCGAGCCACTTTCCTGAAGGTGTTTATGAGGTTTAGTAGTTCTCTGGTGGAATTTTTGGGATCGCTTAAATATACTATCATATCATCTGCAAATAGTTATATTTTGACTTCTCCTTTTCCAATCTGTATCCCCTTGATCTCCTTTTGTTGTCTGATTGCTCTGGGTAGAACTTCAAGAACTATATTGAATAAGTAGGGAGAGAGTGGGCAGCCATGTATAGTCCCTGATTTTAGTGGGATTGCTTCAAGTTTCTCTCCATTTAGTTTAATGTTAGCTACTGTTTTGCTGTATATGACTTTTACTATGTTTAGGTATGGGCCTTGAATTTCTGTTCTTTCTAGGACTTTTATCATGAAGGGGTGTTGAATTTTGTCAAATGCTTTCTCAGCATCTAATGAAATGATCATGTGGTTTTGTTCTTTCAGTTTCTTTATGTAATGGATTACGTTGATGGTTTTCCCTATATTAAACCATCCCTGCATGCCTGGGATGAAGCCTACTTGATCCCGGTGGATGATTGTTTTGATGTGCTCTTGGATTTGGTTTGCCAGAATTTCATTGAGTATTTTTGTGTCGATATTCATAAGGGAAATTGGTCTGAAGTTCTCTTTCTTTGTTGGGTCTTTGTGTGGTCTAAGTATAAGTAATTGTGGCTTCATAGAAGGAATTCAGTAGCACTCTGTTTCAATTTTGTGGAATAGTTTGGATAGTATTGGTATGAGGTCTTCTATGAAGGTCTGATAGAATTCTGCACTGAACCCATCTAGACCTGGGCTCTTTTTGGTTGGGAGACCTTGTATTCTGTTGGTGATGCTTGTATCTATTCTGTTGGCTCCTTGTCTCTTCCTTTGGTTTTCTATATCCAGGGTTGTTTTCCTGTTTTCTTTCTTTATTGCTTCTATTTCCATTTTTAATTCCTTCAACTGTTTGATTGTGTTTTCCTGGAATTCTTTCCAGGATTTTTGTCATTCTTCTCTATATGCTTCTACTTGTTTATTTATGTTTTCCTGCATTTCTCCAATGGAGTTCTTCATGTCTTTTTTGAAGTCCTCCAGCATCATGATCAAATGTGATTTTAAATCTAGATCTTGCTTTTCTGGTGTGTTTGGATATTCAGTGTTTGCTTTGGTGGGAGAATTGGGCTCCGATGATGCCATGTAGTCTTGGTTTCTGTTGCTTGGGTTCCTGTGCTTGCCTCTTGACATCAGGTTGTCTCTGGTGTTACCTTGTTCTGCTATTTCTGACAGTGTCTAGACGGTCTTATAGACCTGTGTGTCAGGAGTGCCGTAGACCTGTTTTCCTGTTTTCTTTCAGCCAGTTATGGGAACAGAGTGTTCTGCTCTCAGGCGTGTAGTCTTTCCTTTCTACTGGTCTTCAGCAGTTCCTGAGTTCACCAGGCAGGTTGCTTCGAGCAGAAAAGTTGGTCTTACCAGTGGTCCCGCGGCTCAAGTTGCTTGTAGGGGGCTGCTTTTGAGCTCTCAGTGAGGGCGGCAACCAGGAAAGTCTGCGCTGTCTTTTCTTGGGACCCCCCACCCCCCGTGCACCAGGGTCCCAGATGGCATTAGGTATTTTCCTCTGGAGTCAGAAATGTGGGCAGAGTGTAGTCTCTTCTGGCTTTCCAGGGGTGTCTGCCACTCTGATTTTTAGCTCTCCCTCCCACGTGATTTGGGTGCAGAGAACTGTTGACTGGTTCCCTTCAGGTGTGGGCACTGTCTTCCTTATTACTTCTTAATTTTCAAAGGGAAATGAGAAGCAAAACTTAAATAAAAAATTAAATTAAAAAATAGGGCAACAGTTTTACAGCTAATATTCTACTTTAATCTAAATGTCTGAGTGATTGGTAAATGTTGTATAAGGTGAAGAACATGTTTTACTAGATATTTGGATAAAATTTGAGGAAATAGCATTATGCTATCTGCTAATAAAACAGCTCTTTTGAACAGGTCGGTAGATTCCTGCTTACAAGCAGGTGCATTTGTTCCCCCAAGGACTCTAGTATTTAAGGCATGAACAAGGAAAGTAAAAGGTTAGTAAAATTTCCAACTTTTTAGCCTGAAGGCAGAAGTTCTAAATAACACTTTCTATCTATGAGCAAAATGTTTTAGATGAGCCAAAAGATGTTTCAGAAAAGCACACCATGAACTTGAATAGAAGACCAAGTTAAGTTAGAGGAAGGCAGGGATTTTGCTATCTTAAGCACTCATAGTTGAAGTGGGGTCCTCCCTAATTTGCTTATGAGATTATGAAAAGAGAAAAGTTTTATAATAATTGGGAAGGGCGGTCTCTGGTTTATTCCAAGGGGATTAATTATAAATAAAATTTTTTAGCATTTAGGCAGGTGGTTATGAATATGTTACTTTTTAAATAATATGAAAATATTCTACATTAGATACTGACATTCCTTTCCACACCTGGAGAGGCAAAAATTAAGTAAAGAACAGGATCTTTCTGTATTTAATTTCACACTAACTAAAAAAAAGTTTTAGTAGAACCCCCCCCCCATCTTACAAAGCAAACCATCCAAGGGTGATGCGACTTACTGAAGTCACACACCCATTAAGTCACTGATCAAGGTCAGAAGCAGATACCCTCACCTGGAGCTGGTGGTCATTCCACTACAGTAGAAACCCAGGTGATCAACTCCTGTACCTAAGGCTCAAGGTACTTCATAGAATATGGAATGAAAGACTATTAGAGTCAGGGGACCAAGAAATCTGCTATGAGACTGTGTCTCCTAGAAATGACAGGGAAGCTTCACTCGTGATATCCAACAGTATGGCTACCTAAATAAGACCTGAACATGAGTAGATGCTAATGTGAAAGAGAGAAAACTAATGGGGCTCTACATCTAGACAAGGAATTACAGGCAAGTGAGGGATGCTGAGAGTGGGAGAAGTAGTCTCTCTTCATGAAGGATCCTCCTAACCGATTATTCAATATCAGATAGCCAACCCTGAAATCATGTACATGTATACTGAACAGAGTATAAATACAGAGGAAACTGTGTTTATAAATTTATGGATGTCTATAACAATAACTAAGAAGAGGAGCTGAGGAGTTTGCGAGAGAATGGGGTATGGGAGGAGTTAGAGAAAGTTAAAGGAAGAGAGGAAATGGTGTGACATATTTTAGTTTTTAAAGAGATAATAATGATAAAATATTACAACTTATCCTAGGGGACTATTGTGGACTCAAATTCAAAGACTGCCACTTGGTTTTTTTCAGAATGTCTTTGCAGTCACAGAACTGAATCAGAATTGCCAAATTACTGTACATTGTAGGCCTAAGTAAGGCTGAACATGCATTAATTTAATGCCAGTTAGCTACCTACTTGCTGGGTGTCACTCTGGAGCACGGATTGTGCTTGGATGAAAATTGGCTTCTGTTACTTTACTGAGTTCTCCATAGGAAGGAAAATGAAGAAGTGGGCACTTTTAACTGGTGAGCCTAAGTTTAATAACATTTATTTTAGGAACTCCAAGTGTGATGACAAGGAACATGTGAATCAGAAGACACTGGCATTTGTATCTGGGGTGATACCAAGAGCCCTGGCATTGAGGTCTTGCTCTGAAGCTGTCGGCACTGTTGAAAGGTGATAGAATCTTTTGGAAGTTGGTGATAAGTAGAAGGATGTCAGATGATTGGGGGCTCATTTTTCTTTCAAGCAGATATGGAGACTCAGTCCACTTCTTGGCTGTCTCTTTGCTTCCTGGCTGCTGAGAGATGAGCATCAACTGACCTGAGCTGAAACTGTGAGCCAAAATAAAACGTTTAGACTTGTGGGTTTCAGATCCTTTGCCATAGCGATAGAGGGGTAGCTAGCACCGGTGACATACATGGATTAATATAAAGGTAGCACCATTCTAAATATACTGCTTCTTACTTGTTTTTCATTCTGTTTGGATTGGTAACAAAAGCATTCCAAGGTGAACAGATATAAACATGTATCATCACACTTAACTACTTCACAGTGCTTTATCTAATAATACCAACTTCACTGGTATCATCTCAGAAGTTGTTTTGGATATGTAGATTTTTTCTGATATTGTAAGTAATAACTCAATAGACACCCTTGCATATACTTCAAAAACTTTTCCTTACTTCAAACTTGTCTACCATTTAGGAAGCCCTGAGTTCAATTTTTAGTGTCCCAAATTATGACAATTACAAATAAATTCCTACAAATGAGACTGTTGGGCCAGAACATTGGTGTGCAGCATATATTGCTACATGTTCCTAAACTGTGTTCTGGAAGTGTATCAAAGCCATGGTAACTGCAGGAAGATCTGATTCCTATCCAACTCTGTTTTCAGTCCCTATTGCTCATTTGCTGATTAATGTTTTGAGGAAGCTAGCTGATGAATAAAATTTAAACTTGTTATCTGCAAATTATTGCATCTAATCTTAGGTCACTGTGTACTCTACAATTTTAACCCACTGATACCCAAATCACACCAGGAGAGAGCTCATCTCCCAGGAGTGATGACATACTGAGAGCACAGGTAAGACCACCACTTCAGATTGTATGGATCGACCTGGAGTCCTCAGAACACAGGAAGAGAGGAGCAGCCTGGGAAAGGATCCTTTCCATCTGTGCCTGGAGCTGAACCTGTGCCACACCTCTCCATACCCAAATCTGGCAGGATAGAACTGGTCTCCCAGGAGTGCTGAAACACAGGCTTACAGGAGGGACAAGTCACAGTCAAAGACAGCCAGACAAGCTAACACCAGAGATAACTGTATGATGAGAGCCAAGCACAAGAACATGAACAACAGAAACCAAGGCCACTTAGTATCATCAGAACCAAGTTCTCCCACCACAGCAAGCCCTGGATACACGAACATACCAGAAAGGCAATATTCTGATTTAAAATCACATATCATGATGATGTTACAGGAATTTAAGAAGAACATAAATAAAGAAATACAGGAGAGCACAGGTAAACAGGTAAAAACCCTAAAAGAGGAAACACGAAAATTCGTTAAAGAATTACATGAAAACACAACAAAACAGGTGAAGAAATTGAACAAAACCATCTAGAATCCAAAAATGGAAATAGAAACAATAAAGAAATCACAAAGGGAGAAAACACTGGAGATAGAAAACAGAGGAAATAAATCAAGAGTCATAGACACAAGCATGACCAACAGAATATAAGAAATAGAAGAGAGAATCTCAGGGGCAGAAGATACCATAGAAAACATTGACACAACAGTCAAAGAAAATGCAAAATGCAAAAAGCTCCTAACACAAAACATCCAGAAAATCCAGGACACAACGAGAAGACTACACCTAAGAATAATAGGTATAGAAGAGGGCAAAGATTCCAAACTTAAAGGAGTAGTAAATATATTCAACAAAATTACAGAAGAAAACTCCTAATCTAAAGAAAGACATGTCAATGAACATACAAGAAGCCTACAGAACTCCAAATAGATTGGACCAAAAAAGAAATTCCTCCTGTCACATAATAGTCAAAACACCAAATGCTAAAACAAAGAAAGAATATTAAAAGCAGTAAGGGGAAAAGATCAAGTAACATATAAAGGCTGACCTATCAGAATTAGACTAGACTTCTCAACAGAGACTATGAAAGCCAGAAGATCCTGGGCAGATGTCATACAGAACCTAAGGAACACAGATGCCAGCCCAGGCTACTATATCCAGCAAAACTCTCAATTAACATAGATGGAGAAACCAAGATATTCCATGACAAAACCAAATTTATACAACATCTTTCCACAAATCCAGTTCTACAAAGGATAATAGATGGAAAACTCCAACACAAGGAGGGAAACTTCACCCACAAAAAAGCAAGAAATAAATCTTTTTTCAACCAACCCAAAGAAAGAGAGCCACACCAACATAACTCCACCTCCAACAACAAAAATAACAGGAAACAACAATCACTGTTACTTAATATTTCTTAATATCAATGAATTAAATTCCCCAACAAAAAGATATAAACTAACGGACTGGACACTTAAACAGGACCCAGCATTTTGCTGCATACAGGAAATGTACCTCAGTGACAAAGACAGACACTACCTTAGAGTAAAAGGCTGGAAAATAATTCCCAAGTAAATAGTCCCAAGTTGGAATAGCCATTCTAATATCAAATAAAACTGAATTTCATCCAAAATTTATCAAAAAAGAAAAGAAAGGACACTTCATACTCATCAAAGAAAAAAAAATCTACCAACATGAACTCTCAATCCTGATCATCTATGCCCCCAAATACAAGGACACCTATATTCATAAAAGAAACTTTATTAAAGCTCAAATCACATATTGCACAAATTGCACCTATCAGATCACCATGGACGAAGGCTGGTCTTCGATAACGACACGAACAACAGAAAACCCACATACACATGGAAGTTGAACAATACTTAATAATAACTTGTCTACTTCTTAGAACTTGGTGAAATGAAGGTACAGCATACCCAGACTTATGGGAAGCAGTGCTAAGAGAAAACTCATATCTCTGAGGGCCTCCAAAAAGAAACTGGAGAGAGCATACACTAACAACTTGACAGAACACCTGAAAACTCTACAATAAAAAGAATCAAAAATGCCCAAGAGGAGTAGATAGCAAGAAATAATCAAACTCAGAGCTGAAATCAACCAGGTAGAAACAAAAGGACTATACAAAGAATTAACAAAACCAAGAGCTGGTTCCTTGAAAATATCAACAAGAGAGGTAAACCCTTAGCCAGGCTAACCAGAAGGCACAGAGACATTATCCAAATTAATGACACTAGAAATGAAAAGGGAGACTTAACAACAGAAACTGAGGAAATTCAAAAAAAAATAATCAGATCTTACGACAAAACCTATACTCAACAAAATTGGAAAATCTGGATGAAATAGACAGTATTCTAGTCAGATAACAGATAACAAAATTAAATCAGGATCTGATAAACCATATAGAGTCCCATAGCCCCAAAAGAAATAGAAGCAGTCATTAGTCTCCCAACTGGGCCGGAGAGATGGCTTAGATGTTAAGAGCACTGACTGCTCTTTAAGAGGACTAAGTTCAAATCCCAGCAACCACATGGTGGCTCACAATCATCTGTAATGGGATCTGATGCCCTCTTTTGGTGTGTCTGAAGACAGTGATAGTGTACTTATAATAAATAAATAAACCTTTTTTTCTCCATCTTTATGAAATTGGGTATTTCTTATTTACATTTCAATTGTTATTCCCTTTCCTGGTTTCCAGGCCAGCATCCACCTTACCCCTCCCCCTTCTATACAGGTGTTCCCCTCCCCATCCTCTCCCCATTACCGCCCTCCCCCCAACAATCTCATTCATTTGGGGTTCACTCTTGGCAGGACCGAGGGTTTCCCCTTCCACTGGTGCCCTTACTAGGCTATTCATTGCTACCTATGAGGTTGGAGCCCAGGGTCAGTCCATGTATAGTCTTTTGGGTAGTGGCTTAGTCCCTGGAAGCTCTGGTTGGTTGGCATTGTTGTTCATATTGGGTCTGAAGCCCCTTCAAACTCTTTCAGTCCTTTCTCTGATTCCTTCAACAGGGGTCCCGTTCTCAGTTCAGTGGTTTGCTGCTGGCATTCGGCTATGTCTTTGCTATATTCTGCCTGTGTCTCTCAGGAGAGATCTACATCCGGTTCCTGTCAGACTGCACTTCTTTGCTTCATCCATCTTATCTAGTTTGGTGACTGTATATGTATGGGCCACATGTGGGGCAGGCTCTGAATGGGCATTTCTTAGGCCTTTATTCTAAACTTTGCCTCCCTATTCCCTCCCAACGGTATTCTTGTTCCCCTTTTAAAGACGGAGTGAAGCATTCGCAATAAATCAATCTTTTAAAAAAATGTTTCCCAATCAATAAAAGCCCAGGCACAGAAGGGTTTAGTGCTGAATCCTGTCAGACCTTCAAAGAAGATGTAATACCATTACTCTTCAAACTATTCGACAAAATAGAAACAGAAGGAGCACTACCCAATTTGTTTTATGAATTGACAGTTACACTGATACCAAAACCACACAAAGACCCAACAAAGAAAGAGAACTTCAGACCATTTTGCCTCATGAATATTGGTGTAAAAATTCTCAATAAAATTCTTACAAACTGAATCCAAGAACACACAAATGATCATCCATCATGAGCAAGAAGGCTTCATCCCAGGGATGCAACTATGGTTCAATATATAGAAATATATTAATGCAATCCACCACAAAAACAAACTCAAAGAAAAAAGCCACATGATCATCTTATGAGGTGTTGAAATGCATTTGACAAAATTCAGTACCACTCCATGTTAAAAGTCTTTGAAAAATTAGGAATTCAAGGCTCATACCTAAACATAGTAAAAGCAATCTACAGCAAGCCAGTAGCCAACATCAAACTAAATGGAGAGAAACTTGAAGCAATCCCACTAAAATCAGGGACTAAACAAAGCTGCCTACTCTCTTCCTATCTATTCAATACAGTACTTGAATTTCTAGCTAGAGCAATTAGGAAAAAATAGGAGATCAAAGGGATACAAACTGGAAAGGAAGAAGTCAAAATATCACTATTTGCAGATGATATGATAGTATACTTAAGTGACTCCAAAAGTTATACCAGAGAACTCCAATGAAATAGAATTGAAGATCCAGAAATGAACCCATACACCTATGGTTACTTGATCTTTGACAAAGGAGTTAAAACCATTCAATGGAAAAAAGAAAGTATTTTCAACAAATGGTGCTGGTTCAACTGCTGGTCAGCATGTAGAAGAATGCAAATTGATCTATTTTAATCTCCCTGTACAAAGCTTAAGTCCAAGTGGATCAAGGACCTCCATATAAATTCAGACACACTGAATTTAATGTAAGAGAAAGTAGGGAAGAGCCTTGATCACATGGGCACTGGGGAAAATTTCCTGAACAGAACACCAATGGCTTATGATCTAAGATTAACATTTGACAAATGGGACCTCATAAAATTGAAAAGCTTTTGTAAGGCAAAGGACACTGCCAATAGTTCAAAAGGGCAACCAACCAATTGAAAAAAGATCTTTACCAATCCTACATGAAATATAGGGCTAATATCTAAAATATACAAAGAACTCAAGAAGTTAGACTCCAGAAAACCAAATAACCCTATGAACAATTGGGGAACAGAACTAAACAGGGAATTCTCAACTGAGGAAACTCGAATGGCTGAGAAGCACCTAAAGAAATATTCAACATCCCCAGTCAGCAGGGAAATGCAAATCAAAACAACCTTGAGATTCCACCTCACACCAGTCAGAATGTCTAAGATCCAAAACTCACATGACAGTAGATGCTTTGAGGATGTGGAGAAAGAGGAACACTCCTCCATTGCTGGTGGAATTACAAGCTGATACAACCACTCTGGAAATCAGACTGGTGGTTCCTCAGAAAATTGGACATAGTACTGCCTGAGAACGCAGCTATACCACTCCTGGACATATACCCAAAAATTTCTCCACCATGTAATAAGGACACATGCTCTACTGTGTTTCTAGCAGCCATATTTATAATAGCCAGAAAGTAGAAACCACCTAGATATCCCTCAACAGAGGAATAAATACAGAAAATGTGGTTCATTTACAATGGAGTACTCCTCAGCTATTAAAAACAATGACTTCATGAAGTTTGTAGGCAAATGGATGGATCTAGAAAATATCATCCTGAGTGATGTAACTCAGTCACAAAAGAGCACACAGGATATGTACTGACTGATAATGGATATTAGGCAAAGAGCTTGGAATACCCACGATACAACTCATGGATCACATGAAGCTCAAGAGGAAAGAAGATCAGTTCGACTTAGAAGGGAGAACAAAATAATCAAGGGAAGTAGAGTGTGGTAGGGATTTTGGAAGAAGAGAGGAGAGGGAGGGGGAGAGGAGGGGCAGAATCAGGTATGGGAGGATATGGAGATATACAAAGGGTCAGCATATTGAACAGAGGTGTGTAGCAATGGGGGATGGGGAACTGGGGTAGAATCCAGAAAGCCCCAGGTGCCAGAAAAGTAAGAGGCTCCCAGGAGTCCACAGGGATGACATTAGCTGAAATGATCAGCAAAGAGGAGGGGGAACCTGTGAAGACCACATACAGAGGTTAGGCATGGCCTCCTGGTTGAGAGATGGGGCCACCCACCCATCTCCAAAATGTTAACCCAGAATTGTTCCTCTCTAAAAGAAATATGGGGACAAAGAGTAGAGCAGAGACTGAAGGAAAAGCTATCCAGAGAGTGCCCTACCTGGGGATCTACCCCACATGCAGACACCAAACCCAGCCACTATTGCTGATGCCAAGACATGCTTGCTGACAGGAGCCTGATACAACTGTCTCCTGAGAGGCTCTGCCAGATCCTGACCAATACAGGTGTGGATGCTGGAAGTCAACCATCGGATTGATCTCAGAGACCCCAGTGGAGGAGTTAGGGGAAGGACTGAAGGCGCTAAAGAGGCCTTGTCTGGCATCAATGGGAGCAGAGGCCCTTGGTCCAGTGAAAGCTTGATGCCCCATTGTAGAGGAATGCTTGCGGCAGGGTGAGGCAGGAGTGGGTGGGTGGGTGGCAGAGCACTTTCATAGAAGCAGGGTAAGGGGCAATATGATAGGGGACTTGCAGAGGGGAAACTGGGAAAGGGGATAACATTTGAAATGTAAATAAATAAAATATCCAATTTTTAAAAAGAAAAAAAAATTTTAGCCCTCCAACTTTTCTAGACCATTTCCAGGATTTGTTCAGATATATTCACCTCTTAAGTAGAGTCTGTGTTCCTTTAATACCTGCTATGTAAACTCTGATTAAATTTATGACATCATTTATCTCATATTTCAGCACTATACCATAATAAAAATCCCAAATACAAACTATTGACAGCTCTCAACATGATTTCCAGCCAATCTCTATTTACACAGTATATACTGCTCAAGTCCTTCTCCATTGCAAAGTCACCAGATGTTTCTGTGTGTCTCTGCCTTGCTTCTGTACAACTTTCTCATTAACATCAGAGAAATTAAAAGAGCAAGTCAGCAGCAAAGAAGATATTTTGAATAATTCCTGTGAATTTGAGTGGGTTGCAGGTGTTGACATATAATAAACTCACATCATTAAAACACGAAGCCTCTGAAACCTCAAATGAGCAAGAGATGATAGCAGATAATTAAAAAAAGAAAGAAAGAAAAGAAATGGAGGTGGCTTACAGAACACTAAAATGATTCAATAAGGACCCTAAATAGCTATTAGGTACTGTATCATGGGTCACATTATTAAATGTATTAGCTTACAATTTGCATGTACGCCAGTCCAGTGTTTGAACTTGTTGATGTAGAAATTGTTGTTATTTTTTTGGAAAGTGATTTGACATGTTTCTTCTTTCACACGCTGTTTCCTCACTCCTGGCAATAGAAAGGAACAAGGACGAGGCCCAAATGGCCTACTCAGAAGAGTTTTCCCCAGCTCACTTTATCAGCAGTCAGACGCCCAGGGGTGCTGCATGCGCTCAGAACTGGCTTTGGAGGAGAGAGCTTGCTCTTCTAGCAGAAGGGCCAGATTCAGTTCCTAACATCCTATGGCAGCTCACAAGTGTCTACAATTCCAGTTCCAAGCAATCGGATATCTTTTTGGCCTCTGTGGGTCTCAAGAATGTACATGGTATGCATATATACATGCTAACGAATACTCTAAGCATACAAATAATACATATTAAAAAAAACTCGGATGGATTCCAAGTGACCAATATTGGAGAAATTCTTAAACACTCATATAAATAACTGACATACATAAAGGGCTTTAATAAGGTTAGGAACCTACAATGTGCTATGAAACACAATAATTATTGAGGGAACAAAAGGAAATTTGCAGGGGGGGTAGTGTGGGGGTAGGGAGGAGGTATGGAATGTGGAACTCTGGGGGGGATTAGGAGGGGAATAAAATCTGGAGTGTAAAAATTAATTAATTTATTAATTAATTAAAAATATACACAATGTAAAAAACATCACAGAAATTTGCTGTACACTATCCATCACCCACAGTGATGCATATCTGGGAACACGAAGGCACTTCAAGCAAACTGCATGTGTTTGTTTCACTTCTTTTCTTTGTAATAGAATCAATAGGCATATACATTCTTTCAAAGTTACAAAATAAATATTAATTTATATTGTATTTTTGCCAGAAGCTTTGCACATTATGTCACATCTCTTCTCTGATTTCTCCTCTCCATGTGTTTTGATGTCTGCTCTCATTAGTTTCTTGTCAGCTTGACACAAACTTAGATGTATCTCGGAGTAGGGAATTTTAACTAAGAAAATACCTCTGTAAGATTGGTCTGTAGGCAAGTGTGAGGTATTATCTTGAACATTGATTGATGTAGGAGAGCCTTGTTTATTGTGGGTAGTGTCATTTATGAGCTGGGTCTCTGCAGTCTATAAGAACAAACCATAGAACAAAACCAATAAGCAGTGCTCCCCCATGACATCTGCATCAGTCCCTGTTCCTGTATGGAGTTCCTGCCCAACTACTCTGGATGATGGGGTACAAGTTACAAGAGGAAAAGAAACCCTTTCCTCCTCAAGTCACTTTTGCGCCATGATGCTCTAAAACAGCAACAGAAGCCCTAAGATGGGGCCTGGTATTCCAGTAGCTCATGGTCACTAAACCAACAAAACTATTTTCCTGTGAAGGCCACAGATTCTTTCAGAACTTAGAGTGTTACTCTTGTAATGCTGGGATTTGTAAGAATTAAATTTACTCAGAAGATGACTAAATTCACACGCTGGCAAATTTTGAGCATTTGATTGAGTTATTTTATTTTGTTCTTTGAATGGATGGATGTCTTTGTTATTGTTCCATTGCTGTGAAGGAACAGCATGACCAGGCAACTCTTACAAAAGCAGGCCTTTAAATGGGGGGCTGGCTTACAGTTTCAGAGGGCCAGTGCATGAGCATCATGTTAGGAACTGTGCAGTTTACAGGCATATGTGGTGCCGAAGAAGTAACTGAGAGCTTTATATCCAGAGGTAGAGAGACAAAGGAGGGTGGAGTGGGCACAGAGGCACTGGGCCTAATGTGGATTTTCAAAACCTTAAAGCCTACTCCCATTGACACACCTACTATAACAAGGCCACACCTTCTAATCCTTCCCAAATTGTTCCTCTAACTAAGCTTTCAAATACATTAGCCTCTTCTAATTCTAGCCACCACAAGCAGCTGTTGGTACCAGGTGAACCTGGTTTTCTGTGGCATCCGTCCTATGCAGGACTCAATATTGATCTTTGTGTCTCTTTTGCTAAGGTATACTTAGATTTAGTAAATCTCAGTTTAAGAATGAGTCCAGTTTTCCCCCTTGGAACTTGTCTTTGCCACTATACTTTGGTTAGTCAAATGTTTGGGGAGGTTTTTTTGTTCTTTAACATGCAAAGTCTATTCCTGTAAAGTACATTTTCATGTATCTGATAGACCAGAACAGTCTACTTTCATTTAGACACTTCCTTTATGAGGTTCTTGGGCATATTGTCAGAGATCTTATTTAGAACATTTAGTCTTAAATATTCCAGATTCAGTGGCAGTTGATTGCACCCTCCCATCTTCTTCCCACTTGTATATTTTAAAAAATCACACCTACAGCCTGCATTCATTTAGTTTCAGTACCAGCGAAATTACTTAAATTACGTCTGAAGATTATTCATCAGAGATATTTATTCTCTTATGAAATTATTCGCCATCAAGAATGACCATATTTAAGTAAAGGTGGTTATGATTCTAATTGTTGTTTTATGCCATAAGTTCCTTCCTTTTTTGTCCCCAGCTCTTATTTTGCAAAGGGCAGGTGTGTGGACTCTGTGAGTCAGAACCCGAGTCCCCATTGTGATCTGCTATGTGGCACTTGAGAGTCTCATGGAAATTTTTTTTACTTGTCCAATGCTTGGGCTTCTCATTTAAAAAATTAGGTAATCAGAATATTTTCCTCCCTCGTAGCTTCAGATATTGAACAAAATAAAATATTTTAGCTGGAAATTTTAATTGCCTACAGAATGCCAGCTATTATTGGTTCAGCTGTGGAGGATAGAACAGGAAGTAGCTAAGAAGTAAATGAACGGATTCTCCCACACTCATTCCACTTACTGTAAAGGTTGCTATTTGGTCATTGGATTTTACATTGGGAGTGGGCTTGAGAAATAAGCATTACAACATATTCAAAGCAGACTAGTGAGGCCATATGCCTGTAAGCTCCACACTGACTTTGAGGTCACCCTGGCCTATGGTAGCAAACTCTATCTTAAAATAACAGAAAACAAACGTGTCCTTTACATATAATGGGGTTTGACAGAAAGTATTGTCACAGCAGAACTTCTATCCACAACAATCCCTCTTAACCTTCCCCTCCTGAGCTGTTTTTGGCAAGATAATTATCTAGACAGACAACTCTTCCCATTGCTTCACTGAAACTGACTAGACAGGGCTTCCAACAGGTCTTAACTCAGAAGCATCCCCCGGGCTCTGCTCTGCTGACCTTCCTGGACTGGCCACACAGTGGGCTGTCATTCCATCTGATATTACTCCTCTCCTTTGATTTTTCTTCCAGCCTCATTCCTCTACCCTCTTCTTCTTAGAGTCTTCTGTGGTTCCTCCCTCCCTTCTCCATCTGATCTCCCATTGTTTGCAGTATCTCAGACACTGCCCTGGGTTTGATTGTGTTTCTTCAAGGAGATCTATGTGTTCCTAGCCAGAGCATCCAATACCAGTTTCATATCAGTAAATAACTCTCAAATCAAACCTCTTAGTCAGATATTTTCCACAATCTATAAATTCATATTTCCAAAGCTCATATATCTACCTGTCATCTGGAGTTTTTTTATGTTCTTCTATACCATATCTAAAATTAACCACCTATAGACCTCATATTCCATTTTCCTCTCCATCTTAGTTAAATGGCACTACTGGGCAATTAAAAGGTCACACACTAGTTCTCCTTCACATCAGTCTTGTAAAAGCAGAAATAAGGTTATGTCACAGTCATGCCTGCATTCTTCAATAGTAAGCTATTTCTGATGAACTGTATACCAGCTGGAGGGCTAGGACTATCTAAACCTGGACTGTCTAACTGGTTCAGCCTCAGCTTGTCTTTCTCCTTGTTGAAACCTTCATCCACTGGTCCAGACACATTGCCCTTTTATTTTCTCTGAACAGAATAGCTCATGCCTTCGTACATGCTCTTTTGCTTTTTTTTTAAGATTTATTTATTTATTTTGTATATGAGTACACTGTAGCTGTCTTCAGACACACCAGAAGAGGGCATTGGATCCCATTACAGATGGTTGTGAGCCACCATGTGGTTGCTGGGATTTGAATTCAGGACCTCTGGAAGAGCAGTCGGTGCTCTTAACCACTGAGCCATCTCTCCATGCTCTTTTGAAGTCCTGGAATGCACTTAACCTGGCCTCCCCACCAAACCCCCAACTGACTCTTCCTAATTCTGTTGCTTAAGTTTCCCTTCCAGTAGGACTGACTTGACCACCTTATAGTTCTTTGCATATTGTGTGGACAGAGTTCCATTTATTTAGGTCAAAGCTCTGTCAAAATGAGTTATCTTGTGCTGTAAATTAGACTAGGGACTCTATAAGGACAGTACAGATCGTCCATTATATCCTGAAAGTATAGAAGAAGGTTTGGCATCCATGTTATCAAATGGGTGCAGGCCACAGTGATACAAACAAAGGGCTGTGTACCAAGGGGATACAGGCCTGGGTATATAGCCTCTACCTTACTTCGTGAGCATTGTCACAACAACATTCCAGTCGGGGATGGAGAACCACACATGCAGAAGAGAATCCACTGAGAAGGTAACCACTCCATTGAGAGGAGTATACACCTGACAGGAGGCAGATTAGACATGAGAAAGAATGTGTAGGCCAGGTAAGCATCATTAGCAAAGACCAGGTGTATAAAGAGACATGCCATCTTCCAATTATTAACTTGTATGCACTTTCCAAAATGGCAAAATAGAAAACCAAAAACATGGCTGTCAAGACCTCCATAAAAGCAGAAGATAGAGAAAAGAGTTTAAATCTAAATAGAAAATGAAACTTCACAACTGTGGCTTATTTAGGCCCCTGATACTAAAAGCATATATAATAGTAACAAATACCCCTTGATCGGGAATTAATTTAAAGAAAAAGAAAAAAATGGAGTGGTTTGAGATGGCTCAATATGCACATAAAGAACTCTGAGAAACAGCTCAGTGATTTTTGACATGGTGACAGTGAATATTCCAATGGCATTAGCCACCCAGCAGAACAATCTCACTGCCTTTAGCTCCTGCCACTTAAGCTTGACAAATATATTCCTCTGTTCTGTGCTAGGGGGAGAGATTTACAAAGAAAGAATCTTGGAACTCTCTCCATGAGATCATAGTCCAATAAAACCATGGGCACATGAGTGGTTGTACTTCTAGGATTAAAATAAATTTAATCTCAGTAAAAATAATGTGTAAAGCATTGTGTAAGGAAACACACATTGGTTTTTAAAGCACTCCAACTGGAGACGCACACTAACTCTACCCCCTCTCTGTGGTGACATCCAGCTGAGTCTAAATGTAAGAAGGACCCTCTGACAGTGTTTCATAGGGCAAGTGAGTGTGGACCACTGGAAATAGGGAAAGTGGTTGTGTGTATCTCTTCTAATTTATGTGGGCATCTCTTTAAATTGTAAAACACTTAAAACTAAAATGAAAAAGCATGCCACCTGTTACAGTAGATGTTTATTGGTCATTAAAAACTAAAGTAGGACTAATTATTTTTCTATAGTGCCTGACTTTTTTTAAGAATTATTTTGAGATTTGTTTTGGTGTTGTAAGGAAATCCCTAGTGTTTCTTTGTACTAAATGGTGTCAGTTGTTAACATAGCCCAATCCGACATGAAGATTCCACATTCTTCAGTGCTTTTTAATTTTCAGTTTTCTCTTTTGTTCAGGTGAAATGCATATTTTGAAATAACAGAAACTACTTATATGCTTTAAGAATATGTGTAAATCCAAACATGTTTTTATGTCAATTTTACACTATATGATACCATCTTGCATTTGATAAAATTCTTATTACCATTTTCTCACTCAAACTCCAGCCAACATTAGTCTTTGGCATTTAGTGTCACCGAGGAAAAGATGGGGTTGGCTGGATTCTTATCCTTTGCTCACGATCCACATTTCCCTTTCAGGCTTGCTTTCCCTGTCTCTGCGGTTTTAATAAATCTGGGTATTTGTTAGAACAGAATCTAGTTTTTGTGGGAATGTGGTGCGAGTTATTGAGACACATTTCCCAATGGCTTTTTTTACTTTTATCTTTTGTCTAAGACAGACTTGTACACTTACCTGGGACTCCTGTTTGTGTCCCATCATGCCAACTCTTCATAGGAGCCCCTGTACTTTTTCTGAACATTCTCAGCTCCGCTGGACACACTGATTATCCCCATCTTCTTTATTTCCATTTCTTTATTCTCTATTTTGTCCCGGTCACTGATTGGTTTTTTTTTTTTTTTTGAACAGCCACTCTTGGTTTTCCCCGTAGCTGGATTTTCCAGGCCTGCTTTTCTATCTTAGCTTTTCCCTAATGGCTTAGGCTCTTCCTGTCTCCCCTCACAGTCTCTTCTGTTGCCGTGTGCAGTCTTTCCCAGTCTGTTGAGCTTGTGTCCCCAGTCCATAACTCATTATTTGCAGGCATATTATGCTTCTACCCTTCTCCCTCCACCTATTCCTCCCCAGAGAGAGGGGATCTGCAGAAGGCCAGCCTCAGAGTTCCAGCCACCAAGAGAGAGAGGAGTCCAGATGAAGGTAAACTTGTTATGTTATGGAGGGGACACCTTAGATCCATGTGCTCCACAGAAACACATTTCTGAAGAGTTATTCCTCGAAGCTACTGGGCTCTTCCTGAGGGATATGTGTTCCTATGAAGTAACACATTGGCTCCCCACCAACAGATGAATCTCCCTGCTGTCATCAATGGTCCTAAGCCATCCTCCTCTTAAAGCCCAGAGCAGATGGGTCCTCTGTTTCCCTGGCTAGGATCAAAAGCCCTTCCAGGCTGTAGCAATAGTCACTCATCTTCAGTTTGGGACTCTTCTCCTTGATTTTGAGCTTACAGTAGCCTAGACTAGCAGTTCTGAAGTCCCATGCTTTGACAGAGGTAACCATGAGAAAGTCAGTTTGCTAATATGGCAAACTAAATCCTTCTTCAGTAGGGAACTAAAAATGTTCTTGTCTATTACACCATAACTACCTCTCAGAGCTAAGGAAATGAAGAAATAAAACAACAGTACTCTTCATTAAAGATTTTCTTATGATGGGACTAGAAAGAAGGCTCCATGGGTGACAGTGTTGGCTGCTCCTGTTCCTCCAGAGGACTCCGTTTCAATTCCCAGCACCTACGTGGTAGCTAACAATGGCCTGTAACTCTAGTTTCAGGGGACCGGACACTCAAATAGACATGCATTCAGGCAAAACACCAATAAATATTCATAAAATTAAATAAATTTCAGAGAGAGAGAGAAATTCTTTCATTAGGATTTGGGTGGGACTAGCAGGATGTTAAGGTACAGGAGCTCTGGTTCTTCTGTGAATTAAACTGTGTGTCCCTGGGAAGATTATTTAGCCTCTTTGTGCTTTAGTCTCCCTTTCTTGTTAAATAAAAGTCATACCTACCTCATAGAAGTTGTGAGTTAATTAGAGACAATGTCTGCAAAACACGTAAGGTTATTGAAGAGTCAAGACACTGTATAAATATAACATAATACCTTTTGAAGTTTTATTTATGGACAAAGAATGCAAATATAAGAATCATGGAAGTTGGGTGCAGGGAGAAATATGAGGGTCTCAGAGGTGCCTTCCATGCCCTGTGCATCTAAGCCTCCAGTCTGTGCTCCGCTAAAGCGAGAAAACTATTACTGCTGGAATCAGCACCGAGCAGTCAGTGAGCATCCTCCACCTGGGCTGGCCAGAGCAGGCAAGAGGAGGCAGGTGAGCAGAGAGACACGCCAGTGTCCAGGTGCCCCTAGCCACCTGCAAGATGGCCTCCCTCTGGGGGTCAGCTCACCACCTGCCACATTCTGCCTAGTTCTCATCGCCCATCCTCTTCCCCAATGTTAAATGTCTTGCTCTTGTTCCCACTTTATGTTTTATTTTCTATAAATAAACTTTCCTAAGAACTAGTGCATGCGTGATCTTGAGAAGTAACTACTTCTTCCTTCTTGCAGTGTCAGCACCTGGCTCTGCCCTGACAGATGAGCCAGCTGGTTGGTACCCACTGTGTTGGAGGGTAAGGACTACAGTTCTGAAGGCCTCAGTAAGCCAGGGCCACTTTGTTTCTCTGCCTTCAAGCAGACCATTCCTTATCCCAACAATTGCTTGTCTTTATAACGCTAAACTTTTGAAGAATTTCATGAATCAAATTCATATGACATTATTGACTGTGTATTTATTAAACAATTCTGTGACTAAGTACTTCTGAAAGTTGAAATGCATGTATGATTTGGATTCATCTGAGATTCAAGTGATCTTCAAAACTATATCTAAACATTCAGATATAAACATTAATTTAATATTGTTAGCATTTTGTCTAAGCTCCGCCTCACAGTTGCCTGGCAACAGCCAGGTGTGCCTGACTCACTATAAAAGGGGCTGCTCACCCCCTCCCACTCTCTCTTGCTCTCTTACCTTCTTGCTTCCGCTCTATTCTGTCCTCTTCTTCCTTCCCTCTTTCTTCCCATTCCCTTGCCCCTTCTCCACGTGCTCATGGTCTGCTTCTACCCCACTACTCTCTCCCTTCCCACCCCCTCTCTCTGCCTTTCTCTGTCTCTACTACCTTCTCATCTCCCCTCCCCATGCCCTGAATAAACTCTATTCTATACTGTACCATCATGTGGCTGGTCATCTGGGGGAAGGGATGCCTCAGTATGGGCCCGTGGAGGTACCCCCTTACCCCACACCTGACTACACATTTGCCAAACATATTCCTTCTCTCCTTGTCTTTTTATAAACACAATAAATACCCACTATATATCTGGCACTACCTCAGACTCTGGGTATTATGTACTAGTGAACAAATATACTTCCTTTTATTATAATTTAAACTTTAGATAGTGTTTACCACAGCACAGAAACTGTCTTCTGGAAACTTGGCTCTCAGAATGAGCTATTGCTGGTTGCAGGTGCCGTCTAACTGGTTCTCTGCCTTGACTTTACACAGCTCCCAGTGAAACAACTACCTTGGCTTAAGGAATAAGGATGCCTCAGTCAGGCAGCCATCTCAAGACAGCCCATCTAATACCAAAAGCCACAGAGACCCATATTTATGCTTCTAAAATATAGTAATACAAAATCTAAGTACTTGGATTTTTTTCTAGTCAGTTCTTTGAACGGATTAGTTTGTTTTTGAGACTGAGGAACGGAACCCAGGACTTCTCTAGTTCTGAGCCAATGTTCTATCATTGAGCTACATTCCCAGCCAAGGCTACTTCAGCCTACTGGTTGACTACACCGACCAGGCAAAGCAGAAAGGCACTTGCTATGAAGTGGGTTATAAAGAAGGTTATGGCTGGAGAGACCCAGGCCTCAAGCTGGGTAAGAGGACTGCATTCTTTCAACTCTACACCCAGTTTTGGCTCAATCAAATGTTGAATTCCTCTTGCTAGTTAGTACAACTGTTCAATAGCTTCTGGTATTAACTGGGCTGTCTGTCTCATATGACTACCTGTCTGAGGTGTCCTCGTCCTTCATGTCCTGTGTGGTGTTTCAGCAGGCAGCTGGATGAGGCCAAAGCAGAGTCTGTTAGGGACCATGTGAAACCATCTGGAGTTCATTCTGAGAGCTGGATTTTCAGAAGCCTCCTTCTTGTACAAACCAGATAAAAACTAAGTTTTGATGCCCTGTAATAATAATAAAAATATCGGACTCTATCTCTGACTTAAGCAGGACAGAGTTTATTTTATTTTATTTCATTTCATTTCATTTTTACATAGCCAGAAAATCTTACTTTCCTGGGCTCGTGCTGGGTCAGTGGGAATTAGGATCAGTGGGAACCATGTTTGCTCTAATGGGATTCTAAAGCACATATATTTTTAAGTAAGTAGTGCAGTGGAATTTAGAAGACAGTCGGCTACTCATGGTTGGAAGTGGTAATCTTTCTGATCAATAGTGGAGGTCAGAGGGGAGGGCAGGACAGGGATTCCTCACCAAGGCAGATGTCGTGTGATGCTTGCCAAAGGCATAAGTGATGATTTGTCCTAGAGCTTATATAAACATGTTAAACACACTCTAAGATACTCCCAGAAACACATGGGATGGAGACTCTTTTTAGGTAAGTCTCCTGGGGATGAAACTCATCCTGAATGCAACACTATTTTATTTGTTTGTTTATTTAGCAAAATCACTGTGAAGTTGGAGCAATTTAAGATACATCTGGAAGTTAAAATGGTTTAGATCTCAGGCCTTGGCACCTATCTTCATAACAATATTCATTCCTTAAGCTGGAGCTGGTGTTAAAATGGCTACAATGAGGTTGCTTTAGTCACTGGAAAAGTAAAGAACTCGCTAGTTCTCTCTTTCCATGAATCTGGAGAGTCTGAGAAAACAGACTTAGGGATGCTTTGGAGCTAAATACATGCAGTGTGAATGCATGGCAGCGTGCTCAATGCTTTCTCCTTCGTTACACCTGATTCCAGAGCTGGCTATGAGAGCTTGTTATCCAATGATCACCTAATCAAATTTTGTGTTCTTATAAAAAAAAAAAGAAAAAGAAAGAAATACAACCAATTTAGCTTCTGAAGGGACTTATCACAGTAATAATAAATCATAGATAGATGGATAGATAGATAGATAGATAGATGATGGATGGATAGATAGATAGATAGATAGATAGATAGATAGATAGATAGATAGATAGATAGACAGAGTCTGCTATTTGACAAATGCGTGGAGGACCTGAGCTGAATAGGTCCTTGAGGTCGAATGCTTCTGTGCTCTCCGTAGCCACCCATGCAGTGGTATACTTTTGAAGTTATATTTGTTTTTGAGACAGCCTTGCGACGTAGCCCAGGCTGTCCTGAAACTTATTATGTAGACTAGGCTGGCTTTGAACTTACTTCTGCCTGTCTGTACTTTCCAAGTACTGGGGTTAAAGGTGTGGGCCTCAGAGTACTGGATATTCTTAACAATTTGTTAAGAGGGTTTATAGTTGTTGCAATGTTATTATCAAGATGGATGGGGGGAGATGTGGTTGATTAGGTAGATGGCTGGCTGGCTAGACAGACGATAGGGATAAATAAATGGGCAGGAGAAAACTTCTGGAGACTTCATATAATGACCTCTGGGGAATTTTGAACTTGCCACACACTGCCTGGCTTCATTATTCGTTCTTAAACCCATAAAGTGAGATTTCATGATTACCTCAGTCTTGTGTCTTTCAAGCCTGCAAATCCAATGCCACATAGACAATGCTGCCAAGCCCTGCCTCCAGCATGAGGTAGATGCTCTGCCCCTGAGCAACGCAGCTGCAACAGCTGTTGTGTACAGACCCTGGGGCAGAGACTTCTCTAGGGAGCTGATTTTGAGGAGCAAGGAACCCCTCCATCTTTTGCCTCAGCTGAGTTTATGTTCTCTCCCTTTCAGGTGTGCTTGAATGTTCACAAAACTTAGCTGCTGCTGAAAATATCTTTCCCGTTGTCCCATTGTAGCTCAGGGTGTGTCTCTTCAGTAGTGCTGATCTTTCTAACAATGACAGCTACTTTCTCAGTTACAGCCTGAATGCTCTCCTGTCCTGAAATGTCCTCTGGCAGACAAATCAATGCATCACATCTGAACTCAATTTCATTCAGTAAAACCAGATTCTTAGGCAAAATATCTCACAGAGGTCCCTAGCCAAGTTCCTTATAAAGACCGTGGTGCCCTTTGAAAGCTCCATCTACCTTTCTCTCAATGATCTTTTCTTTCAAGCTCCCACCACAATAGCTTATTAAATTCTCCTCATAGCATGCTTGTGCTTCTTTAGTACCAAACTTTTCCATACTCTAGCCACAAACAATTTCCAAACCCCAACATGAGGTCATGTGTAGCACAGAAACGACGTCACTTCTTTGCCAATAGTATACATATATATATATATATATATATATATGTGTGTGTGTGTGTGTGTGTGTGTGTGTGTGTGTGTGTGTGTGTTCTGCCAGTTCAGCAACCTCATTATCTTGGACTTCACATATTGATGAGTTATTGTTAGTGTGTGGGATTGTCATAGTGACTTGTTCATATATATATATATA
Source organism: Rattus norvegicus (assembly GCF_021556685.1). NCBI lineage: Eukaryota > Metazoa > Chordata > Mammalia > Rodentia > Muridae > Rattus > Rattus norvegicus. The sequence goes on from NC_141550.1 coordinate 50,061,384, forward strand.
TATATATATATATATATATATATATATATAATTTAGCTCTGACGGTTTTTGTAGTTGTTGATGTTTTGTTTGGAAAACCTATTTGAAGACAATTACGTAATGACTAAATGAGTAAATAGTTATTAGTATGTGGTGCCCTATCCCACCACTTTAAAAAAAATCAGATTTCAGAATAGCTGTACCACTTTGTTTTTACATTAAATTGCTTAGTAAGTTGATTTCTTTCCTTTTCTCTGAGTGTCTTTACCAGTGAAGTGTGGTTTGTTTGTTTGCTTGTTTTTGGAGAAAACAGATAGTTGGATTTTGCTTTTTAATCTGACCAGTCAGTCTTATCTCTTGATAATGAATTTGGGGATATTTCCATCTAAGGACAATTTCATTTACTTCTTTGCTAACTTTATGTGCTGAATTTATTACTTTATATATCTGTTTATTTGACTCATCTATGTAGTCATTAAATCTCTTTTTTTCTGCCAGTTCAGCAATCTCATTATCTTGGACTTCCCATATTGATGAGTTATTGTTAGTGTGTGGGATTGTCATAGTGACTTGTATATATATATATATATATATATATATATATATATATATATATATATATGCCTTTTCCTGGCATCTTGGCTTATATTGGGTTTATGTTGCCTCCTACTGTTTTGGGGAAAGCTGACTGCAGTAAGATATACAACTGGAGAGCATTTCTGGTTTTCGAATGTAATAGGGTAAATGCGTGTGCACTTCCCTTGCATCCCTGACCAGGTTCTGTCACAGTAGCTTCAGAGCGCTGATTTTAAAAAAAAGTTTATAGTTCTTACATATTAGGGCATTGATAACTTAGTGGTAAGATGAAAATAAATAGGAAAAGGCAAAAGTAAGGTATGAGTGAAGGAGGAATTTTGTAGGTATAAAGTGTAAAAAATAATAGAGCAAATGTTATAGAGCAAGAGGAGGAAAGGTCAGATAGGGACGGGTGAGAGGGCTCAGATAGCAGATAACAGACAGGCCCTCCCTGCCGAGCAAGCCTCCATGGGCTCCATCGCTGGGGCCCACATGATCAAAGGAGAGAACCAATTCTTTCCTGAAAGTTAGCAGTTCTGCCAACCTACAACTGTGACCTACAACTCCCACTGTGGCACATGTTTGTACATGTGTGTGTGTCACACACACACACGCACACACACACACACACACACACACACACACACACACACACACACGAATGATTTTTAAAAACAAAAGCGAAGTTATAAAAGCCTATTAAGGATATACGGAAGCTAGAACAAACTTTTAAAAATAAAGATAAATAAGTAAGTGAAATAAAATAGAAAACGTGCCCAGGGAGTGAAGTAAAAGAGAGCATCTCAGTCTGTATTTCTTCTTAATTGGAAATAACATGGCTGCCCCACTCTTGATTGTCTTCTGTGGGAGCGTCTGAGGTGGGCTAAAAGCAATAGTCTAAACAATCAAGCACGTTCTGGGGTAATCCAGCACATTTTAGGGTCATCAAACACATCTCAGTTGAGAAGGACTTTTGAGTGAAGATAAATGCTGAGATCTCTGAACCCCTGCTGCCATTTCTGCCGTTGTCTCTGTGGTTTGGGATTCATTCTTCCCAGGCAAGAGACTTTAGAGCTGTTGTTACAGAAGGTCCACCCACCTGTGTTTACCTCTGTTCCCCCGTGGTCTCTTCCCAGAGTCCACCTTTAGAGCACTCTCCCTTTGGCTCGTTGTCACTGACCCAGGCAGGAGGTAAGATGGGGTGGCCCGGTTTTTTGTCTGGGTCCTTGGAGCATCTCACTGTTACTTTCCTACATGATCCTTCTGCCTCTCCTTGTCTCTTTGATGTGTGTTCATTTTGGTCATTTCTGCACAGTGCAATGGCTGTTACCTAGTGCTCTGCTTCGGGGTCCTCAAGTCTGCAGAGGAAGTGGGCCTCTATAGCTCTTTGCGGGCTGCTAAGGGCTGTCTGGCAGTTCCTCCCTCTGCTTCTTTGTCAAGAGCTCACATTGACTTGACTCCTTTCTTTCCAACTCTTTCTCTCCTGGGAATAGAGCGAATTGGATTTTATCTGGAATTTTCTTTCTCTGGTGTCACAGAGACAGTTTCTAATCTTGCCCCAATACATGCTTTTTCATGACTATTTAAACATGATTCCTTTACTTAACAAAAGTGTTAAGGTTTTTCCATAGTGTAACATTTCTCAATATTTCATTACCCTTTCCTCTCAAATGATATCCCATTGCATGAATATATCAGGTTTTATCCTGAAGGATATTGTGTATTTCGGTCATTTCAACGAATTCTTTCTTCCAAGTATGTGGACACAAATATTCATGTACAATTTTTAATAGAAACTTTTTTTTCATTTTTCTTGGGTATATACCTGAAAATTAGTAGAGATTTGGGGTCAAATGTTAGTTGTATTTTTGGCTAGTTGCCAAACGTCTACACTGTTTTCTGAACTGGTCCTAACATTTTTATTCCCACTGGAAGAGTATTCCAGTCTGTTCACTCCTTACCAATACTTGTTATTATCTGACTTTTTAATTATCAACTTTCTAACAGGTATGGTGTCCTTATCACACTGTGTTTCAGTTGCATTTTCCTAATGACAAGTGATTTTGAGCATCCTTTTATTGGATCAGTCTATCAATGGAGAAAACATCTTGAGACCCTTGATCCACTGTTAGACTCAGTTATCTGTAGCTTGCTGTCACTAATTGTAAGGGTTCTTACTCTCTGTACTCTAGACGTGAGATCCCTATCAGCTATGAGATTTGCAAATATGTTCTTCCATTCTCTGGTCTGTTTTCATTTATTCAATATGTATTAAAGCATACAGCTATCTACTCCAGTATAACTGTCTTTCTACATTTTCCTTTTGTCATTGATATTTTTATTGTTATTGGTGGTATTTTTCCATTACATTAGAATTTATTGTCAAATCCAATATATTGGAGAACTTATGTTTTCTTATAAGAAGTTTATAGTTTATGCTTTTGTTTATTTGGACTTAATTTCTTTTTAAAATTTGTGTGTTTGTGCATGCACACACACTTCCACATGCCACAACAGATATGTGGAGGTCAGAGGACAGCTTGCAGGAGTCATTTCTGTGTGAGTTCTGGAGGCCAACCTTAAGTTGTCAGTTTTTTTTTTTTGTTTGTTTGTTTGTTTTTTTTTGGTTCTTTTTTTCGGAGCTGGGGACCGAACCCAGGGCCTTGCGCTTCCTAGGTAAGTGCTCTACCACTGAGCTAAATCCCCAGCCCCAAGTTGTCAGTTTTAACAACAAGAGCTTTTACCTGCTAAGCCATCTTGCTGGTCCAAGGAATACATTTTTAGTAAAGTTCTTAGTTTTTGTTCTTTTTTTTCCTTTACTTTTAGGTCTTGAGATATGAAATAATCAAAACTACATAAAGCAAATAAAGTGACAAGTGGAGATATTTATAAGCTAGGTATTGTGTTGAAAAATTGTAAAATTTAGACAAAAAATTAGTTAATTTTGTGATTTTATGGCATGTCATGTGATCTACACAATGCTTCTTGGGTAATATCATGCTCAAACAAATCTCGGATTTCCATTTCTAGATCTTCCTCACAAGTGAGCACTTCTTCAGTTTTCCTAATGAATATGCATACCTTCTTTCTATTCTCGTTATACAAGCAATTCAGTGTTGCTTACATAACCCAGCTTTTGTTCTTCATTTATTAATAAAATCTCCTTCCTCCACAGCCATCCAGTCCCTTCTCCCTTCTCCTCCTCTCTCTTTTTTCTAACACACACACATGTACATCAGTACACACACACACACACACACACACACACACACACACACACTTATGAACCTAAACACTTACTGCTTACCAGGCCTTGATATGTGTGTGCATTAACTGCACAATGTCCCGCATTTCACCTTCTCCCATGTCTATCCAATTCAAACACACATTTGTTTCAAAGACACAGTTGTTTCACAGACATATGGATGAATTTTTAAGTCACAATGGAAAGGCAGAGTAAAATAATGTGTGGGTACCATTCATTCACTCCTCTATGTTTTAGTATAAAAATGTAAGATTTAGCCACAGAGCAAACACAATGCATAATTATCACATTGGGATGCTAAACACAGACACTGGCTTTGCTCTGTGCACAGAGAGATCCAGTTTACTCTAGAAATGCAGGTCTTACTTTTTTTCTCCAGCAAAATAAATGTGTGGGTGTGGAGGGAGACTGACATTCTGAGGATTCTTTTGGAATACTAATGCCTACAGAGGCGGTGGCAGTATGGCATTGACCAGCTTCCTCTGCACTATGCTGAGTAGAAGCTTTCTTTACTCTTTGTGGAAAAATGCATTTTACGGAAACAGCCAAACAAGTCCTCTGGATAGGCCAACAAGTAATCCTTCTGCACCTCTGTGGAAGTAGACATTGTTTTTAAATTCCTGTGATGATACTCATGTCACACCTGTGCGGCAAATGGACTTCAGTTAAGTAACCTTCTATGTGGACTGAGTGTAAGGCTTGCAGAGGAGGTCGGTGAACCTTGGGGGCAGAAGCAGAAGGCGGTGCCAAGACTGTGGACATGTGGGCTGAGCCTGGATTGCAGAGATGAAGACAATGCAAAAGGCACAAAGAGAGAAACAGGATGTGTGCCAGGTCACATGCAGGATGGATAGAAATGGCGCCTAACATAGTAGCTCTTGTGGTTATGATGTGATTAACACATTTTTGAATTCTGGAAAGGGACGCCGTTACATTTTGAGGAATCTTGTGACTTGTTCATGATGGTGTTATACCTTCTAAACAGTAATATGGTTTTTGGTGGAAAAGCAGGGAATCTTTTCTCCAGAAACACCACACAGAGGCATGGAACTGGAATTATTACCATTTATTCATGTACTAGCTGTGATTAGATTCTCCTGCAGCCGCCTCAGCTTGTGGGGCAACTGTGCAACAAGAAATCAATGTTTCAGATCAGTGGGTTCCAGACTTGCTCATATTTATCAGGACATAGGAAAATTTACACGAGTGTGGCCTCCAGTGTAGATTTTATGAAGCTGAATGTTTCCTGATAAGATTTTGAGATCACTTCTGATTGTCTGAAGACTCTCTTTCATACCTTTGTCAAAATAAGCATCATTACCAGTTGCCTGCTGGCTAAATGTGCAGATATTGGACACATTATTTAAATTATCGGTTCATCTATTGACTTGAAGACTGAGTTCCGTATCACCTTGGTCCATTATTCTGCATTACTGACATGGACATCCTTTGGTAGTTGTGAGTTTCTGAATGAGGAAAATGGGGCTTTTCACAGGCAAGAGACCACTTTGAACACAAAGAACCTTTAAGTAGGGCTTGCAGAAAGCAAACACCCATCTCTAGGCACCAAGAGAGGATGCATACACCAATTCTCTTCTCCCTGAAAACCCGATCTTCCTGTGTCCTGATCTAAACTGCTTTGTAAAGCCCATCTTGAATGTTTCTCTTTTATATCATTAAATATCAATGCTTTAAACACTCTTTACAACTCTTGTTTTGTGGAACAGGAGAATGATGGATAGACCCTTGATGATTTCCCAAAAGTAGCCTTTGTGGCTGCCTCGTGGTGGGGGAGGAAAGATAAAGACGGGCAGGCAGATGAACATGCTTTCTCTTGATTAATTACATTTCTAACATGACTCAAAGCTAATTTTGAAGATGTGCTTTGGGTGGATTGTGTTTGTCAGAAAAACTTAAAGCACTGTTTGATTTGGTTCCAAATTAAAGTGCTTGATAAAGGCACCCGTGGCTGTCCTTTTATTCTCTCTCCAAGGTACTATCTGATCTCAGATAGACTCATTAGAGATTTGTGGTGACATGGTTGGAAATGCCGGCGTCCTCTAAATGGGAGGGTGCTTCAGCTTTAGAAACAATTATTAGTGAAATGAAACTAGAAAAGTCTAGGAGGCTGGAGAGATGGCTTAGCAGTTAAGAACGCTGACTACTCTTCCAGAGGTCCTAAGTTCAATTTCCAGCAACCACATGGAACTCACAACCACACATATTGGGATCCTTTGCCTTTGTCTGCTGTGTCTGAAGAGAGAGAGACAGTGCACTCACATATATAAAACAAACAAGAAAACAAACAAATAAATAAATAGAAAAGTCTGGATAAGATTCATCCTTGAGGTTTCCAAGGGATGTGAGCTGGCCTTTGCTAAGGTTTTGCTCCTGTATTTGTTAGTTTGTTATTATGAAGTGTCACTTTGCCTATACAATATTTTGTCTTGCTGTCAGGTTTTATTTGATTCAGCTTTTAAATCAGGAATATTTGTGACTGAATCCTCCTATGTGAGCCAAAGGAATTTTCCATGCTGTAGGGTTTGTTGGTTCCATAAACACACACATTGTTTTTCAAGGCTGAGCACAAACATTTATTAACAAGCAAGTAGATAAATAAAATAACACCCACCCCAAAGCAAAACACGACATGCAAAAGACCCAATTTTGAGGAATTTGACTCAAGTCTGATAGGAACATCTTGTATTATAAAAAGCAAAATTTAAAACTGGCAATTAGAATTTGTTTGGGTGGGAGAGAAAATAGAGGGCTCATCCCTGCTAATCGTGGGCCAGTTAGTCAGCAGAGGGAACATACTTGTTGAAGCGAGGAGGGAAGAGTTCTTTACAGCACTGGCACTCCTGAGGAAGATGTGCCACATTATCCTGGCAGCGCCATAATCCCATACACCCTCTGTTCCACTGACCCTTTCCCTCAGCATCCATCTTTGAAACCTGTCACTCATGTCTCCACGAAGCGACTATCAGCCAGCCCGGAAGGAGCCCCCCCCCCCACCCGTTGCTGTCCTGCCTTCATTCAGCTTCCTTCTAAAATTCTTCATTTAGTGAATTCTCCCGGTGTCAGTTAAAGGGCAGCAGCCAGGTGCTAGGAGTACATTCTTTCCCTCAGTCTGAAGAAAAGGGAGAATGAAAGAAAAAGCCAACCATCTTGAGATGTGAAATAGTTTCAGTAGAATCAATCTAGAAAATCTCCAGTTAACTCACCCATGTAAGACAAGGCTCGATTCTTGCTGGTCTTTACTACTGTGTCTTGTATGCGTGAGAACAGACATGAACTGTCTTTTAAGAAATCAAATAGTTCTTACATAAATTCAATTTCCTGCTATTTGGATAAAAGACAGGGTGGTTTGTGTTGTGTTTTATAAATGGCATTATAATGTGGCGGGAGGGCCAAGGTATTCTCCTCAGGAATCACCACCATGCCACAAGCCAGTAAAACAAGAAATTTATTGGGGGAAAGGAACAGGATCTAGAAAAGGGGTAGAGACAGGGGGTGGGGGTGGGGCAAGAAGACAGAAAAAGAGACAGAGAGAGAGGCAGAGAGACAGAGACAGAGATACATAGGGACAGAGAGACAGAGAGACATAGAGACAGAGACAGAGAAAGACAGAAACAGAGACAGATACATAGGGACAGAGAGACAGAGACAGGGGGGACAGGAGTAGCTAAGCAATCCTTACATGTCAGGCTTCCCCAGCCTGGCAGGCAACTAAGCAAGCTGTTGTTAGGTAGCTGTTGGGTGGAGCCTAGAGAAATTGCCAATAGTTAGCCATTGCTTACAAGGACTTACATGCTTGTGATAAGTACAATAAGTTAACAGGATTTATTTATTTTCTGGGAAGGAATTTGGTTTCAATAGGTTTCCTCTGGGTGGAACCTGTCACAGACAGGTTCCTACCTTCGTCACAGTCCTCAGTGTGCTGCCTAGACCTCCCTCTGGAAAGTCTCTCAACAGACCAGGGCCAATGGGTCTGGGCAAGTGGCATACTGGCCTGTATCTAGTTAGTAAAATGTACAACATTGGATAGAACATTTACATGTTTCAGAAAAGCACCAAGTCATGAACACTTTGCCTTGAAAAGCACTCAAGTGGTGTGTTGTGTACCTGAGCCCAGCTTTGGTTTATTAGAATAAGAACTGAACTGATGGAGATCAAATCAAATTAAAAAAATTAAAAAAGAAGAGGAGGCAGCTGGCTGCAGGAGGGAAAATTATCTGAGAGGACTTAATACAATAAAGAAACACATAAGATGCAAAGTAATTGGCCTAAGGGCCATTGAGCTCCTGAATTTACATAATCCTTAAATTGAATGCCTTTGAAACCAAAAGGGGAGTTGGGGAGAAGGGATTACACCTTTTGCAGGAGACTGCAGCTAAGGGAAAATGAGCCACTCAGAGAAGAGTTCAAATGTCTCTAGCAGCAGACATCACTAGCTCAGCCAGCCCCTTTAATGACAATTTGCAAAGGTGTTTTTTGAGCAAGGTCCAGTTCTCTTGATAAATAGTGGGACTGGTGAAACCTCCTGGCAAGGCACCTACAGTAATTGAATAGCTCTCCAGGCTGGCTGCCATCCGGGAATATATTCCCAGACGCCAGTGCCTGCTTGGCAGGGGCACCAGCTGCTCACCCTGTCCACCAGGCCCTTTCTTTCAGGACTGGGGACTTTGCTCTCCCCTTGGAGGAGTCTCTGTCTCTCCTTTCCAAGAACAATCACATTCAGCCTTCAGTGTGTCTGCAGAGCAGCTAAGCTGCCTCTGCAATTCTCCCGTGCGTGGAGCAGACAGATTCAGTGTGGATTTTCATTTCTGTCTCAACAGAATGGTTTGTGGGCATGAATCACCTTAATTGTGGTTTTATCCTGAGCCACTTAGTCATGTAATAAATGATCATTGTGAGGTGCAAGATGTGTCTTCTAACCATTTGACTCACCATTCTATGAACCCAAAGAATTCAAGCTTACTTCATTATCTATTTCCACCAACTGGGCTTTGGGGAAGGTGAAAATCACAGATGGCTTTCAGGGCCCTCTGCAAAATGGCTCCGATGACTAGTGCAAGAGTATCTTGGATTCTCTGTACCTGTATTTTGCTTCACAGATTCTCCTAACACAGCTTCTAGCTCTGAGTTTATACTGTGAGTGTCAACCTTTCTCTGGGTTCTTGCTCTGCAGACTCCTGCCCAGTTGTGACCGTGATGAGGAGAGTGGTTTTGTTTTCTTTATAAAGCCTTTCTATTCAATTCTGACTGAGGTAAATCCCAAGGCCTTTCTGGATCAGCCTCATTAATGAAGCAAAGCAGTTTGAGCTTCCCTTGACTCTCCACAGGATCCCACAGTACCGAGAATGCTGCAGGCACCTTCAGAAGTGGGTCTACCTTAAGGTACCTTGTTTGTACCTTAGCTACTGTTTCAAGTCAGCGTCTCACTTCCAGGTTTATAACAGTGTACACATTAAGGCAGTGAAAAGGTTCCTTCATCTGGTATTCTTGCTGAGGCCCTTTGGGGTTTAACTAGAATTTGATCCTGTTAAACCTCCTGGAAAATTACCCAACTCTATTCTAGGAACCCAGGTAACCCAGCTTTGCTAAACTGCCTGTTGGTGCAAACCACCCCCTCCAGCTAACCACTTAGCACCTGCTGAATGGCATGCAAGACCTTCCCCAGTGGCTGCTAATTGAGATACCAGGCTGTGATTTTTGCATTTACAAACCCCTTACCCTAAACAAATTACACTTCAGTCCGGAATACCTGAATGTAGTCCCAGGCAGCTGGAAAAAAGACATTCCAATAGCTATAACTGTGTCAGAATAATCATCTCTGGTGGGCTCCCCGAACAGTAGCTGAAAGGATTAACAATAACTTTTGAGCTCCTGCTCCCCCTTGGGCCTCTGTTCTGTGCTGGCCTTGCTCAGCAACGTAGCTTACTTTGCTTTTCTCTCCGTGACATACTCTCTTCTTGGGAGGCACTAATCCCATGGTCTTTCCGGTCAGAATCCACAGTGCAACCAGAGGAGCACAGTCAATTCCATCCAACCTAATGGAGGTCTCAACCTTTCACTTGCTATACTCCTCTTATGAAGGGGGATTAGTACCATCAGAGGTATTGGGGAATCTTCAACAGGTGGACTTTTGTTTTGTGTGCCTTTGTGTGTGTGTGTGTGTGTGTGTGTGTGTGTGTGTGTGTGTGTACATATGGATGCCAAAAGTCTAAGCTGGTATCTTTGTTGATCTTTGTTATATTTTGAGTCATGGTTTCTCAAATGCAAAAAACTTTTCTTTGCTCCCCAAAGTTAGGATTGACATGTGAGCACCACCATGTCTGCCTTTGTACAGAGTGCCGGGAATACAAAGTCAGACCCTTGTATTTTCATGGTAAAGTACTTTTCTAATCAAACCATCTCCCTAGCCTCATAACTTTCATTTTCTAAAGACAGTTTTTGAAATACTCTTTTATTATTTTATGTGAATAAGTATTTGCTTGTGTGCACGTCTATACACCATGTGTATTCTTTATGTCTGTGGAGCAGAAGAAGGCACCGGATTCCCTCTAACTGGCATGGCAGGTGGGACTGCCACGTGGATGCTGGAATCAAATCTGAGTCCAATGGCTAGACTAAGAGTGGCCAGTTCTCTTAATCAGACAACCATCTCTTCAGACCTTGAATTTCATTTTTAGTGAGAGTTTTTCAGAAGCACTTAGCCTCCAGATAGATTCCTAGTGGAATGCAAGCAGTTGAAGCCCTGACCCAGGTCCAGGTTGACATAGCTCACTGTTCAAAGGAGCCCATTTCACATGAGTGCTTCCTCCAATTGACAACAATTCTCCCAAGAGGAAACTTGATTGGTTCTAAATTACCAAATGAAAAGCATGGGTTCACCCCCTCCCACCCTCACCACCACAAGATGAAATTTGATAATAGTTGAAAATGCTTTTATTTTTGTATTTTTACAGACTCATGAACAATTGCCAAAATAGTCCAGAGCGGTCCATGCTCTTCCAGCCGTTACCAGTTATAACATCTTATACAATCCAGAATGTTTACACAAGGAGGAGTCTGGCAAGAGACAGTAAACATGGGAAAGCAGACCTGTGCCTAGTCTGGAGGATTTTGGTTTGCTACCTGCATCTGAAATGATTGAAAATGACTGTGAGATGTGGTATTTCTATACTTCACAAAACCCGAGAGTCTCAGTGGAAGCCTTGTAGGCCATGTTGAATTCTGTCTCCACACAGCACAAGTTTCATACAAAGGTCACATGTTGCTCAGGAAGAGAGACTTTCAAATCATGGGACTTCATCAACTTTCATTGCCTAAAACAAGTTCTTGCCTAGTGAAGACACTGCTGGCTTATTTCCATGTTTTGCATACTGTGTTGACTGATTTATAAAGTTCAGGGCAAATAAAAGAATAGCTGTGAACATTGGTTTTTAGCAAAATGTGTTGATGCGTGTCTATCCATAGAAGTTAAGAGCTTAGGTTTTGAATTCGAGCAGAAGGAGCTGTGTCCCGGTCTAATCAGCAGCAGCAGGACTTGAAGCAAAGGACCTCACAGGCTTCAGGCTCAGCTGAACTGCCCCTCACCCTCCCAGTTACTTGGACGTATTTTCAATATTGATTCAGACAAAATTAAAAATATTCTCTGCCTTGCGTTATTAAATGGAGTAACTGCTGATTATATGTAGAAAATAATTTTGCTTTCCACTGTAGCTATTACTTTTAAACAGAAATTGCTCAATATCCCATAACACGCAATAAGTCATTTTATAACCTTCAAATTAGTAGCTGTTTGCTGATAAATTACTTGTGGCAAAAATAGTCTAATACTGGATCTTAAACAGCTGCAGGATTGTAGAGCCTAAAATTAATATAACTTGCCCTGGGCTCACCAAACTAAAGTCAGTTTAACTCATCGTAGTAAGTTTTTTTAACAAGGTATCAGGGGTTCCTGGAAGAGCTTGTAACAAAAAGTCCGTCATCTGTATATGTGTCTAGTTATGTACAGATATCAACTGGCTTTGGAAAATTGCATTTATTATAAAAAGTACATCTATCAGTTACCATGGCTGCTTGTGTCTTGGTCACGATTGCTGGTTTCCTCGTCCTAGCTATTATTGACTGCGTTAGGAGGCAATAGCAAATCAACCCTTCTTAACACAAGCCCAACTTTAGCTATTAATTAACTAATACATTCCTAAAATTGGCATGTAAACAATTTCAAGCTCAGATTTTTAGGTGGGTAGAGCAGCTGTGTGTGGTCTCCCTAAAGCATGGCCATGCTTCTTTGCAGTAGAATATTCACATTCCTGGTTGCTGTGCTGCAAACTAGTACACGGGGGAAGGAACCGGCTCCACTCAAAGCATGAATGTAAACAGCTATTAGCCAGGTAGCAATGACAGAACCAGTGGAGCCCTGATTGTGGCATTTGCAGTTTCTGTTGCCAGATAAGCTGATTTGGCTGAGCTCTGAGGACTTGCTTTGCTGGTATCCAGTTCAGAAAGCAGGTATCTTGGCTAAAGTCAATAGTAATACATCATGATTTATTCTTTGACTTCTTACATGGAGACCCAACCCAAATAAACTGCAGGTTCAGATAAGGGAGCTCGTGCTGTTGACACTTAAGCTCAAACAGATCTCCATGTGGTTATCAATCTTGACCTATGTATGAGAAGTAATCATCACTGTTGTCTTAACTCACCTCTGAGTGAGTCTGTCAGGGAATTTGCAAAGAGAAGGGACCAGGTTGGGGATCCATGGACTGGGCCTTGGACAGAATCAGAGAGGCCGAAGGACAAAACTAGCCGGGCTCCTTCTGCTCTGTCCTAAGTCACTCAGGACTGCTCTGCTTCCACCATCATCTTCTTGCTGTGAGACTCAACCCTCTGAGAATAGAATCAGAGCTTTCCTTCTTGACACTCCTTCTGTCAGGCCTTCAGCACTGTGAGGCAGAAGCAACTGGCAAGCTGCACTTTCTTTCCCATTTTTATGAGAGGCTGAAGAGAAGGAACTTGTTCTTGAAATTCTTATTTACAGGGTACCAGAAATGTCAGAAAATGTTTGTTTTCCAATTTGTTGTAACAATGAAATCTCAGACATGTAGAAGTGCAGGGCTGGCAATAGGCTTTGGGGTAGAGTAGGCAGACTGAGGAACATGGGAATAGTTTTTAGAGGTTAATATTGATTAGATCTTTGATTGGAGAATGGCTCTTTTGGCACAAAATCCCAGGGAAAGAATCACGAAGAGAAATATCAACATATTGGACTGCACAGGAGTGAAGAAATGTCCTCTGCTCAAAGCATACAACTAAGTAAATGTTAAACAGGAACAATATTTAGCCACTATTCAGAGCCAAGGATGAATGTTTTCAGTATTTAACAAATTTATATAATAGGAGAGTCAGTCAATAGCAAATAAAGAAGAGAGATGACTCACTGCGGAGGAGACAGACATAACTGGTCAATAACTGTCAGGAAAGTAGCTCATGTTGGAAGAATGAACTTAAAAACATCTATGAGATAATTTTTTCTTTTATCAAATTGCCCCAGATTTAAACATTGTGTGTCCAGTCAGTACTGGCAAGCTTCCCCCAGGCTCTAGAACTGCAAGTTATCTGAGTTTGCAGGCTGATTACGAGGCCTTGGGAGAAAGTTATTTATAGCCTCCCTAGTGTTTCATCAGTCAAGTGGGCTTAAGAGAATCTACGTCACATTGCTAGGGATAATGTTGAGACAGTTGGCATGTGACACACTGAGCTCGATGTCTGGCATATAGTAAAACCCCCCCAAGGAAAAGGTGCATGATCTGATTCCTTTAGGAGTTTCATACTTTACTGAAAGAACGTTAGTTGACAAAGTATGGTCAGACCGGAAGGCTGTGGGCTGATATACAATTAAGAACATTAAATATAAAGTCTACCTTAACAAAGCTCTTCTAAAATACACATATTATGTACAATGACAATCACCAAAACACAGTATTCCAAATGATTTGTTAAAATTATGGTTTCAAGAGGCTTTAATGATGGGAAGATGCTCAATTAGTAGCATTAAGGTAGGAAAAAGGAGAGTACAAAACATGTCAGATCTCCATTGTATAGATTTTGATATGAGTAAAGACAGATATGGAAGCTGGCTATAGTGGAATATGTTTTCAATCCCACCAGAGTAAGACTGTGAACTATGAGTTCCAGGCAAGGTGTATGTAGGCTAACCAAGGCTACATAGTGAGACCCTGGCTCAAAAAACTAACCAACAAATATTCAGTGAGTGTGCATATTTAAAAAATACACTTTTGTTCCCATTTTTCAGGAGCTCAGCCTTCTTACTATTTACAATAAGATGAGATGACATCAGTGAAGACTCAAAACACTGTAATATGTGGTCTACTCCCCATTAATTTTAACTACCTTTTCAAAGGTTTTAAGATAAAATAAGCCACGAGTATCAGACGCAACACATTTCTTTTAACACTACACAGCTCTAGCTTATACCTTCACTCCCCACACAAGTTAGTTTTCATTTGTAACTTTCAGGGCTCATTGTGAGCTACCCTGTCCCAGGCATGAGGCCAAGCTAAGAAGACCATCACTGAATCTGTAGTTAGGGTAGCTTTAGTAATTGCTGTAAGAGCAGTCTCCACAAAAGAGCCAGACTTTTCTATTTACACTCTGTAAATTCACGGCTATCCTTCATGAATTAAAAATATAAACACTATGTGCTCTGTTCACTGGAAGGCATGGTCTTTAGGACTTTTCCATGTGTGTGAGGTGTTGGATGTGCACGTGGTAGAGGGCGTGTTTCTGCAGAAGGGGACAGAGGATTGAGAGCCCAGTGCTGACAGCTGGGCTGCAGGTCACAGAGAAGCCCATTGTTGTTCTGGGAAGCTCTAGCCTTTGTTTGCCAGCTCCTCCACCCTGCCCCAGAGCCAGCAGACAAACAGCCACAGTGCTCAGAACTGCTTCTTTGTCAAGTAATATCATTTCTCCATTGTTAGCATTTCTCCCATTTAATGACCTTGAGAAAGAGAATTGAGCAATGAAAATAACTCAAGGAGACCACATTCAAGTACATGGAAGCTTTGCCCACGAAGAAGTGAGAATCAGCCTTTTCCTTGGTCTGTGCCACTGCAGGTCCACACTGATGTGTACATTTGTGTATGAATATTGTGTGTTATGATCGTTCCTTATTCGTGGTTGCGCCATCCAAGTTTTAGTGACCCACAGTCAACTGTGACTTGAAAGTGCACAAAGGAAAATTCCAGATGTAAATGAGCCACAAGATTGTTGTTGTCGTTTGTTTGTTTCTCTTTTAAGTGGCCCTGCCTGTCCTGGAACTCACTTTATAGACCAGGCTGGCCTTAAAGGCAGAAGTCTGCCACTGCCTCCTGAGTGCAGGGATTAAAGGCATGTGCCACCACTCCCGGCTCAATTCACAAATTTTAAAGAAGCTTTCTTACAATATATTGTGTTGCTTTAGATGAGGCTGTTCATCTCTTAAGGTGCCCAGGTTCTTGCAGAGTTTTCTTGGTTGTATATGAAGGGAAACACACACTATGTATAACGAGGTTTGGTAGTGGCTGAGGTTTCCATCATCGCTGGGCATCTGGGATGACGCTTGCTCTGATCTGAGGGAGACCTGCCTCATACATGTGGAAGGTGGAAGGGAATGTAGTCAAATGTACTGCTTATAACTAGAATTCTCCAACACAGTCAGACATCTCCATGAACAACAAAGGAAATACTCTGTGCTCCTATTAGCTCTGAAAAATAACAGACTTCAGCTTTCTATAACTTGGGGGTCCAAGAAGACTCTCTACAAATTCTCTCATTATAGTTCCAAGTAGAAATAAATTAGAAAGATTTGTTTAAACAGTTCAAATACACAAAAGACAATTGCCTGCAGTTTCACCTTTTGGCAAAACAATCAAAAGACAGAAAAGAATGAAAAAGCAGAGGTAGAGGAGGCAGCACAAAGCGGCTTCAGCTGTGTGCATGACTCAGGCCGGCCATCCTACTCGGCACTCACATCTAACAACCAAAACCTGGCTGCCAGCTTCCAAGGCTGCTTCAGCTAAGGGCCTATGGAGAAGGGACTCCCCACCTCTTTCTCTAGCTTAGCTACCCAGAATAGCATGCGGAAGTAAGGGGGAAGTGAGAAAAGCGTGAAGTATAGGTGCATCATTCATGGAGCAAAGCTGCCCAGGTTTCCAAGGTGTAGACTAGAGCAGTTCTTACCAAGCTGTCTTCAGCGTCTGGATGGGCAGAAGGCACCCAACCAATAACGGTTGGGTATCCACAGGCTGGCTGTTTTAACATCTGAATTTATTTTCATTCAGTTAAGGCTAGAGTGTGGGAAATGTAGTTTAGAATCCCGCTTTCCTTAAAATATTTTCAAATAAATTAGCTTAAAGGAGTAAGATTTAAATTACAGATAAAGGTTGAAAAACATTAAATTAATTTAAGGCGTTTCAGAAGCCCATGTGCACACACAAGGATGTGCACATACAGCATGCACACTCAAGCATGCACACACATAAGCATGCCTACATAAACAGTTGTACTTCAGCAAGACATTTTCCTCTGTGACCCAAACTAAACAGGAAATAAACTGCCTGAGTAAAAGGGGAAAGGGCTTGAAAGCATCCACAGGGAATGAGTAATGTATTTCTACAGACTTAGGAGATCAATGCAATTACTTCAAAAGACAGATCAATACGGTTTAGCTTTTGAATATCTTACATATCACCCTTTCTTCCCAGAAGAGAGCCATTTCTAGTACATTATATAAAATACATCTTTCCCCTTGCACAAAGCTGCAACAACTGTTCAAATGCCCCATCTCATGTAGGATTCAGTCTGCCACTCTGAATTTTCCTGGACTGCTAATTACAATAATTAATCAGGAGACTTTGCCTGTTAAGTCTGTGATTAACACCCTCCTTTTCAAAATACAAGCCACGGAAGATGCACCAAATAGACTTTCTTACTAAGGGAATCACTGACCAATCAATCTGAATTCAGCTCTCAGGACTTTGCATACAAATCAAATGCCCCTTAGGAAGAGGCACTGGGCCTCGCACTGCATCTCCCCATGCTGGTTGCTGCCTTCTGTGCTGGAGGATAAGGAAGCATGTCTGTACTTCAGTTGGCGCTTCTAATAGCAATTGACCTCTTGAGAAATGCTGGTTGTTTGAACAGGCCTTTCCTTCTTAACGTCTCGTAATCTTTTTTTTTTTTTTAATACATTGGATATAAAATAGTCACTTCTTTTTAAGTCTAGAATTACCCTCTTCTGTTTTTGTGACCTTGGGAAATGAGTGCTTCCGGCTTTTTGGAGGCTTTCTTAAACTTGAGCACGCCATCTAGCGAGAAGAAGCGTAACTGCACGTTCTTCGAGTGCAGTGCTTCAGTTGTTTGTAATTCAAGGATGACTCAGTAATCCTGTTTTTCTGCTCAACGTTCCAGATATGGGCGATCTCTAATCTCTTCCATGCACCTTTAAATCTGAGGCATTTATCAAAAGGTATATTTAGGTACACTTAACGACTTTGTTGTTGGAATAAATGCTTTGTTTAGGATAACATTTGTTAAATACTTCTACTTTAGCTATTTTTTTAATGTGATAGACACATACACATAAGGAATCCCTGTACAGCTATGATGTTCAACAGATGCACAGCGTTGTCTGAACGTCTGCCTACTTTCAGTACTAAACATAGGGCAGCAGTCTTTTACTCTGCTGAGTGGCGCCAGACTTTCAGTTACATCTTTGCTTTTGTGGAAAGATGCTGGTCGCTAGCTGCCTTGCTCAGTGCTCAGTTGGTATTAGAACCCCCGACTCTCACATCGCTTTATCTCTTCAGAGACAACTGGAGTGAAGTGTCACACTGTGCTTTTAAAGATGGGCTGCCTTTTTAGGGGATCCAGGAAAATAACAGCTTTAAAAGCTCACTTGACAAATGACATCAGATAGAAAAGTTAACTTTATGCTGCCTATAAAGCCACAAGCATAAATGGATACTGCAGCATTTCCTGTGCTAAGATTACATGGATAAAGTAGGAGAAGCCAAATGTGTCCTTCTTCCACACAGCACCATAAATTAGGAGTACAGTTTTACAAATACTCTGAGAACTATGCCTTATTTTTAAAAGAGACCACTCAGAGATGATACCATCACTAGTGCATATGACGAACATGATCTTATAAATAACTTTGAGACCATGGAGGAGAGGCGTTGCCTTCTCTTCCTTCCTCTTTGTGAGCCGTTATATCCTTCCAAGTTGTCTTAATTAACTGCCACCCATGAGCACAGCACAACTGTAGTCACAGATGGGTGCTATTCAAAACAGCTAGCAATTCATTTATATGTATCATGAGAGAGACATCCTTATTCAGTAAATTGAAGGAACTGCCAGGCTGGGGGATTTAGATCACTGGTAGACTGCTTGACCAGCATAGTCTAGGCCCCATGTTCAATATCTAATAGCAGAAAAAAAAATATTCTGGGGACCAGAGACATCACTCAACAGCTAAGAGTGTCTGTTACTGAATCATGAGGGTCCCAATCATAGTTTGGATCCCAGTGTCCATGACAGGTGACCCACGAATGCTCACAACTCCAGGGGCTCTCATACTCTCTTCTGGCCTCTCCAAGCACTCACACACGCATGAACACATGTGACCGCACACATAAACTCAAACTAAAACTTTAAAGAACTGCCTATGCCAGCCACATGCTTGGCTGTGAAAAAGAGGCCATCCACCCAGTTGTGGCACCATGCCCTGTGGAATGATGCCCACGTACATCAACCACTAGTCGGGAAAGCACCCCACAGGACTGTCTGCTTACAGGCTCAGCTGTTCCTTCTCCCTCACGACCACTAGCCTGTGTCAAGATCTCATAAAAGCAGCCAACACAGGGTCTCATCCCAGCCTGGATTCAATGGTTGAGATGACCTCTTCATCACAGACAGACAGAGGGATTTTGCTGGGGACTGGGAAGAAGGGTCAGTGCCATGAAGGAGAACTTTAACATGAGGACAATAATGGAAGCTTTGCCCTCAGTGTGACATCCTGACGAGTCTGTGTCATAAACACTCTTGCAGGCCCTTTGCAGGGATGCAGGGCTGCTAGTTGTCTTGCCCTTCCATAAGTCTCTGTTTTTGGCCAGCTCTGAGCCTTGCTTCAAAGCTTTCCAATGTCCTTAGAGGAAACTGTCTCGCCTCTGAAGTTCAGTGAGTTTCCATCCCCATCCATACTTCTCCTCTGTCTTCTGTTCGATACTCTGATGGAGTCTACCTGGGGAAGCTTGCTTGGATGTGAGCATGTTGGGAGGAGAGTTAATCTGCAAGGTTTATGTATGTCATCCCAAATTTTTGTATTTGCATTTTCAGCACAAAACATGTATAAAGCCATTATGGAAAGAGTCTAGTGGCTATTTTATAATTTGCTTTTAAGCTTAACTGTATGTCATAGACAGTTATTAATATCAAGCATGGACATTCACAACTCTTAATGACTAAGTAACTCGTTTGTGTGTGTGAACTGTCAGTACCAAAAATCTGTCCTGATGGATGATGGCTCTGTAAGGGAAGGCAAATTTATCCTCACTTTTTATCAATAGAGAAATACACATCACATGGATTGAGAAATTGGACCATAGTGACAACCCAAGTAAGATTTTAGTTCAGGAATCCTAGCATTCCTGTGAATATGGGTTTTTAGTGAAATGGATTTTTACTGTTTTCTTTAGTAAACCGTTCAGAAAATTGTGTTTTCATTAGGTATTAAGGGTATTTTCTTTCTCTTGTATGCATCCATTTTTTAAGAAAAAATATGATCCCCCTTTTTTCTACTTTATCCTCAGGTTAAAAACTGTCCTAATAGCTGTTGACACACTGTCTACAGGGAGCCTGTCGTGCTGCTCACATCCACATGCTGATCCTCGCGTGTCGCACAGTCTTATGAAAGGCTTCTTAGACTTTGCTGGGCTTTCATTTGGGACTTTTTGGTGGCTTGAGATTCCCTGACACTCTGAGAATGTGTAAGACTAACTTACCTTCACTCAGAGTTACCAGTGTCTCACCTCTGTGTCCCCTATAATCCTTCAGGATGTTGAGCACAAGCTACCCTGGAGATGGGGAGGGAGGAGGTCCAACAAAGCATCTCTTGATACACCAGCATCTCAACAACCTCTGGCCAAGCATTGAGGGGATTGCAAAATACAGATCTGACTCAGGAAGTTGAAAGCGGAAAAGATGAAGTTCGTCTAGTCCACTGATTTTCAACCTTCCTAATGCTGCAATCCTTTGATACAGTTCCTCATGTTGTAGTGACCCCTACCCAAAAATATACTTTGTTGCTACTTCATAACTATAATCTTGTTACTGTTGTGATGTAAATGTAAACATCTGGTATGCGGGGTCCTTGTGAAAGGCCATGTAACACCACAGGGCGGAGACCTATAAATGAAGAACTACAGATCTAGCCTATTACACAGTAGAGGCCTTCACTGTTTTCAGAAACAAAACAGACTTGACCAGTCACCCTGTTCAAATCAGTCAGCTGACTTTGGAGTTGGAATTAGAAGAAATCATCCAAGATTCTGTCAAGTTTCCAAGAAAAAATATTACATATACATATATATATACATATATATTGACAGCAGTAAGAATATTCATATATATACATATTTGTGTATACATCATTTTTAAAAAAATGTATTGTGACTGATGTTAATTTTTTATAAATCTGGAATTGGAAACCAGAAGGGATTTTTAACCATTTTTTTGAATATTTGTAAAACAGTCCTATAGCTGTTTATCTGCCTTGTAATAAACACAGCTAGCTACTTGATGATTTCCACATGAGAAGCTTGAGTGTTAGAAGTGTGATGTAACGGAATCTCTGACCAATCAACACATGACTTCAGTGTTTACGTTCACTTGGACCTATTATAACAGTTCTGAAGTTGGCAGCTACAGTGATGGACTGCTTAATGCTCCCCCATAAAGTTTGCAAGGTTGGGGAGAATCCTTTACAAGAGATTGTGGACACATATGTAAGTGTGCCTACAGGGTGACATTTTATGAAATCTTGATTAAAATGACAGAGGAATACAGATAACGGAAGCTTTCCTGAACCCCCAAGCAAGCCTGGAGTCAGCCAGTTTTTGTCCATAAACATGTCAGGCACTTTAGTTACAGCTATAAAAATAACAAGGCCAAAATATTAAGCACACAATGTTCTTGGAAAATAATGGTGTTTTGCAAGGTCAAGGGCATCCTCAAGTAGCTGCTCTTTACTTTCTGTCAGGACCTGGCTCTGGAGTGATTTCAGTCTGTTAGAACAGCTTTGTTCCTAAACCAACAGTATTGACGTAGACTGTGGCCATAGAGTGACTCAGGATGAGTGGCATTCCCTGGAGGTAAGTACATATGTACCTTTTCTTGTCACTTCTAAGTTTAACCACCATTCCTTTCCTCTTGGATCAAATGAATAAAATGCCAACTTACTAAGAAGAGTGTATTGTTCTAAAATGATTTGATCTAAATAAACAAAGCTTTATAAGCCAAATGGCTTTTTTTATATTTACTCACATGAATATAATCCAGTTTATGGTGCCACATGAAGCCATTAGACATCACAGTTGTCTTTCTTTACAGCTGAGGAAGGAGGGACCAGCAGACCCAGCCCATTGGGGGGCAGAACAGAATAGATGGCATCTCCTTGGTGTTATTACAAAGATCTTTTGGCTCATTCTACTAAGACAATCTCTCAATCTAGAATGTGCTAGAACTTTCTCTTCTTGTTTTGAAGAAGCTTCCTATGTCTCAATTTATGCAGTAACAACTTAGAAAATCTACTTTTACTCGAATACTTTGTCCTTTCGCCTAACAGTTGTACAGTTACTGTATTTGGTAGACTTTAATATAACTACCCCAAATAAAATTCTTATAAGTTTTATTTACTCATATCTAGTTTTTAATCCTAGATGTATTTCACAGTAAGTGTAATATCTCTTTCACAGATAGTTCTATTGTTGGGTAGAATATCTTTGGTCCCTACCCGGTGCTAGCAACTGAAATAAGCCCTTTGAATTTTAGCTCCTTAATTTTTTTCAACTCTGTAAGGTAGATGTCAGATTTGAAATTTTTCAAATGAAAAACTGGAAATTTAGGATTGCTAATTAGCTCGCAAAGTTCACTCATAGCCAATTAGCAAAATCATGTTGGAAGCCTTGGTTCCCATCACAGTTAACAATTTAGTTGTAACACACAATTCAGCCACAAACTCCTACATGTAACCCTGTTGTATAACACTGAACTATTAGTTTAATTCTAGGTTTTGGTGATAAATAGGATTTGCATGCATGTTTGCCTATCATTTGTGTCACCTCTTTAGGATATGTGCGTGGAATACTGTGTTAGCTAGTTTATCAGCACTGCAACGTAATACTTGATGCAATTAACTTATGAAGAGAAGTTTGGCTCACAGATCTGGAAATTTTAATCTGAGACTGAGTTGCCCCACTCTTTGGGACATTGTCAAGGACTGCACAGAATTTGAAGAGAGTAGATCAAACAAATACTTCACTTTTCTACTCAGGAATCAGAGAAGAGGGGCAGAAAAATATTAGGGTCTCACATTCTTCTTTGAGGCCATTCCCCTAATGATCTAAACCCCTCCCCAAACATGACAAATCTTTCCACCACAACTTGAGAGTGTCAGCCTAAGGTTCTTAGAGGGACATTATGCATCTGAATTGCAGCAGTGCTTCTTTTGATAAAATGAATAACAATGCATAGTTTCTAAGTCAAACATTCATAATTTTACAGTTCTTTTACATATTCCCAAATTACTTTTTCATTTATGCTAGAGCCATTGCTAATGACAAGCTAGGTATTGTTCCATCTTCCTCCTCTTTGAAGGGTTATGGTTAGTAAGCAAAATGTAAGAATTTATGGGAAGGGTTGAGAACCACTTCCCAGAGAGCACCCTACAGACACAGGAGCAAGGTAGGGTGGAAGGCAGTTCCGTGCACCAGTGTCTAGCTAACAACTAATACAGCATGCAAGGGTACTGTGAGAATAGGGATGACGCCCATGCCTGTGGAATAAGATACCTCAATTGTCCCATTGCATCCCTCCCTAGCAAGGCTCATGTTGGACTTTACATATTTGCACAAAACAAACAAACAAACAAACAAACAAACAAACAAACAGAAAACAGTTCAGGAAAGCACTTCCATTATGGAATCAAGGAAAATTTATGCATCCTCGTTCAAAGGTAGAAAGTGAGTTAGCCAGAATGGATTATTATAGACCACCTTCCACAATGAAGGCCCACAGGGTCACACCCATTCTCTTCCTGGACACCGATGAGTATGCATATCCCAACATGGTCCACTTTACCCTGCCTGTGGTGCTCAGAGACGTGTTCTTCTGTGATCTGGGCTCTGCTGTAAGATACCCATCCTCCATAGCACCAAAGGCTATTTACATTTCAATTTATTGTGACACACAGCTCCTGCCAATGTGTGTGTCACCATGATTGCCATGTTGGAGCCACAAGGATGTTTATTTAGTCTATCGTTTGCTTAGGCTTTCCTCATGGAAATTCTGGATTTAGGTCTGTAAGAGTAACTTCCAAGAAAGCTGACTTCCTCCAAGTTTGCTGTGAGTGAATTGCAATGTGAGAAGGCAGATAGATTATTATAGACACAGGGGGAGGTAAGGCAGAGGGTCATACGTTTGGGCATAGGATGCAAAGTTTTCTGTGTTTTCCTTTGTTTTTAATTCTGAGAGATAGTTAGTCGGCACATGCAGAATACTCAAGTCGGATTTAGACCCTTTCATTCTTCATCAGAAGCTAATGTAGTCTCCAAGGAAAAGTGCACACAACAAACCAAATGGACCCTGCCACATAGAAGCAAGATACCCACCTTCCACAATGAAGGCCCAAAGAAGGAGATAGATAATATCTCCTAGATGCAACAGAGCTCTTTTTAATGTTACCCCACATATCCACATAACACCCAGCACAAATTCCTTCACCCAGACATGGTTTTCAGATGCTACAGTCAGAAGGCTGGCTAGTGTTTGAGTTGTTCCTTTTTGATCACTCATCAGTCTCTTTTCCCTTCCTCTCTCCTCACATTGATTCTTAGTATTGACAGGGGAGCATGCTTGGAGACAGAAATTAAATGAATTGAGTCTGTCCTGGGTGTATTGTTAAAGCCTCGGTCATTGCTCTAGAGACAGGCTAATTGTTCAGGCATGCTATCTTTGAGAACAGCATTCTTCTACTGCCCAAGGAAGAGGAAAATCATCTCCCATTCTTTTATTTATATATTTATTTTGCACTGTTAATGCAAGGAACACATTGCAATCAGCTCACTCAGGAATATGCATAGAGGGATTTCAGAATGTTTTCAAAGTAATAAAATTGCACATAAACAGCAGTCAGGTAGTTATGGAAATTAGGCAGCCTTTCAAATCACTTATCGGAGTGCTTACACTTCCCATTTGAAGACAGGTGAAATAATAATGGGCCTTTGGGACTTGAATGTATTCAAAGCACTAATGAGAAAAGCTGTCTGCACCTAAATCGTTTGGCTAAATGGAAGAACCAGAATTGACTGGGCAGAGCCTGCAGCGTCCATCAGTGCCATTTAACCTGAGCAGTTGGTCAGTGGCAGTCCAGGGATCAGGTAAAGAGAGAGCAATGCTCATACCCATTAAACAGAACCTTCCACATGGACCCACATACCACACTGGTGGGTTCCAGGCGATTTGTAATAGAAGTCAAAAAGAAAAGTAAAAAACAAACAAACAAACGACACAAATAAATAAGTCAGCACAGCTTTGGCTTCTGGAGATTAATAGAAAGAAAGAAAGAAAGAAAGAAAGAAAGAAAGAAAGAGAGAGAGAAAGAAAGAAAGAAAGACAGATAGACCCTATCATCAAAACAGAGCTTTTTTTCCTTATCTGTGACTCCTTGGTTCTCTAATATAATAAAACAACAATGTTCTTTCAAGCCACAAAACAGTCTCCTTGCCTTAATCATAGTGCAGCAAAGCTAACTTGATGACATATTCAAGGAAATCAAGGTTAAAGAACAAATCAAGGGAAGGAGGAATCTTTCTGTTCATGAGATATGAATGTTGGCAGCTAAATGGGATTTGGCGATGGGATTTGATGGGATTTGATGGTGATGGTGACGTTGCATAGCTGAGAAGAAGAACATCTAAAAGCCTGAATCCCATTAGGCACACTATGGTGTTTCAGAAGGTTTTCCATGGAGACTAAACACACTTCTCAGTATCCATTTGTGGGAATATCAATAAAATTATTTGTTGAGTACTTTGCAGAATGATCTGGTAAATGGTGTGCAGCCAAATTAAAACAAAGAAGACTAGTCAAGTCAGAACTCCATTATCGTGTAAAACCCGGGTCACTGAGCAATTGCTTTTATTTGATAATTTAAATTATGTGATAATTTAACTAACATACTCTGTGGAAGAGTCATTTGTTCTCGCTGCTCTAACGTAGCTCTCTTGGAAACAATTTCCCTTTTGGGGGCCAAAAACATTAAATTAAGACAGAAAATTAGGGGGCTGGAATGATGGCTCACTCTTGCAGAGGATCTGGGCTCAGTTCCCAGCATCCATGTCAACAAATTGTAACCAACTGTAACTTATGGGCAGACATAGGCACCTGCATGTATGTGGCACACACACACACACACACACACACACACACACACACACACACACACACACACTTAAGCACATACATATACACATAACATAAAAACAAATGTTTCACAAATAACTTTTATTTTTGTTAAAAAGATAGCAAATTAAAAAACCAACCAACCCTCCCTCCAAATGAGCCCCCTCCACACATCACTCCAAGGGAGTCTTTGTGAAGGTGGGGAAACGCTATACCACTTTGACTATGTTTTTCAACCTGCTGGGCATTGCTTGTATCTCCTGTAAGTTAGAAGGGGGGAGGGAGGAAGGGAGGGAGGGAGGGAGAGAGAGAGAGAGAGAGAGAGAGAGAGAGAGAGAGAGAGAGAGGATGAATATGTATCCACCTGTATAAATCTGTATAAATTTTTCCCAGAGGACAGTGCATGCGCACGTAATCAGCATTTTTATTCTGGTGGTTCTTGTGGGTACAAATGGTGAGAGCAAGGAGTCAGGTATTTATTTTTCTTTCTCTATTTTAAAGTGTGTGATTAAGTGTATTGAAGTATAGATATATGACATAAAACTTACCATTTTAACCACTCTGAAGTAGCACTATGCTCACTTAAATTGTTGGGAAACAGCCACTAAGATTCATCCGCAGAATTTCCTCTACTTGGGAGACTGGCATTACAGATGTGAGAAGACATTCCCCAGTTTTGTCTTTCTTGGCGATGTCACCATTTGTCCCTGTGAGTTTGGATACTCAGACTTCACACAGTTCTGTGCAGTTTCTCATCTTTGAAACAGTAAGTTCAGAGAACGATTTTAAAAATTACTTTTATTATTTTTAATTATGTGCGTGTTGGGGGGCTGTGCATTCACGTAAGTGTAGGTGCCCATGGAATAGAGTTCATCAGCTCGTCTGAAGCTCACATTTTTAGAGGCTGTTGTGAGCCCCTACATGTATGCTGAGAACCCACCTCGCCACCTCTATGAGTGGCCCTCCAGAGGTAGGCTAAGTGACATACATGTCTACATTTACTCAAGCATCTAGCCACTTGCCAGTTAATTTTCATGTATGTGAACCTTCACGTGGAACTTCAATTATCTATGTTTCTCCTCCTCTTGGAGACATCACACTTGCCTAGTGTGTGACCCCACCTAGGGTTGGAGCATGTGCTTGTACTTATCACTTGGTTGTTTCTCATGCAGGCAAAACTTGGAGGGATACCTGAAATTTTTCAAACTTGGCACTTGTCTGATTGTCTAAGGGATGACTGGGGACAAGATAAGCCGCACTGTTTTAACTAAGCACAGGGATCACCAAGAGCCGAACAACAGGAGGAAAACACACTTACTTTAATGCAGCTACTGACAACTGGTGAGGCTCCTAACAGGGTCAGCGTAGGATACTACAGCTATTGCAACACACCCACGTACTCCCGCATGTCACCACCTCCCTTGCCACTAACATTCCGCTCCAGCCAGGACCCCTGGCATCCTGGTGGATGTCCATTGATTGGCTTTCCTAAGTTGGTGTTATATTTGCACTCAGTCTACAGTCTTTGTTGTAGGCTGCATTTCTAATCTCTAGCTGTTGATTTCTCTTTTTTTCTTTCTGCAGGTTCCTGAAGTCACTGGAGAGGTGATGTTCTCATGTCTATTGCTTAAAGTAAACATAAGCAAAGAAACAGAGTACTTTTCTCATTGTTGATACTGGCAGGGTCAGAACAGAACAAACTGAGTTAAGATGCCAGACTGGTGGTTTGACAGAAGTTCTGGTCTGGAAGAGTCACTTCTCAGCTTTGCTGAGCTGGGCAGTGGCTTCATAATCATGGTGTTTGGTTACTATCAACTGATTTTATACCTTAGTCATAGTTAGTGCTTCAGAGCCCAGCTCTGATCTTCCCCAGAAAACTCCTGCAGTTCTTGATTTTCCATTACTGCAACAGAATTCCCGAGACAACCAACTTACATAGAGAAAAGGTTTACTTAGGCTTACAGCATTGGCGTGGTTAGTCCGTGATAGTTTGGCCCCTTTCCTTTAAACACCTGATACGATGGCACATCATGGAAGCACACGATAGAGAAGAAACATTTACCAGGATGAAAGGAAAAAGAGATTAAACTGGAATTCCATAGCCTCCTCTCCAGTCATGGCTCCTGTGACCTTAAACATCTTGTTAGACCTCACTTCCTTAAAATCTACATCACTTCCCAAGAGTATTATGCTAAGGAACAAGCCTCTAATATGAGTGTCTTGCAGGGGACACTCAAAATCCAAATTCTGGCAATTTTCTTCTTTTTGTTGGTAGGAATCTCAGGAGGGGGTGCCCAGAAGAGCAACTCAGTTTTCAGTCCCCTGTTCTCACACAGTGGCAGCCACTGTAGTGTGCAAGGTGCTAGACTCAGGCTGGGCACTGTTCATGGGTTTCATTTCTAATTACGCTTTTCATTTTTCTTGGTGAATTCATCCAATACTGTCTTAAACCACTTAATTCTTAGGAGACATTTTACTTTATTATCATGTATTTCCCTACCAACTTCTGGCATTCTTGAGATTTTCCAGAATAAAATGATCTTTCAAAAATAGCCTGAAAAGCAGCAAGATTTGGTTGCTTGGGTTTCCCGATGTATTTCTATCTTTCAGTGTTGCTGCTTTGCTTGAGAACATTTGTTTCACTTATGTCATCTACAAAGTAGGGATAGTAATAGTGATACATAGGTCTAAGTTGGGGGTTGTGAACCAAACACATAATCACTTTGAATTAGTACCTGGCTCAGAAACTGAACATCATGGTCACCATCACCACCACCACCACCACCACCACCACCACCACCACCACCACCATCCTCATCCTCAACCCTCCTCCTCCTCATCATCATTATCAACAACAACAGCAACAGCAGCAGCAGCAACAGCAACATCATCATGATCATGGTTAATATTCATCATCATTATCATCCTCAAGATTATTACTGAGTTATCCTGATGTAACTCAGATTAACCTTGGACTTCTATATATCTCATGGAATGACCTTGAATTCCTGGTCTTTCAAGTGCTGGTAAGCAAGCACTTTGCCAATTAAGATACCTACCCAGTCCTATTTGTGAAATTCTTTTTTAAAAGAGATATTTAATTTACTATTTATATGAGTACATCATAACTGTCTTCAGACACACTAGAAGAGGTGATAAGATACCATTACAGATGGTTGTGAGCCACTATGTGGTTTCTGGGAATTGGACCCAGGACCTCTAGAAGAGCAGTTAGTGCTCTTAACCTCTGAGTCATCTCTCCAGTCCCAGTAAAATTCTTAATTCTGCATTGGACTGACTTTTGATGGAAAATGGGGCATTTAGAACATGGGAACAGGAAACAAAGAAAGTAGGAGCACTTAGTCTGGGGTTGGGGGGCTTCACATGAAACTTGCTTCTACCTTGGTGGTCTGAAGCCTGGATCTGAATCACTCAAGAAATTACAGTCTGATTCTCTTTCTCTCTCTAATCTGAATAGTCTGTAACAAACTTTCAGGAAACCTTGTCCAGAAACTTTCCATGCCCATGATGATGAAAGGACATTAGAAGACTTTATGATGTCTGTAGATCTCATTAAATACTTTGTCTCACAAAAGTGTACCCCTCTGTCCTCCTTTTTCTCACTAGTTGCAAGACGTAGTTCAGTTAAGACAAAGTTGCCTGAGACAGCATTCTAAATGGCCAGTTCTAGATAGAAACATATCTGACAGTCACGTTTCTCTCCTCTAAGATATATTAATTAGATGCCAAATCCCTCATCTACTGATATTACCGCACAAGCATGTGTCAGCTATCTTCTGTCACAAGAGTTAACTCAGGAGTGCTAAGCATTGAGACCCATGTGATAAAAAGTTCAAAATGTATTTCATGTGGTATATGCTGCTATTGGTGATGGTAATAATTACATCTGAGGCTGGCACCATATGTGCCCTATCTTGGCAAGAGCTCCTCCACCTAGTGCTTACTAATGGTACCATGTGGATTGACTTAGCTTACCGAGTTCTTCCATATAAACTATTTGATCAGATTCCCATAAGAGCCAAACAAGTAAGACATGGTACAGAATAGTATCCATCTAGCCTTCTGGGTGGGCTATGGGGCATGTGCAGTATGCAGATGTATGAAAACTGAGAATTGTCATTCCTAGCTATACATTTCCTGTCAGCTTAAGTCATCTGTAAACATGTTTTAAAGTTCATTAATTTTAAGCTTTAGATGAATGAGAGCCACTCTCTTCTTTTTTGGGCACATCCATTAGTTTTGGTTCTGTACTCTGGTTCTTTCTAGGCACTGAACTGCATGCAGCAGGCACATTGATTTAGATCTTCTCAGCTTTACTAAGGAGCAAGTTCAGTCAAGTCCATATTTAGTGAAGAAGCTTTTCATGAATAGAGGGACTTACTAATTTCTGAGCATCTAAACAGGCTATAGACTTTCTCCTTTCCAGGATATGTGTAATCAATGTGAAGAACTATAGCGTATCTACACCCATGTGGCCCTGCCAAATTCATGGGCTTCATGCCCTCATCTGTTAAATGCAAATTATTTACTAACTCCTTCAATTCAATGAAAGTGATAAAAGCATAAAAGAATATATCAAGGTTGCAGTGAACAAGATTATCATTCTACAAAAAGGGCTAAGAATGTATTTTGTTGTGATGGCATCACAGGCTACAGAATTTTTACAAGTATTTATGATTTTTCTGGAAACTATTTCCTATTCTGTGGCATAGGGTATACAATAAAGATAAAATAAAATAAAAATAAAGCACACACTGAAGACTCACCTTCTCCAAGTCTGCCATAAAAGTGATGTGTGTATTTACTAGTGAAGCCAGCTGAGCCTGCTCTGTTCAATGCACATCTGAGGGTCAAGAACACCTCAACAGCTTTGTAACGTAGATCACTCCTCCAGAAACCCAGTAGAGAGCTAAGGCTTTGTGTTGCTCATCTTCTCTCTGTTCATAGCTGACCTACTTTTTTTTTCTTTAGAGAAAGGCACAGCCTTGGCAGTGTGTGTAAGCAGGGGCCAAGTGGATGGGGTCCCAGGGCTACTCACCTACTTGCCCAGGTGGGAGTGTGGAGTGGAGATTTTACTGTCTTAGTACTTGCTCTAGAATTTCTTGTGAGATCTACTTGTGTTGAGGAAAAAAAATGACTTCTATGTTTAAGTGGGATACAGTAGCACATGCCTGTATTCCCCACGTTTGGGAAACAGAGGTAAGAGGATTCCTGTGAGTTTGAAGCCAGCCTGTGTAACATAGTGAGTCTAGGCCAGTGAAAGTTACACAGTGAGTCCCTGTATAAAAATAAAGAAAGATTTGTACCTGGGATATAAATAGTTCCCAAAGTGGGGGAAAAGGACAGATATGGAAACACATAATGGAGAGGGTATTAGCATTTTCTAAAGGAACAAAACTGATACATATGTATTTACTAGAGTAGTTTAGAGGTCATGGTGTCTGCATCTTCCAACAATGGTAGCCACCCAGTGAAAATATCTAACGTCCAGTAGTTATTTAGTCTGTGGAACCAGATGTCTCAGCTGTTCCAATCTGGTACTTGGATCTTAGATTTCCTGAAGAGCTTCCAGTTGTCAGTCTACATTGGAATCTGAAAGAAGCAGATTCTAAGAACAGCAAAGGAATGGCTCAGCAACAGGATAGATGAACTTGTCATTGAAAATGAGGGCAATCAGGCAAAAAAGCAAAAGCTGCCTTCTTCTGTGTCTTTTTATGCAGGCAAATATGGCCTAGATTTAGGGTGGGTCTTCCCACTTCAAATGAAGCAATCAAGGAAATATCCTACCAGCATGCCCAGCATCTTGGCTTTTAGTTGGTTACAGATGTAGTCAGGTTGACGACCAAGATTAACAGAGAGAGAGAGAGAGAGAGAGAGAGAGAGAGAGAGGGAGAGGGAGAGAGGGAGAGAGGGAGAGGGAGAGGGAGAGGGAGAGGGAGAGGGAGAGGGAGAGAGGGAGAGGGAGAGAGGGAGAGGGAGAGGGAGAGGGAGAGGGAGAGGGAGAGGGAGAGGGAGAGGGAGAGGGAGAGGGAGACAGAGAGAGAGAGAGAGACAGAGAGAGAGAGACAGAGATTGATTCTTTTGCCTGAGGCAAAGACCATAAAGACAGGGCAGTCAGGACAGTGCCATTGGATGGATAATTCTGACCCCTTCTCTGGGTAACTAAAGCTTTTATTCAAAAATTCTATCTATCTATCTATCTATCTATCTATCTATCTATCTATCTATCTATGTATCTATCTATTGCCATGTGTCTCTGTGATCATTGAAGAACAGACATCCTAACTATTTTATGTAAAATATTTATGTATTTATGTATGTATTTATTTATTTGTGTTTATACATGTTTGTGACCACTGAAGAACAGAACTTCCTAACAGGTAATAGTAGATGGTGGTAAGAGACCAAGAGGTAAAGGGAGAAGAAAAAGGTGAGACAACAGAAGAAACCATGAGGTAGGTGAGTCATGAAACATGACCATGAGGACTGGCTAATTGTAGTTAAGAGCAGCCCTGATGGAACACGGCAAGTTATAACTTGGGGTTATTGATAGGGAAGTAGATATTAACTAATGGCCTAGATATCTACTAATGGCTTATTATAAATATAAAAGTTAGAGATGGAGAGATGGCTCAGTAGTTAAGAGCAATGACTAACATTCCAGAGGTTCTGAGTTCAATTCCCAGCAACCACACGATGGCTTATAACCATCTATAATAGGATCTGATGCCCTCTTCTGGTATGCTTGAAGACAGCTACAGTGAACTCACTCATATACATAAAATAAATAAATAAATTCCTAAAAAAAAAAAAAGTTGTGTGTCTTTATCTGGGAACTGAATGGTTGAGGGTGGAGGTAGAATCACCTGACTGAGATTAAACACTTACTACAAACAGGGTACTTCCCTGGCTTTATGCTAAGAGTCGTCACTAAATAGTGGCTGGAAGGTGAAAGCTGGAGGGCACAGTGTAGAAAGGGAAGTCCCTCCCCAGGACAGCTCTGTCAGCTGACTGACATTCTTACGCATGATCACATGCAGAAGCCATGCTGGCTCTAGGCTGTTATAGAGGAGATACTGTAAACTCTAAAGGAGATAAATTTGTTCTTCTGTCTTTAACAAGCACACAGTAGTCTGAGCTAAAATCTGACTTCCAAGAGGAGAAAAGCACAAAAGATCTCTTTGCCATACCTATCCAAAGAATGGACTTCAAGACAAAGGAGTTTGCCAAGCTTGTATCCGCCGTCCAATGGAAACCTTGATATTTTTTTTCTCTAAACAATGGAGGCTGTCTCAGACAAAACACCTGTCCACTCTTGCACTTGAATTTAAAAAGAAGTCTATTTATATTACAGAGATAAAAGAAGTCTATCTATATTATAGAGATAGATGGGGCCAACAGTCAACTTGAGGCCCAAGTTAACTCCTTCCAGGAAACCATGGGTTAAACTGTCTCAAAGCTAAATTTGCATTCCTTTTGACTTTGTCTCCAGCTTTTCTATAAACAACGGGATGATCACAGGCACAGTGGGGAGGAAATTAGATTTCTCTCCAGCCCACCCCCACTGTTTGGTCAAACTGGAAGTAAGTTCATTTTCACTTTTTAACTTCTGCTTCCTGATTTACTGCAAATGAGAGGGAAACTAAGGCAGGAGTTAGGGCCTCACTGCCCTGGAACAGAATAGCACTGGGTCCCTTTCTCAGGGGCTGCTGCTGACCTTGATGTCATCTAACTTTCTGAGCTGGTGCTTTAGGAACTCTTTCCTGGGTGGGACCTGTTCTCAGGATCATTCTTTCAACACACAGGGCACATTGTTTCCCTCTCTCCACCCCATGGGCCTCACATTGCCTGGAATTTGCTTGGCTGGTGGGTTGGTTCATACTGATGCCGAACTTCACAGGATATAGAAGCATCTAGAAGATACACCTTTTGGTTAGTCTGAGAGGGAGTTTCTAGACTGTACTTACTGAAGTGGGAAAGTCCACCTAACTTGGGAGACACCATTTCCTGGGTTAGGGTTCTAGGATGAATAAAGAGCTGAGCAGGTACCATCCACCAGTTTCTGTTTGCTTCCTGATTTCTGAGGCAATGTTTACAGTTGCCATGGGGTCCTGCTACTATGCCTCCCTTGCTATGATAAACTATACACTAGAACTGTGAGCCAAGACAAACCTTTCCAACATTTGAATTGCATTTGTAAGCTATTGCATCACAGGGGCTATTAACTAGAATGTCTTAGTCCTAGAGGGTATTTCACTGCCATGGGGGGAAGCGGGTGGAGAAGGAGTGAACAGTTGTGTGCTATTGGCTGTTTTAGTGGTGAGCCAAGCATTGTAGGGTCTAACAATAGTTTGGACCTTAGCTGTTGTGTCCTCAGAGAGATTACAGTGATTTTCATGTCCATTTTATTTCAGCATTTGTGTTTATACTGGAGATGCAACTTCTGGTTAGTAAAGTACAAGTGTCTGTGTGAGGATATAACAGTGATGTGATGCAAATGTTGGTTCATTCTCTGATAATCTCCCACAAAGAGCTTCAAGGGAACCAAACAACTTAGAGCCCTTGAGAAGCCTCTGTCTGTTGAGCACACAGCAGGAGTACCTTGCCAGAGGAGGGTTAGAAATGAGTAGTGCTGCTGGGGGCCATTTCTTTCCTCATAACTCCTTATACTTTTGGTTACCCCTTAAGAGACTCGTGACCTACACAGGAGTTGATTTTATTGTACCAGCTTGACTGATTATTAAATGATGAATCTGTATGTGGCTAAATTTTGTCTCTAATGTGTCCATGAGGGTGTTTAGGGATGAGACTGGCATTTAACTTGGAAGGAACAATGCAATTGCTCATTGTGGGTAGCATCCTTCAGTCTTCTGAGGGTCTTACTAGAATTCAAAGCAAGAAAGGAGATTTCAGGCCTTCTGGGTGATTTCTTGGGCTGAAGTATCTCTCTTTTGACTGAGATACCCTTAGCTCCTCTGGTCTCAGTCACAGTCAGCACTGCACACTGCTGTAAGTTTTCTCATGTCTCTTTCTAGCAGATGACAGACACTGCAAAGAAACAATGCATTTTTTTTAAACTCTATTGTTGTGTGAGCCAAATCCTCACATTCTCATCACCCTTCTTTCTTTTCTGGTTTTATTTTGCTGGAGAATCTTACCTCATAAAGATTCGGTGAATCAGTGTACTGAATATTTTTGTCCTTTACCCAAATTAATATGTTGAAGCCCTAATCCCCAATGTGGTGCTGCTTACAGCATCTGTGGGAGTTAAATAGGTTATAAGCATGGAGACTTTGTGATATATTTATGTCCTTATATTAAGAGACATGAGAGAAAACAATACATGACAATTATTCACACATTAGGACTCCATTAGACAGGAGACTTGCTGACATGGTGATCTTAAGCCTCCCATAGCCAACTGGAGAAACAAACAAACAGACAATCCCACAAATGGTTGTATTTAAGCCAGCTAGTTCACAGTCCTTTATTCCAGCTTTCCTGTATTCCAGTAGCAGTTTAGTATCTCAGGACTGCAGTCAGTGTGGTGGCAGGGAGAAAGGTGCTGCTGTGTATATGTAGTGCTGATGCAGAAACAGGCCTGAGAGCTGTTTCAGTTGCTTGCATTGAGAAGTCATGGGTCTGACTCTGTGTCATGCTCTCTCCTAAGAAGCAGTGGTGACTGTGGTGACTTGCCCCTTGCGCTTTCAGAAGAGCCTCCTGTTTGAACACCCTCAGAGCTTTCTTTCCACACTTCCTCCCTGATCTTTTTCTTCCTTGCCAACCTCCTTTGTCCATCTCTGTATAGCATGGCAGGAATTGACATAGCATAGATGTTTGTCTTTTAAAGAGAGATTTGAGTGCTGGACAACAGCCAAATAACTGTGGCTGGTAAAACATTAAAGAAAATAGGGCTGGAGAGATGGCTCAGTGATCAAGAGCACTGGCTGCTCTTCCACGGGTCCAGAGTGCAATTCTCAGCAACCATATGGTGGCTGACAACAAACTGTAACAGGATCTGATGCCCTCTTCTGGTGTGTCTGAGGAGAGCAATAGTCTACTCACTTGCATAAAATAAATAAAGATTAAGCAAACAGACAAACTCTCCAAACAACAACAACAACAACAACACACACACACACACACACACACACAAATACTCAACCCAGTTATACTTTTTTGAGTTGTTGGCAATCAGGGTCCCACATACCTCCAAACATCACAGGCTATTGTCATCGCTCATGGTTATCCTTCAGAACTTGGTAAGTTCTTATTGCTGAAGATATTGCATATTTGGGTCATGAACATTAAAAAATTAAACAGTCACTGACCAGAGGCTTTATCCCCACTGGCTAGCTTTCATAGTGCCAGAAGGTGCTATACAAACTCCTGAAGGAGGAAAAAAATAATTAATCTTGCTCATCTCTGAACCCGGTGAGCTAAAATAACTACCAGTCTGGCAAGATGTTCCCAATGGTGCAATAGTGGCAAGAACCTGTAAGTAGTTAGGGCATAAACCCTAGCAGAGAACCTACAACTATCATTCTGCTAAATGGGCATAATATTAAAATGCCCTCTAATAACTTGCTACTATATCAATATGTCAGTGCATCCTGTGACTCTCACTGGAGAGCCACAACACAGAGACCCTCAATTGGTATAAGCATAGAATAAGAGACTGCAGACTGCTCAGCCCTAAACTCTCCAACCCCAAGGATCAGGGATCACTGCCAAAGAGGAAGACAGGGAGATTATAAAAGTTGGTAGATGACTACACGGACACAATGCTTTCCGGACATAACAAGGCAGCTGCACATATGCACTGGCAAAGATTATGAAAACATGCACAAGAACCACACAAAGTCAAGCTATACCCAATTGCAGCATTGGGGAAAGGGAAGGGGTGGCATGGGGCACAAAGCCCCACTTCTAGTTAAGGAGATATTAATATTTGATAGCTATTGGGAGAGGGAGAAGAAGAATCAGTTTTTTAAATTATTATTTCATTTAAATTTCCTCATTCTTTTGTTTTTCGAAATAGAAATAGGATTTCTCTGTATAGCTTGGGTGTCCTGGTACTCATTCAGTCTGTACACTACGCTGTCCTGAAACTCAGAGATTTGCCTGTTTCTACCTCCTGATTCCAGGGATCAAAAGTATGTAACACCACACCTGGTTTGAAAATCGATTTTCTTTAATGGTGTAACTCTTAGTGGAATGACCATCTTCAGGGACAAACCCCACACCAGGCTATATTTGGACACAAATTGGACTTAATGGGTTTTTAAAAAAAGAAGAAAGAGAACAGAAATGCGTGTGGGTAATGAGGTAGGGGTGGGTCTGGGAACAGTTGGAAGAGGAGGTGACTATGATCAAAATATTTTGTGTAAAATTCTCAGTTAATAAAATATTAGTATCCTTTTGAGATAGGTAAGCTTATGGTTTGTTAGTAATTTACTCATAACACAATATCTGATATCGATTGAATGGAAATACTTGTGAAAATTCAGTAAAAAAGAGCAGTTTTAATTTAGTCATTTAAGCCCTGTAGACAATGAGTGGACATAAATCAGTGTTCTTTTAGCTGAAGAATGAGATGTGCTAAACACTGTGACATCCTTCTGTCTTAGGAAGGTCTTCACTTAGAAGCACGTTTTTGATTGGTCATTTGAGTAACTATTTACTTAAGCAGGACGTCTTATTAGGTGAAAATGAACTTGAGAAGATGGGCTATTTTTAGAAATGACAAGGCATATTGGCCTCTTATTAGAAAACAGGGAAAGCAAGCACTATACGACCGTGAAATAACATGTTTCGGTCTCCAGGGAGGAGCACAGGAACTCTCTGCCCTTCTGTAGGAATCCTAATCACAGGCCAGAAGGATTCCAAGGAGAAAGAAAGGCTCTGTGCATCACAACATGACTGCTGGCATTTACTCAGAGAAAATGATTCAGGAAAGAAGGGAGAGGATGTGAGAAGGGATTTGTGACATTTTTCCTGACAGCTACAGTTTGTTGCCCTAGGGTTCAAGTGTTAATCATTGTCATTCTGTCTAATCTCCACCCCCATGGTTACCTGGTTACAGCCAGGTATGCTCCGCCCCACAGTTACCTGGCAACAACCAGGTATGCCTGACTCACTATTCTCATTCTCTTCTCTCTTCTCTTGCTGTCTTGCTCCTGCTCTTCCCCTCTTCCCCTTTGTCCCTTCTCTCCTCATTCCCCTCCCACTGCTCCTGGCCAGGCTTTACTCCTCTCCTCTTCTACTCTTCTTCTCTCATTAAATCTTTCCATGTGAAACCGTGTTGGCCTTTTGTTGTTTGTCTGGAAAAAGATGGGATTTCTACCTCAAAATTGATAATGTGTTCTTCCATGTGGCGTTATTAAGAGGTGGTGGGGACTCTAAGAGATAGGGTCTTGTGAGTGGTGGACAGATCATTGAGGTGACATGGGATTGACAGAGGGGCTAACTGATAAAGGATGAAAAGACTTCTGTAGGACTCCATTGAGCTTCTGTGTGTTGTTATAAAAAGAGCAAAGCTGACATCTTTGGTATCTCTTGCTTGCAACCTCACTATATGATCTCTCTCTCTTTCTCACAGGTACTCTCTTCTCAAAGCCATCAACCATGTTTGACACAGCCAAAGGGACCATAGCAGATCAGATCCTTTGTCATGCTCTGGAATTCACAAAACTGTAAAGGAAACTGCATTTCTTTTAAAACTACAAAGCTTCAGTTATTTTGTTAAGATAATAGAAAGTTCTGACACTGATTTAGTCTCAGAAGTCACATACTACTTCATCTACAATATTCTATTAATTATAATTTACTTACAGTTCCTAGAAACTGCCCTTTCTGCTGAACCTTCTGCAGTGCCATTTAACTGATTAGAATTGCAGAGATTATAGAAAGGTAGAATGGTTGCAGGTCCAGAACATAATTAAAATTTATTTTGAGCTGTCTTTGTCCTCCTTATTAGGTATTCATTTTTTCACCTCTGTGTCCTATCTAACATCCCATGACTATCAGGGAAACTTTTTGATCTTAGTAGACCTGGCTGCTAGCTTCCATAAACCTCCAAAGCTAAGAGTGTCATCTACTAGCATCTGAGGCCTTAAACACAGCATTTCCCATTTTGCTACAACCACCTTTGGGATGTTTCCACCAGTGTGTTTGAAAAGTGCCTTAATTTGTGACCTTTGTTCTGCTTTTATAAAAATGTCACGAAGTTGCTATTTCATTGGAGCATGTTATTTCCTACAACCTAAGTCTGTGTTCCTGGACCATGGTCACATATATATTTTGCTCCAGAATAAACCATTTGTTTTATTCTTTTGAGGTCAGAGATGTTTCTTTCTTTGACAGTTCTTGGCAGCTCAACACCAGGCCCCAAAGAACAATCCATTTTCACTTGATGGAATCAGCTGGGTCCGTGCCAGGGTCCAGCACAGTGCTCCCTTGTTGAGACCTTTTGGCACTGCTTCCTTGCATGGAAATTGATGAGTTCTCCCTTGGGGCTTGAACTTGCCTGAATTTGGTTGATGGTCTATTGGTTTGTTCTGAGCTAAGATTTTAGGATCCTATTCCTATGGTGATCCTTTTGTTCCTTTGCTTTCAGGCTGTGAGCTTTAAAGTGTCCATTTGTTTCCTTTGGAAGGATTACAGTTGCTGTTTGTGGTGTTTGTTTTCATTTGGGTGGTTTTTAGACCTTTAAAGGTGTTTTGGTTTCTGTCCACTTTGTCTTTATTCTGTTTCCTTATGGAACATTTGATTTATCACCATTTGACCTGTTTCCTGACACTCCTCCCAGGCCTAAGTCTGCACTTCCTTGTGGCTTCTGCTTATTGTAACCTTCTGCCTTCAGCTTGGGTTTTTATGAGCTCCTGGTGAAGATTACAGTGATTCTTCCCAGTCAGAAGGAACTTTATTGGTTCGTCTTGCAAAACATGTATGCATCCTCAAATTTTCATAATCACGCAGGATAACTAACCCTGAGGCCCAGTGGGAGAAGATGGTCAATCCCAGAGAGGCACTCAGACCTGACTTAAAATACCATCTATGAACTAGCATAGAAAGGCTTCTCGCACGATTTTAGGAGGAAAAAAAGGAAAGGAAGAAAAGAAGAAAAAGCAGAGGTATGGATAAATGGAGGTAGGAAGATAGGAGGTAGACACAAGCTTCAAAGGAAGAAATGTTTGTAGATACACTGTCTGTTGGGAGTTTAAATCTCAGCTTGCATCTGGACAAAGCACACCAAGCCAACAGAGTTCCGCTTGGAAAGGTTTAATGAGAGAAGTAAAGACTGACCATGAGCATGTGGAGGGAAGGGGTGGGTAATGGGGAGAGAAGGGACAGGGACAAAGAGGGCCCAAGAGCAGAGAAGAGAAGAGTGAAAGCAAGAGAGCGAGGAGGAGCCAAGCAGCCCCTTATATAGTGTCAGGCACAGCTGGCTGTTGCCAGGCAACTGTGGGGCAGAGCATACCTGCTGTTGCCAGGTAGCTGTGGGGGTGGAGCTTAGACAAAATACCAACATTCCCCTGTTTTGGTTTAATGGAAAAAGAAAAATTAGAAGTGATGGTGGAGCAGGAATAGGGCTGTTGTGATCTCTGACTACTTCCAGCTTGCTTTGGGGTGAAATTTCTCTAGGGAACCTAGAAAAGTGGGTATGAGATGTTTGTCCAGTCTTAGAGTTGTCCATTTCTTTGTTGTTCAGGGTCTGTGGTATCATCTGAGAATAGGCAAAAACGAACAGGTCTAATAGAAGCGTCTGCATCTGTGCGAGGAGATTGGAAATCTGGAGGTTGCCTCTCTGGAGCTGTCCTGGATGTAGTAAGCAACTAGACTTGACAAGAAGATTGTTATGTATAATATATATGTATATATATTATAGATAGAGAATAAGATTAAGTACATTTGGTAGAAAAGAAATTTTTTCTTAGATGTATATTTGAAACCCAGAGGAATCCCAGTTTTTGGAAATAGGTAGTAAGTGGGAACGTTAGGCAGATATACTTATCTGGGTGAAGTCTATTTGGTCCATAAGAGGTAGGTCTGAGTGGGTTTCCTGTAACTTTTAAGTTTACAAAAGAGATAACATGAATTAACAACGTGAACATTCTTTAAGATAAGCTTTTTGTTGAACAGAAGGAAGAATTTGTCCTAGAGAACATGTCCTGGATGTCTTAAAACAGTTTGCCATGACAAAAAGACAGAGAAAGCAGTTTCCAGATCCTACTTGGAAAAACTGTTTAGCAACATAGTGATTCTGGACCTCCCAGACTCAAGGGTCTACTTGAGAAGCTGCTAAAGGAAGCCACATGTCCATATTGGTAGGTTGGCTGGCTAGAGGGAGCAGAAGGGCTGCAGGCAAGTTTGAATTTGGACAAATGGGTGGAGCAAAATAGAGGCTCCCAACTTAGCTAGAAGATCCCTTTCCAATAAGGGAACAGGGCATGTTGGCACTAACAAAAAGGAATGAGTGAGAGGTACAACTCTAAAAATGTAACTAAGTGGTGGGGTTTGGTGAGGACGGTTAGGTTACCCCCTACCCTGACAATGGGGAAATGGGAGAGAGAGGTGGGTCCCCAAAATTCTGTTAGGACAGAGTCAATGGCCCCAATGTCCAAGAGGAAGGAGATGGGCTGCTCACATACCATGATGGTTACCCAGGGCTCTGCTGGCGATGGCAGTGGTCAGGTCCAGGGAACTCAGCCCCCTGCAGTCATCCATAGCCAAGCCTAGGAGATCTGCTGGAGGGTTATCTGGACATGATGCTCACCCGTCCTGTGCAACATGAGGACAATCGACAGCCCAGTGTCCCTCTTGAGGGCCCCTAGAACATAGCCCTTTGACTTGTGGAAGTCAGGGCAAGCCCTTATCCAATAACCGTGTTGACCACATTTGTAGCAGGAGCCTGGTGGTCTCTTAGCCTTAGAAGACCAGGAGTTCTGAGCAGTGGCTGAGGCTGGTCAGACAGCCTTTGCCAGCATATGGTATTTTAGTCTGCAAGCCTTCTCATCCTTTACATGGTATACTTTAAAGGCCAGCACCCAAACTTCTGCCTGTGGAGTTAGGGGACCCCTCTCTAGCTTTTTAAGTTGTCTTTTACATTGGGGTAGCTATGGGAAAAGAAATAGGTCATCAGAAGTTGCTTACCTTCTGGGTTCAGGGTCTAGATTAGTGTACTGTAATAAAGCCTTTGTAAGGCATTCGAAAAAAATGGGATGGGTTTTTTTGTTTTTCCTAAATGAATTCTTGTAGTTTTTCAAAATTCATTGATTTTAAGGCTGCCCTGTGGAGACCGGCCAGGAGGCAGGTTATAAATCTATTTCTGGTTAAAATACCACCTGTGGAATTATAATTCCATTGGGGATCTTGGTCAGGTACTGCCTTAGATCCAATTGGGTGTGTTTGTCTGCATGTATTCTTACCTGCTCCCAAACTCGCTGGCGTTCCTAAGGAAGTAAATTATTAGTAAGGATTATATGTCAAGACAGGGTAGGAACGAAACATCTGAAGAGCAAGGGAGAGGTGTAAGTAAGCACGCATGCACAGGTTGCACAGCTGCAGCTGAGGCACTATTTTTCTCGAGGCTGTGGCTGGCTGAGCACAGGAACAAAGGCCTGGACAGAAGAGAGAGCTCACTGTCCTTGGGTCTTACCAAGCAGAATCCCTGGCAGGATGCAAGGGACAGGGCCAGACTCGATTTTCCTGCTGCTACACAGTGGCAGGCAGAGCACAGAAGCAAGAGCCCTAAGTGTAGGGTCACATGCATGTGGGAAAGCAGGTCTCACAGACAGAGTCCCTGGCAGACGAAAGGGATGGAGCCAGACCTACTTTTCAATCAGTAGCTGCAGCAGTGCAGCAGCAATGAGGAAGGGAGGAGGGGGAGGCCTGGGGGCGGGGAGAGGCAGAGACACTGTTTTCTCCTTAGTATAAATTAGACCAAAACATCTCAGGAAACAGGGACAGGCGGCGAAGACCAATAGACCCGTGGATAAAACTAGGGACTATTAATTGCCCCTACTGGTGCTGGAGCTACACTCAGAGTTAGTGCTCCTGAGCCAGAGAGCAGTTTATACAGACCGGGCCTGGCATTTTAAACTGTCTCAAAAAATAGGGAGGAAATATCTCACCTAAGAGAAAAGGTCCTAGAATGAGGGTCAGTGAAAGGATCTGTCCAGGGGCAGCACACAGTTAGCTCTGAACTCAAGAACGCTTCCCTGAGACCAGATGTACATCATGGAAAGTAAAGCTCTGAGATAAAGAAAGTGCACAGAGGTGGAGTAGGTCACCTCACCAGTGTGGGAGCCATATTGGATTTGGGCCTGGTTGCTTTGTCACTGTGTGGCACAAGAAGTTTACATTCACAGAATGTTGTCAGCCTGAACAAGACCCTTCTGGGTCTCCAACAAGGTTTGACCCCTGCCGAGCCCTGCCCTTGCATGTGGAAACCTTTTGTCCCCAACTGGGAACAGTCTGGCCAGGTACTTCTCACCTGAGTCAGAATTAGGCTGGCCTTCCTGGTTATTTCCCTAATTTATTCAGGCCACATAGTCGGTCCTTTGTTACCGAAGTCTCAGCCAGGGTTCTCCACTGTGCTTGACAGATACCTGCTAAGTGGTGTTCTTTGGATATATAGTTTGGTCAATAAAGAAACCAGAAGCTCTCTTCCTCTTCTGGCTTGACACGAATAACCTGTGTGTGTGTGCTTCTTTCATCCCACAGGCTTTCGCCCGATTCTCGGTACCGTGTCGATTCTCGGTACCGTGTCGGTGCTGGAAATTGAGGAATTTCTGGTAGCAGGAGAAGAGGGACCATGTGGTTGATGCGGGCCTGTCTAAGTGACCCACGTGCCAAGAGCTGGCACTACGTGGTGATCCATGGAAGTCTGCATGTGCAGCAGCAACTCACGTTGTGGAAGACCTGAGTCCCACAGCAGCCAGCAGGTGGCGGTGTCCAATGGCACAGTGGAGGCCAAGAAGACACAAAGACCCAATTCAGGTGGTGTGCGCCACAGCAGTGGATGTAATGGTGGGACTTGCAGCAGCGTTTCCATCCCTCCCCACCACGGCACCGTGTGAGCATGATGCCCTGCCTGCGCCAGCAGACAATGCTGTCAGCCTCCTCTGTGGCCTGTGGTGCACAGCAGTGGGGTGGTGGGCCAGGTAGTCATGGGGAGATCATAAACCCTGTCCTTACGGGCCACCAATGTTGGGGTTTAAATCTTGGCTCGCATCCAGACAGACCACACCAAGCCAACATGGATCCATGTGGAAAGGTTTAATGAGAGAGGAAGAATAGAAGAGGGGAGAAGTGAAGGCCGGCCATTAACATGTGGAGGGAAGCAGGGAATGAGAGAGAAGGGACAGGGACAAAGAGGGCACGAGAGCAGAGAAGAGTAAGAGCAAGAGAGCGAGGAGGAGCCTTGCAGCCCCTTATATAGTGTCACCCACAGCTGGCTGTTGCTAGGCAACTGTGGAGCAGAGCATACCTGGCTGTGGAGATGGAGCTTAGACGGAATACCAACACTGTGATCTGGTACTCTAGCAGGCTTTATGTGTGATAATTACAGACTTTCTACTTGCACGTATTTGGAAAAATTAGGAGGCCTAGCCAAATATGTGTATTTTTACATAAAACAAGAAGTCCTAGGCAAGAGGGAATAATAATGAATGCTCAGGTCACTTTAATTGGAATTTAGAAACCGAAAAGAAGAAACAAGATTGTCAATTTACAGGAAATGAATAAGAGGATTCTGGAAACAGTATCAGGATTAAAGAAAGACATTGAAGAACAAGAGATTAACAAAACCAGAGATTGTGTTAAAACCAAAAATAAATTCCCAACAACCTTACCCTTCTCCCTATCCCCCTATGCTCCTATATGCTCTACCTATCTTGCTCCTCCACCCTGCTCCACCTATCCTGTTGTGCTCCACCTATCCTGATCTACCTGTGCCTTCTCTACCAGATCCTCAGCTTCCTCCTGCTTCATCATCCCAGCCTCTCACTCTTCTTGCTGGCACTTCCCAAGAGGACTAACATTCAATTCCTAACAGGGTTTAAAGAATTTCTATGGGTAACAAAATTTCTATTAA
The DNA here is from genome assembly GCF_021556685.1 of Rattus norvegicus. NCBI lineage: Eukaryota > Metazoa > Chordata > Mammalia > Rodentia > Muridae > Rattus > Rattus norvegicus. The sequence continues at coordinate 50,106,077 of NC_141550.1, forward strand.
AGGCAAAAGTTGAATGATTTGTCTTCAGACAAAACCCAGAGGGACAGGAACCCAGATACCCTCCCCGGACAAAAAACAAAACAAAACAAAAACAACAACAACAAAAACAACAACAATAATAACAAAAAACCAGCTGAAATCATTTCTTACAGGCTTTTTTGACCCATGTCATGACACTCTAGGATTTGCTAAAGAATTTCAGATTACTCTACTGAGAAATGAACCAGGGTTTTCTGGCTTATACCAATGAATTCAATTATTAGCTCCAGGAAGTAAGGCACAGGGTGGTTTTGCTTGGCAGAATGGAGGAAACCCCTGAGGACTTTAATAAAATAGATGCTGATTCTAAAGTGTCCACTGTGAGCTGGAGAGCTGCCTCTGTGCTGTGATATTGAAGTTGTCCACCCAAGTTATTGACTGAGCCAAAATACAGCTATGTAAGGTAAGATGTGACTTCTGGATTTGGAATACATTTAAACAGTACTCAGGAGTTTCTTTAAGAATGTGGAGGATTGTAGGAATGCTGCCTTGTTAAATTCTGGATTTATAGAAGGGCTGGAGAAAGATTTGGACATATTGAGCTTCATTTCCCACAGAAGCCCTTATCATTTTAGCAGGCTAATCTTAAGAACTACTATAAAAAAAGGAAAGACACACCACTACAAAAATTATGAGGTTCCAATTGAAGTAGATCAGCTCTCAGGTAAAGAGATCTAACAACTAGTTCTGTTCTCAAAAAGACCGTTATTTGTAACTGTTGTAAATATCTTGGCTGTATTAAAAGAGATTATAAGAAATGAAAATGGGTACTTTCTTAAAAGGGACCACAGTTCCCTGAGAGAGACCTTAAAAGAAAATCTAGTCAGAACAGGTGAAGGGCTGTAGCAGGTTCAAACCTGGCAAACGTGGCATCAGTACGCATTTCCTTTCATTTTTCTCTTTCTTGCTAAACTTTGTAAATTAATTAGATTATATTCCTAAAGCTAGCCACCAAGGTCTATTCCCTTATTTGGGTCTATTCCCACATCCCCTAAACTGATTGATTACCAAGATCCAATTATCAAAATATCAAGGTCCAGCAGTCAAAATTCATTATCTTGACTACCCTAATTAAAACACCCAGTCAGAACTTACCAACCTGTCCTGGCTCATTCTTTTTTTTTTTTTTTTATTAACTTGAGTATTTCTTATATACATTTCGAGTGTTATTCCCTTTCCCGGGTTCCGGGCAAAAATCCGACTCCCCCCTCCCCCCTCCCCCCTCCCCTTCCTTATGGGTATTCCCCTCTCAACCTTCCCCCCATTGCCGCCCTCCCCCCACAGTCTAGTTCACTGGGGGTTCAGTCTTAGCAGGACCCAGGGCTTCCCCTTCCACTGGTGCTCTTACTAGGATATTCATTGCTACCTATGAGGTCAGAGTCCAGGGTCACTCCATGTATAGTTTTAGGTAGTGGCTTAGTCCCTGGAAGCTCTGGTTGCTTGGCATTGTTGTACATATGGGGTCTCGAGCCCCTTCAAGTTCTTCCAATTCTTTCTCTGATTCCTTCAACGGGGGTTCTATTCTCGTTCAGTGGTTTGCTGCTGGCATTCGCCTCTGTATTTGCTGTACTCTGGCTGTGTCTCTCAGGAGCGATCTACATCTGGCTCCTGTCGGTCTGCACTTCTTTGCTTCATCCATCTTGTCTAATTGGGTGGCTGCATATGTATGGGCCAAATGTGGGGCAGGCTCTGAATGGGTGTTACTTCAGTCTCTGTTTTAATCTTTGCCTCTCTCCTCCCTGCCAAGGGCATTCTTGTTCCCCTTTTAACGAAGGCGTGAAACATTCACATTTTGATCATCCATCTTGAGTTTCATTTGTTCTAGGCATCTAGGGTAATTCAAGCATTTGGGCTAATAGCCACTTATCAATGAGTGCATACCATGTATGTCTTTCTGTGATTGGGTTAGCTCACTCAGAATGATATTTTCCAGTTCCAACCATTTGCCTACGAATTTCATAAAGCCGTTGTTTTTGATAGCTGAGTAATATTCCATTGTGTAGATGTACCACATTTTCTGTATCCATTCCTCTGTTGAAGGGCATCTGGGTTCTTTCCAGCTTCTGGCTATTGTAAATAAGGCTGTGATGAACATAGTGGAGCACGTGTCATTTTTATATGTTGGGGCATCTTTTGGGTATATGCCCAAAAGAGGTATAGCTGGATCCTCAGGCAATTCAATGTCCAATTTTCTGAGGAACCTCCAGACTGATTTCCAGAATGGTTGTACCAGTCTCCAATCCCACCAACAATGGTGGAGTGTTCCTCTTTCTCCGCATCGTCGCCAGCATCTGCTGTCACCTGAGTTTTTGACCTTAGCCATTCTCACTGGTGTGAGGTGAAATCTCAGGGTTGTTTTGATTTGCATTTCCCTTATGACTAAAGATGTTGAACATTTCTTTAGGTGTTTCTCAGCCATTCGGCATTCCTCAGCTGTGAATTATTTGTTTAGCTCTGAACCCCATTTTTTAATAGGGTTATTTGTCTCCCTGCGGTCTAACTTCTTGAGTTCTTTGTATATTTTGGATATAAGGCCTCTATCTGTTGTAGGATTGGTAAAGATCTTTTCCCAATCTGTTGGTTGCCGTTTTGTCCTAACCACAGTGTCCTTTGCCTTACAGAAGTTTTGCAGTTTTATGAGATCCCATTTGTCGATTCTTGATCTTAGAGCGTGAGCCATTGGTGTTTTGTTTAGGAAATTTTTTCCAGTGCCCATGTGTTCCAGATGCTTCCCTAGTTTTTCTTCTATTAGTTTGAGTGTGTCTGGTTTGATGTGGAGGTCCTTGATCCACTTGGACTTAAGCTTTGTACAGGGTGATAAGCATGGATCGATCTGGATTCTTCTACATATTGACCTCCAGTTGAACCAGCACCAATTGCTGAAAATGCTATCTTTTTTCCATTGGATGCTTTTGGCTCCTTTGTCAAAAATCAAGTGACCATAGGTGTGTGGGTTCATTTCTGGGTCTTCAATTCTATTCCATTGGTCTATCTGTCTGTCTCTGTACCAATACCATGCAGTTTTTATCACTATTGCTCTGTAATACTGCTTGAGTTCAGGGATAGTGATTCCCCCTGAAGTCCTTTTATTGTTGAGGATAGTTTTAGCAATCCTGGGTTTTTTGTTATTCCAGATGAATTTGCAAATTGTTCTGTCTAACTCTTTGAAGAATTGGATTGGTATTTTGATGGGGATTGCATTGAATCTGTAGATTGCTTTTGGTAAAATGGCCATTTTTACTATATTGATCCTGCCAATCCATGAGCATGGGAGATCTTTCCATCTTCTAAGGTCTTCTTCAATTTCTTTCCTCAGTGTCTTGAAGTTCTTATTGTACAGATCTTTTACTTGCTTGGTTAAAGTCACACCGAGGTACTTTATATTATTTGGGTCTATTATGAAGGGTGTCGTTTCCCTAATTTCTTTCTCGGCTTGTTTCTCTTTTGTGTAGAGGAAGGCTACTGATTTATTTGAGTTAATTTTATACCCAGCCACTTTGCTGAAGTTGTTTATCAGCTTTAGTAGTTCTCTGGTGGAACTTTGGGGATCGCTTAAATATACTATCATGTCATCTGCAAATAGTGATATTTTGACTTCTTCTTTTACGATCTGTATCCCCTTGACCTCCTTTTGTTGTCTGATTGCTCTGGCTAGAACTTCAAGAACTATATTGAATAAGTAGGGAGAGAGTGGGCAGCCTTGTCTAGTCCCTGATTTTAGTGGGATTGCTTCAAGTTTCTCTCCATTTAGTTTAATGTTAGCAACTGGTTTGCTCTATATGGCTTTTACTATGTTTAGGTATGGGCCTTGAATTCCTATTCTTTCCAGGACTTTTATCATGAAGGGGTGTGAATTTTGTCAAATGCTTTCTCAGCATCTAATGAAATGATCATGTGGTTTTGTTCTTTCAGTTTGTTTATATGATGGATCACGTTAATGGTTTTCCGTATATTAAACCATCCCTGCATGCCTGGGATGAAGCCTACTTGATCATGGTGGATGATTGTTTTGATGTGCTCTTGGATTCGGTTTGCCAGAATTTTATTGAGTATTTTTGCGTCGATATTCATAAGGGAAATTGGTCTGAAGTTCTCTTTCTTTGTTGGGTCTTTGTGTGGTTTAGGTATAAGAGTAATTGTGGCTTCATAGAAGGAATTCTGTAGTGCTCCATCTGTTTCAATTTTGTGGAATAGTTTGGATAATATTGGTATGAGGTCTTCTATGAAGGTCTGATAGAATTCTGCACTAAACCTGTCTGGACCTGGGCTCTTTTTGGTTGGGAGACCTTTAATGACTGCTTCTATTTCCTTAGGAGTTATGGGGTTGTTTAACTGGTTTATCTGTTCCTGATTTAACTTCGGTACCTGGTATCTGTCTAGGAAATTGTCCATTTCCTGCAGATTTTCAAGTTTTGTTGTATACAGGTTTTTATAGTAAGATCTGATGTTTTTTTGAATTTCCTCTGAATCTGTAGTTATGTCTCCCTTTTCATTTCTGATTTTGTTAATTTGGACACACTCTCTGTGTCCTCTCGTTAGTCTGGCTAAGGGTTTATCTATCTTGTTGATTTTCTCAAAGAACCAACTTTTGGTTCTGTTGATTCTTCCTATGGTCCTTTTTGTTTCTACTTGGTTAATTTCAGCTCTGAGTTTGATTATTTCCTGCCTTCTATTCCTCCTGGGTGTATTTGCTTCTTTTTGTTCTAGAGCTTTTAGGTGTGCTGTCAAGCTGCTGACATATGCTCTTTCCTGTTTCTTTCTGCAGGCACTCAGCGCTATGAATTTTCCTCTTAGCACAGCTTTCATTGTGTCCCATAAGTTTGGGTATGTTGTACCTTCATTTTCATTAAATTCTAAAAAGTCTTTAATTTCTTTCTTTATTTCTTCCTTGACCAGGTTATCATTGAGTAGAGCATTGTTCAATTTCCACGTATATGTAGGCATTCTTCCCTTATTGTTATTGAAGACCAGTTTTAGGCCGTGGTGGTCCGATAGCACGCATGGGATTATTTCTATCTTTCTGTACCTGTTGAGGCCCGTTTTTTGACCAATTATATGGTCAATTTTGGAGAAAGTACCATGAGGAGCTGAGAAGAAGGTATATCCTTTTGCTTTAGGATAGAATGTTCTATAAATATCCGTTAAGTCCATTTGGCTCATGACTTCTCTTAGTCTGTCTACGTCTCTGTTTAATTTCTGTTTCCATAATCTGTCCATTGATGAGAGTGGGGTGTTGATATCTCCCACTATTATTGTATGAGGTGCAATGTGTGTTTTGAGCTTTAGTAAGGTTTCTTTTACGTATGTAGGTGCCCTTGTATTTGGGGCATAGATATTTAGGATTGAGAGTTCATTGTGGTGGATTTTTCCTTTGATGAATATGAAGTGTCCTTCCTTATCTTTTTTGATGACTTTTAGTTGAAAATTGATTTTATCTGATATTAGAATGGCAACTCCAGCTTGCTTCTTCCGACCATTTGCTTGGAAAGTTGTTTTCCAGCCTTTCACTCTGAGGTAGTGTCTGTCTTTGTCTCTGAGGTGTGTTTCCTGTAGGCAGCAGAATGCAGGGTCCTCGTTGCGTATCCAGTTTGTTAATCTATGCCTCTTTATTGGGGAGTTGAGGCCATTGCTGTTGAGAGATATTAAGGAATAGTGATTATTGCTGCCTGTCGTATTCATATTTGGATGTGAGGTTATGTTTGTGTGCTTTTCTTCTCTTTGTTTTGTTTCCAAGACGATTAGTTTCTTGCTTCTTCTAGGGTATAGCTTGCCTCCTTATGTTGGGCTTTACCATTTATTATCCTTTGTAGTGCTGGATTTGTAGAAAGATATTGTGTAAATTTGTTTTTGTCATGGAATATCTTGGTTTCTCCATCTATGTTAATTGAGAGTTTTGCAGGATACAGTAACCTGGGCTGGCATTTGTGTTCTCTTAGGGTCTGTATGACATCTGTCCAGGATCTTCTGGCCTTCATAGTTTCTGGCGAGAATTCTGGTGTGATTCTGATATGTCTGCCTTTATATGTTACTTGACCTTTTTCCCTTACTGCTTTTAATATTCTTTCTTTATTTTGTGCGTTTGGTGTTTTGACTATTATGTGACGGGAGGTGTTTCTTTTCTGGTCCAATCTATTTGGAGTTCTGTAGGCTTCTTGTATGCCTATGGGTATCTCTTTTTTTTAGGTTAGGGAAGTTTTCTTCTATGATTTTGTTGTAGATATTTACTGGTCCTTTGAGCTGGGAGTCTTCACTCTCTTCTATACCTATTATCCTTAGGTTTGATCTTCTCATTGAGTCCTGGATTTCCTGTATGTTTTGGACCAGTAGCTTTTTCTGCTTTACATTATCTTTGACAGTTGAGTCAATGATTTCTATGGAATCTTCTGCTCCTGAGATTCTCTCTTCCATCTCCTGTATTCTGTTGGTGAAGCTTGTATCTACAGCTCCTTGTCTCTTCTTTTGGTTTTCTATATCCAGGGTTGTTTCCATGTGTTCTTTCTTGATTGCTTCTATTTCCATTTTTAATTCCTTCAACTGTTTGATTGTGTTTTCCTGGAATTCTTTCAGGGATTTTTGTGACTCCTCTCTATGGGCTTCTACTTGTTTATTTATGATTTCGTGGAATTCTTTCAGGGATTTTTGTGACTCCTCTCTATGGGCTTCTACTTGTTTAATTATGTTTTCCTGGAATTCTTTCAGGCATTTTTGTGATTCCTCTCTGTAGGCTTCTACTTGTTCTCTATGGGGGTTCTTCACGTCTTTCTTGAAGTCCTCCAGCATCATGATTAAATATGATTTTGAAACTAGATCTTGCTTTTCTGGTGTGTTTGGATATTCCATGTTTGTTTTGGTGGGAGAATTGGGCTCCGATGGTGCCATGTAGTCTTGGTTTCTGTTGCTTGGGTTCCTGCGCTTGCCTCTCGCCATCAGATTATCTCTAGTGTTACTTTGTTCTGCTATTTCTGACAGTGGCTAGACTGCCCTATAAGCTTGTGTGTCAGGAGTGCTGTAGACCTGTTTTCCTGTTTTCCTTCAGCCTGTTATGGCGACAGAGTGTTCTGCTTTCGGGCGTGTAGTTTTCCCTCTCTACAGGTCTTCAGCTGTTCCTGTGGGCCTGTGTCTTGAGTTCACCAGACAGGTCACTTGCAGCAGAAAAGTTGGTCTTACCTCTGGTCCCGAGGCTCAAGTTTGCTCGCGGGGTGCTGCCCAAGAGCTCTCCGTGGCAGCAGCAACCAGGAAGATCTGTGCCGCCGTTTCCGGGAGCTTCAGTGCACCAGGGTTCCAGATGGCATTTGGTGTTTTCCTCTGGCGTCCGAGATGTGTGTGCAGAGTGCTGTCTCTTCTGGTTTCCCAGGCGCGTCTGCCTCTCTGAGGGTTTAGCTCTCCCTCCCACGGGATTTGGGTGCAGAGAACTGTTTATCCGGTCTGTTTCCTTCAGGTTCCAGCGGTATCTCAGGCGCAGCGGTCCTGCCGCTCCTGGGCCCTCCCCCACGGGAGCCCAGAGGCCTTATACAGTTTCCTCTTGGGCCAGGGATGTGGGCAGGGGTGGGCAGTGTTGGTGGTCTCTTCCTCTCTGCAGCCTCAGGAGTGCCCACCTGACCAGGTGGTGAGGTCTCTCTCTCTCACGGGGTCTGGGAGCAGAGAGCTGCTGCAGGCCGGGATCCGCGGGTGTGGGACTTCCGGTAAACACAGGACGTGCCCGGTCCTAGAGGAATTCTGCCTCTGTGTGTCCCGAGTTCACCAGGCAGCTTTCTTGCAGCAGAAAAGTTGGTCTTACCTGTGGTCCCGAGGCTCAAGTTTGCTCGTGGGGTGCTGCCCATGGGCTCTCTGCAGCGGTAGCAACCAGGAAGATATGTGCCGCCCCTTCCGGGAGCTTCAGTGCACCAGGGTTCCAGATGGTCTTTGGCTTTTTCCTCTGGCGTCCGAGATGTGTGTGCAGAGAGCAGTCTCTTCTGGTTTCCCAGGCTTGTCTGCCTCTCTGAAGGTTTAGCTCTCCCTCCCACAGGATCTGGGTGCAGAGAACTGTTTATCCGGTCTGTTTCCTTCAGGTTCCGGCGGTCTGGCTCATTCTAATACAGACTTCCCAATTTCCTTCTTAAAATTAACACCTGCAAAATGATTTGTTGCTATTTTGGTCCAATCAGAGGTTTAGTCCATTATCTTCATTGTGGGAAGCATGGTGGTATGCAGGCAGACATAATGCTGGAGAAGTTGAGAATTTTACATCTAGCTTGACAGGTAGCAGGAAGGAAGACTTAGCTGTAATCTTCCAATAAGTCCATACCTATTCCAACAAGGCCATACCTCCTAACAGTACCACTTCCTATGGATATATGTGGGCCATTCTTATTCAAACTATCATAGAAGTCCACCAAGTCCTTGTCTGGGGTGGAGAAGCAGCCAGAATTTTGCTAACTTGTTAATTTTGGACTCCTTATCTGTCTGCTTGTCAAGGTGTCTGAATTTTCCTACATCACTCCTCCCAGAGGCGGGAGGGTAAAGGTTGCTCTGGTTGTTTTCTGCAAACAAAATGGGTAAAGCAGGGAAAGACTGTAGTCAAAGTGCCTCTGATGAGTGTCAGCCTAAGAGGCCACAGTACAACTTAGCCAATGGCAGAGTTCAGGAATGAACTACAGCAATTTGATGACAATGCGTCACCAAAGACAGTGTTACTCAGGTGAGGAAGCATCTATAACATAAACAAGGTGAGATTATTAGTATAAATCTTATGGAAACATAGTTAACACAACAGGCAAGAAGACCATCCAAAACTGCTTTGCCTGCTTGGATAAACTGTCAGTGAGGTTAATAATATCTTTGTCTACCTTAAGGTGAACATTACAAAGAGAATTGTTTGCTCGAGAGGCTTCTGTTAGTTTGAATTAGGAAGTTAGCCATTTGGGTCTCTTCTACCATAACCTCAAAAAGAACAAGGAGAGATGAGGTTAATGAGACTGAACCAACATGGTTAGTATAGACTATCTAATAGGGTGGAGTATAATTGTGCAATTGGTTGGAGTCCTACAGAGGGAGGAAATGTTTATAACTCTCATTGGGAGCAGGAATATCATCAACCATGCCCTGCTGATGAAGCCATGCTATTTCTCATGAACCAGAAATAATTCTTGGTGGGACTGGACACCAGGCAACCATACCTATGTGAAAACTGGATCCAGATTTTCTTAGGGATAGAGTATGTGCTATTTTAAACTTGGAAGTTTGAGAGAGAAATGTTATCCCGTTGGGTTTTTCTTTGTAAGTTTGTTAGTGGTGCCCTTCTATATAACACAGGTGCTCTGAATAAGTTCTCCCAACCATGAGTTTGAGGAAAGGATGTCTGATCACCTCATTCAGTCAAGGAACTCATGCAATCAGGACAAGAAATGTCTCATTATAGTTATGAGATACAGTTTTTACCAAAGGCAGTGCAAATATTGTTATCTTTAGAAAGGTGGACCATTGGGCCATGCTCATTCAGATCATGTTTGAATTAGAATATCCAGCAAGCCTGTTGAACTCAGATACAACTATTTCCAAGGTCATCATGGAGACATCAGATTTGTACTGTCGATGCTATTCATTCATTCCTTTAATCCTGAATTTTCTTTAGTTGAGGATATTCTAGCTGTTCCTTCCCCTTGGGATAATATGCCAACTTTATACCTTTTTTTTTAGATAGGGAGTCTTAGTCACAGTTCTATTGCTGTAAAGAGACACCATGACCATGACCAAGACAACTCTTATAAAAGAAAACATTTAGTTGGGGGCTTGCTTACAGAGGTGTAATCCAATATCATCATGGCAGGGAGCATGATGGCATGCAGGTGGACATGATGCTGGAGAAGTAGCTGATTCTCAAGTAGGAGGAGGAGGAGGAGGAGGAGGAGGAGGAGGAGGAGGAGGAGGAGGAGAGAGAGAGAGAGAGAGAGAGAGAGAGAGAGAGAGAGAGAGAGAGAGAGAGACTGGGTTTGGTATGGGCTTTTGAAACCTCAAAGCCCACTTCTAGTGACACATCTCCTTCAATAAGGCCACAGCTAGTTCAACAAGGCCACAGTTCCTAATCCTTCCCTGACAGCTCATCAATGGGGGAGCTAAGTATGCAAATAAATGAGCCTATAGGGGGCTATCTCAGGCAAACTACCATAAACTCATTTTTCAATGAGTGTGCCTCCTCCAAGGTTGCACACTATAATTGTCCTAGATCTGTTCGGAATCTCCTGAGTAGGTTCCTTTTGCTAGAAGGAGAGACCACAATTATGAGCAATCCTTGGTCCATGGTTTCCTTTGACTGTGATAGAGACCAGAGGGCTGTGGCTTGAATGAACTTTGGTAAAGTATGAAGAATCCAGCATCTGGAAACAATCCACTGAGATTAGGGTGAGGGTAGTAGCATCTGCTTTATTCTCAGGTAAGCAAAGGTTTGGGTGTACCAGAGGGTCTCTCAGATTCATCTGGCTGTAAGTAAGGTGAGGCTGTTTCTGTAAGACTTGTGATCCATCTAGTCACATTAAACCCGAATTTGGTCTTTGGAGGTCTGTGAGTCCAAAAAGTCATCCCAGCTATTGAGATTGTTTATCCAACAATCCCAGAATATCACACAAGTGCAGGGCACGGAGCTCTTAGACAGTTCCTACACTACAGTGAATCTTACCTAACTGATCAGGTTCGTGGACTTTACACATTGATATTCTTGGCTGAAAATAGACCTCACAGTTTATTAGCCAATTGTGACCAGAAGTACTCACTGTATTAACAAGAACACAGATAGGGACTCAATAGTTTTGGTACATAAAACAGGTGTCATTGAGTAGGGAATGAATGCTTGGCTCTAGAACAAGATTAGAGAATATTTCCAAGATGGATTCTCCTTTGTAAAGGTCTGGAATTCTCATTTGTAAAGGTCTAGCATGGTCCCTTTCCACTTAAGAGCAAGTAGTCCACACTGAAAAAAACGAGGACTGAAGCATCAAAGCTGTATACGTGCCTCGTGGAGTGTTAGTATTGGAATAAATCCCCAATCTGACCAGAATCAGTGATGCTACAATAGCATTGCTTTCACCAGCCCATGATTAAGGGAAATGCAAGAAGGAAGGTTGAACTACATAGGTGACCAAAGAGAAACAGTAACAAAGAGACAGTGAGAAATACAATGTCTCAACACGATTGCTCAGCCAGGTGGACTTACTGGAGTCCATAGAACACTGGCCCTCGCTTGGAAAGCAGCTTGAGGCCATGTGATAGCTTAGAGGTAGAATTGGAGTCCACATTTTCAAGGGTGTTCATTGCAATCTCAGAGGAGCCAATAGTAATCCAGAGCTGGACATAGGTATGGTGGATCTACACATCTGATCCTGTGACTGGTACTGCCATGGTATGGACTGGATAACAGTGTATGGGCATTCCCATTGTCAATGAACAAGGCTTTACAGAGGTCTGATTCCTTGATTTTACACTGAGTCCATAGAAAGGGGGGGGGGCGATATTTGCTTTCTTGTTCCTTGAAAAGTCTTGCCTAAAGCACTGACAAAATCTGTTGGAATTTTTCAATAGGGTGTTGTGAGTCTTTAGTTTGGTCATTAGTGAGAAAAGGCCTGCTATGTAGACCTTTGAAGGACATGAGGCCTTGACAATCAGACTTATTTCTAAGTCTGAGCAAGGCCATATTCAATAGAATAACCCATGGAGATTTTGTTTCTCCAATTAGTTCCCTTAGGTATCTCCTTGGGAGATCATTAGCCTTTTCTACCATCCCATAGGATGTAGCCTCCAGGAACGATGTAGAAGATACTAAATACCTAATGCTTTTCAAACCCTGCGTAATTTGCGCCACTCTGGAGACTTTTATGTAGTCTAAGTCAGGGGATTATTTTTGAGAGCAACACCCTAGTCATTTCTGTGGCTCTTTTCATTTGGAAAAACCTCTAATCCTATAAAGGTGTCTGCCAGGACTGGGAGATACTTGGAGACGGGGCAGCTGCAATCTTCCCTTCCTAAGGTAAATGCCCTGCCTTTGGATCCTGTGGGACTGGAGAGGCCCATGTAAGGGGTTGTTTTTATGACATACCTACACCCCTGTTCCACCTGTCAGCATGTTTAAGCTTCACCTTCTGAGCATCCTTTTTGTCAGGGTGTATTTTCCTGCACCAAGCAATACATCTGATACTGAATTTATGACATTTTATTGTAGATTCTTTGATAATAACACTGGTTAATAGGTTTTGCCACCATTCTTAGGAGGCCAGGTGACACCCCACTTTAGAAGCAAAGACTTTGAGCATGTTTAGATTTCTTGGAAGGCAGCAACAATTTCTCCCAGAAGATGAGCACCTGGTATGTTACTGGGTCAGCGCCTTTCTGGTGTTCAGGAGGGTGGATTATAGACACCTGGTTAGGCAAAATGACTGCATCAAGAGCATAAAATTTCCTGGAGAATGCTTTATGGAGGTGTGATCTGTACTTGGAAGGCCTCTTTATATGACCACATGGACATAGAGAGAATGTCACGAAGGCTCTTCATGGTTCTTGGTGGGGCAGTATAAACTCCCTACTAATTCAGCATTAGTAAGTTCAATATTACTTCCCAGACAAAGTCTGGGAAGAACATCTCTGCCTTATGAAGATAGTCCTCAAATCATGACCCTTTGGTCTCTCAAGGAGTTTTTGCATTAAAAACCTTTTCAAGTCATACCACATTCAGGCCAGTAGGGGAGATATTAGTCTCCATTTGCAAGTCTCTGGTAAGGGTGGTAGAAGGCAGCTAGATCACCAAAGGACTTAATTTCTTTAAAGAACTAGTGTATTAGAACTACTTTATTAATGGCCCCTCTTATTCTGACTTAGTTAAGTGAGATTAAGCACTTAGAGAGAGACAATAAGATGCTCACAGAATCCCACTGCTACTCAGAGAAGACTATGATTAGCAGGACAAGGGTGAAAAATTCAATCTCATTAGGAGTAAAGCTCATGAACTCTTCCTGAAGCCAGCTATTAATAATTAATGCAAAATGATCATCAACTTTGGCTCCAGTGGGTGGCTGTCAATATACGATTTTGAAAAAATTTTCTTTACTTAATGATACATAGCATTAGAGCTAAAATCTCTGAAAGGGGACTGAGCCTTCCTGGCACAGACAAAAGTCTAGCCTGGGAATTCTACCATGTTAACCGTGTGTGTGTGTGTGTGTGTGTGTGTGTGTGTGTGTGTGTGTGTGTGTTTTCCATGTTCCAGAGTTAAAGAAGAAGCCCAGAAGAGTCCACCCACTTTCTCCCCTCCTCTCATGGTCTGGCTTGGCTTACACTGACTTAATGACCCAGTGATTTTCAGAACAAATCTTAGAAGACAACCTGTCTACTGCTCTCCACAGATGTTACTACCTACTATTCTGAATTGGGTCATTTTTCTCCCTTTAAAGAATTAAAATACAAAACAATTGCAGTTACATCAAGCAACCAAGTTTTATTAAAAGTGAATAAACAACAACAACAACAACAACAACAACAACAACAACAACACACACACACACACACACACACACACACACACACACACACACACACACTCAGAAAGAGAGAGTGAGAAGAGAATCCAGAATCAAGAATCAATTTCCCCAGGAGGAACTGAGTTTTTATAGGTTGTCGGTGGACTGGGTAGAGTCCCTTCCCCTGGCTTTAGATTGGTCTGCTTGAACACAAGGAAGTGTGCTGATTGGCTCACAGCCCATCCAAGTTTAGACATGTCTGGGGCCTGCCAAAAATTTGTCCAGACAAGTCATCTGAAAAGGATTTGCTGGAAGGAAAAGAAGCCCATGAACAGTTTGTCCTGGGTGAAAAAAAAGTTGGAAGTTTGCCATCTTGTTTATTTATGGCCCCTTACCTTATCTATCACAGTGTCATTTGACTCTTATATCCCTTAAGCACCAGAGAAGTTATAGGCAAAGTCCTTAACAGACACAGAACAAATGAGATCAGCTGTCCTGTGCTGGCTAGCTTTATTGCAACCTCACACAATCTAGTGTCATTCGAGAAGAAAGAACCTCTGTTTAGAAAATTCTCCAACACAGATTGGCTTGTTGGAAAGCCTATGGGGGCATTTTCTTGCTTAATGATTGATATGTGTGAGTCTACTAACACAGTGTGGGGGAGTGCTACCCCTGGGCAAGTGGTCTTTTCTGGATGGTATAAGAAGAAAAGAACGAGTCATAAGAAAATAACCAGTAGCCAGAGACCCACCACAATCTCTGCTTCATTTCCTGCCTTCATTTCTGCCCTGACTTCTCTCCATGATGGTCTGTGATTGAGATATACAAGTTGAAATAATCTATTTCCTTTCCAGGTTGTTTTTAGTCATGGTGTAATCAGAGTAATAGAAATCCTTATTAAGACATGTCTGATTGGGTAACAGTGGATATAAGTAAACCCTTGCCCAACCTAGAAGCAACACCTCTAAATCAAAAAGTTCTGACAAAAATCAAACTCATCCTAGAAAAATAATGAGAAAAGAACTTATAATCTCTCGCACCTTCCCTTAAAAAAATTGAAGTGGATAGAGATTTGTATAAGGCCTTTGGGCCAAAAAGAAGATAGCCCTTTCTCCTTATCCAATGGTGCCTTATCCACACACCTTGCCATCTAACATTCTTCTAAATTTAAATATATAAATATTCATAGGTTGTTGGTGGGTCAGGATGAGTTCCTTCCCCTGTTTAGACTGATCTATTTGAACACAAGGGAGTGTACAGCCCATGCAAGCTTAGACATGTCCAGGGCCTGCCTGCCAAAATATGCCAAAAATATCTAAGTATAAAAATATAAATATTTTTCAGTAATGGACATTTTCAGTGCCATTTTTGAGCATCCTTGTTGCATTAAACAGCTAGTATTTGTTTGCCTTCACACATGAGGAGCGGTAGTGTATGTTAACTGTGTGCCACAGGGATACTCTGATTTTTCTCAAATTCTTAAGACTGATTTATAAGATGTGCAATTTTTTATGAGTGCTTTAATTTATTATGTAGATGGCTTGTTATTGTGTTCTTATATGATTCCTGCCTTAAAGATCTTATCACAGAAAGCAGATAAAAAATGGCTACAAAAAGGCTGGGGAGATGGCTCAGTGGTTAAGAGCACTGACTGCTTTTCCAGAGGTCCTGAGTTCAATTCCCAGCAACCACATGGTGGCTCACAACCATCTGTAATAAGATCTGATGCCCTCTTCTGGATGTGTCTGAAAATAGCAACAGTGTACTTATTTATAATAAATAAAATAAATCTTTTTTTTTAAAAAAAAAAAGGCCACAAAATACCAACAGATAAAATGCAACTTAGCCAACAGAAAGTGAAATACATATGTCATAGAGCAAGTCCATGTGACCGCTCATAAATCCTTATTGCATGTCTGTTAGAAAATATCCTACCTCTCAAAAAACAAAGAAAAAAAATTGCAGGGCTTCTTTGGACTAACAGGTTATTGTTGACAGTGCATTCCAAATTATTCATTAATTATCCAGCCACCACATGGGAAGCTTATAGAGGACCAACCAGATATCATACAACTAGGCCTGGAGGAAGAAATGACAATTAAGATTCTCAAGATGGCTTTAAAAAACAACCCTTGCTCTCAGGCACACAAATGGTAATTTTCCTTTTCATTCATGAGAAGGAAGGACATTTATTTAGCATGCTGACTCAGACCAAAGGTACTTCAGTCAGCATTAGAACCAAAAGCCAGAGGACATGGTCCTGTCTGAGTGCCATCTTTGCTATTGCTGCTCCATTAAATACAGCCAGAGAAGTTACTTTAGGCTCTCTTCTCTCAACTGATGGACCTGAGTGTAGAACTTTTGCTAAGTCGCTGACACATCCAGTGTCAAAATTTGACTCTGCCTAACTTCCTTTTTTCTCAATGTTTTATTCTTTTATTAAATTTATTTATTCACTTTACATCCTTGTATCAGCCCCCTTCTTCCCAGTACCCTCTCATGCATATCCCCCCATTCCTCCCTCCCCCTCTACTTTGGGAAGGGGAAGCCCCCTTCTATTATCATTTTGCCTTGTTGCTGTAGGACTAGGTGCATCCCCAACAAGGCTGCCCATTTAGATGAGTGGGATCCACAGGCAGGAAGGTAACAGATTTAGGGACAGCCCCAACTCCCGTTGTTGGGTGACCACATGAAGACCAAGCTGTTCATCCGCTACACACATAAAGAGCACCTAGGGCCAGCCTGTGCTAGCTCTTTGGTTGATGATTCAGTCTCTGGGAGTGCCCAAGGGTCCAGGTTAGTTGGTCTTCTTGTGAGTCCTTGTCCCCTTCGGGTCCCTCAATCCTTACCCCAAATCTTTTATAAGACTCCCCAAGCACCATCTAATGAGATATTTCTGCTTTCATCTCCTAAAGCTTTCTCTTAATCCCATACTCTTACTCATTCTATTAGAGTAATTAAAAATGGATAAACATGACTGAGTTCAAATAACTCATAGTGTTCTTTCTCCTTCAAGAGACCTATCAGAAAGTCCTATAGAAAACAGAGAACTGGTTTTATTTATGAATGGTTCTTATTTATGAGATGAAGAGAAGCATTTTCAGGAAGCTTACGCAGTTACTTCTACTCTTGATATAATCGAGAGTGCCCATTTGCCTGGTATTAAATCTGCTCAGGAGCCAAACTGACAGCCTTAATGAGCTAGTGTCATTTAGCAGAAAGCAAACCAGCTAACATTTATGCAGACAATCACTACGCATTTGGAGTGGAACATACCCATGGAGCACTGTGGAGACAAAGAGGATTTCTGACTTCCTGTGGCCAGTCTATTAAAAATAATCATCAAATCACAGCATTATTAGATGCTTTCCATTTGTCCAAACAGTTAGCATCATTACAATCCCAGGACATCCCGAACCAAACACTGAAGAAGCAAAGGGCTATAATTTAACTGATAAAGCAGCAAAAAGAGCTGAACTCAACAGAAAGGCTTGCTCGGAGAGAGTGTGTTCCATTCCTTATGGACTCTGTTTCTGACCTCCTTCTTCAACTCAACAGAAGGCACAATAACAAGAAATGAACTCCTGGCAACAGGAGGGTTCCCATTTCAGCCTGCATAGCAGTCTTTGATTGGGTTCTTATGAGAAGCCCATAATACCCCTAAGTGCCCAATTGTCTCTTGTGGAATACATACATAGTTTAGCTCATCAGGCTCCCAAAATTGTGATCTCACAGAAAAAACAATATTTTTGCAAGCCCTCCCTACTAATGGCTTACAATTTATAGTCAAAATATTCTATTTGGCCCAAACACAGCCCATGGACCTTGCCAAATGGGCCATTTGAAACTTATTTAGTTAGTCTTTATCCACAATGCCACCAAAATAAGGATAAGAAGAGATATTAGTGAAGGATGGAGAGATGGTTCAGTGGTAAAGAGCAATGACTATTCTTTCAGAGGACCCTGGTTTGATTTTTCAATGCCCATATAGAAATTTATTACTGCCTTCATTCTCAAGCAATCTTACATTTTTTCTGGTCTCTTTGGGTACACAAATACATGTAATACACCAAGCAAAACATCCATTCACATAAAAATAAATGAAAAAAAGATAAATATGTCTCAGTGCTAATTTATACATTTTCTCATTTTGTTGAAGCTTTCTCTTGCCACAAGAAAAATTCTGTTAGAAAGAATTATTCCTACCTGGCTTGTGATCATGGAATTCATTAGATAGGACAAGCTATCTATAAAATTTGGCTTGTTATACAATATTTTTACTTTGTCTGCTGTCCTTAATCTACTAGAATTGTTGAGTGAACAACTGGTACTATGGCAAAACAATTGGCAAAGTTAACTAAAGCATTCAGCCTCCCTTGGCCAAAAGCACTCCCATTAGTTCTCCTAACTCTTAGATCTCTCCCTTTTGAAAACCATCAATTGCCTCCTTTGACAGAGCCATTGGGTGCCCATGAGCCGTCTCTGCTAGCAGGAGGCATTACACACTATTTCTATTAGGCATCATGCACTACAAAAGTAAGGAATAAGACTTTTGGGACTGATTACTAAATAATTCAAATTGGTTTGTACATCAAACTCTCAGAGATGAAAAACCTAATGAACTAAACCCAGGATATTTCATCCATTGGAAAAGATAGTATTTCAAGGACTCCATTTGGCCTCATTGGGAAAGACTTTACCATGTATTTTTAACTGCCTCTCTTGTGCTATAAAACTCCAGTGGGTAAATTCTTAAATCCATTCCCCACCACAAACATGAATTGTCTCCTCCTGAGACATGCTTAACTTGGTTTCAGAAAAGATGAGTGATACTAACTTTTAATCTTACTGTCTACTAAAAATCACTAGTAGATGAACTCAAAGTATATATATTTTCTATTATATTGACATATCAGATATTTTCTCAGAAATTAAAAATTATTCAGTATATATCCTTCCATGATAGAAATAATGAAATAATGTTTATATTAAAGACTATAACAATATTATACCATTTTTTAAGTACAGTTTTGTTATGATGACTTGCTTACCCAAGTCTCCCATCTCACTTAAACCATGCATTCAATGCTTTAAAGGATAAAACAATTTACCACTTCCAGGAGAGGACTCCTGTATTATTTAATATAATTTTGATAAAGGAAAAAACCTCACGATTTTTACTAGCAGGGTCTTAATTTAAATGTAAGAGTATTTCTTTTGGGGGCTATCCCTCTTCAAGATATATAGATCTTACTGCTATGCCTAAAGCACTAAAAAAATTTCCACAAAGGAAACAGGAATAATTCTAGTTGGGTCTATCCAGTTATGTCAGCAGTGATACTGGAAATGATGTGATACAACAGATTCTCTGATAGGATGGTTAACCTGTGGGAACTGCCTGTGTTTCAGTCCCAGCATAAACTGCTATGATGACAGTTTGCCCTGTTATGTGGCTGTAAATATTTCTAAAGATCTCATGGCATGAGACAAAATGATACCTACCAATCATATGAACTCCAACTCATAGTAATAATATAGTTTACCCCTTCTACATGGTGTAACTATTAAAACAGGCATGGAAGGCTTTGGGAACCGTTATAGCACACTCAGTTTTCTACCCACATTGAAGTGGCTTTTATTTTACTGACTTTTATATGGGGTATCAAGAAGTTTTGGATTGACTCTTTGTCAAAAATTAATAAAAGCTACCAGTTTCCTATGACAAGATTCTTTGTAGATTAGTCAAAATTGGCCAAATGTTAGAGCCGACAGAGGCCTTACTGGAAGTTTAAATTCTGGACCAAATTGTAGAATAAGCTGAATTCATTGCAAAGGAGGAATGACCTTCTTTAGAATATGACTTACTTTTTGATATAGGGAATATAAGGGGAATGCCTTTTTAAGAGGAGGTTAAAGGTTGGGATTCTATTAAAGGAATATAATCTATTGTAAGAATGGATTAAAAATATTAAACCAACTGTTCTGGATTATTCCCAAACTCAGAGGTTGAGAAAACCTACATGATAATTCAGCAAGGATGGCAGGCAGACAAGAAGGATCCAAGAGTTCTACATTTTGATTGGCAGGTAGCAGGAAGAGAAAGAAAGAGAGCCACTGGGCTTGGCTTGAGCCTCTGAAACCCCGAACCCCCAGTGACCACTTCCTCCAACAAGCCCACACTTATTCCAACAAAATCACACCTTCGATTTAGTGCCACTCTATAGAAATCAGGCATTTAAATCTATGAGCTTATGGGGACGGTATGCCTATTCAAACCACCACATTATTGAAGACCAATCTTTCCTGGAAATAGAGCTAGCCACTCCACATGATTGATTTCAACTCATGGAATCAATGTGGGTAGATGAAACTGGAATTAAAAGATGATGAACTAGTTCAAATGCTCCAAACATCAAATAAAATGTTTCATAAAGTACAAATGGCTCTTGACACAGTAGGGACAACATATAATCAGTTTAGTTAAAGAGTAGAATAATACATGCAAAGGAATTTTTTGGTTGGTTGGGATGACTATTTAAATCATCTGCTACCTTTATTTTATTAGCCCAGATTGTGTGTTAATAGTTTTAGATGTAAGTATAATATTCCTACTATATATCACATATAAATATTATATCACATGTAGAGGACAAACAAAACAAAACAACATTAAAAAATAACACAGAGATAGTGCATCTGGGCACAGGAAGATAGGGGCAGTCAAGCTGCAGGAGCCCTGCAGTCCAGACTGTGCCCAGATCTGAACAGACCTGGTCAAACAGTTCCCTGCACCCAAATCCCATGGAAGGGAGAGCTAGACCTTCAGAGGGGCAGACATGCCTGGGAAACCAGAGGAGACTACTCTCTGCCCACATTTCTGAATCTAGGGGAAAACGCCTCGTGCCATCTGGGCCCCCTGTGCACAGGGACCCAGCAGAAGTAGGGGCAGGCCCTTCTGGTTGTTGCCCTCATGGAGAGCTGAAACCAAGCCTCGAGGAGCAACTTCAGGCACGAGTCCAGAGCTAATACCAACTTTTCTGCTCCAAGTGACCTGCCTGGTGGACTCAGGACACATAAAGGAAAAATTCCTCTGGGACAGGACACTTCTGGTTTCTAGCTAGTGCCCGAACCTCGCTGATCCCGGCCCATAGCTCCCTGCTCCCAAACCCTGTGGGATAAAGAGCTGATCGACCAGAAGTGTTGGCAATCCTGAGACTGCAGGGCAGGAGAGACTGCCACTTCTGCCCACCTTTGCCCACATCCCTGGCCCAAGAGGAAACTGTATAGTGTATCTGGGCGAAGGAAGATGGGGCAGTCATGCTTCAGGAACCCTGCAGCCAGACTGTGCCTGGATCTGAATGGATCCAGTCAAACAGCTCCCTACCCCCAAATCCCATGGAAGGGAGAGCTAGACATTCAGAGGGGCAGACACACCTGGGAAACCAGAGGATACTACTCTCTGTCCACATTTCTGACTCTAGAGGAAAACACCAACACCATCTGGGCACCCTGAGCACAGGGACCCAGGAGAAGGAGGGGCAGGCACTCCTGGTTCCTGCCCACAGGGACAGCTGAAAGCCAGTGGACAGGAATGACTATACCCTTGAGAGCAGAACACTCTGCTCCCATAACTGGCTAAAGGAAAACAGGAAAACAGGTCTACAGTACTCCTGACACACATGCTTATATGACAGTCAAGCCACTGGCAGAAATAGCAAAAGAAGATAACACCAGAGACAACCTGATGGTGAGAGGCAAGCATAGGAACAGAAGCACAGAAACCAAGACTACATGGCATCATCAGAGCTCAATTCTCCCACCAAAACAAACACTGAATATCGAAACACACAAGAAAAGCAAGGTGTAGATTCAAAATCACATTTTATCATTATGACGTAGGACTTTAAGAAAGTCATAAATAATTCCCTTAAGGAAATACAAGACAACACAGTAAACAACTAGGAGCTCTTAAAGAGGAAACACAAAAATCCCTTAAAGTACTACTGGTAAATACAACACAACAGGAGAAGGAAATGAACAAAACCATACAGGAGGTAAAAATGGAATTAGAAACAATAAGGAAAGCACAAAGGGAGACAACTTTGGATATAGAACACATAGAGAAGAGATCAGGAGTCACAGATGCGAGCAAGATCAACAGATTATATCTCTTGTATTCTCAGGAGAATCTCAGGAGCAGAAGATTCCATAGAAATTATCGACACAACTGTCAAAGATAATGTAAAAGAGAAAAAGCTACTAGCCCAAATTTATAGGAAATCCAGGACACAATGAGAAGACCAAACCTAAGGATAATAGGTATAGAAGACAGTGAAGACACCCAACTCAAAGGACCAGTAAATATCTTCAACAAAATCATAAAAGAAAATTTCCCTAACCTAAAGAAAGAGATGCCCACAAACATACAAGAAGCCTACAGAACTACAAATAGATTGAACCAGAAAAGAAACTTCTCCTGTCACATAATAGTCAAAACACCAAATGCACACAACAAAGAAAGAATATTAAAATCAGTAAGGGAAGAAGGTCAAGTAGCATATAAAGGCAGACCTATCAGAATTATACCAGACTTCTTACCAGAGATTATGAAAGCCAGAAGATCCTGGAAAGATGTCATACAGACCCTAAGAGAACAAAAATGCTTGCCCAGGTTACTATATCCAGCAAAACACTCAATTAACATAGAAGGAGAAACCAAGATATTCATGACAAAACCAAATTTACACAACATCTTTCTACAAATGCAGCCCTACAAAGGAAAATAAATGGGAAAGCCCAACACAAGGAGGCAAACTACACCCTAGAAAAAGCACGAAACTAATTGTTTTGCAACAAAACAGAGGGAAGACAAGACAAACTCAATCTCAATTCCTTAATATAGCTCAATATCAATGGACTCAATTCCCCAATAAAAAGACATAGATTAACAAAGTGGATACACTATAAGGACCAAGGATTTTGCTGCCTACAGGAAACACACCTCAGAGACAAAGACAGACATTACCTCAGAGTAAAAGGCTAGAAAACAACTTTCCCAGCAAATGGTCTGAAGAAGCAAGATGGAATAGCCATTCTAATATCGAATAAAATCGATTTTCAAACAAAAGTCATCAAAAAAGATAAGGAAGAACACTTCATATTCATCAAAGGAAAAATCCACCAAGATGAACTCTCAATCCTAAATATCTATGCTCCAGATACAAGGGAACCTACATACATAAAAGAAACCTTAATAAAGTTCAAAGCACACAATACACCTCACACAATAATAGTAGGAGATTTCAACACTCCACTCTCATCAATGGACAGATGATGGAAACAGAAATTAAACAGAGACATAGACAGACTAAGAGAAATCATGAACCAACTGGATTTAATAGATATTTATAGAACATTCTATTCTAAAACAAAAGGATATACCTTCTTCTCAACACCTCATGGTACTTCTTCAAAATTGACCATATAATCAGGCACAAAACAGGCCTCAACAAGTACAGAAAGATAGAAATAATCTCATGCGTCCTATCAGACCACCACAGGCAAAAGCTGGTCTTCAAAACAATAAGGGAAGAATGCCCACATATACATGGAAATTGAAAAATGCTGTACTCAATGATGACCTGGTCAAGGAAGAAATAAATAAATAAATTAAAGACCTCTTAGAACTTAATGAAAATGAGGATACAACATACCCAAACATGTTACACAATGAAAGCTGTACTAAGAGGAAAACTCATAGCTCTGAGTGCCTGAAGAAAGAAACAGGAGAGAGCATATATCATCAGCTTGACAGCACACCTAAAAGCTCTAGAACAAAAAGAAGCAAATACACCCAGGAGGAGTAGAAGGCAGGAAATAATCAAACTGAGAGCTGAAATAAACCAAGTAGAAATAAAAAGGACTATACAAAGAATCAAGAGAACCAAAAGTTGGTTCTTTGAGAAAGTCAACAAGGTAAATAAAGCCTTAGTCAGACTAACCGGAGGCCACAGAGAGTGTGTCCAAATTAACAAAATAAGAAATGAAAAGGGAAATATAACAACGAAATCAGAGGAAATTCAAAATATCATCAGATCATACTTCAAAAGCCTATATTCAACAAAACTTGAAAATCTGGAGAAAATGGACAATTTCCTAGACAGATACCAGGTACCAAAGCTAAATCAAGAACAGATAAACCATTTAAACAACCCAATTACTCCTAAAGAAATAGAAACAGTCATTAAAAGTCTCCCAACCAAAAGGAGCCCAGGTCAGGATGGGTTCAGTGCAGAATTCTATCAGACCTTCATAGAAGACCTCAAACCAATACTATTCAAATTGAAACAGACGGAGTTCTACCAAATTCCTTCAATGAAACCACAATTACTCTTATACCTAAACCACAGAGACCCAAAAAAGAAAGAGAACTTCAGACCAATTTCCCTTATGAATATCGACGCAAAAATACCCAATAAAATTCTGGCAAACCGAATCCAAGAAGACATCAAATCAATCATCCACCATGATCAAGTAGGCTTCATCCCAGGCATTCAGGGATGGTTTAATACACGGAACACCATCAACGTAATCCAGTATATAAACAAACTGAAAGGACAAAACCACATGATCATTTCATTAGATGCTGAGAAAGCATTTGACAAAATTCAACACCCCTTCATGATAAAAGTCCTGGAAAGAATAGGAATTCAAGGCCTATACCTAATCATAGTAAAAGCCATATACAGCGAACCAGTCACTAACATTAAACTAAATGGAGAGAAACTTGAAGGAATCCCACTAAAATCACATACTAGACAAGGCTGCCCACTCTCTCCCTGTTTACTCAATATAGTTCTTAAAGTCCTAGCCAGAGCAATCAGACAACAAAAGGAGATCAAGGGGATACAGATTGGAAAAGAAGAATCAAAATATCACTATTTGCAGATGATATGATAGTATATTTAAGTGATCCCAAAAGTTCCAGCACAGAACTACTAAACCTGATAAACACCTTCAGGAAAGTGGATGGGTATAAAATTAACTCAAATAAAATGTAGCCTTCCTCTACACAAAATAGAAACAAGCCGAGAAAGAAATGAGGGAAACAATACCCTTCATAAGAGTCCCAAATAATATAAAATACCTCGGTGTGACTTTAACCAAACAAGTAAACGATCTGTATGATAAGAACTTCAATCCTCTGAAGAAAGAAATTGAAGATCTCAGAGGATGGAAAGATCTCCCATGGTCAGGGATTGGCAGGATTAATATAGTAAAAATGGCCATTTTACCAAAAGCGATCTACAGATTCAATGCAATCCCCATCAAAATACCAATCCAATTCTTCAGAGAGTTAGACAAAACAATTTGCAAATTCTACTGAAATAACAAAAAACCCAGGACAGCTAAAACTATTCTCAACAATAAAAGGACTTCAGGGGGAATCATTATCCCTGAACTCAAGCAGTATTACAGAGCAATAGTGATAAAAACTGCATGGTATTGGTACAGAGACAGACAGATAGAGCAGTGGAATAAAATTGAAGACCCAGAAATGAACCCACACACCTATGGTCACTTGATTTTTGACAAAGGTGCCACAACCATCCAATGGAAAAAGGATAGCATTTTCAGCAAATGGTGCTGGTTCAACTGGAGGTCAGCATGTAGAAGAAGGCAGATCGACCCATGCTTATCACCCTGTAGAAAGCTTAAGTCCAAGTGGATCAAGGACCTCCACATCAAACCAGATACACTGAAACTAATAGAAGAAAAAGTGGGGGAGCATCTCGAACACATGGGCACTGGAGAAAATTTCCTGCACAAAATAACAATGGCTTATGATCTAAGATCAAGAATCGACAAATGGGATCTCATAAAATTGCAAAGCGTTTTAAGGCAAAGGACACTGTTGTTAGGACAAAATGGCATTCAACAGATTGGGAAAAGATCTTTACCAATCCTACCAGAGATTGAGGGCTTATATCCAAAATATACAAAGAACTCAAGAAGTTAGACTGCAGGGTCTATACCATATTAAAATAACGGGATCAGAGTTAAAAAGAATACACAGTTGAGGAATGCTGAATGGATGAGAAACACCTAAAGAAATGTTCAACATTTTTAGTCATAAGGGAAATGCAAATCAAAACAACCCTGAGATCCTACCTCATACCAGTGAGAATGGCTAAGATCAAAAGCTCAGGTGACAGCAAATGCTGGAGAGGATGTGGAGAAAGAGGAACACTCCTTCATTGTTGGTGGGATTGCAGACTGGTACAACCATTCTGGAAATCAGTCTGGAGGTTCCTCAGAAAATTGGACATTGACCTACCTGAGGACCCAGCTATACCTCTCTTGGGTATATACCCAAAAGATGTCCCAACATATAACAAGACACATGCTCCACGATGTTCATAGCAGCCTTATTTATAATAGCATAAAGCTGGAAAGTACCCAGTCGTCCTTCAACATAGGAATGGTTACAGAAAATGTGGTACATCTATTCAGCTATCAAATACAATGACTTTATGAAATTCATTGGGAAATAGATGGAACTGGAAAATATCATCCCGGAGATTGAGGTAAACCATTCACAGAAAAACAGACATGGTATGCACTCATTGATAAGTGGCTATTAGCCCAAATGCTCGAATTACCGTAGATGCACAGAATACGTCAAACTCCAGAAGGATAACCAAAATGCGGATGCTTCACTCCTTCTTCAAAAGGGGAACAAGAATATCCTTGGGAGGATATAGGGAGGCAAAGTTTAGAATAGAGGCTGAAGGAACACCCATTCTGAACCTGCCCCACATGTGTCCCATACATATACAGCCACCAAAGTAGATAAGATGGATAAAGCAATGAAGAGAAGGCTGACAGGAACTGGATGTAGATCTCTCCTGAGAAACCAGCCAGAATATGGCAAATACATAGGTGAATGGCAGCAGCAAACCACTGAACTGAGAACGGGACCCCCGTTGAAAGAATCAGAGAATGGAATGAAAGAGCTGAAGGGGCTTTAGATCCCATATGAACAACAATGCCAACCAACCAAGGCTTCCAGGGACTAAGCCACTACCCAAAGACTATACATGGACTGACCCTGGGCTCCAACTGCACAGGTAGCAGTGAATAGCCTAGTAAGAGCACCAGTGGTAGGGGAAGCCCTTGTTCCTGCCAAGACTGGACCCTCTGTGAATGGGATTCTTTGGGGGATGGTGTTAATCGGGGGTGGATGGGGAGTGGAACACCCATATAGAAGGGGAGGGGGAGGGTTTAGGTGGATGTTGGTCTGGACACCGGGAAAAGTAATAACATTTGAAATGTAAATAAGAAATAACCAATTTAATACAGACAGGAAAAAAAGCAACATGGAAATCAGAGCCAAATCATTATAGATTTTGGTACTATCTAAAATTTTCTTCTTTCATAGCTTCTGTAGCCATTTCTCTATCCTGAAAACTGCCAACTTTCTTAGCACTCAGCCTATCCTACCTGACATCACAGGAATCAATATTTCTAATTATGAGGGATATTGAATTTTTAATAAATATATTTTATGTACAAAAATATATATTGTCTTATAGGGGGAACTGTGAATAAAGTTCCTAGAAAGAAGCTCCATCTTCCCCTGAACCTTCTGCAATGGTAATAATCTTCCTAGAACTTAAGTAATTGTAGAAGGTTAAATGATTGCAGGTTTAAAGCCTAAGTAAAATTTATCTTGGCCTGTCTACCTGGCTGTAAATTGGCATATGCTCCACCCCTCTATCACTTCACTGTGTGCAATTTGTCTGAAATTGTCAGTAGGTTGCCTCAATCTCATCCCACTCCTGTCTGCCTGCCAGTAATCCCATTCATAATCACATCCAGCATATAACTCATAAGGAATCCAATAGGATCTTCTGTTGGTCACTGGGCCTTCTCTTCCACTTGTGTATTTCTCTCTCATTATATCCACCCTCCATCCAAGTACTAGGGTCTTGGCGATTTTAGCTAGAATTTTAGGAGCACCTGAAAAACCATGTGAGCCTTCTTCAAACTAAGGAAGATAAGGATAGAGAATCTCCAAGTCTCTGCACAATAGAGAATTATATAGAGAATGTTGACAAAGGTTTATTCCTAGGTTCATAATGTGCCAATCAATGGCTGAGCTCAGACCAATCTTGGCATTCATTAGCATGCCAATATACAATGGCTCCACAATTGTATAGTCCACATGTTGACAAGTTGGGTCATAGCAAACAAGGATCCAAAACAGCATTCAGCAAAAAGAGCCTGAAAATCCACATTTAGAAACACCACAAATGACCTAGGTGTCAATATGTCTAGGACCAATTACCAAACCATATATAACACCAGTGACCAAGACTTATATATTTTCCAGACATTAGCACCCATACAGACTTATTCTCTGCAAAAAGGACAGTGATTTCAAAACAGCAATTACATGTCCAAGGAGCTAAAAGAGCATACAAACAAATGCCTGAGTGAGTACCATGAAAATAAAGTGAGTTGAATAAAATAAGAAAACAATTCAACATATAGAAATGAATTTTAATAAAAATATAGAATCACTGACGGAAAGTCAAAAAGAAATAAAATGCAAATTGAGAAATGCAAACAAAAAGCCCGGGGGGGAAATATTGCCAACATATTGAGTCAAATGGAAGAGAGAATATTGGATAGAGGAAATAAATCACCCAGTCAAAGAAAATGGCAGATTTAAACTAAAACAAAACAAACCCAAAAATCAGTGAACATGACATGCATAAAATCTGGAACCCAACGAAAAATGAAAACCTATGAATAGCAAGGTGGTGGTGTCACATGCCTTTCATCCCAGCACTTGGGAGGCAAAAGTAGGTGGACCTCTATGAGGAAGAGACCAGCTTGGTCTACAAAGTAAATTTCAAGATAAAACTACACATAGAAGTCTTGAAAAACCAAACCAACCAACCAAACAACAAAACCAAAACTAAAATAAAAACAAAACTGTAGGTTTTGAATAATAGGTATATAAGAAAGAGAAGAAACATTGATTAAAGTCATAGAAAATATTTTCAATAAAATTATACAAGAAAATCCCCCATCTATGGAAAAGATGACTATTAAAGTCTAAGAAGAATACAGAATATCAAATATTCAGGACCAGAACGTAAAATCCCCACACCACAGAATAAAACCTTAAATGCACAGAACAAAGAAAGGATACAGAGAATAGGGAGAAAGACTATACCACATATAAATACAATCCCATTAGAAGAACACATGACAGTTCAGTGGAAATTCTGAAAGCCAGAGGATCCTAGCCTGATAGTCTAAAAGTTCTAAATGAACACAGATGACAGACTAAAACTACAAAACTTCTAAACCCAGCAAAACCATCAAAAAAGAAAGAAAAACTTCCGTGATAAAAACAATCAATTTGCTTGCATTTATGTATGTGCATGTATGTGTGCAGTACCCACAAAGGCCAGAAGAGGGATGAATTTCAACCAGCTTGACAGAATGATAGGACAACCACTTTGGTCTGAAAACTAAACATACCAAAGAGGACATGAGGAATATATAATCCCAGAATAGTTTCCCCAAAAGATGAGTAAAAAACCATCACCACCACAACAAAATAATGGCAATTAATAAACATTATTCAACAATAGCCCTCAGTACTAAAGGTTTCAATTCTCCAAGGAAAGGATACTGACTGACTGATTGGATTAGAAAACAGCATACAGCATACATTTTTTTTTTGTTGGTGACTCCAAAATCATTCATCTCTATTATTCATGATAGAATTGGCTTTAACTAAAAGATGGTGAAACAACTTTTCAAATAAATGAAATAAAGAAACAACCACAGTAGCTATTCAAATAACTGAAAAATTTAATTAAATTCAAAATTAGTTAAAAGAGAAAAAGGAAAGATATTTCACAGTCATTAAAGAAAAAAAATAATGGAGAGGCTTCTGTAGTTCCAAATATTTATGCACCAAATGTAGGTCATCTGGTTTCATAAAACAAATATTTTTGGATCTAATCTCACAGATTGACTCCCACCTAGTGATAGTGGGAGACTCCAGTATTCCACTCTTAGGTCATCCAGACAACTCTGGAGCTAAATGATATCATAAATCAAATGATTCTAGCAGACATTTAAAGTACATTCTACACGGATATTAAAGAAAATATGTTCTTCCCAGCAGCCTGTACAACTTTCTCTAAAATAAACCACACAGTAGAGCACAAAGCAACTCTCAACAAACTTAGGAAAGTTGAAGTCATATTATGCATATTACCTAACCACAAAGGAACAAGGCTAGATATCTGTAATAATACAAATGACACAAAGCACTCAAACTCATATAAGCTAAACAACATGCCCCTGAATGAAACTTGAATGGATGGAAAAAGAGTCAAGAAGAAAAATTTAAAATTTTCAGGATTGAACAAAAATGAAAATACAAAGAACAACAATACCAATCAACCAGAGCTCCCAGGGACTAAGCCACCATTTAAAGAGTACACATGCCCATGGCTCCAGCTGCATATGTAGCAGAGAATAGCCTTGTTGGGCACCAATGGGAGGAAAAGCCCTTGGTTCTGCCAAGGCTGGAACCCCCCCCCCCCATTGTAGGGGAATATAAGGGTAGGGAGGATGGAAGGGGTGGATGGATTGGTGGGGGAACACACCCATAGAAGAAGGGGGAGGAGGGATCAGATAGGTAGCTTATGGACGGGAAACTGGGAAAGGGGATAACATTTGAAATATAAATAAATAAAAAATATCCAATAAAAAAGTACTGGATAACATAATAAAATAGAATATTTATAACACCAAAAATAAAACGAAAATACAACATACCAAAATCCATGGGATACAATGAAGGTGGTCCTAAGATAAATGTTGTGGCACTAAGTGCACAGAAAAAATTGGAAGATATATTAATAATTAATGTTGCATGTGAAAACAAGCACAAACAGCATTCAAAATGAGTAGACTAACCCGACAATAAAAGTCAGAGTCCAAAATAGTTGAAATAGAAAAAAACCACAATTAATCAATAAAGCAGAGATGGTTCTTTGAAAAGATTCACAAGATTGACAGAGCCTTAGCTAAATGAAACAAAAGAAGGAAGATCCAAATTCATAAAACCAGAGATCAAAATGGAAGCTTAACAACAGATACTGAGGAAATTCAAGGAATGGTAAAGACACACTTCAAAGATTTACACTCCATAGCCTAGTGATGGTGATGCACATCTTTAATCCTCCCAGCAGAGAGGTAGAGGCAGGCTGATTTCTAAGTCCTAGGCCTGCCCAGCCTATAGTACAAGTTCCAGGACAGCCAGTGACACACAGAGAAATCCTATCTTCTGAAAAACAAATAAAAACGAACTGAACAATCAACCAACTAACCAAACAGAAAAGAGCTAACTTCACTAAACTGGAAAATCTAAAAGAAATGGATACATTCTTGACACATATAACCTACGAGATTAGATATAGATCAATTAAATAATTTAAACTGGACTATAACAAACAATGAAATAGATCACAACTAAAAAATTCCAGGCATGGGCAGATTAATTACAAAACTTTATCAGACCTTCAAAGAACAGCTGACACCAATACTACTCAAATGATTCCATAAAATACAAAAGGAAGGGACACTTTCAAATTTCTTTCACGAAACCAGTATTATCCTAATATCAAAGCCAGACCAATCTCCCAATCATAAAACAGAAAATTATTGGTCAATCTCTCTAACTAATATTGACGTAAAATTTCTCAATAAAACACAAATTGAATTGAAGAACACATCAAGAATATTATCCACCATGATCAAGCCGTCTTTACTTCAGAGATGTATGTGTGGATCAACATATACAAATCAATAAATGTAGTTCATCACATAAACAGACTTTAGGACAGAAACTACACGATCATCTCATTAGATGCAAAAAAAAAGTTTTTGACAAAAATTCAACCTCCTTTCATGATAAAAGTAACAGAGAGATGGGAACTACAAGGGACTTATCTAAATATAATAAAGGCAGTATACAGTCTCATGCTCAACATCATGCCGATGGAGAAGATCTCAAAGTGTTTGCAGTAAAATAAGGAACAAGGCAGGATTGTGTATTCTACTCCTGTTCAACACAGTGCTTCAAGTCTTAGCCACCAGATCAGTAAGACACGCCAAAGAGATAAAGGGACTACAAATGGGGAAAGGAGCCAAAACAGCTTATTCACAACTGATATGATATTGTACATAAAAGATCACAAAGACTCTACCAGAAAATTCCTAAAAACTGATAAATGATAAATTCATTGATTAAAGTAGTAGAATACAAAATTAACACACAAATATCAGTAGCCTTGCTGTATACAAATACTATATACACACCAAGAAGGAAATCAGGACATCAATTCTATTCATGATTGCCTCAAAAAATTGAACTAAATCCACCTAAGGATGGAAAAGACATATAGCAAAAACATCAAGATATTTAAAAATGCACCAGAAGATGGAAAAACCTACCATGATCACAGATAGATATGATTAATATTCTGAAAAGGATCATTCTAAAAACATTAATTTACATATTGAACACAATTCTCACAAAAACTCTGACTCAATTCATCACAGGAAAAATCTTTGTTTTACTTGGAAACGCAAAAAATGTCCAGGATAGTCAAGCAATCCTGAATTATAAAAGAACTGGAGATCCCAAGTTTAAGCTATAGCACAGAGCTCTAGAGACTAAAAACTGAATGGATGGCATAAAAACAGACAAAATTATTAGTGGGATAGAATTGAGAACCCAAATGTAAGTCCTTCTACTTTTTAAAACAGCTATGATCATTTATTTTTTTTAACAAAGAATGCACACATTGGAGAAAAGGCAGCATATTCAACAAACTGTGTTGCACAAACCAGATAGTTCCTTGAAGAAGAACAAGCTATGTCCTATCTCTACACACCCAACAGTGGGTTAGATCTAGAATATTCAAAGAGCATCAATAACAAAAAACAACCAACTAGCAAAAAAAAAAAAAGCAAAAAAAAAAAACACCAAAAACAAACAAAAAACAAACAAACAAAAAACCTCTCCCAAAGCAGAGCCCCAAATCCAAAATCTAAAACCAAAAACCAAAACCAAAACCGTAAAAAACTAAGCATCAAGAAACCAAACCACCCAGTGAGAAAATGGGGCATGAAATGAAATAGAAGAATCCTCAAAAGATGAAATAGAAAGGGCTGAGAATGGCTGGAGAGATGGCTCAGTGGTTAAGGGCACTGACTGCTCTTCCACAGGACCTGAGTTCAATACCCAGCAACCACATGGTGGCTCACAACCACCTGTAATGAGATCTGGTGTCCTCTTCTGGTGTGTCTGAAGACAGCTACAGTGTACTTACATATAATAAATAAATAGATCTTTAATAGAAAAAAAAGGCTGAGAAACCCTTAAAGTGTTTAATATTCTTAGCCCTCATGGAATTGCAAATTAAACTACTTTGTGATTTTTATCTTATTCCCCATCAGAATGGCCAAGGATAAAGAAGCAAAAGAAGGCAGATGCTGCCACAGATGTGAGGAAAGGGGATACTTATCCTGCTGGTGGGAGTGCAACCTTGTGCAGCCACTATGATAATCAGAGTGGAGGATCTTCAAAAGGATGAAAAAAAGGTTTATCACAAGACAACCATACCACTCTTGGGCACATAACCGAGAGATGTTTTTAATCTTACCACAGAGTTCATGTTTGTTGCTTTTCTATTCACAATAGCCAGGCAACTAAACAACAAAGATATTCATCATCTGATGAATAGATAGTGAAAATATGGAACATTTTAATATTGTAATATTTTTCAGCTGTTAAGAAAAATTAAATTATGAAATTTGCAGGCAAATGAATGGAGCTGGAAACAATGAATGAACTAACCCAGACATAGAGAAAACACTAGATGTTTTCTTCCATTTCTTGATGTTAGAGTTCAATCTTCATATATTCCATTTGGAATATCCATCCAGATGTCAGGAATTAATAAAGGGCCATTGGGGAGAGATGCTTTTTTCCCCAATTTTTCAAATTGATTCTTTGTGAGTTTCCCAATCATGTACCTCTGTCCCACTAATCTGTCCCCTCATATATGTTTTCCGCCCTTGCAATCTCCCCCACAAAATAAAAATCCCACAAAATAAAAATCCCACAAAGTAAACAAAATAAAGTATAGAAAGCTTCTCATCATGGAAGCTGTAGTGTGTCACAGTGTGTCCCACAGCATCCCATTTTGTCAGCACATCTGCACTTGCAAATATTTATTGCATTCTTTAAGAATCGTTGGTCTAGTTTGACATCTCCGGCTTCTGTGACACCATTAATATTGGCTTCTCATTGGGACTCCTCATGTTATCCTGTTGTTACTTTGTGTCCTAAAGATCCTGCAGTTTTGGATCTGTAGGATCTGCCCTTTCAGGAACCCCAACAGTTCACAGATGATGGAGATTTCGAAGTGGGCCATCCCAAAGCCCTAGATCTGGGCCTGGTGGTGGCAGAGCTGATCAGCTCTCTGGCTTTTTTCTGCACAACCAGGGCATGCTCTCCAGCACTGCTCCTGCTAGGCAGCCCAATGTTGACCCTTCTGAGGCAGGGTCAGCCCTCCTGCTCTCATGCCCACATGTGGCTCACCCACAACCAACCATCCAGAGCCACTGTGCTGTCCAGCGTATGGCAGAAAGCAGGGGGTACTCTTCCAAGTGTTGCATTCAGCAAGGGGCTATGGAGAAAGTGCTTTTAATGGAGGGGAAACAGAACAAGGCTTAAAGGTGGATGAAGAGACTGGAAGGGTTGAATTGGGTAGGCCATGGAAAGCAGAATAGAGGAGAAAATATGGGGAGAAATAAGTAACACTAAAGACTTTTTGAAAAATACCTAGGGAACTCTGCAACTGTCAAAGTTTTCTAAAATATATACACACACACACCCCCGACCCCTGACAAAGAGGCTTACTGGCTTTACTCTACAACTGGGGACAATATTCGAACTATATTACTAGCACTTCATGCTAGTAAATGAAAGCCTTACTACCAAGAGTGGATTTCCTCTTTTTGGGTTGTCACATATACCCCCATGCATTTTAGGCCATTGCCAAACTCTCTCTTGGCTACCTTCCAGAATTTGATGGTTAGACACTATTGCAAAAGATACTACCTATTTGAGTCATCAAACTTGGCAAATTAAACTGATACCTGAAGCTTAATCCTTAGTGGCTAGTTCCATGGTGGTGGAAGGTGCTATGTCTGCTGCCCAAGGAGAAAAGTAGTCCTCAGTCTCACCTACCTACGAACTCTGCAAGCCACAATGACTGTCTTGGAAATGTCTCGATATGCTTACTGGTGCATTAGTAACACAGAAATTATTGGAGTAAACAATTCTTTTCTGGTAGGATATAAGTCTATGAGATTGAACCCATTGCTGACACTATTAAAGGAGCTAAGCACCTAGACTAGATATGTCATAGACCTTAGCGGAGAAGAACTACATTCCAGGATCGACCCACTCCCAGGTTTACCTGGGTAATACAAACTGGACTTGGTGAAGGAAATAAAAACAAATAAAGAAATCTCATTGAGGAATGGAAAGAGATTGGAGGATGGCTATAGGGTGATTGGAGGAGGGGGAAGTATGTTCAAAAGACATTTTATGAATTTCTCAAAGAATTTATAAAAAATATTGAATAAATATCCTTGGACTATCTTATTAGCCACTTTTTTTCCCACTTTGGTGTCTGATCCAACATTCTTGTGGTGAACAGGTGAAACCTTTTGAAATGTATGAATTTAGCAGACCACAAGCTTTTACTTACCCCAAAGCTAAGAATGTCAAGAGATTATAACAGAAACCTATAATAGATTTTTTTTCCAATTTGCTGCAACCAACCTGTCTCATATTTCCAGGAATGTATTTAAAAAGTATCATGATTTATGACTTTCTTTATCTGTTTCTATTAAAACTTCATAAAATTGTTAGGGGACTGGAGCACTACATCAGACAAAATCTAAATCTGTCTTCCTGGGTTATATGCACTCATCTTGGGCTTTAGAATAAACCATTCTCTTTCAATTCATTGAGGTGAAAACTGTTTCTTTTCTTTTTAATTTTTTTGCTTTTATTTTATTTTATTTTTCCATCTTTATTAAATTGTGTATTTCTTATTTACATTTCAAATGTTATTCCCTTTCCTGGTTTATGGGCCAACATCCCCCTAAACCCTCCCCCTTCTCTTCTCTACGGGTGTTCCCCTCCCCATCTTCCCCCCATTGCAGCCCTGCCCCCAAGAATCCAGTTCACTGGGAGTCCAGCCTTGGCAGGACCAAGGGCTTCTCCTTCCACTGGTGTCCTTACTAGGCTATTCATTGCTACCTTTGCACTTAGAGCCCATGGTGAGTCAGTGTATAGTGTTTGGGTAGTGGCTTAGTCCCTGGAAGCTCTGGTTGGTTGGCATTGTTGTTCATATGGGGTCTCGAGCCCCTTCAGGTCTTTCAGTCCTTTCTCTGATTCCTGGCATTTGCTTATGTATTTGCTGTATTCTGGCTGTGTCTCTCAGGAGAGATATATATCCGGTTCTTGTCAGTCTGCACTTCTTTGCTTCATCCATCTTATCTAGTTTGGTGGCTGTATATATATGGGCCACAAGTGGGGCAGACTCTGAATGGGCGTTCCTTCAGCCTCTATTCTAAACTTTGCATCCCTATCCCCTCCCAAGGGTATTCTTGTTCCCCTTTTAAAGAAGGAGTGAAGCATCCACAGTTCGGTCATCCTTCTTGAGTTTCTTTTTTTTTTAATTTATTTAATACTTAATAATAATTCTTTGGTTTCCGGGCAAACATCCCTTCTTGAGTTTCATGTGTTCTGTGCATCTAGGGTAATTCAAGCATTAGGGCTAATAGCTGCTTCTCAATGAGTGCATACCATGTGTGTTTTTCTGTGATTGGGTTACCTCACTCAGGATGATATTTTCCAGTTGCCTATGAATTTCATAAAGTCATTGTTTTTGATAGCTGAGTAATATTTCATTGTGTAGATATACCACATTTTCTGTATCCATTCCTCTGTTGAAGGGCATCTGGTTTCTTTCCAGCTTCTGGCTATTATAAATAAGGCTGCGATGAACATAGTGGAGCATTTATCTTTGATATATGTTGGAGCATATTTTGGGTATATGCTCAAGAGAGGTATAGCAGGGTCCTCAGGTAGTGCAATGTCCAATTTTCAGAGCAACCTCCAGACTGATTTCCAGAATGGTTGTACCAGTCTGCAATCCCACCAACAATGGAGGAGTATTCCTCTTTTCCACATCCTCGCCAACATCTGGGGTCACTGGAGGAGTTTTTGATTCTAGCCATTCTCACTGGTATGAGGTAGAATCTCAGGGTTGTTTTGATTTGCATTTCCCTTATGACTAAAGATGTTGAAAATTTCTTTAGGTGCTTCTCAGTCATTTGACATTCCTCAGCTGTGAATTTGTTTAGCTCTTACCCCCATTTTTTTAATAGGGTTATTTGTCTCCCTGTAGTCTAACTTCATGAGTTCTTTGTATATTTTGGATATAAGCTCTCTATCAGTTGTAGGATTGGTAACGATCTTTTCCCAATCTGTCGTTTGCCGTTTTGTCCTAAGAACCGTTTCCTTTGCCTTACAGAAGCTTTGTAGTTTTATGAGATCCCATTTGTCGATTCTTGATCTTAGAGCATATGCCATTGATGTTTTGTTCAGGAAATTTTCTCCAGTGCCCATGTGTTCAAGATTCTTCCCACTTTTTCTTCTATTAGTTTGAGTGTATCTGGTTTGATGTGGAGGTCCTTGATCCACTTCGACTTAAGCTTTTTACAGTGTGATAAGAATGGATCGATCTGCATTCTTCTACATGCTGACCTCCAGTTGAACAAGCACCAATTGCTGAAAATGTTCTTTTTTCCATTGGATGGTTTTGGCTCCTTTGTCAAAAATCAAGTGACCATAGGTGTGTGGGTTCATTTCTGGGTCTTCAATTCTATTCCACTGGTCTAACTGCCTGTCTCTGTACCAATACCATCCAGTTTTTATCACTATTGCTCTGTAATACTGCTTGAGTTCAGGGATAGTGATCCCCCTGGAAGTCCTTTTATTGTTGAGGATAGTTTTAGCTATCCTGGGTGTTTTGTTATTGTAGATGAATTTGCAAATTGTTCTGTCTAACTTTATTAAGAATTGGATTAGAATTATTGCATTGAATCTGTAGATCGCTTTTGGTAAAAATGGCCATTTTTACTATATTAATCCTGCCAATCCATGAGCATGGGAGATTGTTCCGTCTTCTGAGATCTCTCCAATTTCTTTGTTCAGAGGCTTGGAGTTCTCATCATACAGATCTTTCACTTGCTTGGTTAGAGTCACACCGAGGTATTTTATATTATTTGGGACTATTATGAAGGGTGTCATTTCCCTAATTTCTTTCTCAGCTTGTTTCTCTTTCGTGTAGAGGAAGGCTATTGATGTATTTGAGTTAATTTTATACCCTGCCACTTTGCTGAAGGTGTTTATCAGGTTTAGTAGTTCTCTGGTGGAACTTTTGGCATCACTTAAATATACTATCATATCATCTGCAAATAGTGATATTTTGACTTCTTCTTTTCCAATCTGTATCCCTTTCATCACCTTTTGTTTTCTGATTGTTCTGGCTAGGACTTCGAGAACTATATTGAATAAGTAGGGAGAGAGTGGGCAGCCTTGTCTAGTCCCTGATTTCAGTGGGATTGCTTCAAGTTTCTCTCCATTTAGTTTAATGTTAGCTACTGGTTTGCTGTATATGGCTTCTACTATGTTTAGGTATGGGACTTGAATTCCTGTTCTTTCCAGAACTTTTATCATGAAGGGGTGTTGAATTTTGTCAAATGCTTTCTCAGCATCTAATGAAATGATCATGTGGTTTTTATCTTTCAGTTTGTTTATATAGTGGATTACGTTGATAGTTTTCCATATATTAAACCATGTCTGCATACCTGGGATGAAGTTTACTTGATCATGATGGATGATTGCTTTCATGTGTTCTTGAATTCAGTTTGCAAGAATTTTATTGAGTATTTTTGTGTCAATATTCATAAGGGAAATTGATCTGAAGTTCTCCTTTTTTGTTGCATCTTTGTGTGGTTTATGTATAAGAGTAATTGTGCTTTCACAGAACAATTCGGCAGAGCTCTGTCTGTTTCAATTTCACGGAATAGTATTCCATAGTATTGGTATGAGGTCTTCTATGGAGGTCTGATAAAATTCTGCACTGAACCCATCTGGACCTGGGCTCTTTTTGGTTGGGAGACCTTTAATGACTATTTCTATTTCTTTAGGTGTTATGGGGTTGTTTAACTGGTTTATCTGTTCCTGTTTTAGCTTCATTACCTGATATCTGTCTAGGAAAGTGTCCATTTTCTTCAGATTTTCAAGTTTTGTTGAATATAGGCTTTTGTACTAGGATCTGATGATATTTTGAATTTCCTCTGATTCTGTTGTTATGTTTCCCTTTTCATTTCTTATTTTGTTAATTTGGACACACTCTCTGTGGCCTCTGGTTAGTCTGGATAAGGCTTTATCTATCTTGTTGACTTTCTCAAAGAACCAGCTTTTGGTTCTGTTGATTCTTTGTATAGTCCTTTTTGTTTCTACTTGGTTGATTTCAGCTCTGAGTTTGATTATTTCTTGCCTTCTTCTCCTCCTGGGTGTATTTGCTTCTTTTTGTTCTAGAGCTTTTAGGTGTGCTGTCAAGCTGCTGATATATGCTCTCTCCTGTTTCTTTCTGCAGGCACTCAGAGCTATGAGTTTTCCTCTCAGCACAGCTTTCATTGTGTAGCATAAGTTTGGGTATGTTGTAGCTTCATTTTCATTAAATTCTAAGAGGTCTTTAATTTCTTTCTTTATTTCTTCCTTGACCAGGTTATCATTGAGTAGAGCACTGTTCAAATTCCACGTTTATGTGGGTATTCTTTCCTTATCGTTTTGAAGACCACCTTTAGCCCGTGGTGGTCTGGTAAGGCAAATGGGATTATTTCTATCTGTCTGTATTTTTTGAGGCCTGTTTTGTGCCCAATTTTATCATCAATTTTAGAAAAAGTACCATGAGGTGGTAAGAAGGTATATTCTTTTGTTTTAGGATAGAAAGTCCAATAAATATCTGTTAATTCCATTTGGTTCATAACTTCTGTTAGTCTGTCTATGTCTCTGTTTAATTTCTGTTTCCATGATCTGTCCATTGATGAGAGTGGGGTGTTGAAATCTCCTACTATTATTGTGTGAGTTGCAATGTGTGCTTTGAGCTTTAGTAAGGTTTCTTTTATGTATGTAGGTGCCCTTGTATTTGGAGCATAGATATTTAGGATTGAGAGTTCATTGTGGTGGATTTTTCCTTTGATGAATATGAAGTGTTCTTCCTTATCTTTTTTGATGTCTTTTAGTTGAAAATCTATTTTGTTTGATATTAGAATGGCTACTCCAGCTTGCTTCTTCAGACCATTTGCTTGGAAAGTTGTTTTCCAGCCTTTCACTCTGAGGTAGTGTCTGATTTGTCTCTGAGGTCTTTTTCCTGTAGGCAGCAGAATGCAGGGTCCTCATTGTGTATCCAGTTTGTTAATCTATGTCTTTTTATTGGGGAGTTGAGACCATTGATGTTGAGAGATGTTAAGGAATAATGATTATTGCTTTCTTTTATATTCATATTTTGATGTGAGATTATGTTTGTGTGCTTTTGTTCTCTTTGTTTTGTTGCCAAGGCAATTAGTTTCTTGCTTTTTCTAGGGTGCAGCTTGCCTCCTTATGTTGGGCTTTACCATTTATTATCCTTTGTAGTGCTGGATTTGTAGAAAGATATTGTGTAAATTTGGTTTTGTCAAGGAATATCTTGGTTTCTCCATCTATATTAAGTCAGAGTTTTGCTGGATACAGTAACCTTGGCTGGCATTTGTGTTCTCTTGGTGTTTGTATGACATCTGTCCATGATCTTTTTGCTTTCATAGACTCTGGAGAGAAATCTGGTTTAATTCTGTTTTGCCTGCCTTTATATGTTACTTGACCTTCTTCCCTTACTGATTGTAATATTCTTTCTTTGTTTTGTGCCTTTGGTGTTTTGACTATTATGTGATGGGAGGAGTTTCTTTTCTGGTCCAATCTATTTGGAGTTCTGTAGGCTTCTTGTATGTTTATGGGCATCTCTTTCTTTAGGTTAGGGAAGTTTTCCTCTATGATTTTGTTGAAGATATTTACTGATCCTTTTAAGGTTAACAGTAGAAATTTAGATAGTTAAAAGTTAATACCTGCTTTTGGTTTTAAAATTTGAAAAAACTTTTTTTCTAATGCTCATAGTAAACACAACTTTTACTGTTCTTAAAAATCACAAAATACATTATGTTATGAAGGAAGTGGGTCATGGTCCCTGATTTTATTTATACCACTCCTTTTACTTTTGTTTTCTTTTACTTTGATGATTTGTCATCCTATTATCTTCAGCCTTTTGACACCCAGTCACAAAATTGGTCAGATTAGTAGTTAGGAAAACGAGTTACAAGCCTAGTTGACTCAGCTACTAATTACAAATGTTATCAAACTCAGTTGTGATTTTTCTTCAAGCCCATGAGAACTGGAAGCTGGAGGAATGAGCTAGAGGAAGGGACAGGTAAAAGAAATATTGGGAAATCTGTAGCCTAGCTTGGGCAGGAGAGACAAGCCAGGCCCTGATGTACAAGAGTAAGAAATTGCTTTTTAGTTTGTGGGTGTTTTGCCTGTATATATGTCTGTGCACCACATGTGTTCTTGTTGCCAGTAGAGACCAGAGGAGGGCATTAGAGTCAGTATGGAACTGGAGTTACAGATGGTTCTGAGCCACCATATAGGTGCAGGGAATTGAACTTGGGTCTTCTGGAATTGCACTCAAAGCTCTTAATTGCTGAGCCACCTCTCCGGCCTGAGAGATTTTTGGGACTCCTATTAAGTATGGATTTTGTGCTTGAATTTTGTGTGATTTCTCTTTTGTTGTTATTTTCACGTTTCACACTCTCCCAACACATCTCTGTTTTCTTTGCATCTGAATCTCCCTCTGCTTTTGTGGGTTCTTTGTTTGTTTTTTGTTCCCTTTCCTCAAAATCACATTATTCTTGTGTTTTTGATCAATATACATTAAAGTATCTTCTCTCCTTCCTCTCATTTTTCTCATAGTACCTTCCTTTCTTTCCTCTTTTCTTCCTTCTTTCTTTCCTTACACTTTCAAAGACTATTTTTAGTTACTCTTTTCTAAGTTTTAAGGAAATAGACTTTCCTATGGTTTTTGTATGTCTTCTGAACTAATGCATAATTTTTATTTATTTATTTGCATGTTCAATCTTGGCGTACGAGGTGAAATTGTGAGCAAGCAGTGAGAAGTTACAGTAGAGTGCGAAGAAGAGAGATGGTTGAAGATGGGAACAGAAGGGCAGCAGCAAGAGACTCCTTAAGAACAGACACTAGGACCTGTAGATTGTGTACAGCAAAACAGGGAGGGAGAGGACATGTAAAGATTTTGATTTTTTGGGACAAATCTTGGTACCAAGCTATCACCACAGAGTATGAACAAGACAGGCCCAGGACCCATGTGATTTCAAGTAGTACTTAGGGGCATCAAGTGACTCTTGTACATAAAAACCAGATGCTGCCAATTACAAATGTTCCTCTCTCTGAGGACATATAGACTTGATCTAATGGTAGTCAGTAGGAATGGTTCATGAGGTCCTACCACTTCAGAGTGCCTATTTATATGTAGTCAGTTATTTTAAGAGGTGAAGAGACATTTTCTCTAGTTGTATAACCACTGGTACAGAGCCTACATTCACTGAGGATCCTGTACGAAACTCTACTAAAATACAATGGGTTACCAAGAACAAAAGACGGCAAAACAACATCCAACCTGCCCACCAAACTGCAACGAAAACAAGAAGTCCATACAAAGCAATCATGAAAGCAGACAAACATTGAGAATAGAGGTTATCAAAGGAGATGTGAAACTAGGAGTGAAACAAGAGAGGAAAATGGGAGATGGAAACAATAAAAATATGTTATACACGTATGAAAATACTTTAAGAAGACTCACTATAGTGAAGCAGAAATTTCTGGTTTCTTTGGAAACACTGTGATGTTTTTCTGGAAACAGTCTTATAAGAGGATGTGTTTGCTGAAGCAAACACATGGGAAGATGTTTTGCTGAGAACACACAGAGTTTTTCAGGAAGTGCCTGGAAAAAGGGCATGTGATGTTTTGCCAGAACAGATGCTTAAGAGAACTTGTGATGTTTGGAAAGATTATAAATATAACCCAACTGGGTGTTGCTGTGTGGCATTGTTTCACCTTGCTACTCTTTGCTGGTCTTCTCCGGGCTTTGTTGACACCGTGGTATTGGTTTGCTTTGTCTTCTTTGCTGAGCATCATCTGTCATGACATTGTAGTCTCACTGTTTCTTCTGAATGGAGCTAGAGTTTATGATCCTTGAATTACATTTGCAAGTGGATCAAGCTGTTGCTACTGGTTCATGAGAACTGAACTACTGATACCCCGACAACACAGACTGGCAGATTGGATTTATCCCAAAGAATTATTTTTAAATAGGTCCACATCCTCCTTTGCCCTATTAACTTTTCCACTACCTCTGGTGGTTTGTGGGCTAGAAGGGAGGTTAAAGCATTTACATTCACTTATTGAAGTAGGTTTTGAAAAATATAAACCTACACTCTAGTGTGTAATTAATTTATGCTAATAAAAAGAAAAGTAATGAGTATGGAGAAAAGTAAGGAGCATGATAGCACAACCTGTATTAAATTTGTTCAGAATGCTTATCTGAGCCTACAGCTGGGCACAATCCTCCAACCTTGAGTATCGTATGAAACTTCTCAAGCACTAACACAGAATCCTGGTTGTGATAAGACGGTCAGTCTGGATTGTAGATATGTAATGGTAATTCAGAAGAATCTATTGGATCACTTTCCTTCTTTTTTATTTAAAAATAATTCTTTTCATTATGTGAAGCATTTACAATATCCCTAGACTGATCTTTTAGCTAAATACCAATGTCTTAGTTAGGTCTCTATTGCTGTCATAAAGAATACAAGTAAAAGCAACTTTGGGAAGAAAAAATTTACTTGGCCTACATATTCAAGGTCATGGTCTATTGAGAGAAGCCAAGTCATGAACTGCAGCAGGTACTGAAGCAGAGCCATGGAGGAACACTGCTTACTCTTTTTTCCCCATGGCTTGTTCAGCTTGCTTTCTTATACTCTCCAGGACCACCTCCCTAGGGGTATCACTGGTCAGTGAGCTGGGCCCTCACACATTGATCCTTAATCAAGAAGATGCCCCAAAGACTTTCTTACAGGACAATTGTATGGAGGCATTTTCTCAACTGATGTTTCTCTTCTTCAATAACTCCAGCTGGTGTCAAATTGTCAAATAAACCAGAACAACTCATTTTATGAGCTTGTAATTTGTTTACGAGGCTGCCTTTGCCTTGCAACAACCTAAAACTCTATGCCCACAGAGAGAGA
Source organism: Rattus norvegicus (assembly GCF_021556685.1). Lineage (NCBI taxonomy): Eukaryota > Metazoa > Chordata > Mammalia > Rodentia > Muridae > Rattus > Rattus norvegicus. The sequence continues at coordinate 50,150,200 of NC_141550.1, forward strand.
TATACTGCATTACTTTAATAGCCTCCTCCCAGACAGGTGTGGTGGTGCATGTCTGTAACGCCAGCACTAGGGGAATTAAAGTAGAAAGATCGTGAGTTCAAGGCCAGCTTGGGATACATATGAAGACTATTCCAAAAACCAAAACCCCTAAACAAAAAACAAAAACAACATACTTGCAACATAGCTTTGTTCTTTGTCTCCCTCTTTTTCTTCAGTTTTAGTCATTATTATGCATCTCAGCTTGTGTCTGTTGACTGCTGTCTACCTGCTGGGAATTGGAGAGTTGTGCAAACATGTCAGTCCACTTTTAAAGGCTTGGAATCTGTAGACCTTATTATAGCAGTCTCTTGGTAGCTCCATTTGCCTGTGAAAATAATTTTTCTAAAATTTTTCCTTCTATTGAAAATACATTCTTTTCTCATACGGTGTATCTTGATTATAGTTTTCTTTCTCTCTACTCCTTCCAATTCCTCATTCCTTCTCTTGTCCTCTGGATCTACTCCCTTTCTGTGTTTCATTAAAAAAGAACAGGATTCTAAGAGAAAACAACCTGTAGGATGTACAGGTGAAATCAGGAACATGATAGAACAAGGCCTGTCATTGGACGAGAAGGAAGGATGGGTGGGAGAAAAGTTTGAGGGAAGAGGAGGAGACTGGAAGAAGAAGCCTTCGAAAGAACATGGGGGCAGATGTTAAGATTCCACTCTGTACCTTTACAGGTTGTTATGAATGTTCTTAAGTGATGGATGTATATAGGGCTCTATAGGGCTTTGTATGTTTAGGTGGGCAATTATATCTTATCAATTGGATCAGAGGTTATTGTGTTGTGTGCTCTTTCTTGTGGCAAATTAAGTTTAAGAGAGTATGTGGCAGCTGGGACACTAAGCCGCCACGGAATTGAGATGTATATTTCTGGTATGGTGGCAGCCTGCCTTGGGAACTAGATGGGTAGAGAGATTGTTGCCAGACTCAGAGAGAGGCCATCAACAGTATTATATGGGATGGAGCAAAGTGGGTGAGAGGCTTTGCTGACTAAGATTAAGATATCTATCAAATATCTTGGGACACTGCAGGGCTGAATCTAGTGGAGGTAAAAGACATCCATTTTTTATAATTTTACAACAACAACTAAATGTGACAAAATAAAACATAATAAGATAAAGCAAAAACTCTCATATCAAAGTTTGACAATGTAACCCAACAGAAGGATAGTCTTAAGAGCATGTACAAGAATTAGAGACCCACTTAGGAGTCCCACAAAAATACTACTCTGCAAGCTATCATATATAGGCAGAGGACTTGGTACAGACCTGTGTTGGCCCTGTGCTCACTGCTTCAGTCTCTATAAGTTCATATGTGCCTTGCTTACTTGGTTCAGAAGGCCTTGTTCTCCTGTGCCTTTCATGCTCTCTGTCTCGTACATTCTTTCCTCCTCCTCTTCCATGGGGTTCTCTGAGCTTTAAGGGGAGGGATTTGATGGAGATATTCCACTTAGATTGTCTCTCCATGTAATGTCTGCCTGGGATTGTATCTGTATCTGCTCCTATATGCTGCAATTGGAAGCTTCTCTGATGATGACTGGATAAGGCACTGATCTATGAGGATAGCAGAATATCATTAAGAGTCATTTCACTGATACACTGTTTTAGACCATTAGTGTTTCGTTTGGCCTAACAATGTCCCTGGGACATCTTGTCTCTGCTTCTTGGTTACTCAGGCAGTGTTGTGTATGGGTTATGTCATATAGAGTGGATCTGAAGTCAAACCAAACATTGGTTGGCTACTCATGTAGGTTCTGTGCCACTATTGACCTAGCAAGCTTTGCAAGCCAGACAGACTGGAAGTCAAAGGTCTTATGGCTGGGCCTGTGTTTATATTTCTCTTTTTGTAGCCTTTAGGATACCCTTCTTCCCCAAACCACTAGAATGTGTGGGTGAAAGCTCCATATAGGCTTCAGCTCATCTTCTCCAAGCTCAATGAGGTGTGTGTGTGTGTGTGTGTGTGTGTGTGTGTGTGTGCTGTCCTTGGCAGTGGGGCTTTCTGTCAGTTTGCAGAGAGCAATCCATTGTCTTAGCAACAACATGGATTGTTTGGGAATTTCTAGGGAAATTCTTGGGAATTTCTTGGCCAACAACTCAACTGAATGCAATCCACACCCACTACTAGAAGCCTCCTTTGGTCACAAGAGATGGCCAATTGAGATTCTGTATCTAACATTATTAGGAGACCTCATTAGGATCGCCTTCATATATTTTAGGAAGTTTTCATTGCACTAGGTCTCCATATCATTCTTCAAATGCTCCTTGATTCCGGCAGTCTCCCTCTCTCTACCCTGTGTCACCCCACCACTTGATCCTTCCAGTTCTTTCCCCACCTACCCTTAGCCCACCCATGTAGTCTATTCTGTTCCTCTCTTTCCGGGAGATTCATATGTCTCCCACTAGACCCTTCCTCTATAGCTAACATCTCTGAGCCTTTGAGTTGTAGTTTGTTTATCATTTCCTTAGTAGTTAATATCTATATCTAAGCTATTACATACCATATTTATCTTTTTGGATCTTGTTTTCCTCACTTAGCATGATTTTTTTCCAGTGTCATCTGTTTCATTTCAAATTTGATGACTTATTATTTTTTAAATCCGAGTTTAAATATATAAATGTGCTATACTTTGTTTATCCTTTCTTCTGTTGAGGGACATCTAGTTTGTTTCCAGTTTCTAGCTATTATGGGTAAAGTAGCAATAAACATGGTTGAACAAATGGAGAGCCGTTTGAGTATGTGTCTATGCCCAACTTTCTAAAGAACTTCTATATTGATTTCTACAGTGGTTGTACAAGTTTGCACTTCCACCAGCAATGGGGGTGTGTTTCTCTTGCTCCACACCCTACCAGCATTACCTGTCACTTGTTTCATTGATCTGAGCCATTCTGGCAGGTGTAAGAAGGAATCGCAAAGTATTTTTCTCCATTTCCCTGATGGGTAAGGATGTTGAACATTTATATAAATGTTTATTAGTCTTTTGCATTTCCTCTATTGAACCCAAGTTTTAAATTGGATTTTTTATATCTATTTTCTTGAAAAAACATATATTATTCCTTTATCAGATATGGCGTTGGTAAAAACTTTCCATTTCTATAGGTTGCTCCTTTGTCTACTTGAAGGTGTTCATTGTTTTAAAGAAGCTTTTCAGTTTCACAAGGTCCCATTTATTAATTGTTTATCTAAGTGCCTGTGCTACAAATGTTTTGTTCAGGAAGTTGTCTCCAGTGCCAATGCATTCAAGCTATTCCTCATATTTCTTCTATCAGGCTCAGTGTATTGAGTTTTATGTTGAAGTCTTGATTCATCTGGATTTGCGTTCTATGCAAGGTGTTAAGTACGGATTGATTTGCATTTTCTACAGACAGCCATCCTATTTGACTAGCAACATTTATTGAAGATACTATCTGTGTGCTTGTGCATGTGCATGTGCGTGTGTGTGCATGTGCATGTGTGTATGCATGTGTGTATGCATGTGTGTGTGTGTGTGTGTGTGTGTGTGCTTCTGATTTCTTTATCAAAACTCAGGTTCTCACAGGTGTGTGGATTTTTGTATGGGTCTTCAGTTAGATTCCATTTGAGTAACATGTTTGTTTTATGTCACTACCATGCATTTTTATTACCATTTCTATTATTAATATAACTTGAAATTGGGAAATGGTGAGACCTCCAGTAGGTTTTTTGTTCTTGTTGTTATTGCTGCTGCTGTTCAGGATTGTTTTAGCTATTCTGAATTTTTTGTTTGTATTTTTTACATGAAGTTGAGAATTGTCCTTTTGAGGTCTGTGAAGAGTTGTCTGGGAATTTTGATGAGGATTGCATTAAATCTGTAGATTGCTTTTGGCATATTTTTACTACATGAATTCTACTGATCCATGAGCATGGGAGATCTTTCCATCTTCTGGTATCTTCTTTAATTTCGTTCTTCAAAAACTTCAAGATTTTTTTATTTGTTTGTTTTGTTTCTTTTTAAACATATAAGTCATTCACTTACTTGGTTAGAGTTACCCAAAGATAATCTGTATTATTTGAAACTATTGTGAAAGATGCTGTTTCCCTTATTTCTTTCGCAGTCCCTTTGTCATTTGTATATAGGAAGGCTACTGATTTTTGTGAGCTAATTTTGATTTTTGCAGGTTTTGTTATTTTATTTATTTACATTCATGTTGTTGCTCCCATCTCTGTTCTACCCTCCCACAGTTCCTCACCCCATTCCTCCTCCCCCCTTATCTCCAAGAGGGTGATCCCCCCCTCCAGGCCTCCACCTTCCTTGGGGCCTCAAGTCTCTCAAGGATTAAGTGCATCTTCTACCACTAAGGCCTGAGGAGGCAGACCACTGCTATATTTGTGCCAGGACCCTTGGACTGCCCTGTGTATGCTTCTGGTTGGTGACTCAGTCTCTGGGAGCTTCCTGGTGTCTGGGTAAGTTGAGAATGCTGGTCCTCCTATGGGGTTGCTCCTCCTTCAGCTTCTTTAATTCTTCCCCGAATTCAACCATAAGGGTCATCAACTTCAGTAGAATGGTTGGGTGTAAGTATCTGCTTGTGTTTCAGTCAGTTGCTGGTAGGGCCTCTCAGGGGACAGCCATGCCAGGTTCCCGTCCATAAGCATATCATATCATTTGTAATAGCGTCAGGCCTTGGTGCTGTCCCATGAGATGGATCCCATGTTGGGCTGGTCATTTGGACCACCTTTTATTTTTCAGTCTCCTCTCCATTTTTGCCCCTGCAGTTCTTTTAGACAGGAACAATTCTGGGTCAGAAATTTTGACTGTGTGTTAGTAACCCTGTTCTTCTACTGGAGGTGGGTTCTTTGAGTTCCCTTTCCCCAGTGTTGGGTATTTTGACTAAGGTTACCCCCATTGAGTCCTCCTGGGTCTCAGGTACTTTGTAGAGGGTACCCCACCTATTTCCCCATGTTGCTTATGTCAATCATTTTCTTGGCCCTCTGGGCTTCTCTCTTGCTCCCCAGTACCTAATCCTGTTCCTGTATTCCTCTTCCCCTCCCCTCTCCCACCTAGGTTCCTCCCTCCCTCTACCTCCTGTCATTATTTCTTTCCCCTTGCTAAGAGGAATTGAAATGCCTTCACTTGGGTCTTTCTACTTGTCACACTTCTTATGGTCTGTGGGTTTTATCCTAGGTACTCTGTACTTTTTTGACTAATATTCACTAATCAGTAAGTACATACCATGTATGTCTTTTTGGGTTTGAGTTACTTCATTCAGGATGATATTTTCTGGTTCCATCCATTTGCCTGCAAAATTCCTGTAGTCCTCATTTTTAATAGCTGTTCTTAGAGCCTGACCATTGGTATTCTGTTCAGGAAATTTCTCTGTGCCAATGACTTTAAGGCTTTTTACTACCTTTTCTGCTATTAGATTCAGTGTATCTGGATTTACATTGAGGTCCTTGATCCACTTGGTCTTGACCTTTATACAGCATGACAAATATGGATTATTCTCCTACAGACAGCCTGCCAGTTTAGACTAGCATCATTTATTGAAGATGCTTTCTTCTTTCCACTGTATGTTTTTGGCTTCTTTGTCAAAGGTCAAATGTCCAACAGTGTGTGGGTATACTTCTGTAACTTTGATTCTATTCCATTGATCGACTTGTCTGTTGACCTGTGATTTTTATCACTATTGCTTTGTAATACAACTTGAGGTCAGGTATAGTGATTCCCCTAGAAGTTCTTTTGTTGTTAAGAATTAATTTCACTATCCTGGGTTTTGTTTTTCCATATAAAGTTGAGAATTGTTCTTTCCATGTCTGTGAAGAATTGTGTTGTAATTTTGATGGGGATTGCATTGAATCCATAGATTGCTTTAGGTAAGATGGCCATTTTCATTATGTTAATCCTACCAATCCATGAGCACAGGAGATCTTTGCATCATCTGAGGTTCTCTTCAATTTTCCCCCCAGGGATTTGAAATTACTGTCATACACTTGTTTGGTAAGAGTTACACCAGTATTTTATAATTTTTGTGACTATTGTGAATGGTGTTGTTTCCCTAATTTCTTAGACCATTTATTTATCCTTTGTGAAGAGGGAGGCTATTGATTTTTTTAATTTCATATCCTGCTACTTTGCAGAAGTCATTTATTTGCTATAGGACTTTGCTGGTGTATTTTGGGAGTTGCTTAAGTATACTAGTATCTCATCTGCAAATAGTGATACTTTGACTTCTTCCTTTCAAATTTGTATCCCCTTGATATCCTTTTGTTGTCTAACTGCTCTGGCTAGAACTTCGAGTACTGTATTGAATAGATAGGGAGAGAGACGGCAACCTTGTCATTTCCCAGATTTTAGTGAGATTGTTTCTAATTTTTTTCCATCTAATTTGATATTGGCTGTTGTTTTGTTATATATTGCTTTTAATATGTTTAGGTATGTGCCATGAATTTCTGATCTCTCCAAGACTTTTAACATGAAGGGATTTTGTATTTTGTCAAAGACTATGAGATTATCATATGACTTTTCCCTTGATTTTGTTTATATAGTGTATTACTTTGATGGTTGTTTTTTATATATTGATCCATTCCTGCATCCCTGGGATGAAGCCTACTTGATCATGCTGAATGATGGTTTTGATGTGTTCTTGGTTTCAGTTTGTAAGAATTTTATTATTTTTGCATTGATATTCATAAGTGAGATTGGTCTGAAGTTCTTTCTTTGATGGGTCTGTGTGTGGTTTAGGTATCAGAGTAACTGTGGCTTCATAGATGAATTAGGTAGTGTTTTTTCTGTTTCTAGTTAAGGACTATTGGTATTAGCTCTTCTTTGAAGATCTGGTAGAATTCTGCACTAAAATCATCTGGCCCTGGGCTTGTCTGTTTCTTCCTTCCTTTCTTTCTTTCTTTCTTTCTTTCTTTCTTTCTTTCTTTCTTTCTTTCTTTCTTTCTTTCTTTCTTCCTTCCTTCCTTCCTTCCTTCCTTCCTTTCTTTCTTTCTTTCTTTCTTTTCTCTCTCTCTCTCTTTCTTTCTTTCTTTCTTTCTTTCTTTCTTTCTTTCTTTCTTTCTTTCTTCCTTTCTTTCTTTCCTTCTGGGATGTTTTTGATGACTATTTCTATTTCCTTAGGGGTTATGGGATTGTTTAGTTACTTTACCTAATCTTGATTTAATCTTGATTAGGTACCTTGGTATGTGGTACCTATCTAGAAAAATCATCCATTTCATGTAGACTTTCCTGTTTTGTCGAGTACCTGCTTTTGTAGTAGGTTCTGATGATTTTTTTAATTTTCTCAGTTTCTGTTGTTATCTCTCACTTTTCATTTCTGATTTTTGTTAATTTGGATACTGTCTCTGTACCCTTTAGTTAGTTTGACTAAAAGTTTACCTTTTTGATTTTATCAAAGAACCTGCTCTTGGTTTTGTTTATTCTTTGTTTCTACCTGATTGATTACACCTCTGAATTTGACTATTTCCTGCCTTCTACTCCTGTTGGGAGTGCTTGCTTCTCCCTGTTTGAGAGCTTTCAGGTGTGCTATTAAGTTGCTTATATGGAATCTTTCCAATTTCTTTATGAAACCACTTAGTGCTATGGATTTTCCTTATAGCCCTAAAAAGCAGCACATGGCACCAACATCAACATGTCTTTATGCAGTGGGACAGACCAGGGACATCTATATGGACCATTTTATTAAGAAAAGAGTTGCACAGTTTCCATGAGTTTGTAAGTTTTCTGTTGTTTCTGTTCTTCATATCTAGCTTTAAATCTGTGGTTGTCTGATTGGTTCCTGGGAGTTATTTCAATTTTCTTGTATCTGATTGGCCTGTGTCTGAGTAAGTGGCCAGTTTTGGAGAAAGTTCTGTGAGGTTGAGAATATGGTATATTCTTTTGTGATTGGTGAAACTTTCTGTTCTGTTGGTTTATAATGTCTGTTTGTTCCAACATTTCTCTGTGTAGTTTTGGTCTGGATAACCTGTTCATTGGTGAGAGTGTGGTATTGAAGTTTCCATCAGTGTGTGAGGGTCAATACGTGTTTCCTTTACAAATGTGGGTGCCCTTGTGTTTGGGGCATAGATGTGAAGAGTAGAAATGTCATCTTGGTGAACTTTTCCTTTGATGGGTATGTAACATCTTTTTCCATTTCTTTTGATTAGTTTCTGTTTAAAGTATATTTTGTTAGATATTAAAATCACTATACTAGCTTGGGTCTTAGGTTCTTTTACTTGGAATAACTTTTTTCAACCCTTTACCCTGAGGTATTGTATATTCTTGATGATGAAGTTTTTTGTTTGTTTGTTTGTTTGTTTGTTTGTTTGTTTGTTTTTTAATGCACCAGATGACTGGATCTTGTTTATTCTGTAGTCTATGTTTTTTTTGGGGAATGAGACTACTGATGTTGGGACATATCAATAACCAGAGATGTCTGATTCCTGGTATTTTATTGTTGTTATTAATGATGGTAATGATGGTGGTAATGGTGTGTGTGTGTGTGTGTGTGTGTGTGTGTGTGTGTGTGTGTGTGCCTCCCTTCTTCTGATTTTCCTGCTCTGAGATTATTTATCCCCTGTGTTTCATAGATGTAGTTAACCTCATTAGGATGGAGCTTTCCTTCTAGCCCCATTTGTAGATGGTATTTAAATTTGATTTTGTCATGGAGTATTTTGTTTTCTCCATTCATGTTGATTGAAAGTTTTGCTGGGTGTAGTAGATTGGGCTGACATATGTGGTTTCTTAGGGTCTGAAAGACATTTATCCAGGCTGTTCTGGTTTTTAGAGTCTCTTTTGAGAAGTCAGATATAATTCCAATAGGTCTGCCTTTATATGTTACTTGTTCTTTTCCCTTTTCCTTTTCTTGTCCAACCTACCTGGTGTTCTCTATGATTCATGTATATTTACAGACATTTCCTTTTTTAGGTTAGAAAATTTTTCTTCTGTGACTTTGTTCAAAATTTTTTCTGGGCCTTTGAGCTGAAAATCTTCACCTTCCTCTATCCTTATTATTCTTATGTTTGGTCTTTTCATAGTGTCTTAGAGTTTGTGCAAATTTTTTTTGAAGGGGATCAGGACTTTTTTAGACTAAACTTTTCCTTCGGTGGATGTATTTATTATTTCCATAGTATCTATAGTGCCCAAGTTTCTCTACTCCATCTCTTGTATTCTATTTGTATAGTTACTGCTCAAATTCCTAAACTTTTCATTTCCAGAACTCCTACATTCTGTGTTTTCTTTATTGATTCTATTTTCATTTTCATGTCTTCAATAATTTATTCATTTTCTTCCACTGCTTGTGTTTTCTTGGATTTAAAAAGATTGATTTATTTCATCCCAGTGCTTGTGTTTTCCTGCATGTCTTTAAGGGATTTATTTATTTCCTCTTTAAGGATCTTTATTATCTTAATGTATTTAGCTTTAGCATCTTTTTCTTGTGCTTCAGCTATGTTGGAACAGGTATGGGCTGTTGTGACAAGATAGCTTGACTCTAGTGGACACATTGATGGATGTTCTTATGTTTTATGCTGGCATCTGAGTTTAGGGTGATTATAGTTCTAGGTGGTGATTTCTGGGTTTAACTTTGTTGGGTTGGTGTTTTGTTCCTTGGTATTTATTTATTTATTTATTTATTTATCTATTTATTTATTTTTGGGAAGTGTGATGGATGCGTTGCTTGGTAAGAAACTTTCATTGAACCTAATAGTTGTGGTCACTGGGAGTTGCACATAAAATGTGTTTAGGTATTAGGGGATAGGCTAGTGGTCTGAAAAGGTTCACAGGAGGGAAAAGAGTAGAACGTTATTTTGTCTTTTTGGAATAGGGTGAGACACTGAAGAGAGGTCTGTTATAGTGCTAGTTTAGGGACTTGGATCTAAAGAAACAGAAGGACAGGGGAAGATCAACAGACAGCCTACTACTTCTCTGGAAAAAGTAATCTCTAGGTTAGCAGAGAGTGTCTGCTGAAGTTGGGGGCTGGAACAAAAAGGAGTGGGAGAAGGAGATTAGATAGAGAAGATCTGTAAGATCTTCAGGAGATGAGAGCAGGGAAGCAGTAAAGGCTGCCATGGATAGTCTGTTGCAGAACTGGGGACTGGGGGATTGGATCTGGAGGAAGAGAGGAGAAGAAAAGATTTGCAGGCTAACTGGCTTTCTGGCAGGTATTGAAAATAGGATAAATTTCTCCCAAACGTAATGTTTTTTATAAATTATTTGGGAGTTTTGTGCAATTCATTCCATTCACACTTACTTCCAGGAATCCCAAGTCTACTTGTTTATCCTTGAGTCTCCAAAACCAAACAAAAACAAACAAAAAACCCACAGAAACTACACATGAGACGAGTGAGTGTGACACCACATCTAAGAAACTACACATGAGACAAGTGAGTGTGACACCACATCTAAGAAACTACACATGAGACAAGTGAGTGTGACACCACATCTAAGAAACTACACATGAGACGAGTGAGTTGACACCACATCTAAGAAACTACACATGAGACGAGTGAGTTGACACCACATCTAAGAAACTACACATGAGACGAGTGAGTTGACACCACATCTAAGTTTGTGTTTGGTGGCTGCAGCGGAGGAGCTGGTACACCAAGAAAATCAAGAGGGAGAATAAAAAAGGAGAAGGGAGAGGAGAGAGGGGTAGGGAGAGAGAGAGAGAGAGAGAGAGAGAGAAAACTCCCTTTGGATACCACCTGTGTAGCATTAGGACCTCAAGTTTCTGTTGTCTTCTAACCTGAATCACCATTTTAAAGGATTTCTCTCCAGATACAGTCATAATGTGGACTAAGGGTTCAATATATGAGTTGAGTTGGGTACAGTTTGGTCCCTAGCATGGCCTTCCTGGAGAAGTGGGCCTAGAAGCCTGGGCCTCCAAAACAAAGGATTTGTATTTGGTTTGTTTGCATTCCTGTAAATTCTACACCAGTCCTAAACACAGATTGTTTCCTATCTTTCCTAAAGTTTCTTCCTTGAAAAGAGTTTTGTTAGTCCTTGGCAAGGTCCAAAGGACTACTGCTTAAGAGGGCATATGTCTCCAAGTACAAAAGCCACTCTCCAGGGAGTGAGACCACCATGGGTGGATTTCATCTTTCTCACAGTTCAAAGAAGCCCTCTCTTCACCTGCCTTTCTTTCTCTTTCTGGATCAGTATTCCTGTTCAGGAACCCTGTGTGGTCCTTGTAATGGCTTAGTCTTTCTCATTTCTCTCATTTTTTGGGGTGGAGACATTTTACATATTCTTACATGGTGAAAATTTTAAGAAATATTTAAAAGATTCTAAATATTCTTAACCATTGCCTAAAAGGCCTTTTCCTGATTTTATTGTTTTTGGGGAGAAACACTATCTTAATGCCATCCATAAAGCTATAGATTCTAGGAACGTTCCTATGATCTTATAAATTATGTCCCTCCAACAGAGCCCTAAACAGTCTCAGGTAGATGGAAATGGCCCCTTCTATTAGGTATTGTCTGAAGCCCTCCTTTATGGCCTCCTCCCATGATCATCAGGTCTGTGTTGCAGATTGCTCTGAAACCCCTAGGAATTGTGTTGGGAAACATTTCTCTTTCTCAAAGTTAAAAAAGGAACATTTTGTTTTAATTGAGTTGCTGGTTAAAGGACTTCTGAAGTTGAAAGCTGTCATTTGAGTGGCTAGCCAGGTCTCTCTGACCATGCTGAAGGAGGTCAGAACCAGCCTTTTTTAGGGGTGGGGTTGGGTCATGTTTTGTCTGTACTCCCTGATGTCTGTCTACATTCCCTCATCTAATGAGGACAGTTAGTAATGCTAGCACTGCCTGTTTCCTAGGTTACCAGCCAAGTTTCTAATATAAAATACAGAAAGCCCTTGTTTGCAAAAGACGTATAAATATGCAAGGTGGTCAGTCTTGTTACCTTAAGAAATTGTCAGAGCATGCCAGAATCCCAGAGAGGTTCAGGATCAGATGTAAGCCTTGAGTCTGTCTACTCTGGGATGGACAGAGTTGAATGCCCTGGAAATACAGAAGACAAAGCTGAAGATAAAGAAAAATAACAGTTTTATCCCTTTGGGATGCGAATAGCCCCAACTCTGGGAATCTACCACATATGCCCTGGCTTGGACATGTTATAGGGTCCTCTGGGTCTCATGGGTCCTCTCCTTTCCCCTACTGATCCTCTTTAAATACATGCTCCTGTGCCTTTCTCCTTGCAATGTTTTCTAAGTCAAGAAGCCACTATCTCAGAATCTGGTATTTTCTTGTTTACCTATATCCTCCAACTCCCCTTCACAGGAGAGACAGTGTGTGTTGAGGAGTGTGAGGGTGTGGAAGGAAGAGTGGGACCCCACACTAAGGACAGACCAATGACCTGATGATTGGATTTCTAGACATAAACAGAAAGTACTGTTTTTGCTAAAATTTTGGTGACATTCAGAAACCTAAAAGTACTTTAGAGTCTAGGATTCTGTCCTAATTAGCTTTATGTGTCAACTTAATGCAGCCTAGAGTCTTCTGAGAGAGAATATTCAAAGATCAACTCGACTTGCTGGCATGTCTGTGGGGGATTGTCCTAATTATTAATTGGCTTAGGAGGACCCAGCTTACTGTCACCAGTCCTGTTTTCTAAGCAGGAGACCCTGGCCTGTATAATAAAGCTAGCTTAACACTGGTCTATGAGCAAGGAATGAGGAACATTCCTTTATGGAATGTTCAAGTTCCTGCCATGACTTCACTCAGTAACAGACTATAACTTGCAAGCTGAAATAATTCCACCCCTCTTCTAAATCAGTTTTGGCTAGAGTGTTTTATCACAGTGACAGAGAATGAAACTAGAGCAGGTTTCTCAGGATATATAAAGGGGCAACAGGCATTCTCTTGTTTTATATTTGACTATAAATGATAGCTTTGATGACTTAAGAGAATAACATTGTTGTCATACTAATGGCAACTGAGGTGCCTTATTGAGCCTTATCTGAAATTCTCAGAACCCAGGTGAATAGAATTTCAAATACTATAACATGTGTGACATTTCAAAGGATTCATGAAACAAACAGACCAAGAAGAAGCTTGGCAGCTGGTGTCATTTCTGTAAAGAAAGAGGCAGAAAGCTAATTAAAGAATAATCATTACTGTTAACATGATCCTGTTGTGAACTCCAGGCTTTATTCTAGCCTTGGAAAAACATGAATTATAAATGAGCCTACACAATTTGACTGTGTATGCATGTCAATACGTAGTACACTCCCATGATAATCGAAAAATGAAAACAACTAATAACATGCAACTTTTTATTCATTCTTGTTTTTAAACAGGTCATGTCAATGCAGCTGTGTGATGTTTAAGAATCCATTGATGTACCCACTGACATATGGGCTCAAGAACACTTACTCTGAGGCTTAGACAACCCAGGGTAATTTCCTGACTCTTCTTCCCAGCTCTGATGATAGCAAATTACTTAATCTTTGTGATCCTCATTTTCTTTATCTGTGAAATGGAAAACAAATGAACAAAAGGCAGCAGAACTATGTGGGTTTACAGAAATGGGATGAAGACAGTGACAGGGTCTCTACCCTGCATTCTTAGATGGCTCAGGTCTCAGGGGATAGTGGAGAGTATGGAAGAAAGGAGACAAAAGCAAGGCTGGAACCAGCTCCTTCCTAAGAGTGTTATAATCTCTCAATAATCCTAATGTATATCTCTTTTTAAGTAAGACATCAACTATATTCCAAGCAGTCATTTCTATAATCTGTCTGTATATGCAGCAAGGAGAAAAGGGCTCACTATTCACAAGCTAATGGTATTGTGCACCATTTGCCCAGTAATGTGCTGTTAAAACCCTCCAATACCACTGTGAAACCACAGGATTCATACAGGAAATTGCTGTCTCCCCGTGTTTCATCCATCCACAACAAGACAGCTTCAGAACTCCTCTAATTTCCTACCCATCTTTCCTCCCACTCACTTACCAATTCATCACCTTCTATGCAACTCTCTACTCAGTGTCAGGCACTGTTGATGGCACTCAAGTCTGGATATAAATGAAATACAATCCTGACCCCAAAGAAGACATATTCTGGTTGGAAGATGTACATACAGGTATATGAACTTTAACCCAGTAGGCAGTGTCCTGGAAGGTGGGGACAGACTAATGTGGCATGAGGGGTAATGGAGAGGCATCACTGGAGTGGACATTCACCTGGGTCCACAGCATGAGAGCCGTGAGTTAGGCAGTCTCTGTGTGGAACTGGCCTTGGGAACTAGCTGGATCCTGCCAGGCTCAGAGTAGCTGGCAGCAGCATGGGATGAAGATTGCGAGCTTGGCAAGTTGGCTTGAGACACTTTGCTCTTTAAGATGAAAATACCTGCCATGTGGCCCACTGGAGTCAGCACTAGCGTGGGATGGTAGATTCATTTTTTAATATTTACCACTACATGGAGGGGTGAGCGTGAGTTATCTATGACTTACAGTTAGTTGTGAGTTGTATGCAAAATAATATACTTGCTTATCGACATCTGCTGTTTTCTGGCAAATGAGAGAAGGTGACTTATATTTTCTTAAGGCCGACCTGAGGAAGCTAAGACTCAGCAATAGCAAATTTACTCTTGAAAATATTGGTTAATAAGGAAATAAAGTGGTTCGAGGATTCTAACTGGGTTTAGATAATTATGAAAGCCATTCTAACACATCCCATGAATTGTTTATAATAAGATATAGTTCATGGGACACTCAATGTGTGCTAGCCATGTTTCTTAAGACTATACATAATAACATGAAACATTATACATACATATGACTCTTAAATGTATTCTTAACTGTATGTGAAATTATAAATGGTTCCATAGTGGTATGAGAAAATGGAGGCACACAGTTAAAGTGATTTCTTCAGTTTCATTTACTGAGGCCAGCAGAGTCAGAACTTAGTCCCTGGAGTACAGCTGCAGAAGCTATCTCCCTGATCTACATAACATAATCCCAACCAGGGCAGGGCACCTAAAGGCACCTGAAGATCAATTGCACCGGATCCTCCAATCCACACCTAGTAAGAACTCAGGGGAAATTGCGTTACAGGAAGGGCTAGTAGTACAATTTGAGGCATGTTTGTATAAATGACTTGTGTGGTTTTGTAACACTATTGCAATGATTGGACATGGTAATAGAGTTATAGAGGTCACAGGTAATTTTGACCCATGTTGCTTAAAGTGTGTGTGTGTGTGTGTGTGTGTGTGTGTGTTCATGTGTGTGCAAGTGTTTAAGGACCCTATTGCTCTTTACCTAGTTCTCTGAGACAGGGACTCACTCACACTAACCTCATCTGCTGGCTAGGTTGGGTGGCAGTGAGTTTATGAAGCATTTGTCTCTGCAACCCAGAGCACTATGATTACAGGAGTGTGCCACCATGTTTGGCTTTCATGTGAATACTGGGAACTCAAATTCAGCCCTCATCCTTTGTAGCGGACATTTGACCCACTGACCCTGAGTTCTTTTCTCCCTGTCGAAAGCTGTCTTTCTAAGCCATATTCCAGAGTCACGTCAGACTAAGGGTGATAGACAGTGAGTTTAGCTCACTTGAGAATGGGAAAGCCAATTATTGGCATAGAGTCATTGTGCACAATGCTGCTACTTTATGAATTTTAGAATTGTTTATTCTATTTCCGCGAGGGATGTCTTTGGAATTTTGATAGGGATTATGTTGGATACGGCATTTCTTTGACAGCACAGTGATTTTTCCATTATTAATTTTGTTGATCATGAGCATAGAGTCTCTATCTGCCTGTTATGATTTTTTCAGTGTATAAAAATATTCACTGTAGAAATCTTTTGCTTTCATGATTAAATTTACTCCATGATATTTCCTGAAGCTGCAGTTAATGTTGTTATCTTCCTGATAGCTTTCTTTGTGTGCTCATTATTGGTATATAAGAAGGTTAGTGATTTTTATATATTAATTTTTGTGCTCTATTAGTTTGCTATACTTATGAGTTTTCGGAGTTTTCTGGTGAAGTCTTCAGGACCATTTACATTTATGATCATCATGTCTGTGAGATAATACACTTCTATGTTTGACTTTTTGATATCTTCTCATGGTTCCCATTTTGTTTCCTTTAACTGTTAGCTCTAGCTAGACTTCAGGCACTATATTGTATAAGAGAGAAATAGTAGTCTTGTTCCTGATTTTCCTAGAAAAGTTTTGGTCTCCCTTTTAGGATAATATGAATCTAGGTTTCTTGCATATAGATTTTATTATACTAAGATATATACTTTCTACTCCTAATTTATTCAGAGACTTTTTTATCACAAAGATATTAAATTTTATAAAAACCAACCAACCAAACAAACTTTTCTGTCCATTAAACTGATTATGTGGTTTCTGTCCCTGAATCTGTTATGTGATATGCTGCATTTATTGCCTTAAGTACGTTGAGCAATCCTTGAATCTTTAGAATGAAGACAAGTTGATCCTGGTGAGTGACTTTTTTCATATATTCCTGAACCCAGGTGGTAATGATTTTACTGAGAATTTTTGGATCTATGTTCACTTGAAAGATTTGCCTATAATTTGTTATTGTTATTTTTGTAACTTTGGGTGTTCTTAGTATCAGGATAATACTAGTTTTATATCAAGAGTTTGGTAATATTTCTTCCATTTTACTTTATGAAGTTGAGGAACATTGCTGTTATTTCTTCTTCAATGGTCTGGTAGAATTTACCAATGAATCCATCTGAGTCTAGAGATTTAAAATTATTTTTACAGATTACTGCTTCAATGTTATTGTTTGTTATACTTTTATAAAAGTTGTGGATACAATATTAGAATTTGTGGCTCATATGTTGCTAGAATAGCCAATATTTTATATTTTTCAACTGATTGGGATACAGGTTTTTAAGATATACTTTAATGGTATCTTAATTTTATTGAAATGTGTTACATCTCATTTTTCACCTCCAATCTTACTAATTATCTGTATTTATTTTGAATAGTTTGGTTAAAAGTTTGTTAATCTTGGTTATCCTTTCTAAGCAGCAACTCCTCTTTATTTTATTGATTCAGTGTATTCTTTCATTTTCATTTCTATCCTGATCTTTATGATTTATTTCTGTCTACTGATTTTGTTTTGTTTGATTTATTTTCCCAAGGCTCTAAGTTACATCATTAAGGTATTTTTGTATCTAAGAATCAAGGTGCTGGGATCTTGGAATGCTGATCTGTGGACAATTAAAAGGGAACCTGGAGGGGTTGGGGATTTAGCTCAGTGGTAGAGCGCTTGCCTAGCAAGCGCAAGGTCCTGGGTTCGGTCCCCAGCTCCGAAAAATAGAAAAGAAAAGAAAAAAAAAAGGGAACCTGGAATAAATGACTGAATTAGTATGTAAGTAAAAGGCTGGGCTTCCTGTGTAAAAGCTGAGCTATATGGATGAGCTTGAGATCTTCAGAGAAAGCTGCCTCAAGCAGAACACAGGTTGTCAGCTTGTACCCACTTTGAATTATTTTTTTCTCCCCCTACCCTCAACCCCACCCTTCCTCTCAGGAACTTTTCTCCAAGTTGAGTCTGTTCTTTGGCAAGTTCCTGTCATTTTGCTGATAAAAAAAAAGTCTTGTGGTTTTTATACTTCTAATTGCTTATCTGATGTTTTACCATGTTTTGTTTGTTTGTTTTGTTTTGTTTTTCTATTCTGTATTCTAATAAATGTTTTTCTTTCTTTCTAGCATATAGAATCCCTTCCAAAATCTCCTATAGTACTGACTTAGTTGTTATGAATTACTTTACTCAAGTTCTTAATGAATTTCTTTTGTCTTTCAGTTATGATGGACACAGTAATTTGGGTTGACAGTTATTGCTATGGAATATTATTGTTCCATGCTGTCCTGGCTTTTGTGTTTCTGATAAGAAATTTTCTGTAATTTTAAAGGGTTTCATTTATGTGCAACGTTGTGCTTTTGTACTTTTCTTTGTTCCTTATACTTAGTGTATTAACTGTAATATGATGTGGGGAGATTTGTCGGTTTGCTGTTACAAATTTTGCTAAATATGAATAGCCACCTACATTCCTCCATTTGGGGAATTTTCTACCTGAGTGTATTAATTATGCTATGTATGACTCTATTTTGATGTTCTTTTAGTTCTTACATCCTCAGAATTAGTATATCTGATTTTTTTTGAGATTGAGTTTCATGTATCCTATGGTGGCCTTCAGTTTACCAAGTAGCAGCGAATAAGCTTGAATTTCTGGCCCTAAAGCCTCCTCCACCTAGGTGTAAGAATTAGAGATATGTGCAGCTGGGGCCCAAACCTCGCTGATCCTGGCCCACAGCTCCCTGCTCCCAAACACCGAGCTCACCTCCCAGAAAGGTGGGCACTCCTGAGACTGAAGGGTGGGAGAGACCTCCAATACTGCACACCTTTGCCCACATCCTTGGCCCAAGAGGAAACTGTATACGGCCTCTGGGAACAGGAAGATAAGGGCGCTCAAGCTGCAGGTCCCCTGCAGTCCAGACACCATCTGGATCTGAAGGAACTCAATTCTTGATCTTAGAGCATAAGCCATTGGAGTTTTGTTCAGTAAATTTTCCTATAGCTATATCTCTCTTGAGCATATACCCAAAAGATGGCCCAACATATAACAAAGACACATGCTCCACTATGTTCATAGCAGCCTTATTTATAATAGCCAGAAGCTGGAAAGAACCCAGATGCCCTCAACAAGGGAATGGATACAGAAAATATGGTACATCTACACAATGGAATCAGAAACAATGACTGCTATATACTGACCTCCAGTTGAACCAGCACCATTTGCTGAAAATGTTAATTTTTGTCCATTGGATGGTTTTGGCTCCTTTGTCAAAAATCAAGTGACCATAGGTGTGTGGGTTCATTTCTGGGTCTTCAATTCTATTCCACTGGTCTATCTGTCTGTTTCTGTACCAATACCATGCAGTTATTATCACTTTTGATCTATGACAGTGCTTAAGTTCAGGGATAGTGATTGCCCCAGAAGTCCTTTTATTGTTGAGGATAGTTTTAGTTATCATGGGTTTTTTGTTATTCCAGATGAATTTGCAAATTGTTCTGTCTAACTCTCTGAAGAATTGGATTGGTATTTTTATGGGGATTGCATTGAATCTGTAGATCACTTTTGGCAAAATGGCCATTTTTACTATGTTAATCCTGCCAATCCATGGGCATGGGAGATCTTTCCATCTTCTGAGGTCTTCTTCAATTTCTTTCTTCAGAGTCTTGAAGTTCTTATTGTACAGATCTTTTACATGCTTGGTTAAAGTCACACCGAGGTACTTTATTATTTGGGACTATTATGAAGGGTGTCGTTTCCCTAATTTCTTTCTCGGCTTCTTTCTCTTTTGTGTAGAGGAAGGCTACTGATGTATTTGAGTTAATTTTATACCCAGCCACTTTGCTGAAGGTGTTTATCAGGTTTAGTAGTTCTGTACTGGAACTTTTGGGATCACTTAAATATGCTATCATAACATCTGCAAATAGTGATATTTTGACTTCTTCTTTTCCAATGTATATACCCTTGATCTCCTTTTGTTGTTTGATTGCTGTGGGTAGAACTTCAAGAACTATATTGAATAAGTATGGAGAGAGTGGGCAGCCTTGTCTATGCCCCAATTTTAGTGTGATTGCTTCAAGTTTCTCTCCATTTAGTTTAATGTTAGCTACTGGTTTGCTGTATGTGGCTTTTACTATGTTTTGGTTGGGCCTTGAATTCCTATTCTTTCCAGGACTTTTATCATGAAGGGGTGGTGAATTTTGTCAAATGCTTTCTCAGCATGTAATGAAATGATCATGTGGTTCGTTCTTTCAGTTTGTTCATATAATGGATTACATTGATGGTTTTCCGTATATTAAACCATCCCTGCATGTCTGGGATGAAGCCTACTTGATCAGGGTGGATGATTGCTTTGATGTGCTCTTGGATTTTGTTTGTCAGAATTTTATTGAGTATTTTTGTGTAGACCTTCATAAGGGAAATTGGTCTAAAGTTCTCTTTCTTTGTTGGGTCTTTGTGTGGTTTAGGTATAAGAGTAATTGTGGCTTCATAGAAGGAATTCGGTAGTGCTCCATCTGTTTCAATTTTGTGGAATAGTTTGTATAGTATTGGTATGAGGTCTTCTATGAAGGTCTGATAGAATTCTGTACTGAACCCATCTGGACCTGGGACCTTTTAGTTGGCAGACCTTTAATGACTGCTTCTATTTCGTTAGGAGTTATGGGGTTGTTTAAATTGTTTATCTGTTCCTGATTTAACTTTGGTACCTGGTATCTGTTTAGGAAATTGTCCATTTCCTGCAGATTTTCAAGTTTTGTTGAATATAGGCTTTTGTAGTAGGATCTGATGATTTTTTGAATTTTCTCTGTAATTATGTCTCCCTTTTCATTTCTGATTTTGTTAATTTTTGTACACTCTCTGTGTCCTCTCATTAATCTGCCTAAGGGTTTATCTATCTTGTTGATATTCTCAAAGAACCCACTTTTGGTTCTCTTGATTCTTTCTATGGTCCTTTTTGTTTCTACTTGGTTGATTTCAGCTCTGAGTTTGATTATTTCCTTCCTTCTACTCCTCCTGGGTGTATTTGCTTCATTTTGTTCTAGAACTTTTAGGTGTGCTGTCAAGCTCCTGATATATGGTCTCTCTTGTTTCTTTCTGCAGGCGCTCAGAGCTATGAGTTTTCCTCTTAGCACAGCTTTCATTGTGTAGCATAAGTTTGGTTATGTTGTACCTTCATTTTCATTAATTCTAAGAAGTCTTTAATTTCTTTCTTTATTTCTCCCTTGACCAGGTTATCATTGAGTAGAGCATTGTTCAACTTCCATGTATATGTGGGCATTCTTCCCTTATTGTTATTGAAGACCAGCTTTAGTCCGTGGTGTTCTGAGAGGACGCATGGGATTATTTTTATCTTTCTGTATCTGTTGAGGCGTGTTTTATCACCAATTATATGGTCAATTTTGGAGAAAGTTCCATGAGGTGGTGAGAAGAAGGTTTATCCTTTTGTTTTAGGATAGAATATTCTATAAATATCTGTTAAGTCCGTTTGGTTCATGATTTCTCTTAGTCTGTCTACGTCTCTGTTTAATTTCTGTTTCCATGATCTGTCCATTGATGAGAGTGGGGTGCTGAAATCTCCTACTATTATTGTCTGAGGTGTCATGTGTGCTTTGAGCTTTAGTAAGGTTTCTATTATGTATGTAGGTGCCCTTGTATTTGGAGGTGTGTTCTCTCCCTCCTTCTTTAACAGGGGAACAAGAGAACCCTTGACAGGGAATAGGGAGGCGAAGTTTAGAACAGAGGCAGAAGGAACACCCATTCAGAGCCAGCCTCACATGTGACACATACATATACAGCCATCAAACTAGATTAGATGGATGAAGCAAAGAAGTGCAGGCTGACAGGAACCGGATATAGATCTCTCCTGAGAGCCACAGCTAGTATAAGGCAAATACATATGTGAATGCCAGCAGTAAACCCCTGAACTGAGAATGGGACCCCTGTTTAAGGAATCAGAGAAAGGACTGAAAGACCTGAAGGAGCTTGAGACCCCATATGAACAACAATGCCAACCAACCAGAGCTTCCAGGGACTAAGCCACTACCCAAACACTATACACTGACTGAACATGGGCTCTAAGTGCAAAGGTAGCAATGAATAGCCTAGTAAGGGCACCAGTGGAAGGGGAAGCCCTTGGTCCTGCCTAGGCTGGACCCCTAGTGAACGGGATTGTTTGGGGGAGGGCAGTAATTCGGGGAGGATTGGGAGGGGAAAACCCACATAAAAGTAGAGGGGGAGGGGAGACGCGAATGTTGGCCTGGAAACCGGGAAAGGGAATAACATTTGAAATGTAAAGAAGATATACCCAGTTCAATAAAGATAGAAAAAAAAGAAATAACAGCCACATAGATGAAAAAAACCACTCAAAGGATCAAAGCTCCTCAATAACTAAAGGTTACGCTTAAAAATTGAACATGTCTTCCTTCTCTTCTGTTGAAACATTTTTGGTTGAAGATACCCTATCATTGCAATTGGATTTCACAATCAATAATTTTTTTTAATCGACTGAAGATTATGAGAAGGAAGTCTTACTTGCTAAGTGGGTGTACACAGCCACATCACTTATTCCATTCTTCATGGTTGGTCCTGAACTACTAGAAGTATTTGGTTTAGACATCTAACTGAAACCATCATTCCTGGAAGCCTGCCTGATTTCTCTATCCATTGTCCCTCAGCTCAGAAATGCCATTCCGACCACCCACTTTGGGCAGCATTACCCATCTGGTGTTTGCAAAACAGGTTGTGACTATGTCCTGGGTCCAAGTGCTGTTGAGAAATTTCTTTTTTATGAGACAAAGCAGATGACATGTGAACATGAGAACTCTTTTCTGTATACACTGCTCTATACAGGATTCACTCCTCATGTTTTGTGTGTGCTGAGTGCTCCATTAATTCTGGACCTACTCCACTTTGGTACCCACAAAAGAGACCACAGGCAGGGCCAGACCAGAGAATGCCACTGGTTTGAAAGCTTGTCTGTGCATTAGACTTAACTGAGTGCATTAAAAACCACTGATAATTGCATCATAAAGCTAGATCCTCATTTAACTGATGTTGGTGCAGCCAGGGCACTGGGGTTTCTAAAAGACTCCAAGTGATGTCTTGAGGCATATTCTTAAGAATGGTCCTTCTGGATTGCAGGGTCATGTATTTTTATCACTACTTGGCAGAGCCTGATATTTTACTAAATGTTTCCTCCTGTATACCCCCATGTAGGGCATCTGTGCTTCTGCCTGCTTCTTCTCTTCTTCCCCTGTGCTGGTACCTCATTTCCTTGGTGGCTGTGAAATGGTATACCTTTGTGATTTTAACTTGCATTGCCTTATCTACCTTGAGCCTATCTCAAGAGTATTTTCCTTTTCTATTGTCTCTTGAAGGATATCTAGCAGATACCTGTTCATGTCTTGTGCTCATTTTTATTAGGTACTTATCTTTATTTCTTCATAACTCATAGGTGTCCTTTCCTTCCAGATGTTATTCTTTTGTCTGCTCAACATGCTACAAGTGTGCTTTCATATTATGTGCCTATCTTTTCAACTTATTTTTTAAATAAGATTTCTTAATGTGAACATTGTTGAATTTGGTAATATTTTAACAAATTTTTACAACACAGAAACTGTAATAAATACTTTTATATTTTCTTCTAATTAAACTGTTGTCTTTGTATTTAATTTATTTCAGCTTACTGTTGGTATTGTATGTGTGCTAGAGATTAAACTCAAAGTCTTATTGTGCTAAGTACACATTGTGAACCTGGTCTTCACCTTGCCCACAGCAGCTGACTTCTGGGTGTCTTGAGATACTAATCTTTCTTGTTGTTCCCTCTAAGGATAACAATTCACACCCAACTACTATTTATTTTGGCATTTTTTTCTCTCTCTGCTATGCAATATCTGGTTTCTCAACTCAAGTAATAGGATCTTGCAGATTGCAGTCATAGTAACTGCATTACAAATTCAGGCCTCAGCCATTTAATGAGAGCCATTATCTAATCCTCCTCACCATCTGGGAAGATGTAGTTGTGTCTACCTCATTTTGTAAATGGGAAACTAAGGCTCAGAAAGACTAAGCAGTGGCTGCCCAGGATTACCCAGGCAGGGTTTAAGCACAGACTGCACAATTTAACTGCACAATGGCTATTGAAAAATGCTGCCTATTTTAAATGGCTACATGTTCAGAATATTTAAGGTTCTTCATTATTAATTTTAATCATGACACCTCTACTGTACTGATGAACTAAGTAAAGCTAAACAGGAAGTGGTATAGCATATAGCCTGTACATGTCTCAGATTACCTATAACATATAATGCAATGCATATACCTCTAAATAGTCCATGCAGTGCATCTTTTAGGGAATGGAAGGAAAAGTCTACATGTTCTAAACATAAGCAATTATTTTCAATTATGAGTAGCTTGAATTCATAGATGTAGAATCCAGAGACATAGAAGGTTCCCTGTATACATATGAAGACACATAAAATAGTTATGATGCCCTTCAAAAACATTCTACTTTTAAATATGAAATTCTATTCTAATTATTAAAAAATTTCATATTAAATATTAAGAATATTAGGAAATTCATAAAGAGGCCTTTAAACCTCTACAATCATCAAAAACTGTAAACAGCTTGTTACTCAAGTTTGCAGGTCAAAGAGTTTAAAACTACTGTTCAGTGGTCCAAGTTCACCTTGAGAATTAGTACTACAGTTTTTGATTATTTTGAAAACACACCACTTACCATTCAAAATAAAGACAATAGTACAGAAGAGTTCAGGTTCCTTTGAAGTACAAACTGGGCTTGAGAAGCTGGGAATGGGGAGATCAGGACCCCAGAGAGTTTCTAGATACCCAGAGTTTTTTATTATAAGAGTTGCCTCCAGTGCTGTGAGGCTCGATAGAAGTTGACTCTCCAATGCCCTTGCAAGAGTTTCTAGATACCCATGCGTCTGCAGATCAGGAGAGTGCTGTCTGGGAGACTGTTGGATCCAAAGTCAGTGTTCAGGAGTATCTTCCCATTTTTGTTTTATGAGGCAAGCCTGTGAGTAAACCAGTAAGGGGCAAGTAGGATTTGATTGTTTGGTTCTCTTGCAGATTAGTAGGTACTAAACATGATTTTAATTCAAAAGAGCATTTTTTAAGCACAGAAGATATTGCCAGAGGGCTCTGCAACCTCCATGTGCCCCGATATCTTTCTCAATTCCATTTTAAGCAGGATTTCTTAAAAAGGAATAGGTAGCATAATCCCTCTGATTACAAGACCTTTTGATTTCTCAGACACCCTTACTGAAGCCTTTTTCTGACTTCAATGTTCTGTCTTCAAGATTCAAATCACATCTGAGGAGACTGGGCTCTCAGATATTGTGATTTTTCTTATTTTCTGTTATTTTTTTTTATTATCAGGAGTTGCCTCCAGTGCTGTAAGGGCAGATAGAAGTTGACTCCCAATGCCCTTGCAAGAACAGAAACAGCCAACCAGAAGCAAACTCACGCAGGTGTTGAGCATAAATCGGAATGGTACAAAACCAAGTCTTTACATGCATTACCCTTCTGGAAGATATGATTTATAGAACAAGCCTTCTTTTTTTTTTTTTTTCTTTTTTTTTTTTAATTAACTTGAGTGTTTCTTATTTACATTTCGAGTGTTATTCCCTTTCCCGGTTTCCAGGCAAACATCCCCCTAATCCCTCCCCCTCCCCTTCTTTATGGGTGTTCCCCTCCCCACCCTCCCCCCATTACTGCCCTCCCCCCAACAATCACGTTCACTGGGGGTTCAGTCTTAGCAGGACCAAGGGCTTCCCCTTCCACTGGTGATCTTACTAGAATATTCATTGCTACCTATGAGGTCAGAGTCCAGGGTCAGTCCATGTATAGTCTTTAGGTAGTGGCTTAGTCCCTGGAAGCTCTGGTTGATTGGCATTGTAGAACAAGCCTTCTATGTTCAATATGCAGGGAGTGTTTTTCCACTCAAGTTCCACAGACCAGAAATAGAGGTCTTCTTGTTTTTTCTTAGGAGATTGGAAATATCTTCTTTTGTGCAAAGGGGAAAGGACTTTATAGAGAAGAAATGGCGCTCAGCTTTGGAAATTGTAGAGTGTTGTGTGGGCTGTGGAAGAGGGAATTCTTGCCCTGTACTTACTAATTGGCACAAATATGTAGATGAAGCTAATATTTTTAGATCCAATTTATAAGATATAATTGCCCGCTTAAACATACAAAGCCCGGTACCATCCTTCCCTTAGGAAAATTAATAACAACCTGTAAATACACAGAGCAGGATCTTAACATCACCTGCCATGGCTTCTCACCCTCTCCTCTCCTGTCTCTCCCTTTCTATTCTAGTCTCCTCCTCTTCCTTCAAACTTTTCTCCCACCCATCCTTCCTTCTCCTACAATGACAGGCCTCCTTCTATCCTGTACCTGCCCCTCACCTGTACTTTACAAATTTAATGGAGAGAAGTTTCTGGTGAAGTCACCTGATTCCTGAGTAAGTGACTAGGCAGCTGTCCTTGGGGCAGTGGAATTAGCATCAAAATACAGATAACTTCAGGGCAAATCACAACATTTCCCCCTTTTTGTCCAGTTAAAAAGCCTTTTCACTTATATATAAATTGTGTACAATTATTACCATTCTACAATTTATAAAGCATATGATATACTCAACACCCAGTCCTTCACTATATCAATTAAACAGAACATTTAGTTATCCATTCCAGCTTAAGAAAGGCTTAAAATCTATATTATATCTTGGCTAGCTTGTATACTATCTGATAACTATCTAATAAAACATGTATTTTCAGAGTTAAACAGCCTGATAGGCTATGAGACTATAATCAGTCTTCAACCCCATCAGAAATCTGGGAATGACCAAATATCTATACACAAAGGAAGCCTAACACGGCTTCCAGAACTGAGAGGTTGTAGAGACAAATCCCATTAGCATAGTCCCCTGTTAGCAACATGTGAGGGCAAGTCTTCAGGCTTCTGGCCCAAAATAAACTGACAGACTCTTGAAATGCAGATTTTGAAGGGCTGATCACGCTGTCTTGGCAGAGTTTATCAGTCAACTATTCTGCATAATTTGACATTTTCTGGGCAGTATTAGTCTGCAGATGAAACAGGCAGTTTTGTCCAGTGGCTGCCTAGCCACAAAGTATTGCCTCACCTGGAGGTAGAGATGTTCAAATTCTTTGTTAAATCCATCAGAGGGGAACTGTTAGGAACAGATATGTCCCAACAAAAAATAAATAACTTTAAATCTCAAATTTTGTGGATTTCTGACATTTTTGAAAACCATCTATCTAAGACAATCTGGACTGTTGTCTTTATATCTTAATATTGTCTTGAAAGTACGCTCACAAAGTCAGAGATGTGAATTTGCTAGTTGGCCCTTAACTCACAGATGTTTTAATGACATCATTAGAAGGACTGGCTCTAACCCTTGTACTTTTAAACTTTTAACAAATTCAAAGCAAAGATAGGATTTTAGCTTAGTTAATAAATGAGATTACAACTGTATAAACAGATCTAGCTAATTCCTTCCTGTTAAATTACAACCATTTCTAAATTCTTCATAAAAACAACTTTAGAATAATCACTTTCAGCCCCCCAAAGTCCAGGGATTTGGGGCGACGACTCCTCTATAACTTCTTCAAGCTGGACATGGGCGTTGAGATATCCTTGGGGGTAGGGGGTAGGAAGAATGAAGCAAATGCTGTAGCCAATGTGTCCTGACTGGATCCAGCTGAAAGTCCTTGAGACCAGGAATCCAAATAGGCACACTCTGTAAAATACAACTCTCAAGACAAAAGTTTAGAATCGAGATATCTTTTTGTTTGATTCTCCTGGATAAATTTTTCAGGCGATCTATCTCTATCAAATCTGATCAGTATGACTCTGTGAGTTTTCCAGAATCTAATCACACTTTTTAAAAACACAAAGACAGAATCTTTCTCCTAAAATACTGTGTTCCTTAGTCTGAAACCAGAAAAGCTTGTATCTTGCACTCTCTGCCAGAGTAATAATATAACCATAAAACTCAAAGTCACACCCATCATGAAGACTAAACAATTTTTTAAGAAGGAAGTAAGCTAAACAATGAGCCTGATAGGCTTTTGTACTCTGTTATTTGAGGAAATTATCCCAAAGTTCTCGTGGAGCCCACGTTAAGAGAATCTGAGCTTTTTGTTGTGGTAAATATCAAAAGTAACCACAAACCCTTGCTAGCCAGCATCAACGAGCCATGTGGCCTTTAGCACGGTAATTCATAAGACAAACCAAATACTTTCTATCAATTCCACTATCAATAAGCAACATATCAAACCAGGACTTTTGCCCAAAATATCTCAATCTGTTAAGCTCTCTACCTGGAGCCACAGATTTTTATTTAACCTTAATAACTTCTATAATATATGTCTGCATTCACTCTTCCCGGTGTTACAGACATTTATCACAACTCTCTATTTGGAGTTAGTGACCAATTTTTCCCTAAGTTCCGAACCATAGATGAATATTACCACGTGATTCGGGTAATCTCTTTACTCTCCTTAAGACGAACTTAAACACCTATCAATTCTAAAACCAATAAGCAACTTAAAACTCAGGACTTTAGCCCAAAATATATCCATCTGTTAAGCTCTCTACCCGGAGCCACAGATTTTTCTTTAACCTTAATAACTTCTATAATATATGTCTGCATTCACTCTCCCTGGTGTTACAGACATTGATCACAACTCTCTACTTGTAGGTAGTGACTAATTTTTCCATATCTAAGTTATGAACTGTGGGTGAAAATCCCCACCTGATTCAGGTAATCTCTTTACTTTCTTCTTTCTAAAAACAAACTCAATCACCTTTTAATAATACCTGTAATTAAGAAGTAGCTTGTCTAACTAGGTTTTCAACCCAAAATTCCCATGGAGCCCACATTAAAAAGAATATGATTGTCCTGAAAGACTTTCTAAACAACTTTCTTTAAAAGGCAGCTTTTAATCTCTAACTCTCTGAGCTGCCATTACTTATCACACAGCAGGGGACCGACAGACAGCCTGCCAGCCCAGGCTACTTCCCTGTTTCTTTGTTTGAATTCCCGCCCTTGAGATATCACATGACTTACGATGGCGCTGGCTTCTTAAAATCAAAACTTTCTCTCAACTCTTAGGATTACTAGTGGATTCTTGCCCATCACATTAGTTTGCCATCTATTGTTGTAAAAATATATAAAAAAAATGGTTTTGTTTGTCTTTTACCCGCTCTAGGTCCAGAACCTCACTGCTCCAAGATATCTGCTAGATATCTTGATGGAAAAACATCCCAGCCGCACACTTTCCTACACTCAAACCCTCACATAAAAGAACACACAACACAATAATCGTAGATCCAATTCATAAGATATAATTGCCCACTTAAACATACAAATCCCGGTACCATCCATCCCTTAGGAACATTAATAACAACCTGTAAATAAACAGAGTAGAATCTTAACATCACCTGCCATGGCTTCTCGCCTTCTCTCCTGTCTCTCCTAATGGTTTTTTTTTTTTTTTTCGTTTAATGAAGACAATTGTTTTTCAGATGTGACAAACTAGGACTTGATATTCATGTTTTTCAGATGATTTCACCCTCAAAATATACAATTCTATTTTCTTTTGTTATTTTGTTTATTTTCTTTTCAATTTTGTGATTAATTTTGTCTGAATTTACTCCTGTTTTGGATTAATTTTTTTTATCTTTATTAACTTGAGTATTTCTTATTTACATTTCGATTGTTATTCCCCTTCCCCGTTTCCAGCCAACATCCCCCTAACCCATCACCCTCCCCTTCTATATGGGCTTCCCTTCCCCGTCCTCCCCCCATTACCGCCCTCCCCCCAACAATCATGTTCACTGGGGGTTCAGTCTTGGCAGGACCAAGGACTTCCCCTTCCACTGGTGCTCTTTCTAGGCTACTCATTGCTACCTATGAGGTTGGAGCCAAGGTCAGTTCATGTATAGTCTTTGGGTCACTACCTTAGTCCCTGGAAGCTCTGGTTGGTTGGCATTGTTGTTCATATGGGGTCTCGAGCCCCTTCAAGCTCTTTCAGTCCTTTCTCTGATTCCTTAAAAGGGGGTCCGTTTCCAGTTCAGTGGTTTACAGCTGGCATTCCCCTATGTATTTGCTGTATTCTGGGTGTGTCTCTCAGGAGAGATCTATATCTGGTTCCTGTCGGCCTGCACTTCTTTGCTTCATCCATCTAATCTAGTTTGGTGGCTGTATATGTATGGGCCACATGTGGGGCAGGATCTGAATGGGTGTTCCTTCTGCCTCTGTTCTAAACTTTGCCTCCCTATTCTCTGCAAAGGGTATTCTTGTTCCCCTTTTAAAGAAGGAGAGGAACATACCCAATTTGGTCATCCTTCTTGAGTTTCCTGTGTTCTGTGCATCTAGGATAACTCAAGCATTTGGGCTAAAATGCCACTTCTCAATGAGTGCATACCATGTATGTTTTTCTATGATTGGGTTACCTCACTTGGAATGATATTTACTAGTTCCATCCATTTGCCTATGAATTTCATTAAGTCATTGTTTTTGATAGCTGAGTAATATTCCATTATGTAGAGGTAACACATTTTTTTTTTATTTTTTTTTTATTAACTTGAGTATTTCTTATATACATTTCGAGTGTTATTCCCTTTCCCAGTTTCCGGGCAAACATCCCCCTCCCCCATCCCCTTTCTTATCGGTGTTCCCCTCCCCACCCTCCCCCCATTGTCCCCCTCCCCCCAACAGTCTAGTTCACTGGGGGTTCAGTCTTAGCAGGACCCAGGGCTTCCCCTTCCACTGGTGCTCTTACTAGGATATTCATTGCTACCTATGAGGTCAGAGTCCAGGGTCAGTCCATGTATAGTCTTTAGGTAGTGGCTTAGTCCCTGGAAGCTCTGGTTGCTTGGCATTGTTGTACATATGGGGTCTCGAGTCCCTTCAAGCTCTTCCAGTTCTTTCTCTGATTCCTTCAACGGGGGACCTATTCTCAGTTCAGTGGTTTGCTGCTGGTATTCGCCTCTGTATTTGCTGTATTCTGGCTGTGTCTCTCAGGAGCGATCTACATCCAGCTCCTGTCGGTCTGCACTTCTTTGCTTCATCCATCTTGTCTAATTGGATGGCTGTATATGCATGGGCCATATGTGGGGCAGACTCTGAATGGGTGTTCCTTCAGTCTCTGTTTTAATCTTTGCCTCTCCCTTCCCTGCCAAGGGTATTCTTGTTCCCCTTTTAAAGAAGGAGTGAAGCATTCACATTTTGATCATCCGTCTTGAGTTTCATTTGTTCTAGGCATTTAGGGTAATTCAAGCATTTGGGCTAATAGCCACTTATCAGTGAGTGCATACCATGTATGTCTTTCTGTGTTTGGGTTAGCTCACTCAGGATGATATTTTCCAGTTCCAGCCATTTGCCTACGAATTTCATAAACTCGTTGTTTTTGATAGCTGAGTAATATTCCATTGTGTAGATGTACCACATTTTCTGTATCCATTCCTCTGTTGAAGGGCATCTGGGTTCTTTCCAGCTTCTGGCTATTATAAATAAGGCTGCAATGAACATAGTGGAGCACGTGTCTTTTTTATATGTTGGGGCATCTTTTGGGTATATGCCCAAGAGAGGTATAGCTGGATCCTCAGGCAGTTCAATGTCCAATTTTCTGAGGATCCTCCAGACTGATTTCCAGAATGGTTATACCAGTTTGCAATCCCACCAACAATGGAAGAGTGTTCCTCTTTCTCCACATCCTCGCCAGCATCTGTTGTCCCCTGAGTTTTTGATCTTAGCCATTCTCACTGGTGTGAGGTTAAATCTCAGGGTTGTTTTGATTTGCATTTCCCTTATGACTAAAGATGTTGAACATTTCTTTAGGTGTTTCTCAGCCATTCGGCATTCCTCAGCTGTGAATTCTTTGTTTAGCTCTGAGCCCCATTTTTTAATAGGGTTATTTGTCTCCCTGCGGTCTAACTTCTTGAGTTCTTTGTATATTTTGGATATAAGCCCTCTATCTGTTGTAGGATTGGTAAAGATCTTTTCCAAATCTGTTGGTTGCCGTTTTGTCCTAACCACAGTGTCCTTTGCCTTACAGAAGCTTTGTAGTTTTATGAGATCCCATTTGTTGATTCTTGATCTTAGAGTGTAGGCCATTGGTGTTTTGATCAGGAAATTTTCTCCAGTGCCCATGTGTTGGAGATGTTTCCCCACCTTTTCTTCTATTAGTTTGAGTGTATCTGGTTTGATGTGGAGGTCCTTGATCCACTTGGACCTAAGATTTCTACAGGGTGATAAGCATGGATTGATCTGCATTCTTCTACTTGCTGACCCAGTTGAACCAGCACCATTTGCTGAAAATGCTATCTTTTTTCCATTGGATGGTTTTGGCACCTTTGTCAAAAATCAAGTGACCATAAGTGTGTGGGTTCATTTCTGGGTCTTCAATTCTATTCCACTGGTCTATCTGTCTGTCTCTGTACCAATACCATGCAGTTTTTATCACTATTGCTCTGTAATACTGCTTGAGTTCAGGGATAGTGATTCCCCCGTAAGTCCTTTTATTGTTGAGGATAATTTTAGCTATCATGGGTTTTTTGTTATTCCAGATGAATTTGCAAATTGTTCTGTCTAACTCTCTGAAGAATTGGATTTGTATTTTGATGGGGATTGCATTGAATGTGCAGATCGCTTTTGGTAAAATGGCCAGTTTTACTATGTTAATCCTGCCAATCCATGAGCATTGGAGATCGTTCCATCTTCTGAGGACCTCTTCAATTTCTTACTTCAGAGGCTTCAGGTTCTTATTGTACAGATCTTTTACTTGCTTGGTTAAAATCACACCGAGGTATTTTATATTATCTGGTACTATTATGAAGGGTGTCGCTTCCCTAATTTCTTTCTGGGCTTGTTTCTCTTTTGTGTAGAGGAAGGCTACTGATTTATTTGAGTTAATTTTATACCCAAACACTTTGCTGAAGGTGTTTATCAGGTTGAGTAGTTCTCTGGTGGAACTTTTGGGATCACTTAAATATACTATCATATCATTTGCAAATAGTGATATTTTGACTTCTTCTTTTTCAATCTGTATCCACTTGATCTCCTAATACTGTCTGATTGCTCTGGCTAGAACTTCAAGAACTGTAGAATAAGTATGGAGAGAGTGGGCAGCCTTGTCTATGACCTGATTTTACTGTGATTGTTTCAAGTTTCTCTCCATTTAGTTTACTGTTAGCTACTGGTTTGCTGTACATGGCTTTTACTATGTTTAGGTATAGGCTTTGCATTCCTATTCTTTCCAGGACTTTTACCATGAAGGGGTGTTGAATTTTGGCAAATGCTTTCTCAGCATCTAATGAAATGATCATGTGGTTTTGTTCTTTCAGTTTGTTTATATAATGGATTACGTTGATGGTTTTCCCTATATTAAACCATCCCTGCATGCGTGGGATGAAGCCTACTTGATCATTGTGGATGATTGTTTTCATTTGCTCTTGTATTTAGTTTGCCAGAATTTTATTGAGTATTTTTATGTCGACATTCATAAGGGAAATTGGTCTGAAGTTCTCTTTCTTTGTTGTGTCTTTGTGTGGTTTAGGTATAAGACTAATTGTGGCTTCATAGAAGGAATTCGGTAGCGCTCCATCTGTTTCAAATTTTTGGATAGTATTGTTATGAGGTCCTCTATGAAGGTTTGATAGAATTCTGTACTGAACCCATCTCGACCTGGGCTCTTTTTGGTTGGGAGACCTTTAATGACTGCTTCTATTTCGTTAGGAGTTATGAGGTTGTTTAAACGGTTTATCTGTTTCTGATTTACCTTTGGTACCTGGTATCAGTCTAGGAAATTGTTCATTTCCTGCAGATTTTCAAGTTTTGTTGAATATAGGCTTTTGTAGTAGGATATGATGATTTTTTGAATTTCTTCTGATTCTGTAGTTATGTCTCACTTTTCACGTCTGATTTTGTTAATTTGTACACACTCTCTGTGTCCTCTTGTTAGTCTGGCTAAGGGTTCATCTATCTTGTTGATTTTCTCGAAGAACCAACTTTTGCTTCTGTTGATTCTTTCTGTGGCCTTTCTGTTTCTACTTGGTTGATTTCAGCTCTGAGTTTGATTATTTCCTGCCGTCTACTTCTCTTGGGTGTATTTGCTTCTTTTTGTTCTAGAGCTTTTAGGTGTGCTGTCAAGCTGCTGATATATGCTCTCTCCTGTTTCTTTCTGCAGGCACTCAGATATATGTGTTTTCTTCTTAGCAAAGCTTTCATTGTGTCCCATAAGTTTGAGTATGTTGTACCTTCATTTTCATTAAATTCTAAGGCTTTAATTTCTTTCTTTCTTTCTTCCTTGACCAGGTTATCATTGAGCAGAGCACTGTTCAACTTCCATGTATATGTGGGCGTTCTTCTCTTATTGTTATTGAAGACCAGCTTTAGCCTTTGGTGGTCTGATAGGACACATGGGATTATTTCTATCTTTCTTTATCTGTTGAGGCCTGTTTTATCACCAATTATATGGTCAATTTTGGAGAAAGTACCATGAGGTGGTGAGAAGAAGGTATATCCTTTTGTTTTAGGATAGAATGTGCTATAAATATCTGTTAAGTGCATTTGGTTCATGATTTCTCTTAGTCTGTCTATGTCTCTGTTTAATTTCTGTTTCCATGATCTGTCCATTGATGAGAGTGGGGTGTTGAAATCTCCTACTATTATTGTGTGAGGTGTCATGTGTGCTTTGAGCATTAGTAGGGATCCTTTTATGTATGCAAGTGCCCTTGTATTTGGAGCATAGATATGTAGGATTGAGAGTTCATCTTGGTGGATTTTTCCTTTGATGAATATGAAGTGTCCTTCCTTATCTTTTTTGATGACTTTTAGTTGGAAATTGATTTTATTTGATATTAGAATGTCTACTCCAGCTTGCTTCTTCAGACCATTTGCTTGGAAAGTTGTTTTCCAGCCTTTCACTCTGAGGTAGTGTCTGTCTTTGTCTCTGAGGTGTGTTTCCTCTAGGCAGCAGAATGCAGTGTCCTCATTGTGTATCCATTTTGTTAATCTATGTCTTTTTATAGCAGAGTTGAGACCATTGATGTGGAGAGAGATTAAGGAATAGTCATTGTTGCTTCCTGTTAAATTTATATTTGGATGTGATGTTATGTTTGTGTGCTTTTCTTCTCTTTGTTTTCTTGCCAACATGATTAGTTTCTTGCTTTTTCTAGGGTGTAGCTTGTCTCCTTATGTTGGGCTTTACCATTTATTATGTTTTGTAGCGCTGGATTTGTAGAAAGATATTGTGTACATTTGGTTTTGTCATGGAATATCTTGGTTTCTCCATCTATGTTAATTGAGAGTTTTGCTGGATACAGTAACCTGGGCTGGCATTTGTGTTCTCTTAGGGTCTGTATGACATCTGTCCAGGGTCTTCTGGCCTTCATAGTTTCTGGCGAAAAGTCTGGTGTGATTCTGATAGGTCTGCCTTTATATTTTACTTGACCTTTTTCCCTTACTGCTTTTAATATTCTTTCTTTATTTTGTGCGTTTGGTGTTTTGACTATTATGTGATGGGAGGTGTTTCTTTTCTGGTCCAATCTATTTGGAGTTCTGTAGGCTTCTTGTATGCCTATGGGTATCTCTTTTTTTAGGTTAGGGAAGTTTTCTTCTATGATTTTGTTGAAGATATTTACTGGTCCTTTGAGCTGGGAGTCTTCACTCTCTTCTATACCTATTATCCTTAGGTTTTATCTTCTCATTGAGTCCTGGATTTCCTGTGTGTTTTGGACCAGTAGTTTTTTCCGTTTTACATTATCTTTGATCGTTGTTTCAGTGATTTCTATGGACTCTTCTGTTTCTGGGTTTCTCTGTTTTATCTCTTGTATTCTGTTGGGGATGCTTGTATCTACAACTCCTTGTCTCTTCCTTTGGTTTTCTATATCCAGGGTTGTTTCCCTGTGTCCTTTCTGTATAGCTTCTATTTCCATGTTTAATTCCTTTACCTGTTTGATTGTGTTTTCCTGAAATTCTTTCAGGAATTTTTGTGATTCCTCTCTATAGGCTTCTACTTGTTTATTTTTGTTTTCCTGTGTTTCTCTAAGGGAGTTCTTCATGTCTTCCTTGAAATCCTCCAGCATCAAGACCAAATATGATTTTTAAATCTAGATCTTGCTTTTCTGGTGTGTTTGGATATTCAGTGTTTACTTTGGTGGGAGAATTGGGCTCCGATGATCCCATGTAGTCTTGGTTTCCGTTGCTTGCATTCCTGCACTTGCTTCTAGCCATCAGTTTGTCTCTGGTGTTTCCTCTTTCTACTATTTCTGACAGTGGCTAGAACATCCTACAGGCCCTTGTGTCAGGAGTGTTGTAGACCTGTTTTCCTGTTTTCTTTCAGTCAGTTATGGATACAGAGTTTTCTGCTTTCGGGCGTGTAGTCTTTCCTGTCTACTGGTCTTCAGCTGTTCCTGTGGGCCTGTGTCCTGAGTCTACCAGGCAGGTTGCTTGGAGCACAAAAGTCTTTCTTACCTGTGGTCCTGCAGCTCAAGTTGCTTGTGGGGTTGCTTTTGTATTTCTGTGAGGGTGGCAACCAGGAGGGCCTGCGCTGCCTTTTCCTGCCGGCCCCCCCCCCCCCCCCCCGGTGCACCAGGGTCTCAGATGGAGTTAGGTGTTTTCCTCTGGAGTCAGAAATGTGGGCAGAGTGTAGTCTCTTCTGGCTTCCCTGGCATGTCTACCCCTCTGATGGTTTAGCTCTCCCTCCCAGGGGATTTGGGTGCAGAGAACTGTTGACCAGTTCCCTTCAGGTCTGGTTGGTGTCTGGACTGCGGGAGATCTGCTCTTTATGTGCCCCTATCTTCTGGTTCCCAAAGGCCCTATATAGTTTTCTCTTGGGCCAGGGATATGTGTGTAGGGGCGGGCAGTATTGGTGGTCTTTCCCGCTCTGCAGTCTCAGGAGTGCCCACCTGTCCGGGCGGTGAGCTCTCTCTCTCCCAAGGTGTTTGAGAGCAGTGAGCTGTGGCCCAGTATCAGAGAGGTTGGGGCTCTAGCTAAACACCGGAAATTTCTGTTCCCAGAGGAATTTTCCCCTGTGTGTTCTGAGTCCACCAGGCAGGTCTCTTGGAGCATATAAATTGGTCTTACCTGTGGTCCAGCGGCTCAAGTTGCTAGTGCGGGGTTGCTTTTGAGCCCTTGGTGAGGGTGGAGACCAGGAGGGCCAGTGCTGCCTTTTCCTGGAGCCTTGGTGCACTGGGGTCCCAGATGGCGTTAGGTGTTTTCCTCTGGAGTCAGAAATGTGGGCAGAGTGTAATCTCTTCTGGCTTCCCAGGTGTGTCTCATACAATTCTATTCTTTTGAGCTCTCAAATTTTATTGATCCCTCAGTCCCCAGGGGTTCCGTCTTTCTCAGCCTCAGTACCTTAGAACTCTGGTGTCAGATCCTCATACCACTTTCCTATCCATGACTTTACGGGTAGTTGTCCTCTGCACAGTTTGCATGGAGTTGCTGGAGTCCAAGGCATCACTGAGTCTGAAATTTTCCCCATCCTCCAGCAAGCAGCAGTAGGTGTCAATCTCCATCTGAAGCTTGACCTTGATGTTCAGCAGGGCTTCATATTCCTGGGTCTGGTGCTGTCCTTCTGCCCGAGTTTGTGCCAGCTCTGACTTTAGGTGCAGAAGGACCCCATTGAGCTGCTCCATCTAGCCTTGTGTCCAGCCTCCACGTCCCCAAGGTTGTTCTCCAAGTTGATATCCTGGTTTTTCAAGGAATCCAGGTCAATCTCGAAGGTCTGGAGGATGCGTCTCAGCTCCTTGAGTATGATCTCAGTGCCGCTGATTTCGGCAGACTTGGTGATGGCTACTGTGATACTCTCCTCAATCTGTTGAGAGCAGTACTTGCCCAGTTCTTCTCGGTTCTTCTGAGCCAGCTCTTCATACTGGGCGGGGATGTCCGATATGATCTTGCTGAGGACCTGAGATTTGGGGGCATTCACTTCCATAGTCTACCCAGAACTGGCAATCTGGACTTCCAGACCTGGGACTTCCTTCCACAACCTTTGTCTCCACCTGCAACCTTGTGTCATCTGCCACCTTGCAGAGTCCATGGATGCCACTCTTCGCAGACTGGCATATGGCAAGTTTTATCTCATACTTGACTTTAAAGTCATCAGTCATCAGCGGCAAGACTGGCATTGTCGATCTGCAGGACTATGTGGGCATTGTCCACAGAATTTGCAAAGATCTGAGCCCTCAGATCTTCGATGGTCTTGAAGTAGTGGCCCCAGTCTCTGACCCCTGGGGCTCCCTTTTCTCCTGTTCTCGGTCTCTAGGCTCTTCATCTTGTCTAGGTAGCTGGTTCAGGTCTTGCGTAGTCTCCTTCTTAGTCTGGATTCCACTCATTCCTGCCAGGCCTGCGGACCCCACAGAGCCACCCCAGATGGATGGTATCTGGGGTCTGGAGCCCCCAGCACCTGCATAGATGCTGGCTGCATTGGTGACAGGCCAGACCTGCTGGCCGGGAGTAAGCACAGAGCCCAGGAACCAGTAGTTGGTGGAGAAGGTGCTGTAGCGGGTGGTGAAGCTCAGCTTGTCTGCAGAGGAGAGCAGAGAGAGAGACCAGGACAGGAGTTCTGCTGTCAAAATATACAATTTTTATTTGACACAAATGATGTGATTTGATTTAGAAAACATAGACAGCACATCCACCCAGGCTCTTCTGTGCAGTAATCTGTGCCCATCTCCCCAGTACCTGCTGTCAGTCAAGGTAAAGACCAATTCAACACTGCTGGCGTTCACTTTCCTTTTTGAATACTGGGACTGGAGAGGTGGTGTAGATAAGAATGAGGCAGTGCTGTGGGTAAGGCTATTAAAGTTGTGACAGGACGGCTGGCTAAGCAGCCCAAGGCTCTCTAAGGATTAGGCCTAGACCCATCTGGCAACTCAGAAGAGCCAAGATGTAATGGCAAGCAGGTAAGACTCATGACTTGAGGTGCTCATGGCACAAAACAGATTATGTCTATAAAAAGATTAGTCAAACATTTAGTGTTTTCCCCTTGGCATTTTACTAACTTAGCAATAATTAAAAAGTCATAAAGCCATTTGCCTTGGGGAATAGGTGTTCCTGGAGCAAATAAATTATTTCCAAGAAGTATGATTGCTGGATAGAAGAGCGAGAAGTTAAAGCTAAAAAGCTCAGGATTTTCTGTCCCTGGTCACTGGGATGCCACACCACTAAACATTTTACTGCTCTGTCTTGTTTTCAGCTCATATTGATTTAGTCTGAGAATACATACAAGGATGACAGGTCTATTCTGGTGGCTGGTGACAGAGAGCTCAAGAAAACACATGATAAAGGTAATATTTCCCTTGCCGGTAGCTTTGAGGTCTTGGCAAGGAGAGTGAATACTATGAAGGCCAAGGAGCAGAGAAGTGCCTGTGACCTATTGATGCCTCAGTCTACAGCAGGCTGACCTCTGCAGACATGCATGTGTCTCCCTGCTCCAGCTTGGTCCCTTTGGGTAATTTCACTTTATGGTTCTTTATACTGAAGAAGTGCTTGCACCATAGTCCAGTGGCCCTTAGTGCAGAGTTGACCGACATAACTGAAAATTATATAACAGAAAAGAGCAAACTCTTAATTGGTTGGTCAAATTTAAAGTGTAAACTATAGATCTTCCCAATTAAAAAAAACATTAAGAAAAAGCCTCTGGGTTTCAAATAGGAGCAATATAATTTTATGCTGTTTGTACCACTTCAGCCAGCTGGTGAAGCACCCTGCAATTGGCTGGAAGTGTGTGTAGGAGGGTCAGCGTTAGGTTTAAATGCACCAGAATTTCTGGAAGGGATTTTGTTCACTCTTGTATTATTTTAATATTCATTGCTACTTAAATTTTTAAAGCTTTTTATACCACATATATCATCCAAGATGTCTTTTGATCAAATTACTGTGCCTGTGTTAAAAAATCATGTTGGGCCCAGACCCCGTGAGAGAGAGACCCAACCACCAGGTCAGGTGGGCACTCCTGAGGCTGCAGAGTGGAAGAGACCACCAACACTGCTCACCCCTGCCCACATCCCTGGCCCAAGAGGAAACTGTATAAGGCCTCTGGGCTCCCGTGGGGGAGGGCCCAGGAGCGGCAGGACCCCTGCCTGAGACACCGCCGGAACCTGAAGGAAACAGACCGGATAAACAGTTCTCTGCACCCAAATCCCGTGGGAGGGAGAGCTAAACCTTCAGAGAGGCAGACAAGCCTGGGAAAACAGAAGAGACTGCTCTCTGCACACACATCTCGGACGCCAGAGGAAAAAGCCAAAGACCATCTGGAACCCTGGTGCACTGAAGCTCCCGGAAGGGGCGGCACAGGTCTTCCTGGTTGCTGCCGCTGCAGAGAGCCGGTGGGCAGCACCCCGCGAGCGAACTTGAGCCTCGGAACCACAGGTAAGACCAAATTTTCTGCTGCAAGAAAGCTGCCTGGTGAACTCAAGACACAGGCCCACAGGAACAGCTGAAGACCTGTAGAGAGGAAAAACTACACGCCCGCCCGAAAGCAGAACACTCTGTCCCCATAACTGACTGAAAGAGAGGAAAACAGGTCTACAGCACTCCTGACACACAGGCTTATAGGACAGTCTAGCCACTGTCAGAAATAGCAGAACAAAGTAACACTAGAGATAATCTGATGGCGAGAGGCAAGCGCAGGAACCCAAGCAACAGAAACCAAGACTACATGGCACCATCGGAGCCCAATTATCCCATCAAAACAAACATGGAATATCCAAACACACCAGAAAAGCAAGATCTAGTTTCAAAATCATTTTTGATCATGATGCTGGAGGACTTCAAGAAAGACGTGAAAACTCCCTTAGAGAAAAAGTAGAAGCCTACAGAGAGGAATCGCAAAAATGCCTAAAAGAATTCCAGGAAAACATAAATAAACAAGTAGAAGCCCATAGAGAGGAGACACAAAAATCCCTGAAAGAATTCCACGAAAACATAAATAAACAAGTAGAAGCCCATAGAGAGGAGACACAAAAATCCCTGAAAGAATTCCAGGAAAACACAATCAAACAGTTGAAGGAATTAAAAATGGAAATAGAAGCAATCAAGAAAGAACACATGGAAACAACCCTGGATATAGAAAACCAAAAGAAGAAACAAGGAGCTGTAGATACAAGCTTCACCAACAGAATACAAGAGATGGAAGAGAGAATCTCAGGAGCAGAAGATTCCATAGAAATCATTGACTCAACTGTCAAAGATAATGTAAAGCGGAAAAAGCTACTGGTCCAAAACATACAGGAAATCCAGGACTCAATGAGAAGATGAAACCTAAGGATAATAGGTATAGAAGAGAGTGAAGACTCCCAGCTCAAAGGACCAGTAAATATCTTCAACAAAATCATAGAAGAAAACTTCCCTAACCTAAAAAAAGAGATACCCATAGACATACAAGAAGCCTACAGAACTCCAAATAGATTGGACCAGAAAAGAAACACCTCCTGTCACATAATTGTCAAAACACCAAACGCACAAAATAAAGAAAGAATATTAAAAGCAGTAAGGGAAAAAGGTCAAGTAACATATAAAGGCAGACCTATCAGAATCACACCAGACTTCTCGCCAGAAACTATGAAGGCCAGAAGATCCTGGACTGATGTCATACAGACCCTAAGAGAACACAAATGTCAGCCCAGGTTACTGTATCCAGCAAAACTCTCAATTAACATTGATGGAGAAACCAAGATATTCCATGACAAAACCAAATGTACACAATATCTTTCTACAAATCCAGCACTACAAAGGATAATAAATGGTAAAGCCCAACAAAAGGAGGCAAGCTATACCCTAGAAGAAGCAAGAAACTAATCGTCTTGGCAACAAAACAAAGAGAATGAAAGCACACAAACATAACCTCACATCCAAATATGAATATAACGGGAAGCAATAATCACTATTTCTTAGTATCTCTCAATATCAATGGCCTCAACTCCCCAATAAAAAGACATAGATTAACAAACTGGATACGCAACGAGGACCCTGCATTCTGCTGCCTACAGGAAACACACCTCAGAGACAAAACAGACACTACCTCAGAGTGAAAGGCTGGAAAACAACTTTCCAAGCAAATGGTCAGAAGAAGCAAGCTGGAGTAGCCATTCTAATATCAAATAAAATCAATTTCCAACTAAAAGTCATCAAAAAAGATAAGGAAGGACACTTCATATTCATCAAAGGAAAAATCCACCAAGATGAACTCTCAATCCTAAATATCTATGCCCCAAATACAAGGGCACCTACATACGTAAAAGAAACCTTACTAAAGCTCAAAACACACATTGCACCTCACACAATAATAGTGGGAGATTTCAACACCCCACTCTCATCAATGGACAGATCATGGAAACAGAAATTAAACAGTGATGTCGACAGACTAAGAGAAGTCATGAGCCAAATGGACTTAACGGATATTTATAGAACATTCTATCCTAAAGCAAAAGGATATACCTTCTTCTCAACTCCTCATGGTACTTTCTCCAAAACTGACCATATAATTGCTCAAAAAACCGGCCTCAACAGGTACAGAAAGATAGAAATAATCCCATGCGTGCTATCGGACCACCACGGCCTAAAACTGGTCTTCAATAACAATAAGGGAAGAATGCCCACATATACGTGGAAATTGAACAATGCTCTACTCAATGATAACCTGGTCAAGGAAGAAATAAAGAAAGAAATTAAAAACTTTTTAGAATTTAATGAAAATGAAGGTACAACATACCCAAACTTATGGGACACAAGGAAAGCTGTGCTAAGAGGAAAACTCATAGCGCTGAGTGCCTGCAGAAAGAAACAGGAAAGAGCATATGTCAGCAGCTTGACAGCACACCTAAAAGCTCTAGAACAAAAAGAAGCAAATACACCCAGGAGGAGTAGAAGGCAGGAAATAATCAAACTCAGAGCTGAAATTAACCAAGTAGAAACAAAAAGGACCATAGAAAGAATCAACAGAACCAAAAGTTGATTCTTTGAGAAAATCAACAAGATAGATAAACCCTTAGCCAGACTAACGAGAGGGCACAGAGAGTGCGTCCAAATTAACAAAATCAGAAATGAAAAGGGAGACATAACTACAGATTCAGAGGAAATTCAAAAAATCATCAGATCTTAGTATAAAAACCTATATTCAACAAAACTTGAAAATCTGCAGGAAATGGACAATTTCCTAGACAGATACCAGGTATCGAAGTTATATCAGGAACAGATAAACCAGTTAAACAACCCCATAACTCCTAAGGAAATAGAAGCAGTCATTAAAGGTCTCCCAACCAAAAAGAGCCCAGGTCCAGACGGGTTTAGTGCAGAATTCTATCAAACCTTCATAGAAGACCTCATACCAATATTATCCAAACTATTCCACAAAATTGAAACAGATGGAGCCCTACCGAATTCCTTCTACGAAGCCACAATTACTCTTATACCTAAACCATACAAAGACACAACAAAGAAAGAGAACTTCAGACCAATTTCCCTTATGAATATCGACGCAAAAATACTCAATAAAATTCTGGCAAACCGAATTCAAGAGCACATCAAAACAATCATCCACCATGATCAAGTAGGCTTCATCCCAGGCATGCCGGGATGGTTTAATATACGGAAAACCATCAACGTGATCCATTATATAAACAAACTGAAAAAAAGAGAACCACATGATCATTTCATTAGATGCTGAGAAAGCATTTGACAAAATTCAACACCCCTTCATGATAAAAGTCCTGGAAAGAATAGGAATTCAAGGCCCATACCTAAACATAGTAAAAGCCATATACAGCAAACCAGTTGCTAACATTAAACTAAATGGAGAGAAACTTGAAGCAATCCCACTAAAATCAGGGACTAGACAAGGCTGCCCACTCTCTCCTACTTATTCAATATAGTTCTTGAAATTCTAGCCAGAGCAATCAGACAACAAAAGGAGGTCAAGGGGATACAGATCGGAAAAGAAGAAGTCAAAATATCACTATTTGCAGATGACATGATAGTATATTTAAGTGATCCCAAAAGTTCCACCAGAGAACTACTAAAGCTGATAAACAACTTCAGCAAAGTGGCTGGGTATAAAATTAACTCAAATAAATCAGTTGCCTTCCTCTATACAAAAGAGAAACGAGCCGAGAAAGAAATTAGGGAAATGACACCCTTCATAATAGACCCAAATAATATAAAGTACCTCGGTGTGACTTTAACCAAGCAAGTAAAAGATCTGTACAATAAGAACTTCAAGACACTGAGGAAAGAAATTGAAGAAGACCTCAGAAGATGGAAAGATCTCCCATGCTCATGGATTGGCAGGATTAATATAGTAAAAATGGCCATTTTACCAAAAGCAATCTACAGATTCAACGCAATCCCCATCAAAATACCAATCCCATTCTTCAAAGAGTTAGACAGAACAATTTGCAAATTCATCTGGAATAACAAAAAAACCAGGATAGCTAAAGCTATCCTCAACAATAAAAGGACTTCAGGGGGAATCACTATCCCTGAACTCAAGCAGTATTACAGAGGAATAGTGATAAAAACTGCATGGTATTGGTACAGAGACAGACAGATAGACCAATGGAATAGAATTGAAGACCCAGAAATGAACCCACACACCTATGGTCACTTGATTTTTGACAAAGGAGCCAAAACCATCCAATGGAAAAAAGATAGCATTTTCAGCAAATGGTGCTGGTTCCACTGGAGGGCAACATGTAGAAGAATGCAGATCGATCCATCCTTATCACCCTGTACAAAGCTTAAGTCCTAGTGGATCAAGGACCTCCACATCAAACCAGATACACTCAAACTAATAGAAGAAAAACTAGGGAAGCATCTGGAACACATGGGCACTGGAAAAAATTTCCTGAACAAAACACCAATGGCTTATGCTCTAAGATCAAGAATCTACAAATGGG
Source organism: Rattus norvegicus (assembly GCF_021556685.1). Taxonomy (NCBI): domain Eukaryota; kingdom Metazoa; phylum Chordata; class Mammalia; order Rodentia; family Muridae; genus Rattus; species Rattus norvegicus. Next base: position 50,194,679 of record NC_141550.1, read on the forward strand.
ATCCCATAAAACTGCAACGCTTCTGTAAGGCAGAGGACACTGTGGTTAGGACAAAACGGCAACCAACAGATTAGGGAAAGATCTTTACCAATCCTACAACAGATAGAGGCCTTATATCCAAAATATACAAAGAACTCAAGAAGTTAGACCGCAGGGAAACAAATAACCCTATTAAAAATGGGGTTCAGAGCTAAACAAAGAAAACACAGCTGAGGAATGCCGAATGGCTGAGAAACACCTAAAGAAATGTTCAACATCTTTAGTCATAAGGGAAATGCAAATCAAAACAACCCTGAGATTTCACCTCACACCAGTGAGAATGGCTAAGATCAAAAACTCAGGTGACAGCAGATGCTGGCGAGGATGTGGAGAAAGAGGAACATTCCTCCATTGTTGGTGGGATTGCAGACTGGTAAAACCATTCTGGAAATCAGTCTGGAGGTTCCTCAGAAAATTGGACATTGAACTGCCTGAGGATCCAGCTATACCTCTCTCGGGCATATACCCAAAAGATGCCTCAACATATAAAAGAGACACGTGCTCCACTATGTTCATCGCAGCCTTATTTATAATAGCCAGAAACTGGAAAGAACCCAGATGCCCTTCAACAGAGGAATGGATACAGAAAATGTGGTACATCTACACAATGGAATATTACTCAGCTATCAAAAACAAAGAGTTTATGAAATTCGTAGGCAAATGGTTGGAATTGGAAAATATCATCCTGAGTGAGCTAACCCAATCACAGAAAGACATACATGGTATGCACTCATTGATAAGTGGCTTTTAGCCCAAATGCTTGAATTACCCTAGATCCCTAGAACAAACGAAACTCAAGACGGATGATCAAAATGTGAATGCTTCACTCCTTCTTTAAATGAGGAAAAAGAATACCCTTGGCAGGGAAGGGAGAGGCAAAGATTAAAACAGAGACTGAAGGAACACCCATTCAGAGCCTGCCCCACATGTGGCCCATACATATACAGCCACCCAATTAGACAAGATGGATGAAGCAAAGAAGTGCAGACCGACAGGAGCCGGATGTAGATCTGTCCTGAGAGACACAGCCAGAATACAGCAAACACAGAGGCGAATGCCAGGAGCAAACCACTGAACTGAGAATAGGTTCCCCGTTGAAGGAATCAAAGAAAGAACTTGAAGAGCTGGAAGGGGCTCGAGACCCCAAAAGTACAACAATGTCAAGCAACCAGAGCTTCCAGGGACTAAGCCACTACCTAAAGACTATACATGGACTGACCCTGGACTCTGACCCCATAGGTAGCAATGAATATCCTAGTAAGAGCACCAGTGGAAGGGGAAGCCCTGGGTCCTGCTAAGACTGAACCCCCAGTGAATTAGACTATGGGGGGAGGGCGGCAATGGGGGGAGGGTTGGGAGGGGAACACCCATAAGGAAGGGGAGGGGGAGGGGGATGTTTGCCCTGAAACTTGGAAAGGGAATAACACTTGAAATGTATATAAGAAATACTCAAGTTAATAAAAAAAAAATCATGTTGGAAACCAGTAACTTTGTAACAGAATTTACATAAAGTGCCACTCTACAAGCCAAAGCCCACTGAAAGAGGCCTGGAAGCAACTTTAAATGAGTTCCCAGGGGAAACTTCAGAGAAAATTCTTCAGAGAAACAAAGCAATCTTAAAGGACAAATGTGTTGAACACTTGTGTGTAAAGACATTCAAATATTGATCCTTTTGCCATGCTGCATTGTAGCCATTTATTATTTTTACTGGAAAAATTACTGTTGTCTAGCAAAAGCTTTAAATATTAAATTATATTAAATTATTCAGATACTTATGCTCCACACAATGATAATATGTTTTGCTGAAGTATTAACTTGAGTATTTCTTATATACATTTCAAGTGTTATTCCCTTTCCCGGTTTCCGGGCAAACATCCCCCTTCCCCCTCCCCTTCCTTATGGGTGTTCCCCTCCCAACCCTCCCCCCATTGCCGCCCTCCCCCCATAGTCTAGTTCACTGGGGGTTCAGTCTTAGCAGGACCCAGGGCTTCCCCTTTCACTGATGCTCTTACTAGGATATTCATTGCTACCTATGGGGTCAGAGTCCAGGGTCAGTCCACGTATAGTATTTAGGTAGTGGCTTAGTCCCTGGAAGCTCTGGTTGCTTGACATTGTTGTACTTTTGGGGTCTTGAGCCCCTTCAAGCTCTTCCAGTTCTTTCTCTGATTCCTTCAACGGGGGACCTATTCTCAGTTCAGTGGTTTGCTGCTGGCCTTCGCCTCTGTATTTGCTGTATTCTGGCTGTGTCTCTCAGGAGCGATCTACATCCGGCTCCTGTCGGTCTGCACTTCTTTGCTTCATCCATCTTGTCTAATTGGGTGGCTGTATATGTATGGGCCACATGTGGGGCAGGCTCTGAATTGGTGTTCCTTCAGTCTCTGTTTTAATCTTTGCCTCTCCCTTCCCTGCCAAGGGTATTCTTTTTCCTCATTTATGAAGGAGTGAAGCATTCACATTTTAATCATCCGTCTTGAGTTTCGTTTGTTCTAGGGATCTAGGGTAATTCAAGCATTTGGGCTAAAAGCCACTTATCAATGAGTGCATACCATGTATGTCTTTCTGTGATTGGGTTAGCTCACTCAGGATGATATTTTCCAGTTCCAACCATTTGCCTACGAATTTCATAAACTCTTTGTTTTTGATAGCTGAGTAATATTCCATTGTGTAGATGTACCACATTTTCTGTATCCATTCCTCTGTTGAAGGGCATCTGGGTTCTTTCCAGTTTCTGGCTATTATAAATAAGGCTGCGATGAACATAGTGGAGCATGTGTCTCTTTTATATGTTGAGGCATCTTTTGGGTATATGCCCAAGAGAGGTATAGCTGGATCCTCAGGTAGTTCAATGTCCAATTTTCTGAGGAACCTCTAGACTGATTTCCAGAATGGTTTGACCAGTCTGCAATCCTACCAACAATGGAGGAGTGTTCCTCTTTCTCCACATCCTCGCTAGCATCTGCTGTCACCTGAGTTTTTGATCTTAGCCATTCTCACTGGTGTGAGGTGAAATCTCAGGGTTGTTTTGATTTGCATTTCCCTTATGACTAAAGATGTTGAACATTTCTTTAGGTGTTTCTCAGCCATTCGGCATTCCTCAGCTGTGAATTCTTTGTTTAGCTCTGAACCCCATTTTTTAATAGGGTTATTTGTTTCCCTGCGGTCTAACTTCTTGAGTTCTTTGTATATTTTGGATATAAGGCCTCTATCTGTTGTAGGATTGGTAAAGATCTTTTCCCAATCTGTTGGTTGCCGTTTTGTCCTAACCACAGTGTCCTCTGCCTTACAGAAGCGTTGCAGTTTTATGGGATCCCATTTGTAGATTCTTGATCTTAGAGCATAAGCCATTGGTGTTTTGTTCAAGAAATTTTTTCCAGTGCCCATGTGTTCCAGATGCTTCCCTAGTTTTTCTTCTATTAGTTTGAGTGTGTCTGGTGATGTGGAGGTCCTTGATCCACTTGGACTTAAGCTTTGTACAGGGTGATAAGGATGGATCGATCTGCATTCTTCTACATGTTGCCCTCCAGTTGAACCAGCACCATTTGCTGAAAATGCTATCTTTTTTCCATTGGATGGTTTTGGCTCCTTTGTCAAAAATCAAGTGACCATAGGTGTGTGTGTTCATTTCTGGGTCTTCAATTCTATTCCATTGGTCTATCTGTCTGTCTCTGTACCAATACCATGCAGTTTTTATCACTATTGCTCTGTAATACTGCTTGAGTTCAGGGATAGTGATTCCCCCTGAAGTCCTTTTATTGTTGAGGATAGCTTTAGCTATCCTGGGTGTTTTGTTATTCCAGATGAATTTGCAAATTGTTCTGTCTAACTCTTTGAAGAATGGGATTGGTATTTTGATGGGGATTGCGTTGAATCTGTAGATTGCTTTTGGTAAAATGGCCATTTTTACTATATTAATCCTGCCAATCCATGAGCATGGGAGATCTTTCCATCTTCTGAGGTCTTCTTCAATTTCTTTCCTCAGTGTCTTGAAGTTCTTATTGTACAGATCTTTTACTTGCTTGGTTAAAGTCACACCGAGGTACTTTATATTATTTGGGTCTATTATGAAGGGTGTCGTTTCTCTAATTTCTTTCTCGGCTTGTTTCTCTTTTGTATAGAGGAAGGCAACTGATTTATTTGAGTTAATTTTATACCCAGCCACTTTGCTGAAGTTGTTTATCAGCTTTAGTAGTTCTCTGGTGGAACTTTTGGGATCACTTAAATATACTATCATGTCATCTGCAAATAGTGATATTTTGACTTCTTCTTTTCCGATCTGTATCCCCTTGATCTCCTTTTGTTGTCTGATTGCTCTGGCTAGAACTTCAAGAACTATATTGAATAAGTAGGGAGAGAGTGGGCAGCCTTGTCTAGTCCCTGATTTTAGTGGGATTGCTTCAAGTTTCTCTCCATTTACTTTAATGTTGCTGAAGTATTAAAGGCTGAATTGTCTATGTCTGCCAGATGTTGGGATTCTTAGCACTGGTGCTGGTGAAATGAGTTTGTTGCTTTTGATCAGGGTAAGCTGAGACCAAGACAGTCGATATTCACTCATGAAGCCTATTATGGCTGATGTCTTACTGAGGGGGCTATTTGGTCACAGAGACTCACACATATGGAAGGAGATTATGCAAAGACAGGAGGATGCTATCTTAATGCCAAGGAGTGAGCAAGACTCCCTGAGGGAGCTCTGCAACAAGTCATTCTTCTTTGATCTGGAAGAAACCAACTGCACGGAAACCTTCATCCTAGAGTGTACCTTCGGACAATACATTTCTTTGATATTTTGATGGCATCCTTAAGGAACTTACACACCAAGTGACTGACATAAGATGAAGCAACATAGATTGGGGCTGGTATCACAATTAAGTCTCAGTGGCTGCCACCATGCCAGTGTGCTTAGTTCCTCAGGTGTATTTCCAAGAGGTTGATTCCCTTGAAGGTTGGGGATTTGGAACAACCCTTGCAGGGAGACTAAGGATCACCCCAACTGGGATGGCCTGGACACTTCCAGTTGATGGTGTTTGCAATCAATCAAAGATAAATTGGTGTTAACAATCAGCGGAGTTAAGACTTCTTGAAGGAAGTCAGAGGCAAAATTCATCACCTGCACTTTTGTTGTGAGACAGATACAGAAGGGCGAAGCTAGAGGCAGAGGTGAAGGCAGAGGTAGATATTTTGAGAGGATGAGTGAAGAGCAGAAAATGGGGGACATAGTAGAGGCATGAAGGGATATGTAGAGAACTAGTAGAGGTTAAAGCACTGCACAGGGTCAGCACTCTGAAACAGGAGAAACAGGATATGACTTCAGTGGGCATTTACCAAGGCTAACAGAGATGCTGAAAATTTTTTCTCTACACGTAACCTGAGAAAATGGTATAATCCTCAGTTAGAGGGAAATGCTCAGGTAGTTCATACCAGGGTCTTTGAGAGTCACATGTCTGGTCATTCATAAAGATAATTTCTTAGGTAATTTTGGATGCACAACCAAGAGTCCACTAAGTTGCCATGATTTCTTGCTGCTATGAAGTTTTTGTCTTCTTTTTCCTGGGCAGAGGTGATAACTTCTGCACAGATACAAAAGAGAGTTAAGCAAAATTATTGAGAAACAAATGCTACCCTTATCTTTCAACAGCTATGCATAAAAAGCTTTCATTATATTTCTTTAGCCTTTTCCCCCATCTTTATTAAATTGGGTATTTCCTATTTACATTTCAAATGCTATTCCCTTTCCCAGTTTCCAGGCCAACATCCCCCTAACCCTTCCCCCTTCCCATCCTCCCCCATTACCGCCCTCCCCTCAACAATTCCATTACTGAGAGTTCAGCCTTAGCAGGGCCACGGGCTTCCTCTTCCACTGGTGTCCATTTCTTAAGCCTTTTTTAATCCCCACCTCAATTGTTATATCAACAACATAGAATGACACAGAAATGGTGATTAGTGAAGTGACGTTGTAGGGAAGAAACCCTTGGGTGTCTTTATGATGGTTCTAATAACCAGTACAGGGACTAGAGAGATATCTCCACACTGAAGAGCCCTGGCTGCTCTTGTGGAGGACCCGAGTTTAATTCCCAGTGTGCATAGAGGTTCACAACCATCTGTAACTCCAGTTCCAGGGATTTAAAGGCCCTATCTAGCCCTATCTTGCCTGATTCCTAGATGCTTGCTAGATAGGAATCAGGCAAGCATGTAGTACATAGATTACATGCAGGCAAAACACTCAACCATATAAAGCAAGTAATAACTAAACTTAAATAATAAACCAATGACAAGCACAGAAACAGCTGTGGAATCACTATTATTTATTGAGAATTTGTATGTAAGCTGGGAACTAAATATGTTTAGTCCCATAGTTATCATGCAAAGGAACTATAGCATGTTCCTTTCTTATAATAAACCACTGTCCCCCAGATTTAAAGTTAAAAGTTTCCAGAATCATACATATGGTTGAGAGTAGAATAGAGAACTTTATCATATTACAAAGAATATATAACAAGTAGAGTACACCATCACGCTCAGATTTCTCACTCTAAATCAAGCGATTTGATCAGACATTTTTGTTGTTTCATGCTGTGTTCTTAGATAGCAGGGGAGGAAACATTGCTGTGAAGGCAGACAATACAAGACAACTTGTTTTTCCTCAAGGAGGCCTTCTAGAAGGAAGTGGCTGTGGAATGAAGTCAGAAGCAAATGTGACTGTATATGCTTCCAGCAGGAGAGATTGCTCTGAAATGGATTCCCTTGATGTATGTCAGGGAAACCATCATTAGAAGACAGGGCACGGTGGTAACATCTGAAAGAATTAATGACTTGGGCCACTTATTCCTATTGTAAGTTGTTCCTGAAAGTTGAAATTCTGAAGCCAAGATAAAATTTCAGAAATGACCCTTTCACCATTTATGTGCTTGTATTGCAAAGGAACAATTCTTTATCAAACACTTCATGGCCCTTGTTTACTGCCAAGCTTTCTTCATTGCACATTCTTCAGGCACCAAATGCTGGCCAGAATTTTGAGCTATGTGTGCATTGTTGGACATTTTCTCTTTGATTAGTACAGAGTGCATGGGAATATGTCGAGCAGGAGTATGTTTTCAACACATACATACATGCTCTGTGAAGTCAGAATTATATTGAACAATTAGGCTGGTAGTTGAGTGAACTGTAGGGCATAGCCAGGATTAAAGCAGGCCTTGAGGGACAGAATGATACCATTGAGGGCTAATTTGGCATAGGTCAAGAATTACAACTTAGGGCTACAACAGTGATGGTCAGAGGGCCAGAGGAGTCAGGAAGATAGAGATCTATGTCAATGTCCTTTGCCCAGTGCTCAACTCCTTCTGTGGCCTGACTTGGGCCACTCTATGGCTACCATTGCTCTGGTTGTGCTGGAATAGTCCTGATATCATAAAGTTACATCAAACTTGGTGGCCCAAAGAAAACAGAAATTTACTCTTGTCTGGTTCTAGAAGCCAAAGCCAAGGGCAGGTTTTTTGTTGTTGCTGCTACTGCTGCTCACGAGCATAGCATTGCTGGCTTCTTGCAGTCTCTGCCGATGGATGCTGATGGGCTTTTTTGACTATTTTATTCCAACCTCCCTCCGTGTTCCCAGTCTCTTGTCTTCTTCTTTGTGCCTTTTTCTTTACTGTTTCTGGATTTCGGGTTACTTTGATAACCTCAAATGACAGAAGTTGTTATTACTTCTACAAAGATCCTCTCTGGAAATAAGTTTACATTCATATGTTTTAGGAATTAAGAAGTGGATATATTCTTTGGGACTTCTATTTAACCTACCATAATGGTATAGAGAATGAGAAATTATGAGAGTTTTCATCTTTAGTGACTTTTTCAAAAGTGACTATGTTTAAAGTTCTGTGACACACATATTGCCTGGACTTGAATTTGTGCTTAGTGTTTGGAAGGCCAGCATGCCAACCTTCAAGAAGACTGTTGAACTCAGCTATAGTTTGGGGTGATTTTCCTTTCAGCTGACTTCCCAAACTAGTGTACTACACTCTTTCTACATGTGCCCCTCATCTTCCCTGGGGTAAATTAGACTGAATGGCTATGAAAAAACTCAGGCAGGATCTGCACCCAGAGCAGAGGCTGTCCTACAGCCCTCTAGAACCAAAACTTGCCTGCAGAAAGCTGGTCTCCCAGGAGGGTTCTCACTCCTAAGGCCACAGGTGGGACCCCACTTTCTCTCCACTGACTGTCTAAAGAGAGACATACCAGGATCACACAGGGCACTGGAACTGCTAAACAGCCTGGGATGGCACTCTTCTGTCCCATATGCACCCAGAGCTAAGGCTGTTCCCCAGTCCTCCAGAGCCAAAACCCACTCACAAAGAGCTGGTCTCCCAGGAGTGCTCTTACTTCTATGCCCACAGGTGTGACCCCCAATTTCACTCCACTGACTGTCCAAGAAGAGGCATGCCAGAAGCACATGGGTCACGGGAGCTGCAGGGTAGCCTAAGACATGACACTTCTGTTCTCCATCTGCACCCAGAGCTAAGGATGTCCCACAGCCTTCCAGATCCAACACCCGCTCGCAGAGAGCTCGTCTCCCAGGAGTGCTCTCACTATTAAGATCACAGACTCTCAGGCCCAGAGAAGGGACAAGCTCTAGTCAGAGACAGCAAGACCAACTAACATTAGAGATAACCAGATGGCAAGAGGCAAGCGCAAGAACCTAAGCAACAGGAACCAAGACTACTTGGCATCATCAGAACCCAGTTCTCCCACCATGGCAAGTACTGGATATGCCAACACACTGGTAAAGCAAGGTTTGGATTTAAAATCACATCTCTGGTAAATAAGTCGAAGCCCTTAAAGAAGAAACACAAAAATCCATCAAAGAGTTACAGGAAACAAGGAATTGAACTAGGAATTTAGATCTAGGATCTAAAAATGGAAATAGAAAGAATAAAGAAATTGTATAGAGAGAAAACCCTGGAAATAGAAAACATAGGAAAGAGATCAGGGGTCATCACAAACAGAATACAAGAGATTGAAGAGAGAATCTCAGGGGCAGAAGATACCATAGAAAACATTGACACAATAGTCAAAGAAAATGAAGAAAGCAAAAAGCTCCTAATCCAGAACATCCAGGAAATCCAGGACACAATGGAGAGACCTAGCCTAAGGATAGTAGGTATAGAAGAAAGTGAAGACTCCCAACTTAAAGGGCCAGAAAAATACATCTTCAACAAAATTATTGAAGAAAACTGGCATAACCTAAGAAAGAGATTTCCATAAACATACAAGAAGCCTCCAAAACTCTAAATAGATTGGACCAGGAAAGAAATTCCTGCCATCACATAACAGTCAAAACACCAAATGCACAAAACAAAGAATAGTAAAAGCAGTAAGGGGAAAATGTCAAGTAATACATAAAGGCAGACCTATGAAAATTACACCAGACTTCTAAAATGAGACTATGATAATGAGAATATCCTGGATAGATGTCGTACAGACCATAAGAAACCTCAAATGCCAGCCCAGGCTACTATATCCAGCAAAACTCTCAATTACATTGATGGAGAAGCCAAGATATTCCATTACAAAAACAAACTTACACAATATCATTCCAAAAATCCACCCCTACAAACAAATAATGGGTGGAAAACTCAAACACAAAGAAGGAACTACACCCTAGAAAAAGCAAGAAAGCAATCTTCTTGCAACAGACCCAGAAGAGGATAACCACACAAACATAATTCCACATATAACAAAAAAAAAAAAAAACAGGAAACAACAATCACTATTTTTTTATCTTTATTAACTTAAGTATTTCTTATTTAGATTTCGGTTGTTATTCCCCATCCCGATTTCTAGGCCAACATCTCCCTTCCCATCCCCATCCTCCCCCCATTAGCACTCTCCCCCCAACAATAACGTTCACTGGGGGTTTAGTCTTGGCAGGACCAAGGGCTTCCCCTTCCACTGGTGCTCTTACTAGGCTACTGATTGCTACCTATGAGGTCAGAGTCCAGGGTCAGTCCATGTATAGTCTTTGGGTAGTGGCTTAGTCCCTGGAAGCTATGGTTGGTTGGCATTGTTGTTCATTTGGGGTCTCGAGCCCCTTCAAGCTCTTCCAGTCCTTTCTCTGAATCCTTCAACGGGGGTCCCATTCTCAGTTCAGTAGTTTGCTACTGGCATTCACCTATGTATTTGCTGTATTCTGGGTGTATCTATCAGGAGAGATCTACATCCGGTTCCTATCGGCCAGCAGTTCTTTCCTTCATCCATCTTATCTAGTTTGATGGCTGTATATATATGGGCCACATGTGGGGCAGGTTCTGAATGGGTGTTCCCTCTACCTCTGTTCTAAACTTTGCCTCCCTATTCCCTCCCAAGGGTATTCTTGGTCCACTTTTAAAGAAGGAGTGAAACGTTCACATTTTGGTCATCCTTCTTGAGTTTCATGTGTTCTGTGCATCTAGGGTAATTCAAGCATTGGGGCTAATAGCCAGTTATCAATGAATGGATACCATGTGTGTTTTTTTGTGATTGGGTTACCTCACTCAAGATGATATTTTCCAGTTCCATCCATTTGCCTATGAATTTCATTAAGTCATTGTTTTTGATAGCTGAGTAATATTCCATTGTGTAGAGGTACCACATTTTCTGTATCCATTCCTCTGTTCAAGGGCATCTGGGTTCTTTCCAGCTTCTGGCTATTATAAATAAGGCTGCTATGAACATAGTGGAGCATGTGTCTTTTTTATATGTTGGGACATCTTTTGGGTATATGCCCAACAGAGGTATAGTTGGGTCCTCAGGTAGTTCAATGTCCAATTTTCTGAGGAACCTCCAGACTGATTTCCAGAATGGTTGTACCAGTCTGCAATCCCACCAACAATGGAGGAGTATTCCTCTTTCTCCACTTCCTTGCCACCATTTCCTGTCACCTGAGTTTTTGAACTTAGCCATTCTCCCTGGTGTGAGGTGAAATCTCAGGGTTGTTTTGATTTGCATTTCCCTTATGACTAAAGATGTTGAACATTTCTTTAGGTGTTTCTCAGCCATTCGGCATTCCTCAGCTGTGATTTCTTTGTTTAGCTCTGAACCCCATTTTCAATAGGGTTATTTGTCTCCCTGTGGTCTAACTTCTTGAGTTCTTTTTATATTTTGGATATAAGCCCTCTGTCTGTAGTAGGGTTGGTAAAGATCTTTTCCCAGTCTGTTGGTTGCCATTTTGTCCTAACCACAGTGTCCTTTGCCTTACAAAAGCGTTGCAGTTTTATGAGATCCCATTTGTCGATTCTTGATCTTAGAGCATAAGCCATTGGTGTTTTGTTCAGGAAATTTTCTCCAGTGCCCTTGTGTTCGAGATGCTTCCCAACTTTTCCTTCTATTAATTTGTCTGTATCTGGTTTGATGTGGAGGTCCTTGATCCACTTGGACCTAAGCTTTGTAAAGGGTGATAAGAATTGATCGATCTTCATTCTTCTACATGCTGACCTCCAGTTGAACCAGCAGCATTTGGTGAAAATGCTATCTTTTTTCCATTGGATGGTTTTGGCACCTTTGTCAAAAATCAAGTGACCATAGGAGTGTGGGCTCATTTCTGGGTCTTCAATTCTATTCCACTGCTCTATCTGTCTGTCTCTGTACCAATACCATGCAGTTTTTATCACTATTGCTCTGTAATACTGCTTGAGTTCAGGGATGGTGATTCTGCTATAAGTCCTTTTACTGTTGAGGATAGTTTTAGCTATCATGGGTTTTTTTGTTGTTCCAGATGAATTTGCAAATTGTTCTGTCCAACTCTCTGAAGAGTTGGATTGGTATTTTGATGGAGATTGCATTGAATCTGCAGATCACTTTTGTTAAAATGGCCAGTTTTACTATGTTACTCCTGCCAATCCTTGAGCATTGGAGATCTTTCCATCTTCTGAGGTCTTCTTCAATTTCTTTCTTCAGAGGCTTGAAGTTCTTATCATACAGATCTTTTACTTGCTTGGTTAAAGTCACACTGAGGTACTTTATATTATTTGGGACGATTATGAAGGGTGTCATTTCCCTAATTTCTTTCTGGGCTTGTTTCTCTTTTGTGTAGAGGAAGGCTACTGATGTATTTGAGTTAATTTTATACCCAGCCACTTTGCTGAAGGTGTTTATCAGGTTTGGTAGTTCTCTGGTGGAAATTTTGGGATCACTCAAATATATTATCATATCGTCTGCAAATAGTGATATTTTGACTTCTTCTTTTCCAATCTGTATTCCCTTGATCTCCTTTTGTTGTCTGATTGCTGTGGCTAGAACTTCAAGAACTATATTGAATAAGTAGGGAGAGAGTGGGCAGCCTTGTTAGTCCCTGATTTTAGTAGGATTGTTTCAAGTTTCTCTCCATTTAGTTTAATGTTAGCTACTGGTTTGCTGTATATGGCTTTTACTATGTTTAGGTATAGGCCTTGAATTCCTATTCTTTTCAGGACTTTTATCATGAAGGGGTGGTGAATTTTGTCAAATGCTTTCTCAGCATGTAATGACATGATCATGTGGGTTCGTTCTTTCAGTTTCTTTATATAATGGGTTACGTTGATGGTTTTCCCTATATTAAATCATCCCTGCATGCCTGGGATAAAGCCTATTTGATCATGGTGGATGATTGTTTTGATTGCTCTTGGATTTGGTTTGCCAGAATTTTATTGAGTATTTTTGCGTCAATATTCATAAGGGAAATTGGTGTGAAGTTCTCTTTCTTTGTTGGGTCTTTCTGTGGTTTAGGTATAAGAGTAATTGTGTCTTCATAGAAGGAATTTGGTAGCGCTCCATCTGTTTCAATTTTGTGGAATAGTTTGGATAGTATTGGTATGAGGTCTTCTATGAAGGTCTGATAGAATTCTACACTGAACCCATTTGGACCTTGGCTCTTTTTGGTTGGGAGACCTTCAATGACTGCTTCTATTTCATTAGGAGTTATGGGGTTGTTAAAATTGTTTATCTCTTCCTGATTTAACTTCAGCACCTGGTATCTGTCTAGGAAATTGTCCATTTCCTGCAGATTTTCAAGTTTTTTTGAACATAGGCTTTTATAGTAGGATCTGATGATTCTTTGAGTTTCCTCTGATTCTGCAATTATGTCTCCTTTTTCATTTCTGATTTTGTTAATTTGGACACATTCTCCGTGTCCTCTCGTTAGTCTGGCTAAGGGTTTATCTATCTTGTTAACTTTCTCAAAGAACCAACTTTTGGTTCTGTTGGTTCTTTCTATGGTCCTTTTGTTTTTACTTGGCTGATTTCAGCTCTGAGTTTATTTGCTTCCTTCTACTCCTTCTGGGTGTATTTGCTTCTTCATGTTCTCGAGCTTTTAGGTGTGCTGTCAAGCTGCTGATATATGCTCTCTCCTGTTTCTTTCTGTAGGCACTCAGAGCTATGAGTTTTCCTCTTAGCACAGCTTTCACTGAGTCCCATAAGTTTGGGTATGTTGTACCTTCATTTTCATTAAATTCTAAGAATTCTTTAATTTCTTTCTTTCTTTCTTTCTTTCTTCCTTGACCAGGTTATCATTGAGTAAAGCATTGTTCAACATCCATGTATAGGTTGGCGTTCTTCCCTCATTCTTATTGAATACCAGCTTTAGCCTGTGGTGGTCTGATAGGACGCATGGGATTATTTCTATCTTTCTGAATCTGTTGAGGCCTGTTTTATGCCCAACTATATGGGCAATTTTGGAGAAAGTACCATGAGGTGGTGAGAAGAAGGTATATCCTTTTTTTTTTAAGGGTAGAATGTTCTATAAATATCTGTTAAGTCCATTTGGTTCATGACTTCTCTTTTTCTATATCTCTGTTTAATTTCTGTTTCTATGATCTGTCCATTGATGAGAGTGGGGTGTTGAAATCTCCTACTATTATTGTGTGAGGTGGAATGTGTGCTTGAGCTTTAGTAAGGTTCCTATTACGTATGTAAGTGCCCTTGTATTTGCAGCATAGATATTTAGGATTGAGAGTTCATCTTGGTGGATTTTTCCTTTGATGAACATGAAGTATCCTTCCTTACCTTTTTGTGCCTTGTAGTTGAAAATTGATTTCATTCGATATTAGAATGGCTACTCCAGCTTGTTTCTTCTGACCATTTGCTTGGAAAGGTGTTTTCCAGCCTTTCATTCTGAGGTAGTGTCTGTCTTTGTCTCTGAGGTGTGTTTCCTGTAGGCAGCAGAATGCAGGGTCCTCATTGCATATCCAGTTTGTTAATCTATGTCTTTTTATTGGAGAGTTGTGACCATTGTTTTTTAGAGGTATTAAGGAATAGTGATTATTGCTTCCTGTTATATTCATATTTGGATGTGAGATAATGTTTGTGTACTTTTCTTCTCTTTGTTTTGTTGCCAGGATGATTAGTTTCTTGCTTTTTCTAGGGTGTAGCTTGTCTCCTTATGTTGGGCTTTACCATTTATTATCCTTTGTAGCACTGGATTTTTAGAAAGATATTGTATATATTTGGTTTGTCATGGAACATCCTGGTTTCTCCATCTATGTTAATTGAGAGTTTTGCAGGATACAGTAACCTGGGCTGGCATTTGTGTTCTCTTAGTGTCTGTATGACATCTGTCTAGTATCTTCTGGCTTTCATAGTCTCTGGTGAGAAATCTGGTTTGATTCTGATAGGTCTGCCTTTATATGTTACTTGGCCTTTTTCCCTTACTGATTTTAATATTCTTTCTTATTTTGTGCATTTGGTGTTTTGACTATTATGTGACAGGAGGAGTTCCTTTTGTGGTCCAATCTATTTGAAGTTCTGTAGGCTTCTTGTGTGTTTATGGGCCTCTCTTTCTTTAGGTTACGGAAGTTTTCTTCTTTTATTTTGTTGAAGATATTTACTAGTCCTTTGATCTGGGAGTCTTCACTCTCTTCTATACCTATTATCCTTAGGTTTCATCTCCTCTTTGATTCTTGGATTTCCTGTATGTTTGGACCAGTAGCTTTTTCCGTTTTATATTATCTTTGATCATTGTGTTGATGATTTTTATGGAATCTTCTGCTCCTGGGATTCTCTCTTGCATCTCTTGTATCTGTTGGTGATGCTTGTATCTACGGCTCCTTGTCTCTTCCTTTGGTTTTCTACATCCAGGATTGTCTCCCTTTGTGCTTTATTGCTTCTATTCCATTTTTAATTCCTTCACCTGTTTGATTGTGCTTTCCTGTAATTCTTTCAGGGATTTTTGTGATTCCTCTCTGTAGGCTTCTACTTGTTTATTTATGTTTTCCTGTGTTTCTCTAAGGGAGTTCTTCATGTCTTTCTTGAAGTCCTCCAGCATCATGATCAAATGTGATTTAAATCTAGATCTTGCTATTCTGGTGTGTTTGGATATTCCGTATTTTTTTGGTGGGAGACTTGGGCTTTGATGATGCCATGTAGTCTTGGTTTCTGTTGCTTGGGTTCCTGTGCTTGCCTCTTGCCATCAGGTTGTCTCTGGTGTTACCTTGTTCTGCTATTTCTGACAGTGGCTAGACCATCCTATAGGCCCTTGTGTCAGGAGTGCCATAGGCCTGTTTTCCTGTTTTCTTTCAGCCAGTTATAGGAACAGAGTGTTCTTCTTTCGGGTGTGTATTCTTTCCTGTCTACTGGTCTTTAGCTGTTCCTATGGGCCTCTGTCCTGGGTCCACCAAGCAGGTCGCTTGGAGCAGAAAAGTTGGTCTTACCTGTGGTCTGGCCGCTCAAGTTGCTCATGGAGGGCTGCTTTTGAGTTCTCTGTGAGGGCAGCAACCACGAGGGACTGTGCTGCATTTCCTGGAGCACCTGTGCACTGGGGTCCCAGATGGTATTGGGTGTTTTCCTCTGGAGTCAGAAATGTGGGCAGAGTGTAGTCTCTTCTGGCATCCCAGGTGTGTCTGCTCCTCTTCACTATTTCTTAATATCTCTTAACATCAATGGACTCAATTCCCCAAGAAAAAGACAGACTAAGAGATTGGATCCATACAGAGGACCCAGCATTTTGCTGCTTACAGAAAACACACATAAGCTACAAAGATAGACAGGAACTCAGAATAAAAGTCTGCAAAACATTTTCTAAGCAAATGGTCCCAAGAAACAAGCTGGAGTAGCCATCCTATTATCAAATAAAATTGACTTTCAACCAAAAGTTCTCAATAAAGATGACGAAGGATGCTTCATACCCATCAAAGCAAAAAAGTCTACCAAGCTAAACTCTCAATTCTGAACATCTATGCTCCAAATGCAAGATCACCCACATTTATAAAAGAAACTTTACTAAAGCTCAAACCACACATTGCACATCACCCAGTAGTAGTGGGAGATTTCAACACCCCACTCTGATCAATGGATAAATCATGCAAACAGAAACTAAAAAGAATCACAGTGCAACTAACGGGTTATGAACCAAATGGATTTAACAGATATCTATAGAACATTTCATCCTAAAACAAAAACATATGCCTTCTTCTCAGCACCTCATTTTACCTCTCCAAAATTGACCATATTGTGACTTGGTCACAAAACAGGCCTCAACAAATACCAGAAAATTGACATAATCACTTGCATCCTATCAGATCACCATGGCCTGAGGCTGGTCTTCAATAAAAAGAAAAACAACACATACACATGGAGGCTGAACAGCATTCTACTCATTGATAACTTGAAGAAATAAGAAAATAACAAGGAAGAAATAAAGAAATTAAAGCCTTTTTGGAATTCAATGAAAATGAAGGCACAATATAACCAAACATATGGGACACAATGAAAGCCATGCTAAGAGAAAAACTCCCAGCTCTGAGTGCCTCCAAAAAGAAACTGGAAAGAGCATGCACTATTAGGTTGACAGTGCTCCTGACAGCTCTAGAACAAAACGAAGCAAACACACTCAACAGGAGTAGAATGTAGGAAATAATCAAACTCGTGGCTGAAATCAATCAAGTAGAAACAAAAAGAACCATACAAAGAATCAACAAAACCAGGAGCTGGTTCTTTGAGTAAATAAAATAGATAAACACTTAGCCAGACTAGCCAGAGGGCACAGAGAGAGTTTCCAAATTACTAATATCAGAAATGAAAAAGGAGACAAAACAGAAAATGAGGACATTCAAAAATTATCAGATATTACTACAAAATCCTATACTCAACAAAACTGGAACATCTGGATGAAATGAACAATATTCTAGATAGATACCAGGTACCACAACCCCTAAAGAAATAGAAGCAGTCATTAAAATTCTCTCAAACTAAAAAATCTGAGGACCAGATGGGTTTAGTGCAGAATTCTATCAGACCTTCAAAGAAGACCTAATACCAACACTTTTCAAACTATTCCACAAAATAGTAACAGGAGGAACACTACCCAATTCATTCTTTGAAGCCACAGTTAGACTTATACTTAAACCACACAAAGACCCAACAAAGAAGGAGAACTTCGGACCAATTTCCCTTATTAATATCAACACAAAAGTATTCAATAAGCTTCTTGCAAACAGAATCCAAGAACACATCAAAACAATCACCCACCATGATCAATCGGCTTCAATCCAGGAATGCAGGGATGGTTCAGTATACAGAAATCCATCAACGTAGTCCACTATGTGAACAAACTCAAAGAAAAAACCCACATGATCATTTCATTAGTTGCTGAGAAAACACTTGACAAATTCAATTGCCCTTCATTATAAAAGTATTGGAAAGATCAGGAATTCAAGGACCATACCTAAACATAGTAAAAGCAATATACAGCAAACCAGTAACTAACATCAAACTAAATGGAGAGAAGCTTGAAGCAATCCCACTACAATCAGAGACTAGACAAGGCTACCCACTTTCTCCCTACCTATTCAATATAGTATCTGAAATCCTAGACAGAGCAATTAGACAATATCACTATTTGCAGATGACATTATAGTATACTTAAATGATCCCAAAAATTCCACCAGAGAACTCATTAACCTGATAATCATCTTTAGCAAAGTGACTGTGTATAAAATTAACTCAAACAAATCAGTAGCCTTCCTCTACTCAAAGGATAAACAGTCTGAGAAAGAAATTAAGAAAATGACAGCCTTCACAATATCACAAATAACATTAAATATGTGACTCTAACCAAGCAAGTAAAAGATCTGTATGACAAGAACTTCAAGTATCTGAAGAAAGAAATTGAAGAAAATCTCGGAAGATGGAAAGATCTCCCATGTTCATGTATTGGCAGGATTAACATAGTAAAAATGGCCATCTTGCCCAAAGCAATCTTCAGATTCAATGCAATTCCCATCAAATTTCCAACTCAATTCTTCATAGAGGTAGAAGGAGAATTTGCAAATTCATTTGGAATAACAAAACACCCAGGATAGCGAAAACTATACTCAACAATGAAAGAACTTCTGGGGGAATCACTATCCCTCACCTCAAGCTGTATTACAGAGCAATTGCTGCATGGTATTGGTACAGACACAGGCAGGTGGATCAATGGAATAGAATTGAATACCCAGAAATGAATCTGCACACCTATGGTCACTTGATCTTTGACAAAGGAGGCATAACCATCCAATGGAAAAAGGACAGCATTTTCAATAAATGATGGTGGTTCAACTGAGGTCAGCATCTACATGAATGCAAATTAATCATTCTTATCTCTTTGTACTAAGCTCAAGTACACGTGGATCAAGGACCTCCACCTAAAACCAGATACACTCAAACTAATAAAGAGAAAGTGGGAAAGAGCCTCGAACACATAGGCACAGGGGAAATTTTCCTGAACACAACACCAGTGGCTTATGTTCTAAGATCAAGAATTGAAAAATGGGACCTCATAAAATTTCAAAGCTTCTGTAAGGCAAAGGACACTGTCAATAGGACAAAATGGCAATGAACAAATTGGGAAAAAATCTTTACCAATCCTACATCTGATAGAGGGCTAATATCTAATATATACAAATAACTCAAGATGGTTGACTCCAGAAAATCAAATAATCCTATTAAAAATAGGGTACTGAACTAAACAAAGAATTCCTAACTGGGAAATACAGAATGCCTGAGAATCACCTTAAAAATGTTTAACATCCCTACTCAACCTTAGGGAAACGCAAATCAAAACAACCCTGAGATTCCCTCTCGCACCAGTGAAAATGGCTAAGGTAAAAACCTCAGGTGACAACAGACACTGACGAGGATGTGGAGAAAGAAGAACACTCCTCCTTTGTTGGTGGGATTGCAGACTGGTACAACCATTCTGGAAATCAGTCTGGAGGTTCCTCAGAAAATTGGACATTGAACTACCTGAGGACCCAACTATACCTCTGTTGGGCATATACCCAAAAGATGTCCCAACATATAAAAAAGACACATGCTCCACTATGTTCATAGCAGCCTTATTTATAATAGCCAGAAGCTGGAAAGAACCCAGATGCCCTTGAACAGAGGAATGGATACAGAAAATGTGGTACCTCTACACAATGGAATATTACTCAGCTATCAAAAACAATGACTTAATGAAATTCATAGGCAAATGGATGGAACTAGAAAATATCATCCTGGGTGAGGTAACCCAATCACAAAATACACACATGGTATGCACTCACTGATAAGTGGATATTAGCCCAAAAGCTCGAATACCCTAGAAACAACTCACAGACCATATAAAGTTCAAGAAGTAGGAAGACCAAAATGTGGATGCTTCAGTACTTCTTAGAAGTGGGAAGAAATTATTCATATGAGGGAATACAGGAACAAAGAATGGAGCAGGACTGAAGGAAAGGTCATCCAGAGACTACCCCACCTTGGCATCCATACCATATGGAGCCACCAAACCCAGTCAATTTTGTTGATGCTAAGAAGTTCTTGCTGACAGGAGCCTGATATTGCTGTTTCCTGAGAGGCTCTGCCAGAGCTTTACTGATACAGATGCTTGCAGCTAACCATCACACTCAGCACAGGGACCCCAATGGAGGAGTTAGAGAAAGGACTGAAGGAGCTGAAGGGATTTGCAACCCCATAGGAAGAACAACAATATCAACCAACCAGACACCCCCCCCCCCAGAGCTCAGAGGGCCTGAACCACCAAGCAATGATTACACATGGAGGGACCCATGGCTCTAGCCTCTCATGTAGCAGAGGATGGCATTGTCTGGCATCAATAGGAGAAGCCCTTGGCCCTTTGAAGGCTCATTCCCCCAGTTTTAGGGAATTCCAGGGTGTTGAATTGGGAGAGGTGGGTGGGAGTGGGAGAATCTTCAAAGAAGCAGGGTGTGTTAGTCAGAATTTCTATCCTCGCACAAACATCATGACCAAGAAGCAAGTTGGAAAGGAAAGGGTTTATTCAGCTTACTTCCACATTGCTGTTTTATCACCTAAGGAAGTCAGGACTGGAACTCAAGCCAGTCAGGAAGCAGGAGCTGATGCAAGGGCCATGGAGGGACGTTTCTTACTGGCTTGCTCAGCTTGCTTTCTTAAAGAACCCAAGACCATCAGCCCTGGTACGGCACCACCTACAATGGGCTGGGTCCTCCCGCCTTGACTACTAGTTGAGAAAATGCCTTACAACTGGGTCTCTTGAAGGCATTTTCACAACTAAGGCTCCTTTACTGTGATAACTCCAGCTTGTGTCAAGTTGACACACAAAACTAGCCAGTACACAGGGGGATGGGAGATGGGGCAACCGGTAAAGGGGATAACATTTGACATACAAATACATAAAATATGCAACAAAAAATAAAATAAAATAAAACCTCAGGCAGGAGCTAGGGAAATTCTTTGGTTGGTAAAATGCTTACGACTCAAGCACAATGCTTACAGCAAGCTTAACTTGTGTTCTCTAGCCCCCATTAGAAAAGCTAGATTCAGCAGTGCCTATAATTCCCAGTGCCACAGGGAGGTTGGGGAATGTACAATAAACCAAGCTAGAGTTGGGCTGAAGCTTCCTGTCCTCCAACTAGCACTCACGGTGCTGGAAAGTGCTTTGCAGGCTGCTGAGAGAACAAAGTAATTGTCAACTTTGTTGGTAGTCTTAGCCAGCCCCTATGAACTATGAGACTACCCTGCCAGGTGAGATGTGCACATGAGTGCACCAAGAAGCAATACAGTTGTGTAGGCGACTAAATGCTTTCTGATTTGCAGGGCCCATACCACAGGAGAGACTCCAGGTCCTGTCCTAGAAATCTACACGGTAGGGGAAGTGCCAGGCTCTAGGGTTAACTTATTTTATAGTTTAATTGAATTGACACATTGTCAGGCTGTCTGGCAAACATTTGTTTATATTCCTAATCAGAAAGAAGTCTTTCTTTCCAGTGAATAATCGCTAATGCATGGGCTCCACAGGTGGGCAAGGTATCAAGCACAAGGGAAGTGAGAGCGCTCTTCCCTGCATTACACATGTACTCCAACCTTCTAAGGTTCAGTATGCAGGTTAGATTTTTCATCAACTTGATCCAAGCAAGGGTCATCTTGGAAGAGGAATCTCAACTCAGAAAAGGCTTTCCACAGATTGGTCTGTGGCATTATGTTTGGGGCATTTTCTTGATTAATGATGTGGGAGGGTCTGGCCCACTGTGCACTGTGCTACCCTGAGCAGGCTACTGGGTTGTTTTAAAAAAGCAAGTGAGTCAGGCCTGGTGCATGACTTTAATCCCAGCCCTCAGAAGGCAGAGGTGGGCAGAACTCTGTGAGTTCAAGACCAGCCTTGTCTAGGTAATCAGCTGCAGAACAGCCAGGACTAGAGAAATCTTGCTTCAAAACTGCAAAACCCAAACAAAAATCGAAACAACAACAAATCTCAAAGAAAACAAACAAAGCAATCTCAGTAAGCAGTAAGTGGGGCTGCCCCCTGCTCTGATTCAGTTCCTGCCTCCAGGTTTTTGCTTCAGTTCCTGTCCCCCACAAATACTATGTTATGGAAACCAAATAATGTTTTTTCTCTCCAAGTTGCTTTTGGTCACATCTACAGAAAGCAAACTAGGACACTTTGCCGAAGGGGCAATGGAAAGAAAATCTGGAAGCTAGAGCAGGGCTGAGAATGCCTTCTGCTGGGAAAGACAGCAGTCTAAGTTTCGGTATCTCAGTGGATATTGGTACTTGCACTGGGTCCTCATGAGAACTGGTGTGTCAATAATCAGGGTTGGATGGAAAGGGGCTGGGGGCTCTACTCACTTCTGAACTAATTCAGGGAGGGAAAGTCACTGCCTTCATTATGTACCCACTGATGATGTACTAGGGTCTAACAGATAGTTCCATGAAGGTCACAAAAAATGGGTTGGGTTAAATGGGATGAGTGACAAGACCAAACCAAAAGCCATGAATTTGAGAAGAGGACTGTAGAGAGGCGGCTGATATGGATGGAGAGAAGAAAATGGAGTTTTTGAAGAAAGTAACCACAATGTATTATATGCATGTATCATTTTGTTAAAGAACAAAAGTAAGTTTTAAAAAGTGAAAGACATTTTTTAAAAAAACAAAGAGTGTCTAAGCAAGATACCGGAAGTCAACCTCTGCTTCACAAGCATGTACACATATATATTATATGTGCACACATATAATGTGCACACATGAGTGTGTAAAAACACACACACACACACACACACACACACACACACACACATGAAAGGGCATAGTGATTTATGCCTGTAATCCTAGTACTTAGTTCAAGACCAGCCTGGGCTACCTAGTGAGTTTCAAAGATATTTTCAAACAAACATGACCTCCTTTACTCTGGACTTATTACAGATTCAGTCCTGTGCCACACAATGATATCTGGGCTGCACATAGGACAGTACTTCTGTAATTATTTTATTGTCTGCAAACATCACAGCCATATTTGTTTATGTGAATGCACTCTACATTGTTCATACAATGGCAAAATCATTTGCTGCACACTTCTCAGAGCATATAGATGTCAAGTTATATGTAGCTACATTAATGATCTCTCATGCTATCAAACCAGAGACAAACATTTTATGTGCCAGCCTGACTGATATATAATATATAATATATTTTTGGGGGTGTGTCTAGGAATGTCTTCATGAGAAGTTAGAATTTTAGAATTTGAGTAAGGGCACTGAAGGATCAGGTGGCCTTCTACAATGTTCTTCCAATACACTGGAAATGCTGGAGGAGTGTTGTTTCCTTCCTCTCTCTGCCTGTCTGCTAGAGCTTCTGGTAGTTCTTTGCCCTCAGCATTCCTGGATCTAAAACCTCAGACTTAACCTGGTGTCAACAGCCTTGAGCTGTGTTTGTGAGTGTCTATCTTACAGATGATAGATGATGGGATATTGGACCTTGCGAATGTGGATCGATACATCACAATAAACCACACACAGGCACACTCAATTCTTTATTTTTCCTTTGAGAAATTGGGCTAGTGTAGAACTTTAGGTTCTCCATCTACATTCAGTCTTCAGGGCAGGCACTGGCGTGGGTTATACAGATATTGCACATGGGGTGAAAGCCCTACTCCATAGTAGACTCAGAATGAATCTCATTTTACAAATGAGAAAACTGTGCAGAGAGTATATTTGAAATGTTGTTTTCTATCCAATGTCTACTTACTTCCTGTCTTAAAATTACCTAGGTCCTGAACCTGTAAGTTATGCTTTTTTTCACTCCAAATACAACTAACTAGTAACCTAATTTTTTAATATTTTTAACTGCTCCTCAATCTATAAAGAGTCATGGAATCTGTCTTCCTGCTAATGTGACTTATAATACTATATAGCCATTTTGCTTGGTAGCTTTCAGGCCCATCTGTTAGCTCATATAAAACAGAATTTATATTAAATGAGATTTAAAAAACATCATCACAGACCAAATTGAACATCATTTGATGGAAGAAAAAACCATATGCTGGCAATTTTGATTTTGATTCTTGGCTTGAGGCTATTTAGGTTCTAGAGGAGAGGGGGCCACCTTCCTCAGACCTTATTATACAGCTGCCATAGTGGGGCTCCTCTAACACAGCTTTTGTGAGTAGCTGTCATCTGAGGGTTGAGTTCCTTCCTTACAACAGATATTTCAATCTCCCTACTCAGACCTATTGTTTAAAGAGAGCAGCTCTACAGTCTCACAACCCAGTTTTCACACTATCACAGAGTTCTTCTTTGTTTTATTATTTGTTTAGCTATTAAATTTGGTGGAACAATGGGCAACAATGGTTAAGGCAAGGGCTGAAAGGACAGGAATGGCCACTTGAAATTTGAAACAGAGTAATAAAATAGAGCCAAGGTCAGTCTTCAATGTGTGTTTGTTTCTAGGGAAAATGGCCATTAGATAGATGCTAGGGATGCTGATGGGGATTGAAGCAGAAAAAGCGAAACCTTACAATCACACATCAGGGCTGTGTGCTGTGCAATAAATATTCCACGGATATCTCACACAAAACTCAAAGTCGCCAAGGGTAAGGCAATTCACTTTACTAAGTTCAGCTAGCTGATACTCAGTGCTTGGCCACATTTAAGATTACACATACCATTTTTAATCTTCTTAATTTGGGGATAGTCTGGAGGTAGATACTATTTCTATTTGAAAGATTAGGAAGCCCAGGTAAAATCTGTGTAATTCACAGTTCCAGGATAGATGTATGGCAGATGATTCCATGTTAGAAGCACCATTCTGACCTTAAAACTCAGAATGTAGGCCCCAACACTGGCCAAAATGGGAACACAGACCTGACCCACTGTGATGGTTTGCATATGTTTGGCCCAGGAGTGGCATTATTAGAAAGTATGGCCTGTTAGAGGAAGTGTGTCACTGTAAGGGTAAGCTTGGAGACCCTCCTCCTAGCTGCCTGGGGATCCTCAGTCTGTTCCTGGCTTCCTTTGGGTGAATATGTAGAACTCAGCTCCTCCTGAACCATGCCTGCCTGCTCCGGCTTTGATGATAATGGACTGAACCCCTGAACATGTAAGCCAGTCCCAAATAATGTTGTCCTTTATAAAACTTGGATTGATCATGGTGTCTGTTTACAGCAATAAAACCCTACTTCCAGAGGGCTGGCTTCATTTCTCTAGTTCTGCCCTTTGTAGCACTCAGGTTGATCCACTCCACTGCCTCAGCTATTCTTGGTGATCATCCCATGGTACTGGCATCTTCAATACACTGGATCTTCCATTGCAACTAGGCTTCACCAGTGGCCTCTCACAGGCTCTCTTCATGGTGCCAAGCCTCAACTCCTTTGCATGACCTCTTCAGTCCTGGGCCATCAATTGCTACTGAGGCTGCACCTTCACCAATGGCCTTCCATGGCCTCTCACAGTGCCCAACCTCAGATACTCTTCACAACTGCTTCATGCCTTTAAAACCAGCTCCACCTGGGTAACTCTTACACATTACCAAGTACAGCTGTAGCATGAGGTACAACCTTGGCTGTGAATGGAACACAGCTTCTTTGTGCTCTCAGAAAACACTTCCCAGAAGATTTCACTCCAGTGATGCTGATCTCTTTCTTTTCTTTTTTCCTTTTTTTTTTCAGAGCTGGGGACCGAACCCAGGGCCTTGTGCTTGCCAGGCAAGCACTCTACCACTGAGCTAAATCCCCAACCCCTCTGATCTCTTTCTTAACTCCAGCTAACCAGCATCAATTGTCCTAGTAGTCTCCTTCTCTTCTTTAATATAAAGCCAGAAACACATGGCTGAAGCTGCTGAGTTCTGCTGTTTGCAGGAGCTGGAACATGGCCTCCTTGTTCTACTAAATTATCACTAGATTCCTCTTTTCTAACATAAGCTTGGCTGTCTAACTAAGCTTCCTCTTCACCACCTAAGCTTGGCTGTCCTGGAGCTTGCTTTGTAGATTGACCTGGAATTTAGAGATCTGTATGCCTGTCTTCTGGGCCTAGCATATGCAAACCATCACACCCATCAGAGACCTAGTCCAGAGTTCCAGAAAAAATGTTCTAACCTTGCTTTCTGGCTTCTGTAGTTTTGGTTCTTGCTGATGAAACTGTGACAACCAGGATGTGGGTTTTCTGCATAAATAAAATAGAGCTGAAAGTTTCAGGGAAGCATAATTTGGGCAAGTGCCCCACACAGCCACTGGCTAGCAATAAAGACTTTATTTTTTCGTTTAAGAATATCTGCATGGTGGTCTCTGGTGCTCTTACCTCACAACAGAAATGGGATACACTCCCAGAGCTAACCATGCAGCATGATCTCTGTGACACCGTCTGGTGTATCTCTCTTCTGAGTATCTCATTTTGCCCCTTTCTTCAGGGACATATCATCACTGATGTATTCTTTTCCTTGCTCTTTGCTGACTTTGGCTATTGAACACCCACAGTCCTAATATTCTATTTTGGTTTAGATTTCAATCAATTGAAAGATAATCCTGAATACTATTAGCTGAGAGAAAGAGCATCAAATATTAATCCTTCAGGGATAGTGTACTTTGCAGAAGACTCAGGAAAAGCAAAGACCTTTTATAGCCATATAATTCTCTCTAATAATGGAAACCAAAGCAGGGTGATAGGAAAGATAGTTTTGAAATAGGGGAGAGGCCAATTTAGAACTTCCAAAAAAGTAGACCCCAAGTGGAATACATTGGAAATGTAGAAACTTGGATCTATAGTCTATAGGCAATTTGGGGTCAGTTTATAGTCTGAAGGTGATTTGGGGTGCATTGAATACATTCAATGCATTTCAAAGGATTTCCTGCATTTTCTGAGTTTATTTTGTTTGACGTCAGTGCTATAACTAAGAAGTTAAATTGCTCTAGTGATCAGGTGATAGGAAAGATCAGAGTGGGAGAAAAATCATATCTGGGCATATAAGAGTTTGGCAGTGTCCTGGGAAATACAGCAGGCTGATCCAAAACTGAATAAATGAGGGAACCTCAATGTGCAGTTGCTGAGCTGGTGAAAACTACGAGGTGGAATCAAATCAAAGTGCTTTAGCTTCAGACAAACAGGCTCGAAAATCTCACCTGTGAGGGCAAATAGAAAGCAGCTCAATATTCTTATTACCAATGGGGATTTCCAAATCCGCATCCTTCAGGAGACAGATTGGTCTCTCCTCCCCTTACAGCTCAGTTCAAAACTTAACTATTTCCCCTGAAATTGAAATTGGACGAGTTTCCCTGAGCAGAAAGCAATTTTGTTCCCCTCTTACTTTTTTCCTAAGTGCAGGTTGGCTTGAAGCTCGGTGAACCCTGTTCAGTGGAGATGCTCCAGGCTACCGGTTCCTCTCAGCAATGTCACCTTACAGATGAATTGGAGTCTCCGAATCATGGGATAAAAGCCATCTTGGAACTTGGCATTTTTCTTAGCTTATCACACTGAGTTTTTGGCAAGTCCTTCAAATTTTAAGTGCTTTCAATTTTCCCTAATATAATTTACCTTGTCATGTCCTCCTGGGGCGGTGAGTGAAGGTTGACGAGATGGTGCAGTTGCTTTGATGAACTGGAGAGGATACATATATCAAACAATGATGAGGAATGGTAACTTTTGAATAGGGAAGGATCGGTCATCAGTGCAGCGATATACGCACATTGACTATCTGTTACTAGGTGGATCCTATGATAGGCCTGGCCCTAGGAGACATTCTGATGCATACAGAAACAAGAGGAAGGTTGCTCTTTCTATGTCATTCATAGTTATTTTCAGTATCCTATAGCAGACCTCATATTGCCATTCTATTGCTTTATGAATGAATTATGTATCAGAATGTCAAGTTTGTTTCAGTCTTTGTTTTCTATTCCTAGCTTATCACCTTCTGTTTTATCTCTTCTGTAAGGCCTTCATTTTGTTTTTGATTTTTTTTTAGCATACTAGGTTCTCTTTCAGGGTACTTTCCTATATATTCATTTCCTGTTCTTCTTACTTGTGACTCTCATCTTCCATTATCCCCCATTACCACCTGACTGGCTGTCTGTTTCTATTGAAATATATCTTCTCTGAGAAGGCTTTGTGGCCTCTTAAACCTGAGCAAACAGAGCTTCATGTCTGTCCGTTTCACTATGTGCTTTTCCTTTCTGGGTGATTCCTTGCAATGATAGCTCTCAACACATACACAATAGCGTACACACACACACACACACACACACACACACACACACACACTATTCAAAGACTAGCATTTTGTGACACTCTCTAGGTGAATCCAGGACACAATTGTACTGGACCTTGTACTCCTCAGAGTGGGAACAGTCATGCTCCTCATAAACAGAAAACTTGCATACTTTTTTCATGTAAACACTGGCATGCAATCTCATGCTATTCTTTGGGTAAAAACGTGTGACTTTATACATTTTCACATCCTGAACTTTGGTGATCAACCCACAATTGGAGGATTAGGCCTTTGGGTATCTGTGGGCTCTTAAGCAGATACTAATTAATTAATTAAGCTGCTAGTTTGGTGATTATCTATGGTTCTAGCACTTTGGAAGGGCCAGACAAGAGAATCAGAAATCTCAGTGTCCCCTGAGGGAGACCCTGTCACAAAAAAAAAAAAAAACTAAACAAAAACATAAATAAAGCTAATTAATATATTTTTAGGAAATGAAGTCATGCCAACTAAGTATTTTTGCCATTCTTCATTTTCCCTAGTTATCTTCTGCTAGCTCATTCTTATTCAGTAAAGAAGCTTATTTATAAAGCCCAATGAAAAGGGAAATGACTTAAGCCTTCTGGGATGTTTTTGCTCTGATGTGATGACTGTTGAGTATGTTTCTGTTGCATAGACCCTCAGGTAGATAGTCCTGATAGTTGACATAGTTTGTTGAAAGGCTTTGAAGTCAAGGAAGAGAATATCACCAAATACCATTTATTCCCATAGTGAGTCCTTCTAGAGCCTCTAACGATTGCATTGGACAGCAGCAGTGCAACCAAGGACAGGGAGTTTCTGCCCATTTTCCTCCAGGCACTGATATTTTGATAGTGTGATACATGCTGTTAACCCCCCTTCTCTAAGGCCTGACACAAACTCTGGCACAGTCATCACATCACTGAGTAACTGATAAACTAATTAAATTATAGGTTATTGGTTAGTGATCCTCTGACTTTGTTGTAATAGAAAATTGCTTGAATCTGTTGAAGCAAAACAAGATTTCCTGGAGGAGTAAATGTAGTTCATAAAGTAACAACAAACACCAGGATAACAAAACCAATCACCAACATAGCCTTATAGCTGAACTCTGGGGAGCTGTCACTGTGACAGTCTTGTAGCAGAACTCTGGGGAGGTGTCACCGTGGCCCTTTTGAGAATTCCTGACGCTCCTCAGTGCTCTTGATGATACTCACCCACCTTTATCTTGACTGCGTTGCATTCATTTTCTCTTTCATGGGTGAGCTGGAGACATGAACTTGGCACAGGGGAGCTAGTGCCACTGAATCCATGATTTTTCAACTCTTTCCTCCAAAGAGGAAAAGCCTGCATCGTCCAACCTTCTGCCATACAACTTCAAAGGAAGAAGTCTGATTAACCCAGGATGAAAAGCTGCCAAGTCAGGATCGGCCACAGAGGTTCACTACATGGTTGTGCTTGTAAGGACTTGGAAAGGGAGAAAGGTTCTTTAAAGAATAACCCCCTTCATTTCTACAGTGGTACCACCATGTGCTATGAGAGCCATTCCTGGAGAGCCGTTGAGTCCATCAGGGTAGATGGATAAACAGACTGCTGGAGAAATACAGTGAGACATAAATGTCCTGTAGATAGATTAAATTACAGCCATGAAGGAGAACACTTGGCTTTGGCAAATCATAGACTAAAAAGCTAACATTTAGAAATACTCACCTGCTTTTATAATTCTACCCAAGTTATGATGAAATTTATTCCAGAGTGTCCCAAATCTGGTAAGATAAGTTTCTGATAATAACACGTGACCCAAATGAGGTAACCAGAGAATGTAGGCAGCTGTATCACTTTAGGACGGGTCTTACTGGCTGCTTAGATAGCTTTGGTGGCTTTAGGATCAGATGGCCATGTGTCTGAAGGTCATGTCCTTATCCAGGAGTGCATGTGCTGCTGTTGTTTGAATACCTCCTGAGCTTCATGGAATGGGTATGGGAAATTTAGACTTTTAAACATTTTCTTTTTCTCATTGTCCTGAATTTTTTATTGTATCTTAAATGGAAGGCTCTGTGACAATTTTGCTGACAATGAGGAATCCTTTGGGTGATTTTAGACCACTAATATTTCTGTGCCTTTTCCTGATAATACAGTTTCCAAAAGCTGGAGAGAGAGAGAGAGAGAGAGAGAGAGAGAGAGAGAGAGAGAGAGAGAGAGAGAGAGAGACACTGGTCCTTTCCAAGGCAGAAAGGTGAAACTTCTGCAATGCTGCAAGAAGAAACACCTTGTGAGAGCTGAGTTGAGAGAAACGTCATGGACAGGGTCAAGTGGCAGAAATGATTCATCTGATATGGGGACTGGGGATAACGCAGAGAAAGCAAAGACTCCAGTAAGAAGGAGCTGAGAAGCTCCTGGATCCTCCCCGAGAAAGAAACAAAACAGGGTATTTCAGGGGGCGTGAGATGCAGGTCCGCTGAGGGAGGAATGCAGATGAAGTTGAGCAGATAACCGGTCTGGAAAGCAGAGAGGAGGCAGACTTCCTCCCATCTTCTCAGTCGTCCTTTTTCAGGCCAGTCACCCAGGAAAATTTAAGACAGTCAGATTCTTCCAACTTGTTTTCAGGAGGACTGCTTTCCTGTGGCAGACTTGGCAGACCGTTTCCATACAAATTGCCCCTGTGTGCCTGTCACATTTTAAATAGGGCTCTTCGGTGAAGTTACAGTTCAGAGTAGCAAGAGTTTAAAAAATTGCTTTAAAACAAGCACTTCAACTGTGCTTCTGCCCTCTGCCAGCATAATTGCTCTCAAGGGGCAAATGAATTTTCACTTAACCAAATGAATTAATAGATATGTAGCAGCTGCGGGCACAGCCTCCCTAACATATGCGCAGATCCGTGATTTAGAGGCGGAGGGCAGAATGCAGAGCCAACTGCAGGCTTTGCATAAGGAATGGAGTTGAATTCAGAATGCGTGTAGTGTAGCGTCAGGAGGAAAGTGGCTTCTGAGAAGGAGCCAACTGCACTGACTGAGTGGCTGAGTGTGGAGAGAAAATGACCAGGAAAAAATGAACAAGGGGCTGGGATCTTCTCCTATGGGGGCTGGTAGGGACTTCCAAAAGCTTTGCCCTTCTTTCTTTCTGGTAGTGAGGGACCTGTACAAACAAAATGCTGGACTATGTCACTCATTTAAAAGCCACAAGGGCAAACTGAGTTTCAGTAACCTCAGGTTTCAAAACACACCAGTGTTTTGTATCTCTAGATTTAGCCACTGTCAGAATAAAACTATTTGGGAAAAACTGTGTTTATAATGGAATATTTATAATGCAAACTTTCTCTTGCTATTATAGCCTAAACAGTCTAACATAGTAACTATTTATGTAACACTTACGTTGTATCTAGTGTTGTTAAAAGTAAGGGAGAGACTTTAGAAGGCACGGGAGGGTGTGTGTAGGTTACATGTAAATATTTCACCATTTTATCTGAAAAGCTTAGTATCCATAGTGGCCTGGGACAAAGCTCCTGTCAGCACTAAGGGATGACTGCATTCAGTTTTCATTTCTGCTTTAGAGATGCACAAAAGAAAGCTCCTCCATAACCTTTGCTGAGGGAGTGTAGTGAACCGCCTACAGTGGACAATTATGTGAATGGGGGAAGAAGCCACTCTAGTCCATGTTGGAGTTAGTGTGGGGTGAAAGGACAGGAGCATGGGAAAACGAGACAAGAGAGAAGCTGCAGGCAAGGTGGTTCTGTGGACTGCTAAGGATCCCAGCCAGGAGCAGAAGTAGCAACAGGGAAGAGGAGCAGGTGAGGAGGAAGGGGGCTGGCCTTTACTCTTTGCTGCTGCTTTATTCTCCACGTCTTAAAGCCCAAGTTTAAAAACATCATTTAGAATTTTAATTGACAAAGTAATTGCATCTCTTTATTTATTTATGCCATTATTTTATAAGTGAAAATCTAAGCATCCTGAAGTACTGAGAGAAGAGAACCATCTGCCCACTGTGTAGTCAAGAAGTATTAATATGGCGTGATGTTTGTGTTGCTTCTCTTTCTTAGTTTTAAGATAGGTTTTAAATGTTTTATTACTTACTATATTATTCATTGTTTTAAGGAAATGTTTGCATATCAGTTGCAGAATATTGTGCCACTTGAGAATTGTAGACATAGACATTGCATTCCTGAATGCAAGCCACAATCACTTAAGCACTAAAGGGAAACAAGGTTGAGGCACTCAGGTGTCTCATGTGGCTGATGCTATAGTTATGGGGGTGCGACCTTCAAGCTCTCCAGATGCTGTGTAGGTGAGGTACAGCCCATGCATATGCTGTTCCCATCAGCATCACTCCAGAGTGGGAAAATGGCCTCCCAGAGGTAGCCATCCTGAAACACACACCCTCATGCTTGTCTTCTTTCTCCCTTTTCTTCTTGCCAGGGATTTCCCCCACTTTCCTGTTATTTTTCCCTTTTGTCTACTTGTTATTCTGTTACTGAGAGGAGCCCTTCCTCATTGCTTTCCTGCCACTCTGAGTCCCTCTTAAAGGGAGATAAGGAAGTGAGGGAATAGCTGTAAGACATCCCAGACGAGGTGGGGTTTAGGCACGGATGGAGGCGGCTTCCCGGCTTCCTGCTGGCCTGATATATTTCTGTCAATCTGCTCTGCACTCTTCCGGACATCATTTTGTTTCTCTGGAAACATCTGGCTTCATATATCTCGCTTGCTGTTTTTTTTTCTGTTTATCTCAGTCTTTCTAGTCTCCTTCCCTCCTTTGCTCATTTTCATCCATCATGTTCAAATGATGTAGAACTGTAAGAAGTTTTCCTGAGGCAGGAATTGAACACAGCACTCAGCAGTATCTACTCCTTTTTAGGGTTGATTTTGTTCAGAGAAGCACTTTGAGGCATTTTCAAGGAAGTCAGTGTATAGTTCTGAAGATTAATGCTGGTCATCAGAATAGAAAATTTTTTAAATAATTTTGCACTTTTTCTAAATGGGTAGTATGTACAGGATAAATAAGATACTTTATACACCAAAGTACGTTTTCATTTCCATATGGATTTTTGGAAGGATGGAATCCCTGTCTCTCATCAGCGAGAGACAGTCATTTATGTGTGTGTAGAATCCTGCTAAACACATTTGTCACCTTGAAGTCTGTTTGAAGAAGACCTTGGTTGAGAAACAGAAACCCCATATGTGTCCCCAGCTTCTGTAATATCCCCATCAAATCTATTCCTCACCTCAGAAACAAAATCAGACTAGAACATAGACAGTGCAGACGAGCGCTGGGGGATAAAGTGAGGTCATGGGTATTTCCTGTTATGTATCATTCCACATACCGTGAAGGCATAGACAGCAGCACTACAGGAAAGATGTAGAAGACCATGCTGGCTTTACAGCATCCGAGTGCAGCTTTAGGTCATCCTGAGGGGATGTTTTAGGAGAACTTTTTTCAGGAGAAATTTCTCAAGGCCAGTCTCAGTTGTGGCTCACAGGCTGCATGCAGCCAAGAGCAGCTGTGAACACTGTCCAGTCCATCAAAATGTTACATGATTTAAACATTATTGGCTGAGGCTGTAGCTTACTGACAGAACTTGTCTGGCATGCATGAGGCATTGGATTTAATACCCAGGACTTTACAAAGAAAACAATCTTTCCAAGGATTAAAATAATTTTAATCCCGTTGCAGTTTTTGGTAGTGAACTTTTTAGATGACAATTGTTATAATTGTTATGCCCCCAAGAGGGACACTTGATATTAGAAATGATTTTAATTTTTAAATAACTGTGCGATGGATTGAACCGATGGCCTCATTTATGATGAGCAAAATCTACCACTGAGCCGCATACCCAGAGAACTACTTCCTAAAGACAAGTTACGTAGGTCTACTTCAGGAAATATCAAAGCTACATCATCTTTAATTGTCAGTGATTGACATCTATAAGCAGCTGATTATGTTCCCATACTACCTAGATTTATAAGGGACACACCAACTGCATAAGATGAGGCAGACACAGAGACAAATGAAGGTATGCAGATGGAGTGAGAAAAATTTGGAGTCCCTCCTACGTGGGTTTGGCTGTCCAAAATGAGGAACAAAAAAGAAGTGTAAAGGGAGACTGCCTACATCAAATGAAGCAGGCCAGACTGTTCTAGAAGGTAGAAAGAAATGTTAGATTAATGAACTGGAACTTTTGACTAGGAGGCTAGAATAGTCTTTCTGGGAAGTTTGGGTGGGAGCCATTAGTTACCTCTGTAATACAGTTTACATGTTGAATGACCCCAAAGGTCCGTGTGTTGAGGGCTTGGCCTCCGGGATGTAGATATTTGAAGCATTAGGAGGTGGGAGTCTTCTGGGAGTTTCTTAGGTCCCTCAAAGAGGATTATGGGTCCCTGAACTGTCAACTTTCTTTTTGCTTCTTGGCTGTGTAGGTAAATATCTCAATCTGTTACGTGCTACCACCGTGATGTCCTACTTTGCTAGAAGTCTGAAGCAATGAGACCAACAGATCATGAACTGGAACCTTGAATTGTGAGCCTTGTTTCATGTGTGTATGTGTAAGCTGATCAGCCCAGTCATTTCATCACAGGGATGGAAAGCTGGTGAATGCAGTCTTCTTTCTGAAATCAGCAGAGTCTTGAAAGTGGGATGACATTAAGAAATGAAGACTACTGAACAGACGGGCTATAGACGAACATGCAAGAGCTAGCTGTATGTGGTGACACATACCTTTAACTAAAGCCCTGGAGAAGAGGAAGAGGATTGAAAGTTGACACTAGGCTTCCAGACATCCATGCTACCTCGCAAATGACTCTTAGTTTACCTGTCCCCCTCTTACCTTCTTCCCCATTTGATCCTCCCATTCCAGTCTCCCCAACCCACTCATAACTATCTATTCTATTTCCCTCAGGACATCGAACCATCTCCTCCAGTCCATTACTTTATACAGTAGAAGCTTCCTAAAACCATATGAAGGCACTCTAAATGAAATTATCAAATATTGGGAGACACAGAACCCCAACTGGAGTTCTCAAATTAAGCCTCCAGTAATGGCAATAGATTTGTTGAATTTTAGCTAAAAAAGTCCCATGGAAATTCCCAAACAAATCAGGCTCACTAGGGGTTGCCAAAAATATAGATTGCTCTCCATAAACTGATAATAAGGCCCTTTTGATGAAGACAACATCTACATATCTCATTTAACATGCAGAAGTTGTATTGATACTTATATAGAACCTTCACGCCTATGTTCTAGCATCTTTGGAACCAGAAGGTATCTGTATGCTGCTAAAGGAGAAATGTAAACACCAACAGAACTACAAACTCTTTAATCTACAATGATGTCCTGCCTGCACGGCGTGGGAGTGTAATGGTGATACAAAGTAATCAAATAATATCTGATTTGACTTAATAGCCACTCTATGAGATGGGACCCATATCAGATACTACTTGGGTGACCAGGAACCTGAGACATCATTTAAGGAGAACCATTGTATCAGTCATGAATTCCGGAGTTATGGCTCCTAGGCTTTAAAGTAGCCTTTATCAGAGATTGTTATCTGAGATTTTATGGGGTGGTTCTTTTGAAGGATTCTCAGAGTCTAATTTAGTTATTTAGTTGCCAAACTTAGTCTTGAGAAATGCCTGGCAAATCAATAAGTCTGTATGGCTGACAATTACTTTAGGTGATGGTTCTTTTAAGAAAACCCCTAAATCAGATAAGAAGTTTTGGTACACAGATATTGATTTGCTAAAGATGCCTCTTGTGTAACAACACAGAGGCTCTGTAAAAGGGGTTCACAGTTCATACTTTGAGAGGCTGATCCCCCTGCTGCTTGAGAAACATTTTCATCCCACAGTGTCTTTCTTTCTTTTTTTTTTATTTTTTTTATTTTTTTTTATTTTTTATTTTTTTATTAACTTGAGTATTTCTTATATACATTTCAAGTGTTATTCCCTTTCCCGGTTTCCGGGCAAAATCCCCCTCCCCCCTCCCCTTCCTTATGGGTGTTCCCCTCCCAACCCTCACCCCATTGCCGCCCTCCCCCCATAGTCTAGTTCACTGGGGGTTCAGTCTTAGCAGGACCCAGGGCTTCCCCTTGCACTGGTGCTCTTACTAGGATATTCATTGCTACCTATGGGGTCAGAGTCCAGGGTCAGTCCATATATAGTCTTTAGGTAGTGGCTTAGTCCCTGGAAGCTCTGGTTGCTTGACATTGTTGTACTTTTGGGGTCTCGAGCCCCTTCAAGCTCTTGCAGTTCTTCTTCTGATTCCTTCAACGGGGGACCTATTCTCAGCTCAGTGGTTTGCTGCTGGCATTCGCCTCTGTATTTGCTGTATTCTGGCTGTGTCTCTCAGGAGCGATCTACATCCGGCTCCTGTCGGTCTGCACTTCTTTGCTTCATCCATCTTGTCCAATTGGGTGGCTGTATATGTATGGGCCACCTGTGGGGCAGGCTCTGAATGGGTGTTCCTTCAGTCTCTGTTTTAATCTTTGCCTCTCCCTTCCCAGCCAAGGGTATTCTTTTTCCTCATTTAAAGAAGGAGTGAAGCATTCACATTTTGATCATCCGTCTTGAGTTTCGTTTGTTCTAGGGATCTAGGGTAATTCAAGCATTTGGGCTAATAGCCACTTATCAATGAGTGCATACCATGTATGTCTTTCTGTGATTGGGTTAGCTCACTCAGGATGATATTTTCCAGTTCCAACCATTTGCCTACGAATTTCATAGACTCGTTGTTTTTGATAGCTGAGTAATATTCCATTGTGTAGATGTACCACATTTTCTGTATCCATTCCTCTGTTGAAGGGCATCTGGGTTCTTTCCAGCTTCTGGCTATTATAAATAAGGCTGCGATGAACATAGTGGAGCACGTGTCTCTTTTATATGTTGAGGCATCTTTTGGGTATATGCCCAAGAGAGGTATAGCTGGATCCTCAGGCAGTTCAATGTCCAATTTTCTGAGGAACCTCCAGACTGATTTCCAGAATGGTTTTACCAGTCTGCAATCCCACCAACAATGGAGGAGTGTTCCTCTTTCTCCACATCCTCGCCAGCATCTGCTGTCACCTGAGTTTTTGATCTTAGCCATTCTCACTGGTGTGAGGTGAAATCTCAGGGTTGTTTTGATTTGCATTTCCCTTATGACTAAAGATGTTGAACATTTCTTTAGGTGTTTCTCAGCCATTCGGCATTCCTCAGCTGTGAATTCTTTGTTTAGCTCTGAACCCCATTTTTTAATAGGGTTATTTGTTTCCCTGCGGTCTAACTTCTTGAGTTCTTTGTATATTTTGGATATAAGGCCTCTATCTGTTGTAGGATTGGTAAAGATCTTTTCCCAATCTGTTGGTTGCCGTTTTGTCCTAACCACCGTGTCCTTTGCCTTACAGAAGCTTTGCAGTTTTATGAGATCCCATTTGTCGATTCTTGATCTTAGAGCATAAGCCATTGGTGTTTTGTTCAGGAAATTTTTTCCAGTGCCCATGTGTTCCAGATGCTTCCCTAGTTTTTCTTCTATTAGTTTGAGTGTGTCTGGTTTGATGTGGAGGTCCTTGATCCACTTGGACTTAAGCTTTGTACAGGGTGATAAGCATGGATCGATCTGCATTCTTCTACATGTTGCCCTCCAGTTGAACCAGCACCATTTGCTGAAAATGCTATCTTTTTTCCATTGGATGGTTTTGGCTCCTTTGTCAAAAATCAAGTGACCATAGGTGTGTGGGTTCATTTCTGGGTCTTCAATTCTATTCCATTGGTCTATCTGTCTGTCTCTGTACCAATACCATGCAGTTTTTATCACTATTGCTCTGTAATACTGCTTGAGTTCAGGGATAGTGATTCCCCCTGAAGTCCTTTTATTGTTGAGGATAGCTTTAGCTATCCTGGGTTTTTTGTTATTCCAGATGAATTTGCAAATTGATCTGTCTAACTCTTTGAAGAATTGGATTGGTATTTTGATGGGGATTGCATTGAATCTGTAGATTGCTTTTGGTAAAATGGCCATTTTTACTATATTAATCCTGCCAAT
The DNA here is from genome assembly GCF_021556685.1 of Rattus norvegicus. NCBI lineage: Eukaryota > Metazoa > Chordata > Mammalia > Rodentia > Muridae > Rattus > Rattus norvegicus. The sequence continues at coordinate 50,232,666 of NC_141550.1, forward strand.
CCATGAGCATGGGAGATCTTTCCATCTTCTGAGGTCTTCTTCAATTTCTTTCCTCAGTGTCTTGAAGTTCTTATTGTACAGATCTTTTACTTGCTTGGTTAAAGTCACACCGAGGTACTTTATATTATTTGGGTCTATTATGAAGGGTGTCGTTTCCCTAATTTCTTTCTCGGCTTGTTTCTCTTTTGTATAGAGGAAGGCAACTGATTTATTTGAGTTAATTTTATACCCAGCCACTTTGCTGAAGTTGTTTATCAGCTTTAGTAGTTCTCTGGTGGAACTTTTGGGATCACTTAAATATACTATCATGTCATCTGCAAATAGTGATATTTTGACTTCTTCTTTTCCGATCTGTATCCCCTTGACCTCCTTTTGTTGTCTGATTGCTCTGGCTAGAACTTCAAGAACTATATTGAATAAGTAGGGAGAGAGTGGGCAGCCTTGTCTAGTCCCTGATTTTAGTGAGATTGCTTCGAGTTTCTCTCCATTTATTTTAATGTTAGCAACTGGTTTGCTGTATATGGCTTTTACTATGTTTAGGTATGGGCCTTGAATTCCTATTCTTTCCAGGACTTTTATCATGAAGGGGTGTTGAATTTTGTCAAATGCTTTCTCAGCATCTAATGAAATGATCATGTGGTTTTGTTCTTTCAGTTTGTTTATATGATGGATCACGTTGATGGTTTTCCGTATATTAAACCATCCCTGCATGCCTGGGATGAAGCCTACTTGATCATGGTGGATGATTGTTTTGATGTGCTCTTGAATTCGGTTTGCCAGAATTTTATTGAGTATTTTTGCGTCGATATTCATAAGGGAAATTGGTCTGAAGTTCTCTTTCTTTGTTGTGTCTTTGTGTGGTTTAGGTATAAGAGTAATTGTGGCTTCGTAGAAGGAATTCGGTAGTGCTCCATCTGTTTCAATTTTGTGGAATAGTTTGGATAATATTGGTATGAGGTCTTCTATGAAGGTTTGATAGAATTCTGCACTAAACCCATCTGGACCTGGGCTCTTTTTGGTTGGGAGACCTTTAATGACTGCTTCTATTTCCTTAGGAGTTATGGGGTTGTTTAACTGGTTTATCTGTTCCTGATTTAACTTCGGTACCTGGTATCTGTCTAGGAAATTGTCCATTTCCTGAAGATTTTCAAGTTTTGTTGAATATAGGTTTTTGTAGTAAGATCTGATGATTTTTTGAATTTCCTCTGAATCTGTAGTTATGTCTCCCTTTTCATTTCTAATTTTGTTAATTTGGACGCACTCTCTGTGTCCTCTCGTTAGTCTGGCTAAGGGTTTATCTATCTTGTTGATTTTCTCAAAGAACCAACTTTTGGTTCTGTTGATTCTTTCTATGGTCCTTTTTGTTTCTACTTGGTTGATTTCAGCTCTGAGTTTGATTATTTCCTGCCTTCTACTCCTCCTGGGTGTATTTGCTTCTTTTTGTTCTAGAGCTTTTAGGTGTGCTGTCAAGCTGCTGACATATGCTCTTTCCTGTTTCTTTCTGCAGGCACTCAGCGCTATGAGTTTTCCTCTTAGCACAGCTTTCATTGTGTCCCATAAGTTTGGGTATGTTGTATCTTCATTTTCATTAAATTCTAAAAAGTTTTTAATTTCTTTCTTTATTTCTTCCTTGACCAGGTTATCATTGAGTAGAGCATTGTTCAATTTCCACGTATATGTGGGCATTCTTCCCTTATTGTTATTGAAGACCAGTTTTAGGCCGTGGTGGTCCGAGCATGCATGGGATTATCTCTATCTTTCTGTACCTGTTGAGGCCCGTTTTTTGACCAATTATATGGTCAATTTTGGAGAAAGTACCATGAGGAGCTGAGAAGAAGGTATATCCTTTTGCTTTAGGATAGAATGTTCTATAAATATCCGTTAAGTCCATTTGGCTCATGACTTCTCTTAGTCTGTCGACATCACTGTTTAATTTCTGTTTCCATGATCTGTCCATTGATGAGAGTGGGGTGTTGAAGTCTCCCACTATTATTGTGTGAGGTGCAATGTGTGTTTTGAGCTTTAGTAAGGTTTCTTTTACGTATGTAGGTGCCCTTGTATTTGGGGCATAGATATTTAGGATTGAGAGTTCATCTTGGTGGATTTTTCCTTTGATGAATATGAAGTGTCCTTCCTTATCTTTTTTGATGACTTTTAGTTGGAAATTGATTTTATTTGATATTAGAATGGCTACTCCAGCTTGCTTCTTCTGACCATTTGCTTGGAAAGTTGTTTTCCAGCCTTTCACTCTGAGGTAGTGTCTGTCTTTGTCTCTGAGGTGTGTTTCCTGTAGGCAGCAGAATGCAGGGTCCTCATTGCGTATCCAGTTTGTTAATCTATGTCTTTTTATTGGGGAGTTGAGGCCATTGATATTGAGAGATATTAAGGAATAGTGATTATTGTTTCCCTTTATATTCATATTTGGATGTGAGGTTATGTTTGTGTGCTTTCATTCTCTTTGTTTTGTTGCCAAGACGATTAGTTTCTTGCTTCTTCTAGGGTATAGCTTGCCTCCTTATGTTGGGCTTTACCATTTATTATCCTTTGTAGTGCTGGATTTGTAGAAAGATATTGTGTAAATTTGGTTTTGTCATGGAATATCTTGGTTTCTCCATCAATGTTAATTGAGAGTTTTGCTGGATACAGTAACCTGGGCTGGCATTTGTGTTCTCTTAGGGTCTGTATGACATCAGTCCAGGATCTTCTGGCCTTCATAGTTTCTGGCGAGAAGTCTGGTGTGATTCTGATAGGTCTCCCTTTATATGTTACTTGACCTTTTTCCCTTACTGCTTTTAATATTCTTTCTTTATTTTGTGCGTTTGGTGTTTTGACAATTATGTGACGGGAGGTGTTTCTTTTCTGGTCCAATCTATTTGGAGTTCTGTAGGCTTCTTGTATGTCTATGGGTATCTCTTTTTTTAGGTTAGGGAAGTTTTCTTCTATGATTTTGTTGAAGATATTTACTGGTCCTTTGACCTGGGAGTCTTCACTCTCTTCTATACCTATTATCCTTAGGTTTGATCTTCTCATTGAGTCCTGGATTTCCTGTATGTTTTGGACCAGTAGCTTTTTCCGCTTTACATTATCTTTGACAGTTGAGTCAATGATTTCTATGGAATCTTCTGCTCCTGAGATTCTCTCTTCCATCTCTTGAATTCTGTTGGTGAGGCTTGTATCTACAGCTCCTTGTCTCTTCTTTTGGTTTTCTATATCCAGGGTTGTTTCCATGTGTTCTTTCTTGATTGCTTCTATTTCCATTTTTAATTCCTTCAACTGTTTGATTGTGTTTTCCTGGAATTCTTTCAGGGATTTTTGCGATTCCTCTCTGTAGGCTTTTACTTGTTTATTAATGTTTTCCTGTGCTTCCCTAAGTGTGTTCATGTCTTTCTTGAAGTCCTCCAGCATCATGATCAAATATGATTTTGTAACTAGATCTTGCTTTTCTGGTGTGTTTGGATATTCCATGTTTGTTTTGGTGGGAGAATTGGGCTCCGATGATGGCATGTAGTCTTGGTTTCTGTTGCTTGGGTTCCTGTGCTTGCCTCTCGCCATCAGATTATCTCTAGTGTTACTTTGTTCTGCTATTTCTGACAGTGGCTAGACTGTCCTATAAGCCTGTGTGACAGGAGTGCTGTAGACCTGTTTTCCTCTCTTTCAGTCAGTTATGGGGACAGAGTGTTCTGCTTTCTGGCGTGTAGTTTTTCCTCTCTACAGGTCTTCAGCTGTTCCTGTGGGCCTGTGTCTTGAGTTCACCAGGCAGCTTTCTTGCAGCAGAAAATTTGGTCTTACCTGTGGTCCCGAGGCTCAGGTTCGCTCGTGGGTTGCTGCCCACGGGCTCTCTGCAGCGGCAGCAACCAGGAAGACCTGTGCCGCCCCTTCCGGGAGCTTCAGTGCACCAGGGTTCCAGATGGTCTTTGGCTTTTTCCTCTGGCGTCCGAGATGTGTGTGCAGGGAGCAGTCACTTCTGGTTTCCCAGGCTTGTCTGCCTCTCTGAAGGTTTAGCTCTCCCTCCCACGGGATTTGGGTGCAGAGAACTGTTTATCCGGTCTGTTTCTTTCAGGTTCCGGCGGTGTCTCAGGGACAGGGGTCCTGCCGCTCCTGGGCCCTCCCCCACGGGAGCCCAGAGGCCTTATACAGTTTCCTCTTGGGCCAGGGATGTGGGCAGGGGTGAGCAGAGTTGGTGGTCTCTTCCGCTCTGCAGCCTCAGGAGTGCCCACCTGACCAGGCGGTTGGGTCTCTCTCTCACCGGGTCTGGGAGCAGAGAGCTGCTGCGGGCCGGGATCCGCGGGTGTGGGACTTCAGTGTCTTTCTTTCTTTGCTCAATCATCTGCATCAATCATCAATACCACTATTCTTAAAAACCAATATAACAATAAAATAACTCTAGTGATATTCTATCTAATATTTTGATTAAAAACGATTTATAACTCATAGGTCTATAGACAGTTATGTGATTTAAAAGATAATGATAAAATTTAACATATGCACCATCCCACAAGATGGACCCCATATCTGACATTGCTTGTATGACCAAGAACCTGAGAATAGATAGCCCAGAGACTGATAATAAAAGCAAATACTACTGGTTTAAAGAAATAAATGTAATAAAATGGCTCCTAATGATATTCCTCTATCCGCGTAGATCAGGGCCTTACTCAGCCATCATCAGAGAAGCTTCTGCCTACAGCAAATGGGAACAAATACAGAGACCCACTGTCAGACATTATGCAGAGAGCGAGAGACCTTGGAACACTCAGACCTAAATGACCCTTCTCCCTCAAACCCCTCCATTCAGAGATCAGGGATCCCAGCAGAAGAGGAGGTGGACAGAGTGTAAGGGCCAGAGGGATGGAGGACACCAAAGAAACGAGATACTCTAAACGACAGGATTGACACAGAGACTGAGGTAGCAATCACAGAATCTGCACCAGATGACATGCTAGGACTGAAAGGAGAAGACGACACATGCCCCATCAGTAACTCAGAAGCTAGATCTGATTGATATTCACTGGCAAATGAAAATTTCTCTCCCCAAGAGAGTCTCGCTGGCAAACAAACTGCTCTTAAGGGCATGGCATGCCTAGCAGCAGATGGCTAACACGAAATGAGCTCAGCAGCGTCTTTGCAGATTCCTCGTCTCATAATGTGTCAGGGAATAAAAATTATCATATTTAAAAATATGTGCACATATATTTTCCTCTTTTTTAGCCTATTGGCTCTTTGTGTATATACTGTGGCTTCCAGTTTAGTGTTTTTATGGGATTCCTGAGTGTGCAAAAGGGTAGTCTCTGTATCTATATGTGTTTCTTGTGATTTTCTGGGGCTCCTTTCCCTTCCGTTTGTTCATTTTGTTTTTTTTTATTTTTTTTTATTTTTTATTTATTAACTTGAGTATTTCTTATATACATTTCAAGTGTTATTCCCTTTCCCGGTTTCCGGGCAAACATCCCCCTCCCTCCTCCCCTTCTTTATGGGTGTTCCCCTCCCCATCCTCCCCCCATTGCCTCACTCCCCCCAACAATCTAGTTCACTGGGGGTTCAGTCTTAGCAGGACCGAGAGCTTCCCCTTCCACTGGTGCTCTTACTAGGATATTCAATGCTACCTATGAGGTCAGAGTCCAGGGTCAGTCCATGTATAGTCTTTAGGTAGTGGATTAGTCCCTGGAAGCTCTGGTTGCTTGGCATTGTTGTACATATGGGGTCTCGAGCCCCTTCAAGTTCTTCCAGTTCTTTCTCTGATTCCTTCAAAGGGGGTCCTATTCTCAGTTCAGTGGTTTGCTGCTGGCATTCGCCTCTGTGTTTGCTGTATTCTGGCTGTGTCTCTCAGGAGCGATCTACATCCGGCTCCTGTCGGCCTGCACTTCTTTGCTTCATCCATCTTGTCTAATTGGATGGCCGTATATGGATGGGCCACATGTGGGGCAGGCTCTGAATGAGTGTTCCTTCTGTGTCTGTTTTAATCTTTGCCTCTCTATTCCCTGCCAAGGGTATTCTTGTTCCCCTTTTAAAGAAGGAATGAAGCATTCACATTTTGATCATCTGTCTTGAGTTTCATTTGTTCTAGGCACCTAGGGTAATTCAAGCATTTGGGCTAATAGCCACTTATCAATGAGTGCATACCATGTGTGTTTTTCTGTGATTGGGTTACCTCACTCAGGATGATATTTTCCAGTTCCAACCATATGCCTACGATTTTTATAAAGTCATTGTTTTTGATAGCTGAGTAATATTCCATTGTGTAGAGGTACCACATTTTCTGTATCCATTCCTCTGTTGAAGGGCATCTGGGTTCTTTCCAGCTTCTGGCTATTATAAATAAGGCTGCTATGAACATAGTGGAACATGTGTCTTTGTTATAAGTTGGGGCATCTTTTGGGTATATGTCCAAGACAGGTATAGCTTAGTCCTCAGGTAGTTCAATGTCCAATTTTCTGAGGAACCTCCAGACTGTGTTCCAGAATGGTTGTAAGAGTCTGCAATCCCACCAACAATGGAGGAGTGTTCCTCTTTCTTCGCATCCTCGCCAGCATCTGCTGTCACCTGAGCTTTTGATCTTAGCCATTCTCACTGGTGTGAGGTGAAGTCTCAGGGTTGTTTTAATTTGCATTTCCCCTATGACTAAAGATGTAGAACATTTCTTTAGGTGTTTCTCAGCCATTCGGCATTCCTCAGCTGTGAATTCTTTGTTTAGCTCTGAATCCCATTTTTAATAGGGTTATTGGTCTCCCTGCAGTCTAACTTCGTGAGTACTTTGTATATTTTGGATATAAGCCCTCTATCTGTTCTAGGATTGGTAAAGATCTTTTCCCAATCTGTTGGTTGCCGTTTTGTCCTAACCACAGTGTCCTTTGCCTTACAGAAGCTTTGCAGTTTTATGAGATCCCATTTGTCGATTCTTGATCTTAGAGCATAAGCCATTGGTGTTTTGTTCAGGAAATTTTTTCCAGTGCCCATGTGTTTGAGATGCTGCCCTAGTTTTTCTTCTATTAGTTTGAGTGTATCTGGTTTGATGTGGAGGTCATTGATCCACTTGGACTTAAGCTTTGTACAGGGTGATAAGCATGGATTGATCTGCATTCTTCTACATCTTGACCTCCAGTTGAACCAGCACCATTTGCTGAAAATGCTATCTTTTTTCCATTTGATGATTTTGGCTCCTTTGTCAAAAATCAAGTACCCATAGGTGTGTGGGTTCATTTCTGGGTCTTCAATTCTGTTCCATTGGTCGATCTGTCTGTCTCTGTCCCAATACCATGCAGTTTTTATCACTATTGCTCTATAATACTGCTTAGTTCAGGGATAGTGATTCCCCCTGATGTCCTTTTGTTGTTGAGGATAGTTTTAGCTATCCTGGGTTTTTTGTTATTCCAGATGAATTTAAAATTGTTCTAACTCTCTGAAGAATTGGATTGGTATTTTGATGGGGATTGCATTGAATCTGTAGATCACTTTTGGTAAAATGGCCATTTTTACTATATTAATCCTGCCAATCCATGAGCATGGGAGATCTTTCCATATTCTGAGGACTTCTTCAATTTCTTTCTTCAGAGTCTTGAAGTTCTTATTGTACAGATCTTTTACTTGCTTAGTTAAAGTCACACCGAGGTACTTTATAGTATTTGGGTCTATTATGAATGGTGTCGTTTCCCTAATTTCTTTCTTGGCTTGTTTCTCTTTTGTGTAAAGGAAGGCTACTGATTTATTTGAGTTAATTTTATACCCAGCCACTTTGCTGAAGTTGTTTATCAGCTTTAGTAGTTCTCTGGTGGAACTTTTGGGATCACTTAAATATACTATCATATCATCTGAAAATAGTGATATTTTGACTTCTTCTTTTCCGATCTGTATCCCCTTGACCTCCTTTTGTTGTCTGATTACTCTGGCTAGAACTTCAAGAACTATATTGAATAAGTAGGGAGAGAGTGGGCAGCCTTGTCTAGTCCCTGATTTTAGTGGGATTGCTTCAAGTTTCTCTCCATTTCGTTTAATGTTAGCAACTGTTTTGCTGTATATGGCTTTTACTATGTTTAGGTATGGGCCTTGAATTCCTATTCTTTCCAGGACTTTTATCATGAAGGGGTGTTGAATTTTGTCAAATGCTTTCTCAGCATCTAATGAAATGATCATGTGGTTTTGTTCTTTCAGTTTGTTTATGATGGATCACGTTGACGGTTTTCCATATATTAAACCATCCCTGCATGCCTGGGATGAATCCTACTTGATCATGGTGGATGATTGTTTTGATGTGCTCTTGGATTCGGTTTGCCAGAATTTTATTGAGTATTTTTGCGTCGATATTCATAAGGGAAATTGGTCTGAAGTTCTCTTTCTTTGTTGGGTCTTTGTGTGGTTTAGGTATAAGAGTAATTGTGGCTTCGTAGAAGGAATTCGGTAGTGCTCCATCTGTTTCAATTTTGTGGAATAGTTTGGATAATGTTGGTATGAGGTCTTCTATGAAGGTCTGATAGAATTCTGCACTAAACCTTTCTGGACCTGGGCTCTTTTTGGTTGGGAGACCTTTAATGACTGCTTCTATTTCCTTAGGAGTTATGGGGTTGTTTAACTGGTTTATTTGTTCCTGATTTAACCTTGGTACCTGGTATCTGTCTAGGAAATTGTCCATTTCCTGCAGATTTTCAAGTTTTGTTGAATATTGGCTTTTATAGTAAGATCTGATGATTTTTTGAATTTCCTCGGAATCTCTAGTTATGTCTCCCTTTTCATTTCTGATTTTGTTAATTTGGACGCACTCTCTGTGCCCTCTCGTTAGTCTGGCTAAGGGTTTATCTATCTTGTTGATTTTCTCAAAGAACCAACTTTTGGTTCTTTTGATTATTTCTATGGTCCTTTTTGTTTCTACTTGGTTGAAATCAGCTCTGAGTTGGTTATTTCCTGCCTTCTACTCCTCCTGAGTGTATTTGCTTCTTTTTGTTCTAGCGCTTTTAGGTGTGCTGTCAAGCTGCTGACATATGCTCTTTCCTGTTTCTGTCTGCAGGCACTCAGAGGTATGAGTTTTCCTCTTAGCACGGCTTTCATTGTGTCCCACAAGTTTGGTTATGTTGTACCTTCATTTTCATTAAATTCTAAAAAGTTTTTAATTTCTTTCTTTATTTCTTCCTTGACCAGGTTATCATTGAGTAGAGCATTGTTCACGTTCCACGTATATGTGGGCATTCTTCCCTTATTGTCATTGAAGACCAGTTTTAGGCCGTGGTGGTCTGATAGCATGCATGGGATTATTTCTATCTTTCTGTACCTGTTGAGACCCGTTTTTTGACCAATTATATGGTCAATTTTGGAGAAAGTACCATGAGGAGCTGAGAAGAAGGTATATCCTTTTGCTTTAGGATAGAATGTTCTATAAATATCTGTCAAGTCCATTTGGCTCACGACTTCTCTTAGTCTGTTTACTTCTCTGTTTAATTTCTGTTTCCATGATCTGTCCATTGATGAGAGTGGGGTGTTGAAATCTCCTACTATTATTGTATGAGGTGCAATGTGTGTTTTGAGTTTAGTAAGGTTTCTCTTACGTATGTAGGTGCCCTTGTATTTGGGGCATAGATATTTAGGATTGAGAGTTCATCTTGGTGGATTTTTCCTTTGATGAATATGAAGTGTCCTTCCTTATCTTTTTTGATGAATTTTAGTTGAAAATTGAGTTTATTTGATATTAGAATGGCTACTCCAGCTTGCTTCTTCAGACCATTTGCTTGGAAAGTTGTTTTCCAGCCTTTCTCTCTGAGGTAGTGTCTGTCTTTGTCTCTGAGGTGTGTTTCCTGTAGGCAGCAGAATGCAGCGCCCTCGTTGCATATCCAGTTTGTTAATCTATGTCTTA